>NC_050606.1:14724484-15401484 GCF_013368585.1 Megalops cyprinoides
TTTCTCTCACACTCACTAATGTATATCATGCCATAGGTAACAGGGACATGTATTTTGAATATTTTGATATTCAGATAAACAGCCTTATGGCACATAACATCAAACATTCAAATAATCGAACCCTGCCACTCACCCCCAAGTGCTATATCAACCTCTTTCTTTTTTTTCTGTATAAATAATGAGTCACTGCAAAGAGATTCGCATCGCACTGAGTGGGAAGCTGGTTGTTATTCTTCAGGGACAGCAACACAGAACACCCAAGATTCCTGCGCAGTTTGCGTGGTGGTTTTGCGAGAGAAGCGCAAATGTCTCGGAGGCTGAGTTCTCCACAGGGTTCATGGTGAGCGTGCGCTCACGCCTGCTGCCTCCTGTCCGTACCCCCCTAAGCACGGATTCCGTATGCAGATCAGGCCTTTCTCTCCGCCCCGCATGCAGACCTGTGGTATGCGTGTCCTTCCCCATGCCCAAACAACCTCTACTTTTAAGACCCAGTAGACACCCATTATTGGATATTCCCGAAGTGTACTGCATATACTTCCGACAGATGATGTCCATTTTGTTCTTCCTCTGCTCATCCTTCGTACGCATAATGAAACACTGTTCTGTGTTGATATTGCAATTTCCACCACTGACACTTCTTGGCAGTGCTAGACTAAATTCACAAGAGACGTGCCAACTTTTAACCTACACACAGTACACAGCAACAAAGGAGCTACAGCCTACAATACAAACAGTCGTTATGTGTTTGAGGATAGAAGCATAACATGGATGCCTCAGCAACATAACACTGTCAAGCTGATTATCATTCTTTGGTTATTATTAGGCACAATAATTATGCTCATCTCGTCTGGGTAATTTCAAACTCAGCCCCCTCAGGACCAGAGATTAAGATCATGAATTTGTTACATTTTAATGCTGTTTTGACCTGTGCGATGGGAAAGGTCTGACATGGCGTGCACACGCAGAAATTCCCAGCCACAAAACTCATAATGTCTGGCAGCAGATTTTCATCGCAGCATGCCAAAAGGCCATCCCCAGAAAGGAAGAAAGAGAAGCCCTGATGAAGACTCCAGGACATGATGTCATGGACCGTCTAACATACGTACGCCTACGTCAGAGTCGTGCTCGAAAGTAATGGCACATCTCCATCCCAACGGCAGCAGGTAAATATGATGACATGCACTCATGGTTCCACCAATACTTGCTTCTGTGCACATTAAATTTCAGACAAAGAGTTGCTCCCAAATCATGCAAAGATCCCATAGTAAATTACAGTCTTATAACAGGTTTGCCAGCATGAATACACATTCAAATCTAATATTTGAATCCCACACCTCAAGCACAGAATACTCAAAATCAGCTGAAGCACCCCATAAGAAATGTGTGACTCAGACATGTAGCATGTTCCTCAATCCTGTGGCACAATACCAACGATTACATATTCTACCACCCGTGCTCAGTACTGATTGGCAGCCATTTTCGTCACATGCAAAATAAAAGGTAATTAAAAGGAATATCAAACATTTTAATTCATTTTCCTTTTTGAAATGGGTACCACCTAAACAGGAAAATCTAACGGGCAGTCACACAAACGGACGAAGGAGCCCGCAGCCACAGTGACTCACTGATCTGGCATTTTTTTCTAAACTGAGATTAATTGTAATACGGGCATGATCGAAGCCAGGCAGTCGCCTTCATGCTTCAGCAACCTTTGGAAAAAAATAACAGGCTGAGTCAACGGCTCGGCTAGTAATAATTACGAAATCTACTATTCTGTTGCTATTCCTTTATATCCATGTTGGTATCTGTGTGTCATCCATGCATGCACACATTTTTTGTCGTCTGCAGGTGAAGACCGCGGACACATCTGATGTAAGCGGAGATACAGAATTCAGTATGAATCCATTGAATAAAACAATGAATTAGTATTAAGTAAAACTGTGACGTCTTTGCGTCTTTTGCTGCTTCTCTCTCGCACTGTCTCGTTTGTTAGGAGTGCCTCGCGTTCAGTGAGTAAAATTCTGCAAATGGTGAGCAATACCACTTCATTTCGAGTGTGTGTGTGTGTGTAGATGTTCAGTCGGTAAAGCGGGTGATGACAGTAGCGAGCAAGCAATTTGCATTGCTATAATGTGAGAACTGCGTGACCCGCTTCCTGTTCTACTGACAAACGAACGTGCTACAAATGGAGATACGTGAGGGGGGAAAATTGCCTTTTTCACATTACTCCATGATGGAAAAAATAAATACAGGAGACACATCCTGCAGCATCTTTAATTAAAACCCATAAAATATTTACAGCCTGAGTGTAGCTAAGGCAAGGATGGGAAAAATGTTTAACGGCGAATTGCAACGCTGATGCTTAAGGACCGTCGTCTCGCTGCCTCGTAAATGAAGCGACAATCAATTGATAGGTGAGAAAGAAAATCAATCGCCCATCCACACCCTACATCCAATGCGCATGTGCTTCGGAGAAACAAAGAACCCCGACAATTTACTAGGGGGTATTCATTCATTCTCCAGACAGAATGGTGGGATAGTTCAGCAGTCAACGCCGGTGCACACAACTTTTTCGAATCTATCTGTGTGCACCGACTCACGCTATTTACAGCAATTGACATTTATGACATGGCATAGATCACGTTCACATTTTTAATGATGCGAATCGCAGCGGTACAGTACAGCCTCCTTCTCTGTATGTCACACAACCAAAAACGTACCATTTTCCAGGCAAGCCTCCGGAAAATGTATGCATAATTAATTTCATGCCATGACACAATTCCTTCGTATTTGTATTGAGGTTGGCCCATACAAAACGGAATTGGCTACGTTTTCTTATAAAAGGCGAAATGCTGTAAGATACTATGGTCTGTCAGCGATGCGAAGCGCAGCCAGATGTCACACCCCCAGACACAAAGGGGTGTGGTGTAAAAATCTTATTTTTAAAGCATTACGATTTCTAATTAACAGGTATGGTTTTAAGCATAAATTACTCTCGTATTCTTCGTAAAATGTAGACATTCTCCTTTATTTCCGATAAAACAGCCAACTTTTGATATCAAAGCGAACAGTCTAATTGACTGCTTTCAGAATAAGCGTTTTTTCGTGTATGTGAACCCATGATAATGATCATATCAATGTATCTGTGTGTCGAATAAAAACAATATTAAGTTATAGCGAAAGACAACGTGAGGAAAAGAGCACATACCAAATTTCTTCAAACATTTAATCAATAGATTTCATTTAAAGGATGTAGGATTGCAACATATTTTTCTGATGTAAATGAAATAAATACAACATTTATTGTATTTATTGCCACATTTAACAAAAATGTCTTTGTATGCAAATTATATATGAATTATGCCCCTTCACTACCGAGGACACCCAATATATCCAAATTGCGCCTCGGCTCTCCAAATGCATAGGTGATTAAAGGAAAGCAGCAGACAGAGAACCCAACTATTTAAAAATCTGCTTTTTTGAAAAATGGAAAAGAATGAACAAAATGTAACAAACATATAAGTGACTCTTACCGGTCTTCGCAGTGAAGTTCTCCCTGCTCAAGTGCTTTTTTTTTCAGCGGCTCTGTCTGTGCGCTCGGTGGCTGTGCCTATTTGGGTAGTGTTCTGCGCGGTTCTCCCTGCATTTCACACGCGCGCACACTGTCGAGCTGGGGGGCAGTTCGTACCCTACTCAAGGGTGTAGAGCGCGGTTGAGACCAGGAGGGCGCTCTAGCACCGCGGATCTTACCGAAATGCTGGTGTGAAGCCAGCGCCATGTTTTTTTTTTCTTCCAAATCAATGGAATTTGTCAAAAATGGTTGATTTGAACTCCAACCGCCAAAATCTCTGTTCAACATTTTTTTTCGAATGAGGCCAATGGTCAGGAAGTAATATATTAAGTCGCAGTGTCGAACAAATTTATGTCAATTAATCATAATTTCATAACCCAATTATCATTTAGGTCAGCGATACTTACAGTTATTACCGGTAACATATGTAACCGTATAGCACAGTCCATATACACCGTACATGCTGTAAGTCTGGGTGTCTGAACAGAATGGGTTTCTGAAAACCGCATGCAGTTATTTATGTTAGTATAAATGTTTAAATGTTTATGATGTAAACGTGGCATAAATCTACCATTAATGGCTGCTTGATATTTGCAAATGACTCAATTTATAACAAGTATTCGTCCAAGATGTTGTCATTCTATAACCGTCTTTAAAACATTGGCTCCGCGCGCCCCCTGCCCACAGACTTGCACTACTGTAGTTGTTATATTTCGCCCACGTGCTCTGAATTCTGATTGGGCGCTCACAAACCTGTCTTTGCCAGAGAAAAATGAAGGAGGCTGCGTGTGTGTGTGTGTGTGTGTGCGTGTGCGTGTGTGTGTGTGTGTGTGTTTCAGTATTTTAGGCTCATGGGGGTTATTAGCCCTGTGTCATTTCCCTGTGGAGTTCTTAGGCAGACAATTTATGGTGCTGTGCTGGACAGTGTAACAGCAACGGGATTGTCTGGTCACTGAAACCCTGACTGACACTCTGGATTCTGAGTCTGGGTCTGTGATCCATGGGGACCTGTGATCCCACTGAATAGCTCCAGTTTGTAACGATATCAAAACTTGTTTTTAGAAGAAAATATTTCCAAGAAGTTGAGGTTATTGCTGTGTAAGAATGTGTTAAAAGTTGGACGGGGGGTTTGGATATAAAAGTGAACGTATATTAAACATGTCCACTCTAGGCAAAAGTAATCAATCCAAAAAAAGGCAGAGGCGGATTTGTGATTGATACCGTTAATTGAATTGTGGCTGGTGAAGCATTGGCTCACCGCAGATTAATTCTGCCTTATTGATGCTGACGTGTACGTTTTCGTCTTGGAGAAAGAGCCACATTCGTGCACTCTAGCCTCAGGCTCTCAAGAAGGCATCTGTCAAGTGCATATATTCCCAGGCCAAGTTTGTCCCCATGTGCAGAGCAGCTGATGGCAGGCTCTAAAAGTAACCGGGGGGGGGCTGTCGAGTCACATTGTTACAAACGCAGAAGGACAGATGGCTGGGCATGCATGCAGGAAGCAGGAAACGGAGAATTTGCATGGCACCACCGATCTGATTAGCGGGCGTCGTGCATGACTTGCCACTGTAGCTCGACAGAAGACCTTGCAAGAATCAACGGCATTCAGTTCCATGTTATATTAAGCACTACGTCATAAAACCTCCATAAAGCACACATTGAATCATGCCATAACCGCTTTATAAAGCAGTACTACTAAGATGGTGTGCTTTATAACAAATGATATCAAGTGATATACCACCTGCATTCAGCTGCAATGTTTCATTTTGTATATAATATGTAGATAACACGTTTGCCATCATAAAGCAGTACGTTTGCTCATAGATCCCTCATAATTTACCCATGCAGTACTCACAAATGTATTTTGTCTGCATAATGAAGACCTTATGAAGGTATGCTCAATGTGAAATGTGATCAAACATTCCTTTTGCAAAGACAGATGTCAAACAAACATTCACCAAGGCCATTGTGTATATTTGCTGTTTTGTCAGTGCTAATTGCCCTGCTTGGTGTGAAAGCCCAGCAGATGCTTACACGGGGATATTAAAGATTGTTGTCAGTGATATTCCGTCAGCCTTAAGGTTCTGTGGAATAGAGATGGCAGATGGTCATGAACTGACGGGTTTGTCGCATCGACTCCTTTCTGCCGTAGCCGTGATCTGCATTCTGAGGTTTGGTCTTTGTTGATCTCACCAGGAATAAATCAGGTCTTATCATCATCAAATTCAGATGACACAATAGAAAAAAAAAATGAAGCAGTGAGACTATTCTTTTTAACAAAAACATGTTTGAAGAAAGCACTGGATATGTCCCTCAAGTGAGACTGTATTGTTCAGAGCGTCCAAAGAAAAAGGCAGTAATGTCTCCATGAAATCATGAAAATCTGTGCGAATGTGAGACGAGTCAGACTGAGATGCCTCTACAGCAGCCTCTGTTGGTAAGAGTGATATTTCAGGTGACAGGAGTGCTACAGCCCGGTCCTTTGAGCAGCTGCAGTGGCTGCTATTATCGGTCCAGATCCACGATAATTGAATTGAACTAGTCATCCAGTTGAACTGGCCTGTATTGTCATGTTATTAAGCTTATGTTATTTATTGACATCATATTCGTGGGCATGAGTTGGTTACTGTGCATGTGGTTGTGTGTGTGTGTGTATGCTTATAAACAGTGGGACATGGGGGAGATGTTGATGTATGTACAGTAATTTACAGTACAATACAGTCGCTTTTATAACTTTCTTCATTAATCCCACTGTTATCCTTTCATGTGTTTTGGCTGCATAACAATTTGTTGTCTTATATATTACATACAGATAATTGGTCAGTTGATTGACTGACTGATTGGAAAACCCAATTCCAGTGTGCACGCTTCCTAGAGAGTAGACACTGTAGTAGAAAACAGATATTGTGATGATCAATATGCATAGAAATATGTGTTACTGAGAATATAGACAACAGCATTGAAGAATTATGAATTCACCTTCACAAAGGAATTTTAATGGAAAAACTACACAGGTAGTAGTAATCGTGCAAATGATGTTTACAATGTTGATGATGATGATCAACAACATTTAATTATTTTTTAGTCTCAAGTGCAAGTGAGTGGCAATAGCCTATATTCAGTAAAGCATATTGGAATCAAGATTGACAGTTCATTAAAAAGTCACAATAGCAGCCTCATACACAGATAAATAGTCATCTGGCTGTTTTCCATATGTCCCCTAGATGGCGCATAATCCTAACATTGGAGCTTTTCAACTGCCATGGTTAACATTGACCCTTATTATCATATTGACATATATCATGACATTGAAATAATTCACAGTAGTAAAAAACGGTCTTTGTTGAAAAAATGAAAGTAAGATTTAACATTGATATGAAAATCTGTTCAAAGCATTTTGCTCTTCCTAGAGTTCAAAGCTGTTATTTTCTGTATCTTGAACACCTTCCTGAATGACTCATCCCATGTTGATAGAGCATCTCTGGTTGTGTGGATTCATTACTGTTACCATTAATATTGTAAGGCCACTTCTAGAGCGTGCACCCCTGTTTCATGTCTTAGTTGTGCATTTTACTCATAAATTAAAAATTATTTAAATGCAATGAAAATGCTTCAAAGAGTTTTCCTCAGACCTGGCATGAAATCCTGACCAGTTGCTGTCTTTCTAAGCTCTCCTATCACCAGCTGTCCAGTCAAGGGGAAAGTAGACTTTTAGAGTCTGTTCACAATTAGATCTGCTTGTTACGGGAATGCTATTTACCCATGAGGCTTGACTTCATTTGGCCATCTGTGTTTGGCTTGAGCAGCTTTGCTGTTTCATAGAATCACCTCTTTTAGAGCAGTTCAGGGTCTAAACACTCTTTCAGTAACAAAGAACTGAGCTAGAAGTTAGCTGGAGTATGTACAGGTTAAATACTGTTTTTGGTTTTCAGACATAAAGAGAGCTGGATAACTTAATAAAATGCTGTCTGCTCAGACCAGAGGCCTTTCATTTAGGATTCAAGGGTCTTATACAGGACAGTAGCATAATTCATGCAGGTCATTGGCAGATGTGACCCAAATTCAGTCGACAGAGAAATGCTTATGGCCCTGTGGATTCCAGAGAATGGAATCTGTCAGAGGTCACACCTCTGAGATGGTCACTTTGGCAAGTGTCTGTGGGGTGTGTGTCTGTGTGTAAGGCATGTATACTTTCAGCCTCTATTCACAATTGGACACACTTTTTATGACTGTGTGTCTTGCCAATGCCTGTGTTTGATTTCTTATAAAGAATGGTTCCCTGTTCTCAGAAAAGGGAGTGCACAGCCCCCTCATGAGAGAATAACAAAAACGCAAAATGTGAATTTATTACCAGTGTATTTCATATGCAGAACGCCTGGCATGGTTTTTTCAAATATCTCAAATTATTGGCACCTTCACATGGATAACTTTATCAATTTATTGTTGAATGTTTTTGCCATGTATATCATTTTAAAATGTATTGTAAAATATACCCACAATTATATGCATTAGAAAAAAATGCTTATGTTTTTCCTTAAATTTCCTTAAATGCATTCTTTACATTTAGTATTTAATATGCAAACATTCAATACTTTTGGAAGGGTCAACCTCACTCATTTGTCATATTCAGTGGAAGGATATCAAACTAGAAATGGACCAGGAGCTATGATTTTGTCCTTGTTATTGGTTTGGCAATATTGTGTTGCAGTGGATTTCAGCTCAAAAACACTGGAAACACAATGTGCTGAAGTTTTCTTTTTTATGTCTTTGTTATGAGTATTTAGTTTTAATGTTGCTTGTTGCTGGGATACCCATATGTTATCACTCCAGATTCCAGAACCCTCATTTCGAAGGTTGCATTGGAGGAAGTGCGGCTTGTGTCCTAAGAGACCTGCAGTGAACGAGAGGAGTGAATCTCTTGGCCGATACGCACGTGTATGAAATCCAGGATTGCGCTGCAGACTGCCTCTATGCACCCTGTATTCCGCAGCCACACTGATCTCTGATCAGTGCTCAACATGTGAGCAGACTATCGGTTTCTCCCATAGGTCATTGCTCCCTGATCAGAGATCTGTGGTTCTGAAAAGAGTAGCCAGCACGGAAGCAATTCTAAGGAACCCACGATGAATTGCAAAGGCAACAGTTTCTATCATCATTCCAATGAAAGTTCCATAAACCGTGCACAAGGGTGCAGGGATGGGGTGGAGTACTCAGAATCAGACTTTGTTCAGAGTGTATTGCAACACAAACAAAGCTTATAATTCCCTCATCGGCTGCATTTTCACATATTTGTTGAAGTGGTCGTATGCACAGTCATTCCCCTTTTGAGTGGTTTGGCAAAATGAATATCTTCCAATGTTGCACAAGCCATTGCCACGCAAGGGAAACATTTTTACTGGAGAGGTGCAGCTAATAACCAAAGACACTTTTTCCACTATTTGGTAATCATTGTTCTGTCCTTTTCAGGTTGTAATCCTCTTCTGTCCTGGAACTCAGTCACAGGGATCTATGATGGAGCCTTTTGGGAATCCGGGGAGCTCTTCATTGGCGTAATGAATTGCAACACTTGTATGAATGCCTCACATTCCGGACCTCCTTAACAGGAAGTGGCCACGGCTTAAAGCACCCACAGACCCCCTTGTTTAATGAACTCACATGATGATGTAAATCAGACCACTGCCATTCCACCCCCCCCCCCCCACCCCCCAACCCCCATCCCCACCCCCACCCCCACCATAAGCACTGTCACTAATATTCTGGATTTCTGGAGGAATGCTTTGGCCAGAGATTTTCATCTAAGTCATCGCCTCCTTGCTCAACCACAGAGGTGTGTCTTAAAGTATGGTACTGGCATTTCTGCCTCCCTCTGACAAAGTTATCGCCCTGAATGCCTCCTGATGGAACTTTTTTAGACTGTTCCCCATCAGGGATAGTACATCTGACTGCTGTATGACAGCAGCAAGTCTACAGGACGAGCTGGTATCCCCTTTGCATGCGACGGAAGGTCAGAAGTCACAGCAAGGAGTAATTCCAGAGACTTATTGCTGAGGGTATGGGCACTGAGTATGCCCATTTAAAGACACAACTTGGAAGTTGAGAGATCTTGAAGCCTTCAGAGCCAGTCAGGAGGAAACAGAACAATAAACAAGACGTGCGAGACCGCAGCTTTAACACGCACCAAGTCACGCACACAAAGCGTTGAATATAATTTATCTTTGGGTGCATTTCCTTGGAATGGATTGGCTGATTCTGAATATATCGCCACGGTGACCTTTCCCAGCCTAGTTCTGCTCACAGCACGCCACTCAGGCCTGCCGCTTCCCTTTTTTTCCACGTCTTTCCTTTCCCTGATAATGTCTGTCAGTGTGTAATGCATTATGCATCTCATGGCAAGCCACAAGCTACCACTCCAGCGGAAAGGAAGCTGCTCTCTGGATGCACGTATACGTGAGTCAATGTCTGTTATACTGATGAGTCACCTTTACCCTTTGCATAGCATGTGACTGGAGAATCTGCGCCAGTAATTTTGTACACGTGCATATGTTACACAGAGAACAGATGACTTTGTAGCAGTTGACTGTGTGTATGTGTGTGTGTTTGTGTATGTTATTAGAGATTTATACAGACTGTGAAGAGGGCTGTTCCTTACCAAAACAGTAATATCAATCAATATACAGTAAAACATGACATCAAACCACACTTTAGGAATTTAGTACATGAAAATATATTGCAGATACTACAAAATCTATCACTTATGTGTACTTCAGTTGTTTATAGGTTCTGTAAAATATAGTTTGCAACATGCCATTTTACAGCCATTTTTATTGTAGAATATGTGCAAAAATGACAGGTGAAACTGGTTGTAGGTTTTACGCTTGTATATTATTTTCATCATTATTATTTGTAGTATATGTTAACATGCATTAAACTATATATTAGAAGTTTGATGGCATATTTTAACATGTCATATTACTCATATACTCATTTTACTCGGGAAGAAATTGCACTATTGATGCTCACTCCCCTTTAAAACAATTTGTCCTCAGTTGTACAGAATATTAATATATCAGATTTACACATTGCTGTTGACACCTTTTGCATGTCAAGGTCTGCACTTGCCTTGGGAAAGAAGAAACATCTGTTTAGATTTATGGACATACAGCACACCATCTGGGACCATGCATACCAGGAAATGTGCCCTCTAATCTTTTCTTGATCGACCTAATGGGTAAAAGAGTGGTGTTTATGAAGCTGCATTTCAGCTAAATAATTAAATAGCTTTTAGCTCTGAGGGCCAATCTCTTTTATCCCTCCAATGGAGTATAAACGTAACATGGCTGTGTTTAGAGGTAGAAGGAGAAAGCCATGTAAACCATTGGGGTTTCAGGCTTTTGACTCTTTTTGAACACCTTCTTTCAACTTCCTCCTTTCCTTTCCCCTCCCCTTCTTACTTATGTCATTCTCCTCCTCATCTTAATCATTTTCTTGTTTGTCTTCTTCTTTGTCTCCTTCCTCTATTACTGGACCTGTGCAGCACCTTTACCTGCAGAGGATAAGAAATCAGACCCTCACAGGAAGGCATCAGACCGTCAATCACTCGTTATGTAGGACCCATTTTGATGAGGATCTGGCCAGAGCTCTTCCTCTATAACCTGTATAGCTCATTATGTATAATGGTGAGAAAAAAAAGCAACCATAACAAAACCATCAAACGTCTGGGTTTTGTAGTGCTACAAATACAAGTTTTTGTATGCATTTGAAGTGTATGGTGTGAAGGAGAGCCTTCACCACCTCTCACTTGAATCTAGATATTAAATGTTAATTGTCAATCATTGTCAATTGGTGTCAATAATTTGTTGATTGTGCGCACCAGTTTTGATTTGTTTGAGGAGCCAGCCTATTGGGTAACAAGCCACACCTGACTAATTGAAGTCTGATTAAATACAGGTGTGGCTGCAGAGCAGGAGGGAAGGCTTGTTTTTGTCCCTGCTGTCGGTGTAGGCTGGTTTCTTTGTCTTTGGTTTGAATTTTTAAAATGAATGGTTGGTTTCTTTTACCCTTTGGTTCCTTTTTGGCTTGTTAATGAGAGAAGTGTTGGGCAGCTCCTCTGCGTATGGGTACAGGTTATTCTAGCACGTAGCTGTCTGCTGCAGTGCGTCGGGTCTCTCACGGCTCTGTAGCACAGGCGGGTGGTGGTGAGGATGACCCTGAGCAGGCTGCTGTGGAGCCTGGCATCTGCAGCGGTCGTGGGAGACCGTGGGTGGCTTTCCACAAACACGGACCCTAGTGGTCCGTTTCGCAGATCCCTCCCACACGCAGAGCTGCAGCCTCAATGATGTCAGCGCCCCGCCCCTCCCCCTGCCCTCCCCTGCACGCCACGACCGCACCGGCCTTAATCACAGACCGGGCTGTCGGGCAGAAAGAGCACATCGGGGGAGCCGACTTGTCAGTCATGTTGCCGCGGCGATTTCAGCTCAGCCAGGCAGGAAGGAGATCGTATTTCGCACAACTGCCTGTGTCAAATCTGCCACATCGTCCTCCCCCCGTGGCTATTCTTTACCCGTTCTTTACGTTGTTGTGTAACATTTAAGAATTTGTTATTACACAAAATGCCTTGGATCCATCCCGTTTGAGCATTTATGAGGCGTTTCATAACGTTTGTAAATTCTGCATTCTGTCAGCACTAACATGTTGATGGCCAGATGCTTTCGGCTCACTTCAGGCCTATATATTCTCATTGCTAATAAGGCAGGGATCTTTTTTCATCGGCTAATTACATCCTTTCTAATTCCTGTAAACGCGCTAAAAAAGGCAACAAAGCAAATCAGGAACTGTAGGGAGGGTCTTCACGATTTGTTCTTATTATAGACCGACTAACTTTCTTCTTACTGTCTGAGACTCAGAGAGGAGGAAGTTTTTTCAGGAGGCTTTACAACAATCACGGATACAGACTTCAGAAATGCGGGGAGCGGAAAGGCCAGTCCTTATCCTCAATCTTCGGTGAAGCCCAAAGGACCAAGGGAAATGTTTGCTTTCCTCTTCCTGTTTGCGAAGAGACTGCAGACTTGGCCCAGTTTGCCGACTTCTGTACAAAATAGACTGTCGTGCCCCCGCGACCCCCCCCCCCCCCCCCCCCCCACCCCCCACACACACACACCCCCGCCGGCACCTCAGGAAGGGGTCAGCCATGCTGAGGAAATATAAATCACACTACACCTTTACTAGTCCATGACAGGGCTGTTGAACCTGGACCACAGAGCTACACATCTGCAATCAGCTCAAGCACCTGTTTTATCAAGCCATTACAATACGTTTCATTACTGGCATTTAGCAGACGCTCTTATCCAGAACAACATACATCAGTTAGTTTTTTACAATGTTATCTGTTTATACAGTTGGATGTCTACTGAGGCAATTGTGGATTAAGTACCTTGCCCAAGGGTACAGCAGCAGTGTCCAAGCAGCAGTGTCCCCAGTACTCCTTACCCATGTCATATTGTTGCTCTTGCTGAATCAGTTTCTGCTCCTTGTTCTGAGAGTGTTTCTGGTGTAAGGAGAGTTGGCTGTGTCTATGAGGGACTGGTGTTGAGTTGCCCTGCTCTATCGGGAAGTTCAGTTGCGCTCTCTACTGCTTATCAGTCACTTACTGAGAGATGGTCCAAAGCAAACAGGCCTTACCCAAACCAGGAGCTGGCTGTGTTCATACCCGTCAGCTCTGACAGACTGGCAGCTGCTGGACTGACTCAATTTTCTGGCAGTGAAGGACAAAAACAGGCATTCACAGCCAAATGAAAGTTTGTTGCCACAGATTTTGGACGCTCTCCAGAACGGGGGAAGATTGGATCACAGTGGGCTGCAACTTCAAGTCTTTTAATTGGAGAGCAAGAACGTCAAAGCAAATTTGGTTCGTGATCAATTAAGCCCAGGTTTTAGATGCCAGGTATATAAACATTGCTGGAATTCCTGCCCTTGAGAATTAAGTATCAATTAATAAGTGTTTTCTTTCATCTTTACTAGAATACAGCACATGTATCATATCATATATCATACATATATTCAATACAATAGCTCTGAACTGATCTCCCAAACTGAAGCTCCAGCATTGTGCTGGAGCCAAGGCCACTACACATTGTTATGAACATATAGGAAAACAGATATTAAATCACTTCCTCGGGAGCTTGGTACGATATAACAGTAAAACGCACTTAACCACTGCTTGTTTCGAAATGGTTTTGGTGTATTGTTTCTTTTCTTTAATACACCTGGCCAATAGGAGTAAGTGGGGCATTGCTTTTCATTTGCTGCAAACATAATTAAATTGAAATAACCACATTAGTTTCAATTCAAATTTGTTAGCATGCATAATGGCATGGCAAAGGTATACACAGTATACAGTTAAAAAGAACATCCTGTAATATTTACTGACCCAAATATTTCAGTAGTATTAAAGTAGCTAAGCACGTCTCCCTCTTCGTCCCAGGTTGACCAGATGTTGTTTATTTTCTGCTCAAGTCAAGCACTTGAACTCATTCCTTGCACTCCACGTGCCTCTATCGTGCCGAAGTTTCTATGCATTGGCTCTTTATTAGAATCTTTATCCCTGCCTCCCTACAGAAATGGTTGGCTACTGCACCATATGCCCTGTCAGATTTTGGAGGTAATCTACAGGAGGTGGCCGACTGGGGATTATTGTATTACAGACTGCTAGTGCAGCCCCGTCCAGGGGAGCTCCTTTTCTACTGTTGAAGTCTGACAACTGACATTTAGGGGGGGCCCCCGTCTGGAATCCTTTCTCCGACTCTGAGGCTCCACCTCCCGAGGGCTCCGTTCTGACAGGTTGCTGTTTTTATTTCATATTTTCAAACATTTACAAGCACAGCTATACCCCCTCACGCTATACACTCTCCACAAGACACGTGAGAGAGGTGGACAAAATAGTTATCGCATTGGTCCGCAGCACCGACCAATTACATTACCTTTCATACTCCATTTCAGTAGGTTTCCAATAAGAATACGTACTGAGGATTGTTATTTTTTCTTGTATGCTATTTTATACACCTGGGTATTTACTGAAGCAATTCAGGTGAAGTGCTGTTCTCAAGAGAATAACAGCAGTGCCTGATGTGGGAATCAAGCCCAGCCACGGATATTGACTTAACCACGGATGTTGACCATATTAAATTTCCATTCTGGAATGCATGTAATTACAGCTCGAGGAGTTCATTTGAACCAAAGAGGGTATGGCATATCTAATTAAGTTGAGGGAATATCAGTGTGCATTGATATTAGAAATTTAATGAGAAGGCGGTTTAAGGGGTCCTTCTCAGTGGCCTGATATTCTAAGTATAAAACTGTAGTCCAGGCTGGCAGCTGTCCCTGACTGCAGTAATGTAGAGATCTTAATGTATAAGAATGTGACCCTGCTGATGAGAGAAAGGGCAACTTCCTCACTTAATTACTTATTTCAGTAACAGGGCAGTCCAGTCCTGTACAGCTGTTCTTGATTCAGATTTTGTTTGAATTAAACCCACAAAGTATGTGAAAAAATGCAGGAGTTATGGTGTAAGCCTCATCCAGAACAAACTCCTAAATCAGCCTCATTTATTCTCTGCAGCCAGGTGCCAAAAAACCCCTGTGCGCAGATGCTCTTCGCTGCTTTATGGAGTCCGATTCCCTTCCAATTCACTTGGAAAACCAATGCGGTCGATTGATTGCTTGATGCGGCAGATTGGATGCATTGTGATAAAAGGAAGCCGATGGGGCGAGGCCCGGGAGGGGAGGGGAGGGGGACATCCAAAGCAACAGATTATTGTTTATTTATTTATTCAAGAGCTAAAAGCAGGATGTGCGTTCACGACCAAAGGGGCGACGCCGAGTGCCTTTCCCACATGGAAGTGAGCCGTTTAAAGGGAAGTGAAAGGGAGTTTGTCCTCATTCCCACTCTGAAATGCTTTGGTCTACTGGGAGGCAGCCCCAAGACCATTGTTACAGGAATGCACGGGGTTTGGCCTCCGGGACAGCATGAGGGAGGGGTCAAAGGTTGCGAGCACAACGCTGACCAGGTAGCACCTCTCACGGAAAGGGGGGAAGAACACACGGCATGCTGCAGCACCCTGGGACAAGACAGGTATCCCAGAGTGCCCCGGTAAATATTTAACCACATACATGGGAATGTGGAGAATGCTAACAACTCATATTTCCCTGGATAGTGGTGTCTGCTATAACAAATGTAATACAATGTAAACAGCTGTATATAGGTTCTCTTGGACAGCTAAACCTGCTAAAATATGACAGAGGTAACACGGTAAAATGTGATCTCATGTCAAAGAAATTTAAATTGATTTCCCCCTGTAAAAAAAAATCTAGCCTTTGTTACTGAAACCTTCCCTTTGTTGCCTATGGTTTTGTCTTGGCTTGCGCTGCTTGCATTATTTAGGAGACACCCTCCTCGCTCTTGTGAATGAATAGTGGTGTGGCATTGTGGTTAGGAAGCTGTGGCTCTGGCCAGAGGATTGCGGGTTTGATATCCAAGTGGGCTGTGGGCCTTTGTGTGAAATACTCAATCTGAATGACTTTAGTTAGATATCCTACTACATACACATATGTAATGTATAAGCTACTGCATGTAAATTTTCCTGTACAATATATAAGTAGTATTCATGCAGTAATAACAATCAATGCTTCAGTAGCTACTGAATGCAATCCTCTTCAAACTTTGCAGATGTACCCTGTAGTGCTTCATGTGCAATATAAGAAAGGAATAAGTCTTGTCCAAAAACAGAATAAAGTATCTTCACTGATAGTTAATAATAAACAACATGCCTGTATTCAGGATGTATCATTACTGCAGAAGGAAACGGCAGAGCAAGTGTTCTTCATATTCTACTCTAATCTATTCTCAATAGACTGAAAGCATCAGGAAAGAGAATCATGCCTGATCCAGTGCATTCTACCCTGATCCCCAATTCACTCCTCTCTCACAAATAGCACTGAGCATAAATGCATGTAAGCAGGAAGAGACATATGGCATCTGTCACCACTTGCAAGCTGATCATACACTGGCTAAACGCCAGATTGACTTCCTGAACGATTCAGGGTGACTGAGCTGGCACCACAGTGCCACGTCTGCCCATGGTCAGGTCAGAGCAACAGTGACCGCTAACAGAGGAGGGTCAAGACTGGGCTTGTTCAAGACCAGGCTCGGCACATTGCTCGATGCACTCCAGACCCAAAGTGAAATGATGACCCTAGATGGCCCATTCTCATTGTTAATCTGTCTTACCTTCTTATGTGGATAACAAAGCTGTGATGGTGACAAGGGGTTGCCACATACTGAAGCTGATCCCAGGCGTGGGTAGCACAATGCTTGTTTGCAACCTTACAGTAGCCTTGAGGCTCACGAATGGACTATGAGTGGGGTCACCACGGTCCATTTTTCTGCCTGTTTGCTCATGATCCCCCTGAGAGCATCCGTGACAGAGCCCTTCAGAACAGTACATTACATCAGATTACAACTGATACAGTAGGTCAATAAACAATGGTGAGAACTGCAATCATATGCTGGAGAACTGCACTGCAGAAATGATTTAATTAACCAAAAAAGTTCATAAAATAAGTATTTCTATCCTGTGTCTTAAAATACAGGAAACAAATTGTCTTGTTTTCTCATATTACCAAATCCATATACACAATAAAACACACATTTTTTTCCCCATTTCAAGACGTTCCACACCAGAGAATGAATACACAATAATAATCAATGGTAATTGCTATATGCGAAAGAAAAAAAACAATGCATTTTACATATTAACAGTGTTTTATGTGGAGAACACACATAGTAAAGTTCACGTTTAGAATTCTATAGCGGGATAGAAAATTGTTCATTCGATACGGCCGACGAACCAACCTTATTTGATAGACGACAACTTGAAGTTGCAAGGGCGGCGCTGATTTCATGACCCTGTCTTTGGACTAAACAGGCCACAACTGCACGATTGTCCTTCTGACCCACATGGCGGGCTTGTTTTTTCTTGTGCTAAAGCTGACCTTGCACGGATTCCAAACATTCACTGCCCACAGGTTATCAGCATTAAAACAACATTGAGCCTTAAGCCTTAAGCGCTTAGCATCGTTTGTATTTTCTTTTGTTTTGCATTCAGGAGGAAACTAAACAGTTCGGCCTTTCCTCTTGCCTTGCATTTATTGCTTGTAAAATCATATCAAAGAGTGAATGGTTTAGAGTTACGCAGTTGGGACGCACTTTCATTTTGACTTGTTTGCAAGGTAGAGTTGGAGTTTGGTTCACTGCATGTAATTGTACTAGCTGTCTAAATAGTCTTGATGAAAGAAATCCCCATTTATATTTAAATGTATTGTTATTTTAACAACATTAGTGTACAGTCTAGCAGATTTAGACTACCTCAGTATACACAAAGTGCAGGCTTATGTTAAATTGAGTTTAACAGTTATTATTATTATTATTATTAAAAGCTGAATAAACAATATACAATCATGCATGGTTAATTGTAGTGTTAGTTTCTATACTGTTGAATGTGTGCTCCACATGTGTATTGTTTTTTTTTGGGTGAAATGTTTTATTTATGTGAAATGATGTGATTATACATCATACATTGCCTGTCCTTGTTTTAATTCAATAGAATGACATAATCAAGTCATACAAAGATTAAATGTTGTTCACTGAATAAAAAACTTCCCAGAATAATGTGGCATATTACAATTTACAACTTTTTCCCCTAAAATGGCTTGACAATGGTGATTGAATCCAGGAATTCATTGTAATATGTTGCTAGACTAGGATGAGGGGTTTTGTTTTATTTTATTTATTATTTTTTTTTTTACAATATATTAATTAGTTTTCACTTTTACAACAAGTAGAAGATGGATACATTATGAAATTCACAGAAAAAAAGTACAAAAGACTAAACAATAAAAACAACCAAACAAACCAAAAAACACACAACACCAGCTCAGATTCATACACACAACACAAGAGGTTACAATGATAATGTGCAATAAGAACGTTCAAGGAAATCCCTGCAGCATGATGGCAGAGACACCAGGCTCTACATAGTTCATATAGGGTTCCAAATTTTTTTTTTTTTTAATTGGTCTGTTTTTGAATGTATTATACATATAAGGTACTCTAATGGCACTAAATCAAACAGCACTCTCTGCCAGCCTTTAACAGTTGGTGCTTTTTCATTAATCCACTGCAATAAAATGTTCTTCCTCGCAGCATAAGTAAGAATACAGTACAATCTCTTATTGATGTTACATATCTGCTTGGGAGGCCCAGGATGAGGGACACTGGGTCCATCTCCACTTTCAAACTCAATATTTTTTTTTCTATTTCCTATAGCACACTGGACCAGTACCTTTGTAACTTACGGCATGACCAAAGACAATGAGTTAGAGCACCAACTTCTGTCTTGCATTTAACACGCGTATTGTTTAGTAATTATTGCGATCATTCTTTTAAGATAAGGTATAATAAAAGCCTTGCGTCGCTAGACTGTTACAACCGCTGGCTATGTTCAACATTTGTTTGAAACAGCAGGCGGAGTCAGCGAGGCTATCCAGTGGATTACTTTAACAGTCAAAGCGTGCTGGGTGGAGCTACGGGACACACTGAAGTCACACGAAACTTCAGCCTACACAGTTTGCTTACTTGACAATATCCGAGTATTTACATCTGTGTATTGAACAGAGAGACAAAGTGCCCTAGCGCACCACGTCTGGTCGCCGTTTAAAGTGTTCCGGCGCCATACGTTGTATTTTTCTATTTGCGTAAAAGGATACCTATCTCTGAATGAATGAAATGTCACATGGTATTTTTTTAGTTCAGTAATCTACGAAACAAAGGCAGTTCTGTGGATAAGTGTGATTTTTTTTCTCCCTGCTATCCCCGAAGAATTCTGGAACGGGAATATCTGAAACGGACTGAGAATTGATCAAAACCCTTCACCGATGCCTTAGTTGTGCATATCATTAACACATGGTTCGGCTGGAAATCGTACATACTGTAATCCCTTTGGATTAATTAAGGAAGGAACATGGATAATTTCTTTACAGAGGTGAGTTAGCGAAACGTGCGCCATTTATCAGTGTTTAGAAGTGTTTTAAACTTGTTTTGCTTAACATGAAAGTGAAATGCAATTTCGTTTTAGTCCGAATTAATTTGTCTAATAAATAAATGTTAACAGCACAGACTTATTTAGCTCTAAGTGTGCAGTTTTACACGTGCTTTGTCCGCAGTCTTAACAATGCTTTTAGTTCAGTATTGTTTTATGCGTTTGTTATGAATCGTTCCTCTGTTTATTTAGTGCTTTATTATGATCGATGAATGAGACGGAAGTAAAGCAGTTGGAATCAGAGCAGAATCTGTAGTGAGTTGAGCCGGTGAAACACACCGGTGCGGGCTCTTCTGGAAGACTGCCCAGTGGAACTCTGGGGTTTTGGTATTTCCTTAGAGTTAAAGGTTTTTTTTCCACGTTTCCTTCAAGAGCTATTAATAGAGGCATAGATGTATAGGCTACTTTTGAAACAATTTGCATTTACGTGCATCGCGAGGTGTGATTTTTTTCACTTGTTTACAAATAACATCAGAGCAAAACAACAACAATAATAATAAAATGAATAATACGAGTTATTTCATCATTGAACAAAATCTTGTAACCATGTCTCCTCTTTGACGAAATCCTGCTGGAGGAAGGAGCTCTAAAGTTAACAATGTTTTGACTTTCTGGAGCGTCAGTAAGATCTGCGATTTGCCTGTTTTAGTTTTCTGAAATTGCTGCAATGTGTGCAGTGATGTACAGTGAAACCGTTCGTAGGTTCGAGCAAAGAAGATATATTTCTGGTCCTGGAAGAGCATTTGTAGCGACTCGTCTCATCAATGCATTAAGGAACTTGAATCTGGTGCATAAGGCTCGAACGCACCTTTTCCGATACTATGACTGGCATTGACTTTCGAAACTGCGGTGGCTATGCGTCAGTCGTCATTCTACCAATATTACTAACAGACAGGCGAGAAAGTGCAGACTTATGCGTCACACCTGAACTGCACCTCAGTTGAAGCTCTCCGCCTCAACAAATACCATGAGAAAGGCCGTTGCGAAAGAATCATTATATTTTACCTGTCTGTCGTGGGAGTGGATGAAAAACCATCATTAAAAAAACATGCATATACCCCCTGGCAGTTTAGTGAAATAACTATTACACAGAAGTGAAAACGCGAAAAGAGTTCTCATAACTGGCTGCAAATAACTGTAGGAGTCTAGTGGAACTTGAAATGCCTCTCACAATACCCAGAAGCTATAAAACTGAACAGCTGACAAGTCCCTCTGCCAAAACTGCAAGGGCTCGAACAATAGTCTCAGATATCTCCCCCCTCCCTCGGTTCTGCTGCTAATCTCTCTTTCAAAACAATGAGTTGGTCTTTAAGGAAAAGGCCACTTGATGAGGAAGTGAACTCTCCTTCACAAATGTTAAGACGTTGTTTTGAAGTTAAAAGACCAATGGTCTTAAACCCCTGTCGCATCCAGTCTTGAACTTAAACATTGAGTTTGCAAGAGAAGACTGTGGTAAGTCTTAGGTAAGGTAGTCCATTACTGCAGAAAGCAATGGATCATTTACCTGGAATCCATTGCTTATATTGCATTACATAATTGCCATTTATTATTGGCATATATGACGTATTCCTCTTGCTGCTGCATGGATAGTTCCCTACCTTGTGTTTATACTGCAGGGTTACACAGGTTGTTGCGGAACGGGCTGTATTTATTCAAATTGCAGCACTGTGGATTTTCATTGGTTCTTCAAAATAGCACGGCATCTTTTTATCCCCGCCCACAGGAGAGCTTGTACCTTGACTGCACTACTTGGCAAGACTCTGCTAGTTTTTTTTTTTTTTTCTCATTCAATGATCTCTACAGATTCACTGATATTTTTAGTACCTGGATACCCTGATGTAGTTGGCTCAGTGAAAAGGATTAGCCTTCCAGATGAGCTACAGATCAGTGCATGTGGCCAGCATCTGTGTAGCATTTATATAATACAAATACAGAAAATATACATAACAAGACTGTTGCATGAAAAAGCCCTCCACTTACCTTTGTGGCTGTCTGCAGGATTGTCTTCAGTAGCGTCTGTTATTGTGTAACTCCCCCACCTACTTTTTCAAGAAAAAAACAAACATGTTTTTAGGGGATTGTCCTCTCATGCTGCAAATATTTACTTCATAGCCGAAGCTCATGGCAGGAAATAAACACTTGTGGAAGGAATCCTTGCAGCTACCAAAGTGCAGTGTTTGCATTTTGTTTGGGATACTTTGTAGTGTTGTGGAGTGGTTTCCCCTGTCTGAATGTGTGCACCGAAGTGCACACAGTGTTACCATTCAGAGGGAAAACCCCCTGTTTGTGGGGAAAATTATGGGAGTCCATTATGGGAGGCTGTGGAGAATGTTTGATTGAGGTGGATCATAGAATTGAGAAGGGACTTAGACTGGGGGATGATGCAAAAACATCCAAAACATTTGGAAAGTGTGATTTAGCATTTTAAAGCCTCAGTTGTTTTGGTCAATTTAATAAATATCTTTAACCAACACAATTCTAAAACTGATTTATGAGAACACTATTCTTAGTTACTCACACTGACCCCCCTCCACCCCACCACACACACACACACACACACGTATGCACGCATATACACACACACACACACACATACACGCACAGTCACACACATACATGCAACTTTTTTACAGAATGTAGGGAAAGATGCCAAAACGGGGGATTTTTGGCTCACTGATGGAGCCAGCCTTTTTGTGTATCTGGCAACCCCCGAGTGACGGCTACGCTCATAGACCACTGCCACTGCCAGTCTGACAACCGTGTGAAATGCGTGATGGCTGCATTTCTCATTAGGGGCATAAAACGTAATACCCTAATAATCTTATTCATTGAGTCCCCACAAAAGACGGGGGTTCAAATTCAGTTTGGATTAAAGCTTTTAACGAGGTTAAAGGAGCTGGGTTGTCGTAAAGTAACAGAGGCCTGTTTATTGCACTGTTTGGCTATGCTAGCGTCAGTGAAATGCAGTTTCTGTGAAATGAGAAGAAGCATGCTGAACAAATTCAGAAGACGCCTTTCACTGCAGAAAATACTCCAGAGCTTTGGAAAAAATAGTACTTCAAACAGGCACGCAAACTACATTGTGCGGTTAATCAGTTCCTGATATTGTTATGTGTGTTACTGTGTGAGATGTGAAATGTGAGAATTGCACTCCTTAAAAAAATTATATTTCCGGGGCTGTATGTCATATTTGTGCAGACTTTAAGGGCAGTTCAAATGCTCATTAAGTAAGGCTCTCATTTTTTTTTTTTTTCAAATTAACAGTCTATAATTCCTTTTAAGGTAAAACAAAGCCAAATTATTTTCTTCCTGTAAGAATTGGACAGTATCCTCTGTGAGTTTTATTCATTTCTTGTATTGCTATATTCCTCCTTTATTCATTCCTTGTTTCATTTCATTCCTTGCAAAGCCAGTTCAGAGAAGCAGAGGCTCACACCTCAGAGCAATAGGAAATGCATTTTGGGTTGGGTGCCCCTCAGTGAAAAGTCTATAGACATAGTCTCTGACAGAATAAAGGTACTCCATTCTGCATTTCTTCAGTGCGCTGATAAACCTGTTATCATTTACATACTGTAATTTACCCACCCACTCTTCTAAGACCAGCCAGTACTTTTAAATTAAGACTGAAAATCCTGAAAACTTGTATGCTGCGTTTGAACTTGTTTGAGCCTTATCTTCATGTTTTTAGGTTAATCCTACTCTGACAAACATCATTTTCTTTGATGACGCTTCTCACGTTGTTCCCAAGACGAAAATAAAACTGGTAGTTTGGAGCAGTGATATAACGATGTCTTGCAACACTAAGTTTGAGATAAAAGTGCTAAATATGGAAAAAGGAAAAATCTCAGTGCATATTTTGGTAAATTTGGTTTCGGCTGTTAGCATGACTGTGTCATCTGCTGTGTAACAACTGAAGGGTGTACTTACTGAACAGTGAGTGGGATGGTAGAGGAAACAAAATTACACCTTGCTGTGGCATGTTACTGATAGCCACAGCAAGGTGTAAATTGGAGCAGAGCAAAAAATGCTTCATCCAGGTTTTAACGTGAACATGGCCCGTAACCTCAGGAACGTGACCGCTGGTGTAAATGAACTACAGGCGCCTGCTAGGGAACCTCGAAATAAGCCCGCTCGGAACGCCGTCTTTTCCTCCAGCATTTAAATCGCTCACTTCCTGTCCTTTTGCTCTCAAAATTCCTTACCTTTTCTGCAAGATTTTCAACTGTCGGCATGCTGATACTTATTTCCACATGTGCGAGACTGAATTCACCACTGACCTAAATGGGTCAAAGCATATGGTCATGTGAACTGGGAAAAAACGGCATTTATCTATGTGAATGTAGCGCAATGTGCGTAATTCATGTTAACATGCTTGATGTTGACCTAGTATTTAAACAAGGGTTTGCTGTTGCCTGCCTGTGTCGCACTGTTCAGTGTTAGACTCACACAAGACGGACACAAGTTCAGCTTGAGATTAGTATGCGCACCAGAAATTGAAGGGTTTTGTGGTGGATCTGCCTGTTGCAGTTAAGTGTTGTATTTAACTGAGTGGGTGGGGCCGTTTCCTTGTAACACAAAACAAATGCCTGGAGGGCAGAATAAATGAAATTCACCAAGAGGCATAATGACAGCGTAGTCTCCTTAATCACCTCTAACCCCCAGCCCTCAGGGAGGTGTAAGTGACGTCCGCTCATTACAGACAATAGTGAGCTGCTGCAGACAGCAGGGACGCTCTGGAGGGCGAATCCTGTCAGTGCTCACAAGGGGGTGACTGTCAGTGTCAGTGACGGATGGCATCCTCATGGGCAAGCTTGCTCTGCTGGACATGCAGATGCAAGTGTGCGCACCTACACTCACACACGCTCACCGTCTTTCAGTCTTTTTCTCTCTAACACCTATGCGTTTTGTCTCTCTCTCTGCCACTCACAAAGACACACACACACACACACACTTACACACGCAGAAGCACACACACTACACATACACTCACTCTCTGTCTCTCCCACACAAATACACATATATACTCACGCACTTGCTGTCTCTCTCACACACATGCACAAAAGCATATTCACACACCTTTGCTCCCTCTTTCTATCACTCTCTCACATACAGACACATACACACACATACACACACACGTGCTCACATACAAACACAGACACAGCTCCAAGGCCTGCTGCTGGATGGGGCAAAAATGAATATCCATTTGCACTAATGTCCCCCTCCCTTTCTTACTGTCCCATTACTCTAAGAGGCATTGGACATCGTCCACTAAAAGCCTTTTAGCTGCTTAATGATTCAACAGCTGTCATTAGAGGGTCATTTAAAAGGTGCCCATTAAAAATCTTTTTGATGTTGAACATTCATTAAAAAAAACCCAGAGCAATTTGGACAATACACATGTCTGCTAGGATTGTGCCAGTGAAGGCCTTGAATTGTCTTCTCTGTGAAACCAGGGTAGTTAGTATGCTGGTGTCTGCTCTGAGGTTTTCAGTAGCGATGGCTACTGTTGTACTTTGCGAACACTAAAGTTACTGAAAACAGTGTGTCCAGGCAGAGACCTCACTAAGATAATTAATGGCAATTGAACATGTCTCTTCAACAAAACATTGAAGCGACAGACTATGCACCCCCCATGCGTGAAGCTTTCAAGCCGTTTCCCTCAGCCACACTACGCAACCATAAGTGGAATGCCCGACGGGCTATAGTTTAATCCTAGTTTTGTTAAGGCTGAAAGTTACCATGAATAAGCTGATCAATAATGCAACAGAGTAAATGAAACTGAGTGAAATACAGGCTGTAAATGGGAGTGCTAGCAAATGCAGCACTCTAGTGTTGCTACCTGCGATCACAGTCACATTATGGGCTGGATTTGCATTGTCACTTTGCAGTGGTAAAGCAGTGATGCTGTGTGTATGAATCACATAATGTGGAACATTATGCAGGATATTGAACTGGGAACTGACTCCCGAGAGACATTTGAAATGCAAAACAGACGAAACTAAGAGAAGTGGTTTGCTTTTATTTGTTCCGTAAGTGATCAGTTAACAAGCAGTTAATAACTTAACAATCGTGTAGTTATTAATTCTCTGTCTGAAAACAACAGTTCTACCGGATTGGTATGTTTGGTATTTGCATGTGATCCACTTAACCAGGAAAACAGAAATGCAATACCATTGCGCATTATGTGTTGTACAATGAAAAGTATTAGCAGCCCAGATGGAACAGCAGCCTGGTTGGTCTGGCTCTTCAGAGAAGACCACTTCTAAGAAATGAGTTTGGGAGCTGCGTAGCGATAAAAGAATTTTATTCTTTGTGGAGCACAGAAGTCTGGAATCAAATGACAAAGTCCCCAAGCGAAGGTAGCACTTAAGTGTGACGTATTTAAGCCGCACAGCGGTTGCAGTTTGCAGAGTTGCAGTGTGCAATCAAGGAAAGATCAGCCCTGGAGAGTAGAGGGATTGTGCCTGGCCCAAAAAGCCCGCACATCCTGCCTCCAGCTGAATGATGATGGGGACATCATTGGAGGGACCACAGGGGCCATTTTCCCAAAGTCCTTGTTTCACAGATGTTCCACCTGGTTGCTTTGTGCTGCTTTAACGTGGCACAGGGGATGGTCTACCCCTGTTCTGGAGGTTGGATAGCCTACTGTGGGGGAATTTGGCTTGCTCTCAGGAGGTGGCTCATTGAGTCCTAGGTGGTGCATTTTGTTGTACCCATGAGGAGATTAACCAGAATTACTTCACTAAGTGTCCAGCTGTATAAATGGACAGTGTGTAGCATGTAAGGCATGACAGACACCAAGCCTACATAAGGGGTTTCTGCCAAAGAAGGAAATTAAATACAAATAAGCCAATGAGAGACAGTGTCCAAGTGGTAAACAGGTTTAAAGGGTGAAGAGACTGAAGATGCTGTTTACTGAAAGTAAATACCGGGACTATCTGTGTCGATTCATCCGAGTACTTCCTCAGCATGGAGCACTCTTCTGTTTTCACAAACTCTTTGTGTTTCTATTGGACCCGTCTGTGGAAGATAGGGAGGTTGATATTATTATCTTTGCATCAGCTTTTCCACAACAAAATATCTTTTAGGGGGTACAGTGTGGAGAAAATTGCATTATTTGTATTTCAGAATCAAGAAAATTGAATTGTAATGACACATGATATGAGTGACTGGCCAGGCAAATAAAGATAGAATCGTTTTAACGTACTAAAATAAATGAAATTATGCAAAGCATGGAACAATGTAATCAGAGATGTTTCAGTTCTAAAAGAAGCACATTGTGACATCAGATGATATGACAGACAGCATGTGACTACCTCTCCGTCCAGATTGATTTAAATAGGGCCAGTGGCCAAGTACTAGTTAAGGGTTAATGTTTGTGACCCAGGGGCTGATGTTGGACATTGGTCTTTCCAGTTTGGAGGGCTGTTTTCCATAATTTTTCAAAAATTTGACTTTTAAAATACTGACAGGAGTTTCATCAACAACAACAAAGTGTATTTAATATAGCGCATTTTACAAACTATAGCTGCTGCCAAGATCATGTGTTAACAAGCTTTTTTATAATCCTAATAATAATAATAATAATAATAATAATAATAAGTTAAAAATAATATTCATATAATGTTTAGTGTTATCCTGGGGTCATTGAATGAGTTATTTCCACTCGGGTCACGGATATTCATTATAAGGCCGCTAGTGACAGAAAGCCAATCAACAGAAAATGGCACCAGTCTGCGTGCTAACGTTGTTGGACATTTTCCTGGGTGAGTGAACCGCAGCTTTGACCACAGGCTATGAGCTGACAGAAAGCTGACAAACAGAAGTGTGTGCGGGAGGAAACCGGACCTGGGAGCATATCACAATGCCTCGCAGAGAGACCGTCACAATTCGATGCTCTGTTTACAGTGACTCCTGCACAACAACGGCGTCTGTTGTTCGCCCTGGAGGAGAAACAGAGAGGGAAGCTGGTGTTTATGTTTCAGCCTACTAGCCCACCTCCGTCCCCCTGCCCCCCCCCACCCCCTTCCAGTCCTACACCACCCTCCCCCTCCCCCCCAACCTCCCACTCCACCCTGCCCACTGTGTTGCCACAGCTGGGCAGAACATGGCTTCCATGTCCGGGGCAGCCGGCATGGAGAACAAACACAATTCGAAAAGTAGGTCAGGTAGCCACCGAAAATGGGCAGCAGGGGAAAGGAGGGGGGTGGGGTGGGGGGTGAGAGAGGGGAGTTTCGTCATCCCTTTGCAAGCAGGAATTGACTTCTCAACGGGCCCAAGCAGACGGCAGCAAGAACAAAGGAGAGGCCACACGTTCTGATCCAAACAGCCTGTGCACAGGGGCAGCTGCCTTTCAGAGGTCATTGCTCTGTGTCATGAAGGGGCCGTCCGGTCTTACTGCCTGAGAAGTTCCAGTGCCTCAGTGCTGTACAATCCTATAATTATGGTTGCATCTTAATTCAAAGCATTAAGCATAGTGCTTGAAAAAAAAGCCCTGGGGGCTTGTAATGGAATTGAATTTCTTACTCCTGCCAAAGTGTTTACGGTGGTAACTATTCTTTTTTAGCTTCAGCCAGTCACAATAGTACCTGTTGCTAGAAATCAGCTTTTTCTCAGCAATGTTTGCTGCATGTTAGGGTTCATAGCTAGGGCACTAGGAAAATGATAATTAATCGATATTTGATGAATTCATATATATTGTGAGTAATCCTGATTTTGCTGCAATAGATATTTTATTTCTCTCCACATATCAGTTAAAAAGGTCTCAACTGTGACAGAAAGTAATTTTCAACCCATCTGAGTAGTCATTCTCTAAATCTATAAAATAACCCAAAATCTATGAGAGGCTAACAAAAATGACATATTCTTGATTTATAACTTCTGTGACTTTCGGAAGCTTCAGGAGTTTTCTTTCCACAAAAAATAAATTAAAAACAAGGGAACTTTTTCTACTTCTCCAGTTGTGGGAATAAATTGTTGCGAATGAATGCATTCATGTTGTGTCTTTATATAAACTCAACCCAGGGGCAAGTGATGGTGAATACTTGTCTTTGGCTGCAGACCATTCCATTGATCTGACGGCATTTTCCATTGCTCTGTAATTTCCATGGGACTGTAACAGTGTCAGCAGATCCTTGTGAAAGTTTTTTTTTCATCGTTTTATTCCCCAGCTATTTTATTTAAAAACATATGCCATAGACTGTAAATCCCTATGAACACTTGAAACCCCTCCACTTCTCAAACGTTTATAAAACTGCTGATTTGAGCAGCTCCCGCCAAGAACATTCCTTACACCATGTGGCCGTGTAATGACATTTACTGACAATTAAGGAGAGTTTCCCAAGAACATGTCTACTTTTATAATTAATGTGAACCTTACATTTGTAATGTAACTAAATTAAATTAAAAAATAACATTGGACCCAACTCCCTTGGCTTCAGTTATATTGACTGAACAAACAAATGCTGAGGTGTTTGAGACAGGCAATCCTTTGTCCCAGCTACATTTGTGATTTCAGTGTAAGCATCATTTGTATGAAGAATATGAAAATGTTTTAATGTTCCCCTACAAAATTAAAAATAGACTATAGCAGTAAAGGAACAACCGACAACACTGGAATGACATCCTAGTACAAGTTTGTGGAGGTCTTAGCTGTACAGCTGTGTCACTAAGGATAGTATCAGAATGCATACTCATTTCAGATAATATCACAGAGTATTCAGCGAAGGGCTGGTAGAAGGATATTTTATGGGGAACAATTGCAGACGTCACTATCCTGATGGGACTAATGTTCTGTAATAGGCAGCAAGGCCAGTTTCCTATTCAAACATCGAAAGGAGTCACCACCCTGTTCTGAGGTGTGGTGATAATTTAAAGAGAATGGCAGCAGCAGCAAAGCTGTTGGGTCTTCAGATATGCAGGTGGGGACAGGGTTGGGTTAAAAAGTGGAATACTCTTGACATAAACACATCCTGTGATTTTTTTTGAAGCTCTGTCCAGCTTTGACCTAATCTATTGTGTCTTTTCTCAAGAATGGGTTTCCCTAGAGTTTTTTTTTCGCCAGTTTTAGAGAAACCTTTTTAGGTCAAATATGAAAACTTTAAGCGGATGTTTATTTCACCAGCAGCATTGTTATAAATTCTTACCCCTTGAGGTTTATTTTATACTTTGTCAAATTTACCACATGTTGCTGTTATGTGTTGCTTGTAAGAAAAGGAGAAAAAGAAATAGGTGGAAATGCCTGGAAACACTGAGATCACTGGGGCTGGCATATGTTGAGAGTGGTCTCCAGGAACTGCGTGGTCTAACCCTGTGATATCCTCGCCATGTTCAGCAAAGAGAGCTGTCCTCAAGAAGGCATGTATTTGTGGGCCTTCCTTGTCAGCCAGCAGGCTGACAGACAGAGAAACAGCTGCAGGCGTACACAGAGATAGATATAAATCTATAATAAATATACAGAACCTAATGTAGGATGTGCTAAAAGCAAAGCTTTGTCGCAGTGCACTGGGATGTGGCTTCAATCCCCTGGTAACTGGCCATTTTTGGAAAAGTGTAAACATAGACAGGCGCTGATCTGTAGAGGAAGAGGAAGGGGAAGGGGAAGGAGAGATGCATTAAAGAAGGGAGATGAGACCGATAAGGGAACTGAGGGAGGCGTTTCTCAGCAGCCAAGCCCTGACTTGAGGCGGTTCCCATTTTCGGGGGGTGGCATGATGTGGGTCACATATGCCCTTGGCAGAAGCCCCATCAGGCGGAGGGTGGCATCGCACCATGGCTAAACTGACTGTCCTTCGGGTTTGGCGCATGTGCTTGTAGGAGTGTGTGTGTGTGTGTGTGTGTGCGCGCGCGGTGTGTGTGGAGTGGTGTTGGTGGGTTGGGGGTGGTCTGTGGTTCCTTGGCACAAGCCATGAATGCTCCCTTGAGATGGCCCGTCCTATCTGTTACTGCTTAGCTGTGTGACAGTAGCCTCAAACAGTGGGAAGCACAGAGGGCCATTCATTAGAGGCCTCCCTCTTGCATGTGCAGAAAAAGATCGGGCTGCAGCACGCATGAACCCGTCCTGTTTCCTATACATTTGACTGACTTCTTTGATTAGAAGCCACTGATTCAAGGATCAAGAGCCAAGAGCTAAAGGAAGTGACATTTGCTATACAGTAATAGTTACAGTTCCTCGTCCAGACACACTTAATAATAGATTATGAAAAGGTGTGGCTGAATAAAGTGAAATTATAGAGCAAGTGGATATATGTTTTGGGTTGATGTGGTGATAGATGCGAATGCTACGCTCCTAGTCTTCCTCCTTCCAGTCAAACTGAGTTATAACATGGAAGATTGCCACTGCTTTTATATTAACTGTAAATAATTATTTTTTTCTCGTGAACTGGTTGGATGTTTCTGTATTAATGTTCCATTGTTCAGGGAGTAAGATCCATATCATTTAAATGTTAAAAATATTGCAGTTATCCCTGAATCAACATCAGTTTCATTGTTTTCACGTGTTTTTCATGCAGCAAAACCTGAGCAGGCTATGTTCAACTGGGTGTGACTACCTTTCTGGAATTTTCAATATCTAGTGGTAAAGCCTTTATATTGCAGGAGCCCCAGAAATTAATCGGCGAAGGAGGGAAGGATACTACCCCCTTCACTTGCTGCCAAAATATAGTGTTGGAATCACCATAGACTAGGGATGGGGCTTCAGCTGAACTCAATAGGTGCAACAAGCCGCCTTTGTTGATTCCCTCTAAGCCTCTCAGAAACATGGTGCTGGCATGTGACCATGAATAAAAGCCCTTTGCATTTGAACGAAACCCAATCCCTTTTCACCACCAAATTTGTGTGACTCGAGGGAATATGCTGAAAAAGTATGGTCTGAAATTACCGCCTACAGTTGTGGCAAATAGAGTTATTAGTTAACAAATCAAAAAAAAATCTTGGAAAGCACCCCCTTTTCAATGTGACTAGTTGGTACAACTGAAAACCATAATAGTAACCTAACTAGGGATGGGCAAGTCAGTGGTAATTATACAAAAGGGCTAAACCAAAAAGTAAACCTGGAGTTTTTTTTTGGTAGTTGTTTTCCTACTTCAAAGCCATATTTGTTTCAAAGAGATATTTGAAAGAGCTCTTTCAACCTCTTTGGGAGCACAGGAAGGGAATCCTGATGTTTTATTCAGCAGAACATGGAAGTTGATAAGTTGTTTGCTCCTTATTTTATTTGCACTTGCCCCTGCTGAAATTACATTCAGCAGAGAGGTTCATTATCGTTGCTCTGAAAGTGTTACTTTATACTTTAGTGGACATTGGAGGGGTTTGTGGTGTGGTAATGATACTAATGTTGATTCCAGGTTTGATCATATTTCCATCTGAAAAACAGAACAGTGGGTCTCTTTTTTTCTGTCAGCCATCTGTCCAGGACATGTCTCTTTGTAGAAAGAATAGACTTTTCTGGTGAGAAGAAAAGGGGAAACCAGCCTCATGACATTACACTGATATTGGACTTTGGACATTTTGAAGTGTGCAGCAGACAGCAGAATCTCTTTAAATACATGATTCTGGTAAGATTTTCCAATGCAGCACATCACATTGACTTTATCACCTTAATCTCACAGTCTGTCTTTCGTGTCCAGGGGCTGGCTACACCACTGGGAGAGAGAGATAAACTGTTAAAAAGCATCTAGGGCTGGTCTCTGTGAAAACCAAGCCCAGGGAGGGTGTTTCTATTTGGCAAGGCCATCATGGAGGTTGTTTCCTTCCTGCTTTATTAGGAAACGTGTTTGTCTAACTGCACATTTATTTGACATTGTTCAACAGAGGGCAAACTACGTTTGTTGAGCCAAAACACTGTTACTGCATCCAGTCTGAGCGATTGGTCTACCTACTGAATCGAAATGAGCTTCTCTGTTGCCGACAATAAAAGACCACATCTGAGCCCTCTAAGGGTGTGCGCCTGCCCCTTTGCATCTCAAACACTCTGGCAATAAAAAGCAAATGTTGACCTAGTTTGCACATGCAATCCCATGATGCTGGTGCATTGTTGGGCATTGCAAACAGAGAAAGACACACACGGGGATGAATGGTTCTATGAATACTTTGCTCTCATGGGACCAAGTACGCAGGGGATTGACACAGTGACATAATGGCACAGAAAAGTAATCACATGCAGAAGTGACAGAATGAGAGGTGGGAGCTAGAGCTGACTGTAAACACTCTATATTGCGAAGGCCGAGTCCTCAGTAAGCGTGCTTTCTTCCTACCTGCACAGGCAGGCTTGTTTCTCAAGCGGTCTGAATTTGGCAGGGGGTGAACGAGAAGCTCAGATTACCTGCTGTCAACCCTCCGCCAGCATCAAGTCACCAGAAGGGAATTGGGGGGGGGGGGGGGATGAGTCATCTTGCCAGGAGGTGAGGGGTCCGCACCTCACCACGCTAAACTGACTTTTAGTCATAACGTTATTTTCGGGAAGGGCGCGCCGTGACGTCCCCGGGACCGGTCGGTCCTGACGGAGCTCACTCTAGGCGACGGGAGTGGTTCACCTGTCAGTGCAAGTCGGAGGTGCATGCTTGCTGGCTTTTCTGTCACGCAGGTGAAAGTGAGCAGAGAGTTGGCACAGAGGCGAGGCGAGACCGAGGTGAGAAATGTGAGACACTGTCGGGAAGGCGGGCCGCTTTCATTAAACATTAAACATGCCCACGTACAGCGCAGAGGGAGAGGGATTGAGGGGCCATGACGTTGATGGCAAAGAGGTGCGGAGAGCACACTCCTGGCAGGGCCTGTGAAAGCAAACACTTAGCCAAGGCGATAATGACCACCAGCTACCCATCCCTGCTTGCCAGTAACGCCTGTCCAGACACGGACATGGTCTGACAGCTCTCTCTGTCTGGTTATCAGCATTAAAACATTGCGTCATGGGACAGATAGAATTAATCAGATGACATTCACAAAGTGCAATGATCAAAGACTACAGTGATCACAGAAAGTTGTCATGTTATGTCATCAGCAATCAGCAAACTGTGAAGCTTCTTTTGTAAGACTACTGTCCTCGCTGTCTGGACTTGAACTTTTAGGTGGTCATTACAGCTTTCATTGTTTTCTGGACAGTTTCCTTTACCCAAGGTGCACATAGCCTTCATTTGACATTGTCTGTTTGTACAGCTGGGGTATTTACTGATACAATTCATGTTAGATTTCTAACTCAAACTACAGCTGCGTGGGGTTCAGACTTGTAACCTTCTGGTTTTGAGCCCAGGTCCATCACCGCTGTTCTTCACACCAAGTCGCACTGGAACCCAAGCGACAAATGCGGGTGGTTTGATTTGTTATGTCATTTGAGAGCGAGCGATTTGATAAATTCTTGTCTCCTTGTTTTGCACAGCGGGTTTGACGGGAACGGCTGCTGTGATTCCCCAGTCGTTGATTTCCCTATGTTTCCCTTCTTCCACCATCCGTTCCCACAACGGAACGTTCCAGCTCCTCTCCCCCAGCTTCCCCTGATACACTCTGCAGCTGCACTCCAGTGAAACAAGTAACGCAACATCACCCATTTAACCCTGTTTTTTTTTTCCCAGCAATGTAATACTACCATGAGAATGAAGGAATGTACCCTCTGATGCCTGGAGTGTTGCAGGTGTCACGAGACTCAGTCGATACTGTATTAATTAGGGCTTCTGCTGGGACTCGTATTACAGGGAACTTAGGCAGTCCTTACAGATATTGCCAGTGCCAAACAGTTAAGCACCACGGACAGGATGCGGAGGCCGCTAAAGCTAAATGACCGCGTGATGAAAAGGCAAGGATGCGCTCATCAACAGCTGCATCCAGCGTTGTTTAGTTTAGGAGCTGCCCGTGCTCCTTTCACAATGAGGCTGTCAGCAGGGCCCTGTGCAAAGAGGAAGAGCCCTCTCTTGCTCGCCCGCCCCTCCCCGACAATGCTGTTGACAGGTGTTTAGTGTAAAGCCGTTGGACCCAAACTCTGAAGATGTCATTTTACTGATGTCTATGACATCTGTTTACGACGTCCTCAGGTTTGTCTCTACTCTGCTGGATGAGTTTGGTGGTTTACCCATGGAATTCATGAAGTAAAATAAATGGCAAATCACAAGTTCAGAAATAATAAGCCTTTTGGCAGCAACCAAAGGAAGTGTCCATCACTCACTGACCTACTGACAAACTAATCAGCTCCTACGGTAATGACTTTTTGCCACTAGAGCGTGGAGAGGCCAACTAAATAGTTTCAGCCTCTAAGCAGCGCCTGTTTGGTTCTTGTTTGTTTTGTACACACATTCAGAGCTCAGTGATCGCCGATCTCTGTGTGCATTTCTGCGGTTTGCAGAGGCCACTTTGGTCAACCGGACAGCTGATGCTTGGATACGCGTCAGGACGATCCCTCCCTCCAGAGAGTGGCAATTAGTATGAAGCGACCCCAGAGGTGAGGGCGTTTTTGCAACCTCTAAACAGACAGGAAGTGTGCCGAGCACTCCCGGACGAAAGCGAGTGTACTGTGCTCCTTAATGCCCCCGCTGCTCTTGGCCGCAAGCGCTTTCGCCTCGCGTGAACCCCATGGGCGGGTTCCTCAAAGCACCGGCTTCACTCGTTGTGTGTTTCTGTGCTGCCGGGTTCCAAAATAAACAGGTGGTCTCGCTAGCGTTGGCCTCTCTTCAGTGCTGCTTAATCTCTAAATATATCCCGACCACGAAACCTCAGGGCCGATGGGACCGGCTCAGAACGCGGTGCTGATTTTCTAACAAGGGGACGCAATCCTCCAGTGTCATCTGCGAGGGATTTATCTTTATGCACCCATCAGCTCCTGAAGATTTAAAATGGAGCTGGATGTCTTAAAATGCCTGCGTAGACATAACTAAGTCTATTCGCTAAGTATAGCAGAATGGTTTTGGGAAAGCAAATTTTAACAGTAAGACTATTGTAACACATTCTGTTGCATATCAGCATTTAGTGTTTCATCTTCCCCATGTTCCCATGTCCAGGGCCATTTAGAAAGCTGTAAATCAGTTCTGTCCTCCATTATCTGTACACTCATAGCAAATTCAGTTTGAGTCAATCATTATGATTAACTGGTGGCAGTATGGTGTCGTGGCGGTGTGAGATAGCTGTTGAAAGGGAACTGCTATGATACCTTTGTGCTCTGGGAGATGGTAGTGGCGTTAAGGCAACCGTTCCACATTGAAGTGGTCACCTCTTGTTTACCTGCGCATGCAGGTGTGGAGGCTCTCATACAATGGGCGTGTTCAGCGCTGTGTTCACAGCAGTGTGGAAGGGCATTGGCGCAAAGACAGACTGCATGTTACGAGGCGGAAAGTGTTACCCTTCTAAACTGCCACAGTAGCCGGGCAATTTAGATTCACAACTGATAGTGAGTGCCCCATTTTCGCTTCTTGTGAAATATGATGAAGCACTTTGGTTTGATTCGAGAAGCTTAAAAGTATTAGTTTGTGCCAATGTTATGTGGATACTGCAGGAAAGTAAAACCATAAGTAAGCAATGGAAATAACAATCCGTCATCACTTAGGTAGCGTGAGGAGAGAACTCAAACAGATTAGGATTACTTGATTGACTGTGTTTTCTTGGAAATGCTGTAGACCTTTTCAAAATAAATGTGTCTTGACAGGAGATGTTTTTTTTTTTGCATCTTTTCCTCAAACTGAAAACTCAGTTTTTTTCTGCTGTGAATAAACATGCAGGTCTGGGTGAGTCAGTCTGCTTTTTTGACCGCTCCATATGAGAAGCAGTGGTGGCCTCGCTTTTCGCTGATACTGAGCTCTGTCGTGACCTTTGCCCCTTCCCCAGTGCACCAAGTGTATACATTTCCACAGACTTCCTCTGTGCCCCAGCTTTACTGCGGCCCTGTGTAACGTCCGTCCCTTTGTCTACTTAGAGCCGCTGTCAGGGCCTCAGACAGCCCAAGGTCTGTTTGCAGGGCAGTATCACGCCGCCGACATGCATCAGTGGCTTCCTGTCTCGGGAGCGTCGTTGTCGACGGCATTAACAGGGACAGCCTGTCCGAACCGCGATGGAAGCGACAGATTTATAAAGCCGCGATGTCTGTGCGTCATCGTCGCCACGGGGCTGGCCTGTGTTGAGGGCATCGTGGGCCTTTCTCTGGTGTATGGCTCGGCGAACCCCCTCGCTCTGGGAATTATCCAGATGAAATTACACACACACGCTTTCATTTAATACTGAAAAGTTCAAATTTTTGTTTGAAATGTGTGAACATGCTATGTTAACATGGTCTTTGTGTGAACCTCCTAGCCTGTTAGCTTATATTACAGTCTAAATCACAGAACATTTGCAGTTTGCATTTCCAAAATCATAATTAACCTATTGAAGTGACATGTTGGCACTTGGAAAGTTTCTCCAGATGACTTATAGTGTAAACTAGTGTAGCATTATATTTGTAAAAGTTTGTCTCGCACGATAAAAAAAGAGAAAGTTGGTTGAAAAAATTTTGTTGTTGGTGTTATTAGTAAAGGGGTGCTTTCCTTTTCGTAGGTAACAGCAGGTCTCTCATCTCAAGTTGCTGCTCTTTGACATAGCTTGTGAAAATGAGCATCTCGAAAAGATCACAGGAAAAGCTGTCGGATCAAATACAGTTGCGCATCCTCTGCTCAGTTCAAAGGGCCAAAAATAAGCCAGTGGAGTACAGCGATCTCCCGTGACGGATCGGAAGTCCGGCCATGAAACCAGGCATCTTAAAACATAAAGGGAGTCCAGGTTCTCAGTGCCTCATGACTGAAGTTGGACAAAGCTGGACGTTGTTTGCTGGAATGTTTCATGCCAAATTAAGTGAGAATTAGACCGTGCACATTCATGTCCATGGCACAAAGCTGTTTCTTTTGAGTGATGTGTGTGTCTGAGTGTCGTGATTAACTCAGAACTGATCCTTTATTCCCGATTAGAATAGCGTTCCAGCCAGAAGCTCTCTGCCTGAGAAGTATGGACAGTATCTGAAATCTGAAATGGGGGCAGAGAACAGGAAGCTTGGTGTAACCAGAGAACTGGAGGTTAATTTTACCATGACAGAATCTCTGTGATTCTGTAAGAATTCCATGGTAAAGTCTGTTTTGAAGAGAGGTATTTTGTGGGCACTAGGAAAATGAACCATGGAAAGAACTGTTGTCATTCACTTCACTCAACAGACACTCGTATCCAGAGGGACTTACATGGCTTACAACTGCTACATGTTATCCATTTATACAGCTAGGTATTTACTGAGCCATTTCAGGTTAAGTACCTTGCCCAAGGGTATGAAAACAGTGGCCCACCTGGGAATTGTACCAGTAACCATCAGATTGCTAGCCTTGCGCCTTACCGCTACGCCACATTGATGCTAGGCCCACAGGAATAGTCCCACAGGAGGAGTGCAATGCCCCTAATCTTCCACCTATGAAATGTGAATGGATATGCAGTGCGCTACAGATCATTTACTGATTATGATTAATGTTTCAGACTGGGTTTTTGAGGTAATGGGTAGGTGTCTCAGCGTACAGAGTTTTATGAGAAGGTATTTTTGGTATGGCATGCACGTGTGTGTGTGTGTGTGTGTGTGTGTGTGTGTGTGTGTCTACACACACGGGCATGTGTGTGTGCATAAAACACACTGACAATGAGAGTCAACATGAGAACCAGCTTCAAGTTGACCAAACATAATACAGAGGAAAAAAAACAGAATCTATTATTTCTGTAAACACTGTAAGCCCTTCGTAAAATAGTCCCTAGTCACAAGTAGCTAAAAGCAAAACGGCAAGACAGGTGCTATAAGGAGCAGAGCCTCCCCTCTTAGGAGTGTTTGAATAGTCTGCTGATGGCAGATGTAGATTAATGGAGTCAGTGATAAGTACAGATATGGCAACACTAAATTAGCACAGCTGCTTGCACCTGTTACAGTTATCAAGCTAAAGGCGCATGGGAACGCTTTTTTACAATGTACACATGTATCGTGTATAAGATTGCCGATACTGTTGGAGCTACATCCAGTCATGGGGTTTAGTCGTCTTGCTCTGGGACCATTGACAGTGTAGAAACTGGAGAGCAGCCCTGGTGTCTGGGAGAGGCTTAAAAAAACATTGAAATTCATCTTAAGCTGCATTTATGTCCCAACACTTCAGTCCATCTTAGTGCTCCCAGGGAAAAGTAACATGTAATTTGTGTTTGTAGAGAGAACAGAACTTCTGTGCTCATAGCTTTTGTGACCCTGCTGGACAAAGAACGAGGTAGCGCCCCCCTCGTTCACGGTATCCCATATTGCCGCCATCCTCAATGGCGCGAGCTTTAAAATGCATATGCCCTTCCCCTGGGAACGGCAGTTGATGGGACTGTGTTGTCACGAGCTGGCAGAGATTCAAGGTCAATAAACAGCTGCTGGACTTCCTCCAGCAATTCAAATACTGCACCTTGCCCCACCACCTGTTGTACCAACTGCCCAGCACTATTGCCGTGTTTTCTTTCCACTGGACATTATCGCAATATCCACAATTCTGCAGGGCCTCAGTGCCGCTTTGACCTCAGTGATGCTTGCCTCAAGAGGTGACATTTTTTGCTGCTTGTTAAAAACATAAGAATTCTTGGAATGAGATGGCTGGAAACAGCTGTAGGTCGGGGTCCGGACTTGTGCAAACTCGGCCCGCTGGGGGGGAGGTGCACATGTAGTTTCCCCCTCTGGAGCAAGCTTATGGGTATTTACCAAAAAAAGAAAAGAAAAGCCTGCTTCTGAATGCGAGACGTCTGCCTCTTTCGTAGGACAGAACTTCTCCAGGATAAATTACTAGCTTTGCAACCAATATGAGAGAGAGAGCCCATGAGTAAAGATGGGAGTGGTGGCAGTAATTGCTACCCAGATCCCGTAAGTGAAAATAGGCATGCTTTCTGTGGTCCTCGGATGTTTTTTTGTACTTAGCTTGTACTTCAGCATGAATACATACTGTAAGCTACAAGGATCAAGTCATATTCGCACAGATCAGGAATATTCTTATGTTAGCATGCGATAGGAAAACTCATTGTCAGTCGTGTCCTTCACGTCTAGCTAATTGTGTTTAATCTGGTTGCTGTGTGAAAACAGGCGTTACTCGCTTATCCCACTCATGTTAATGATTAAACCCACCTGAAACCAGCAGACCTCTTTTGTTGGCCACAGCACAGCATATGACCAATTAACTTTGTGCAGCTTGGGCACTTTTCTTGTTGGATTGTGATACAGGTGCTTTTACATAGAATTTAGTTTAATTCAATGACAATTAAAATAAATCCATAAAAATATGGATAGGATGCACACGTTGGACAGACAAAAGGTAAAACCCATGGCTTAATAAGTAAGCAAAGTCAGCACGTGTTCATCTGTTTGAATTCAGTTCAGCTGTACAAATTTGCCTGTAGTAAACTGCTTCTATAACCTGATGCCCTTGTGCACTTGTAGTTAGGGTGTGAAGGGTTCTCTGCTGGTGTCAGTATTGAAGAGGAATCCCCCATTGCAAGGGTAGTCACATGACCCAGACTTATATGACCCGCTTATATATGGTCTTAAATCATTCTAACAAAGGTCCAAACCACAAGGCTCCAAACACTATCACCACAACAAGCAATTAGCTGTAGGCCGCTGTCTGTTCTTACATCAAATCAAATTTGGCAGGCCACAGCACACCTGCTTCAAATTGCAGTACAAAATATTGGTCCCAACCATTTATGTGAGGCCCCCTGAGGAACAGATGAACTTTGACCCTAATTATTCCTTTCTGCTGGAAAATTCCATTCCCCTTCATTTAAAAGTTATAGCAAAGGGTTAAAAGGGAGCAGGGATCTTTTTATTCCAACACTACTTTTGGGTGAAAGAGACAACTTGACTGACTGTCTTGTACTGGCGTGTTGGTGGGGATCTGTTCTCCATGGCTGGCCACAAGGAACGTATGATGTGGCAAGAAGAGGAGGTGGGAGATGATTGGTCAATGAGAGGCCTGTCAGGATATAACCCAGAGCTATATTTAATCATCATGATTGTAGGTTCAAAGAAAAGGGAGGGTGGGATCTCTTGACAACTAAAACATGAAGCGACAAACTTGTAAAGCATGTTTTTGAAACATGCATTCATATTATTGTTTGATTGTCTGAATGTTATTTAGGTCCTGAACTGTATCTGTGGCCTGAATTTTGCAATTTGTATTGCAAATACTCTCATGCCTAGAAGTGAAATGTGTATTCAAGGCAGAAATCCAAGATTAACCCCAGGGGAAGTGTTCACTTTGACACACTGAGCACATATCGGAGTATGTGGCCCTTACAAGGCATAATCTAGGTGAATCCACCCCAAACGCTTTTAAATTCTCATAAAACAAAACAAAGTGTGTCTTACAAGCTTAAGCGGTCGATTCACATTTAAATTAGGGGTTTTCGATACTGCTGCTCTATAGAGCAGGGTGCTGTCACATATAGGCCCCGCCTCTTTTTTTCCAGTTATCCCCAGGTTCCCTTGGTCTCAGAGTTAATGATGTCTGTAAAAGTTCCCTCCATGCTCCCAGCCTTAACGCTCACTCCCACTGCGCTGGCAGAGGCCACACAGACTGTAGCTGCCACCAGCGCCAGCCCTGTTACTTCAGCGACCCTCAGCTGGTTCATCTCCAAGTCTCTGAGCCCTCACGGCCATTGAGCGCCAGCTGTGCTGAGGGGCCGCTACGCACGTCCTCTGCTGTCACGAGAGGAAATGCGAATTTCTGTAAGGACCGGCCGGCCATTTTCATGACCTCCATATAAAGACACTGTGGCTCACGTGAGACGCGCTGTACATCATCTGTAAATCAGAAACAGACCATCAGGGACAGAGTCAGCCTGGAGGGAAAGAGAGAGGGAGGGTTAGAGGGAGAGGGAGAGGGTCGGTCACCTGACTAGCTGGAGAACACCTGCCTTCCCGCACCTGGCCTTCACTTTGCCATGAAAAGGCACGAGGAGATCAGTTCAGAAGGAAGCCGCCCCCCCTCCCACCCCCCACCCCCATCCTCTGGGGCTAACGGGGCAGGGGGAGATAAAAAGCATCACCCCTGACGAGCAGGGACGCAATCCGATCTGACTCGGCGCGCCGCGGGGCCACGACAGCTGGCGGCTAGCGGGCGGGCCCCCCGCGGGTGCCAGCGTCGGCCCCCATCGCCCCTCTCCCCCCTGCCCCCCTCTATCCGGGACAGGCCCTGTTTGAGTAAGCCGCCTGGGTGCAGAGTTGGGGGGGCGGGCTCAGGGGCCGGGGTGGATTAGAGAGGAACAATAAGGCCTTGCACGTCTGAAGGGGTGCCGCGTGGTGGTGGTGGTTGGGGGGGGAGTTGGGACACGTCGACACACGACCGCTCCGCAGAAAAAAAGCCTGCTAATACGCTTTGATTGGGGCGCACAAAGGCTACCGTTTAACGCTGCACGCCTCCGAACAAACAGACATGGGCTCAGCTGCCAGAGGTGCAGGGGGCGTCAGTGCTGACTGACCCAGGACCTGCCAGAAAGCTGCCCGGCTTCACAGCACAAGACTGCAGGCGTCTCTGTGGGCCTGCTCTTTTGGCCAGAAGGCAAGCTCACCTCCAGTGTAGCAGCCCAGTTAGGGGCACTTGTTAGAGTGCAGCCAAGGCTAAAAGTCCAGGCTTACCTGCAGGACACAATGCTCTGCCAGTCTGAAGGCTTGTGTTTTAGGGATTGACATCCAAATGTAATACTTGTCTTATTAAACCAAGCATTCAAAGCCATTTCCTGAGCACTGTCGTTATCATATGCAGGGAATTTTCATCGACTCTTAGCTACCTGTTGTCTCATCTTAATGTACTTAAAAGTACAGTTTGTTTATCTGCAAGATGTATTGCTATGTTACAATTCAGTTTCTTCAGTTAGAGAAATTTAAGTCAGTTTGATTGATTGCATTAATCATACCCTCCTACACCACAGAGCTGTGACTTGCACACATGGATTACTCAACCCACTCCATAAACCCTTCAACAGTGCACGAGAAGCTAATCAGAATATTAACGTCAGGTTCTGTCAGGGATGCGCCATGACGGCTGTTTAATTAAATCAGCCTTTTGAGACTGGAAAAGGTTGTTTTACTCCATACCTGGCAGTACGTCAGTCAGATTAGGGAGGCTGAAACTGGAGCTGACTGGCGGAAGATGTCATCTCCCACCTGTGAGATTGCCTTAGACGTGCTTGGCCCTGCGTGCTTTGCGCTAGCGTGCACTCCAAAGAGCATGGCTGCGGTGAACCGTGAATCAGAGCCATGCTGACTTTTGGAAAAGCAAGTCATTAAAATCAGCAAAGCAGCTCCTTCTATTTTCAGAGTTAATGGTGTTCATGTCTGGTTTGGGGTTGGCTTTTGATTAGCCTTTTTTTGTATGAGACAGTGATTTTATTTCTTTGAATCGAAGACAACCTGATCCAGAGTGGCTCCTTTAGCCTGAAATTTGCATGCTATCCCATCATGCAGTGAGGCATTCAAGTTAAGTGCCTTGCTCAGCTTTTCAGTTCATTTCCAACTCCCTTACCACCATGCTAATTTTTTTCTCCTTGCACATGTTTTTGGCCATTGTACCTGGATGTTTTTCTTTGGAAGATGAGTTTTTATTCTGGAGCTTTTGGCGGGGAAGAGAGATGCTGATTTATGTGGGACTCCTCTCTAAGACTGAAACTCCAACAGTGCAAATTCAAAACAGAGAGAGGTGCACTCCAAAGCTGATCTGAGAGAAACCTGTGGAATAACGTGTCAGTTCAGGACTTCTTTTGGATCTGCAGGCTGTATAGAAACAGACAGTCCATGATCAGATCTTAGTGCTCAACTGTTTCATAAAGCAGGTGTGAGGAAGTTATTTATGATTTTAAATGGTTTTCTGCCTGGTTGTTTTTGTTATGAATAATGAATTTAGTCAAACAGCCTTTTAATCTTCCTATGTGTGTAGATATGAGGGTACATCAACCATCGGTACACTTTGTTCTTCTCTTTGAAGAATTTAAGATAAATAAAAATCGTTAAGCTTTGAAAATATTTCATAAAGTAAATACTGAAAACTTAGAGCAAAGTGAATTGTTTGTTTAGACTGAATCAAGGTTGAGGTGCTCATGTGAACTCGTTAGAATTCTGTAGAGCTACAAGTTCTGAGGATGGGTGTACCTTGTACTTTGAAAGATAAACACCTTTATATACTTTCTGTTTTGCTAGTATTGATCTCTCCCTGAGTCATACCCTGATTATTTTAACAGTCCTTTTATTGTGGAGAGCCTGTGTAGAACAACATGCCATTCTCCATTGATGTGCTTGCTGACATCGTGGGCCTCAATTAGGGAGGGTCCCCTTCCAAAGCTCCCCTTTTCAATCGGTCAGGTGTTCCATCGGTTGGAATCGGCTGAGTCGGCAGAGACCTGGCCCCTGGGGTCAGAGGTCGCCGCTTTACCGAGTTCAGAGGTCCCCGAGCCCCCAGGCAATCCGCTCCTTCAAACAACAACAACCTGGCTCCCTCCGTACGCTTTTCCCATTAGCCGGATCTGTCACGCTAATGAGGCGGAGTACTGGGGCGCCATGTGGTTATGTGTTTAAGGGCCCTCCAACCGGAGGGGCCGGGCTATTTGGGTAACGTTTGCCTGGAATTTATTTTTTTGTCGAGGAGGGCTGCCTTTTTTTTTCGCCGGACTCCAGAAAGAGCTCTCTTCAGGGACGGCCAGATTACTGCCACACATCACTTCAGCCAAAGGCAACAGAATGTTTGGACAAAGATACCGAGATGTATCGCTCGCCGATGGACATGCCACTGCCCCCCCTGTCGGGGCCCTCTCTACCGCCCTCGTGACACAGAGGCTTAAATCTCTTATCTGCACCCTGTGGGATTTCTCACGCCAGTTATGTGTCAGTTTTGAAAATGATCGCCCCCCTGTCAAAGTTACACATCTCCAGAGTGTGATAAAAAGCAAGGCCACTGGTGTACTCCTGCAAAGTAAAACCCACAATACGTTTCCCCTTTCCTGTCAGATTTGACCCACTTCTCCAAAGAGGCCCGCTTTGCATTGAGATGTCTCAGTAGGTCAGTGCTGCGGCCTTCTTTTTGCAATTCCTGAACCGTGCGAGAGAGTTCAAAAGCTCAGCGGAGCAAAGCGCAAATCCAGAAAATGCTTTCTGGTCACACGTCCGTCAATATGGATCTGAAGTGTTGAAACACATCTGGAATGAAGCGGTTCTCATACTGTTTAAAATAAACACCAGACCATGCTCTGTTTCAGCATACGTCTATGATATCTCTGTACGCCATCATTTTGATGAACAAAATAAATAAATAAGGGAAGAAATCCATCACAGATATATTTTGCCATTATTGCTCTGTAGCAAGGATTGTGCAATCATTTTTTTTTTTCCATGTTCCAGGGAGAAAGCACATTGCAAAGTTATGAATCAGGCTGTCATAATGAACCAAAACTGAGGTTACAGAGATAGCTCAGTTGTTTGTAGCATGTGTCAGTACCATTTAACTGTGTGCTCTTCTGTGACAGGGGGACCGTGTTTGGTTGCGAGAAGATGACCAGTATCTCCCCAGCACCGTGTCATCCTGCTCAGGGGGTGTGGTCGTGTTCACTACTGACTACGGACAGGTAAGGCCACACACCTTTCCCTGAAGCTGTGTAGGGTGTATGTGGTAATACGCAGAAGTATTGAAGTGTTTGTGGTAAGACCCACCCAATGACAAGGCCTATCTTAATACACTTATTTTATGCATGTTACACCTGTTTTTGCTCTTCTTTGTCATTGTCACATCATGAATCTGTCTCATAAAACATACGATTGCAGGATGGCACTGTATTTAACAAGAAAAAAGATTTTAAAAACAAATTTAAATATTGACTAGACTGCTTTTTTCGTGAAGTACATCAAATCACAAAAAGCACTGATCCTAAGTCCAGGTGACATGAAACATTTTTGGCCATCTTTTCATAATCTGTTATGGAGTTGAAGTCCAGTTCATTGTTGTCTCTACCCGGTGGTTTTAGCACTGAAGGCTTGACCTCCTATATCGCCTTATTACCAATGGTTATAATGCATTATGCAGGAAGAGCAGGAACCCTTAAGTGGATGTGTGTGATCAGGCAATCCGCATCAGAGCTTGTGACAAAGATCTCCTGATGTGATTCCCTCCCTGGCTCTATACTATACATCAAGAAGAGTCAGAAGCTGGCAAAATACAGGAGCAACTCAATCAAAGTCCAAAGAGGCTTGGCCTTCATTTTCAGCAGCAAATTGTGGAAGGCGTTACATTTTGTCATAATATGTTCCACATTTCTTTCCTCTAATTTCAAGCTCAGGAAAAATATTTTGCTTTTAAAAATATGATGTTGAATGAGAGGCCAAGCTGTTTCTTGACATTTGTGTTTATGTTTTTAGAATGACTTCACTGAAATGATGAGGTACATTAGAAATTCGAACCAGAAAACCACAATTTTAGAAATGTTAGCACTAAATAGCCTGTTGTTTAGCTTTTGTGCAAGCTGACTTCACTTGCATTGAACTCCAGATGCAAAGAAACAGCAACAGCAATGACTCATGTACTCATTTCTAGTGACAATATTGTCTACTTATGGTGGAATGTATTAAATGGACAACAGAATGGAATGACAGACATTCTTTGATTGCACAAATGAAACCACATTCTTTTTTGTAGTCATTTTAATGGTGTAAGGTAAAGCGGATTTTATGATATTAAAAGCATCTGCAGTGCAGTGAATAACAAATATTTTTAGAGTGGTCTGTAAGGATGTGATTAATTACTCACACCGTTGAGTGAATTAGCCTAGTTTGGAGTTTAGTTGTCATCTGCGTGGTGGCTTTGTGTCCATTTCTGGTTGCTGTAGAATGGCTCGGACTCTTTAAAGGCACATAGAGCAGTTTCATAATAAAATAGACCCCAGGGAAAGTGGCTGGTTGGACACTCCCAATATTTATAAACTGAGTAAAGGGACAATGTTTCACACATCCAACTAAACAATTACCTTAGAGTTTGCTTTCACACACTTCGGGTGGGTTTACACACATTTCAATGTCTTCAACTGCTGTTGTTGCTCCTGTATACATGTATACTTTAATCTGTTAAATCAGGGACACTCACCCATCCAAACCCCTTCTCAGCCAAGAGTTTAAGGTTTTCAGTAAGAATTAAGTTCAAAGCACTAACAGGGAATTTTTTGTTGTTTTTCTTAATGTTCTTGACCAAAGCACAGGTCACTGACTAAGCCAGTTTTTGCACCGCATTTTGTTTTTCACTGAATCAGCAAAAGGATGGAGTAGCTTTTATAGCCAAGTTTTTTTTTTCAAATTAAATGGTGTTGTAGGTGATTAAATGTTAGCATAAACACTCCTTGTATTCACAGCAGAGAAAAAGGGATAAAGTCAGTCACATGGCAGGGGCTTCTGTGGTTGTGGAGGCATTCTATAAGGTGTGACAGTGTTTTCCATTTGTCCATCTATTTTAACAGCTTGCCTGTTTGAAATCCCGTTGACAATTTTAATTAAGTCAAAACCGGTCTCAAGCTCTGATTAAACATACTAAAAATGAACAGTGTCAAGTGAACTGTCAATCTTTTAAAGAATTTCCCTGAATGCAGTTTAAAAGCCTTATGGAATAGGAAGCGAATATGTGTCAGTATTATCACTTCCAGGGACAATTTAGCAATGTAGCCATGTGACCAGGCACTTGCAAAGACCAAGGGCTTTTTTACGCCTGCTTGTCTCTGAGGAAGAGGGAGAGAACATGGCTGATGTAATTGAGTGACGTGCTGTTCCCCAGCTGATCCCTGTTCTACATAAAGTTTACAGAGAGGGATGTGTACTGACGCACTGCTGCACCTCTGTTAGCTGACCAAAATGGCCATTTAAGTGCAAGGGCGGCGTACCGGTGGTTATAGACTGTAAGTGGTTGTTGTCTACCATGTAATCTCAACATCAAGCCATGTGGCTGGTTTGAAATTCGCTTTTGTCTGCTGTTGAGCAACTTTCTGTGTCTGTAGAGGCAATGTTAGGATGATTCTGGAACAGCTCCGAAACAATTCAAAATCGGCTTTCAATTTTGTAAGTGCGTTAACTATCAAAAGTACTTTCTGATTAAGTTCTGCACCTTTGAACAAGCGGATGATTCAAACGCTGTGCTCAAACCCTTTGTAAAAACAAACCAATTCCGGCTGGGGTACTAAAAACAACATATTCTGTATAACAGCATGTGTCTCACTGTAGGTACCAGTGATTTTTGCTGTAAAGATGACATCATGGCCAACAGCTGACTCATTTCCATTTGGATATAGAAAAACCCAAACCTGTTGCATTTCCTATAAAACTTGAATCTATGCCAAAGGGTGTTTTTCCCGGCTTGTGCTCCCAATTTGGTGAACCTTTTCCCTATGGCTGCTCTTCCAGTCCTGGGCAAATTGGACTCTGGGGAGTAGTGCTTCACCGCTGTGATCTGCTTATGGCCCGGCCTGGCCTGGAAGATTAAGGTTGTACATGCTCAGCCAGCCCCTCCACCTCAACCTCCTGTTGCCTTATGTTGCCAGGCCAGCGTTATGCAACCTGGACATGTTGTATAGCAGGATTAGGTTCATCTGCGCAGAGAAGGCGCTAAAGGCAGCGCTTCATTGCCTCAGACCCAATCCCTTTAACCGCTTTCAATTCTGCCGTGGTCAATGGCACGGGAGGAGATGTTTACATGAAATTTAAATGAGGCATTTCCTGAGGTTTTCAGCTGGCTCACCTGAACTGAGAACACAGAGGACAGGCAACTCCCTCTGGGCCTGAGTACTGTACAGATGGGTTCTTCGACCCCCTGCTCTCAAAACCCAGCACTATTTTCAGTATGTGGTGGTTCCATCAGCAAGCGATGTCTGTGTAAGGGGGGCCGAGCTGATTGACTGCTTAGAGCCTGTAATCAGATAAGTGAGAGGGCAGGTATTAATCTTATTGGTGGGAGGGCCTCCTTTCCAGACTGGAGGAGGGGCACTCCAGCAGATATGAACACCTAAACCCCCCCCTCCCCTTCCTGCCCACAACCCTCAATCTCCCAGCAAGCCTCTTGTCCGCGGTGTCCGTGTAAGATGACGCCAGCGACACCTGTTCACCGAGCGGCGTGCCGATCCCTGCCGAAAAAACCTCACCGTGTACCAGATGTTGTCCTTTGTGTGGCTGCCATTCACCCAGCGTGCCCAATAAGCCCACGGTACTGAGCCACCCTTCGAGCAGAGAGGTGGTGGGTGTTTTTCGAGGCGAGGGTGGCTCGGGGGGGGGTTCATCGTCACCATGGGGACAGTCGGAGTGTGTCAGGGGGCAAGGGGGATCAGAGAGAATGGAGGGTGTCGGTTCTTTGAAACCCCCCCCCCCCCCATGATTGGGTTTCAGGCCCCCTGACAGAGGCGACTGTTTCATATGAATGGAGATTGAACAGGCAGGAATTTCTGGACAATGCGAGGAAAGAAAACCTGTAACTCAATGACGCACAGGTGTTTCAGAGCTGAAAAGAAGGAGGAGGACTGAGAAGTGGCGTTATCTATGTGATTTAGCATCTTTAGGACACTGATTATAACTCATATCTGTACTTAACACATTTCCAAATAGAAAGCTGGATGAATTGGAGGCTTTTGTAAAAAATATTTACATATCCACACATTTGGAGACAGGAGGGTATGTAAATCTGTTCTGGTTTGGATCCACTGCAGACTTCAGTAGCTAAATAGTATGTGCTTTGCAGGTATGTGGCATGGCTATGGCTCCAGTGAGCTTCAGAGAAACGCTAACTTTCATTCTGTAACTCCTGGCTCCATAATAGCAGGAAAGAAAGCGGAACTCCCTTCTCCATGGCCTTGTAATTATGGTCAGGGCCTGTGTCAGTTCAGGCTTGCTCGGGTTGCCTTTTTAGTGCTCCCTCGAAAAAAGAAAGAGGTTAAGTCTTCTGGCATCTGTTCCCTCGTTTAAATCCCCGGCCCGATGTCTTTGTTGTGTCTCAGCGGTTCGGCGTGCTCCTTATCTGCCGCATCCCAGCGGATATCGTTTGGCTAATTAGAAAACTAATTAGGGCCAAGCGGAGCCTAATCGTATTTTGCAGGCTGTTGAACCAGGCCGAGTGTGCTGGCCTGCCCTGTCTGACATGGGAGGGCAAAGCCCTGACCTAAGCAAAAATGTGGAGGCTGTTGGGCAGCCCGGTCAAGCCGGGAAGAGAGTGGGAGGCAGTATAGCATAGTGGTAAGGAGCAGGACTCATAACCAAAAGGTTGCCAGTGTGATTCCCCGCTGGGCCACTGCTGTTGTACCCTTGGCCAAGGTACTGAAACCATGTGTATGTCGCTCTGCATAATGCCAATAATGTGATGTAATGTAATGTCAGGAGCACGGAGGAGGATGCTAGACTCTTCAGGGGGAAACAATGTAAACTGTGCTAGAAAATGAGTTGAGAGTCAGGGTACAGTTGTGGCACGCTTCAGTGGCACGTAAAACAAAAAGTAAAATTGCTCAGCCAATCAGGGACTGAAAAATGTGCCATGCTGGCTCAGAGAAATATGAATGGTAACTGTAATAGTGTTACTCTTTTCAATGAGTATTAAAACTGAAAATCCCTAGTTCTGTTGTCCAGGTTTTACAGACTTATATGCATATGGAGCACCTGTAGGGGTTCATAGGAAAGGAAACAGAAATGAGTTATTTTTTCTTTGCTTAATATTTCACTGGAGTCAGAGGTGATAACTGAGAGTTTTTGAGGAGGGGGTAGGGGATCTTAGTGTGGTTCAGAGCAGGCAATGGGTCATGCAGGGTTTTGTTCTAAAAAAGCAACCTGTTCAAACAAGGGAAATGGCATGAGTGTAAATCGAACTGAAAATAATGTCTGTAGTTAAACAATTTATGGCTTAAAAATGTAACTTGAAGCAAGTACAGAGAAACCAGTACAGTTTTTTTTCTCTCTCAAATCTCTGAAGGATTTTGTTATTTTCTCAAGTAGAGTAACAGAAACATGTTTTAGAAAAAAAATAAAATAAAATAAACCCAAGCCACAAAAAGGAAAATGAAAACATTTTTGTGTATTCATATGTATATTTTCAGTAATTTCTTATGCGTAGATGAAGTTTCATAGCATGGGGTTGCTCATTTCTGAGATTTTCACTCTGTGTATCCCAAGTCTTGAGATATGAGTATTTGCCAGTGCATGACACCCTATTAAACACAGGTTGTTAACACGATATGACAGGCAGATCTCTCATCTGGTCAACAGCACCCCACACCTGTGTCATTTCTCTCTCACTTACTCTCTGCCCTCTCCCAGTAAAGAGCAGTTTGTTTTAACTCTGAGGTGATGAAAAATTGCTAACACACCACATTGTCGTCTCTCACACATTTCCCCCCTCATTTTGAATCTGAATGATGAGACATCTAAGACCACATCTGTAAACAGCGCAAAATTATGAGATGCTCAAGTAAACAGTTTAGCAGTGAGATGGCTGCTTTTTGTCACAGGCAGCTTTTAAAAGTTTTTTTTTTCCTCTTGGTCATGTCTGTCTGATGGGAGAGTGCAGAAAAAAGGAAAAGAACATACACTACAGGAGCTCTTCACTGGTAGGACTGCCTTCAAAAAAAGACATTAAAAGACACATAAGTTTTTTTCCTTTAAACCCAGGGAAAGTTTTTGGATGCATGACTCAAGCATTTATGGATCATTTTTACTGAAGACCGCTGGCTCTGTGTTTTTGATACATCCAGTGAAGAAAACATTCCTGTGAGTCTGAAATGCTTGTATAATTTGATATTCATGTTGAATTACCATTTTTGAGTAAAATACTGCGCCTTCTTTCTTTTTTGGGCAAGGCCCGGGTAGCCTTTGATCTGGAAGCCTTTGATCTCATGTAGTGAGAAGAAAACTAGCACCTTCCCTCTTTTGACAGCTCACATCACTGCCAGGAGTCAAACGGGACATGTCTGTCACGGCTAACAGCGTGTGATCGTGAAGCTCGCCCCCCTCGTGGTCTTCAGCACCTCTCTGTTGGCTGCCAGGAGGGGAAAACGTGACGGACGGTCACAGAGTGGGTAGCTGAGGAGGGCCCGTTTCATCAGAATTCAGATAGGGTGCGCTTTGTATTGTGCTGGCATAAGACACGGACGTGGATGAGGTCCAGCGTACAAACACAACACACAGCTATTGATCTGCGCTCGGCCCCTGCAGAGCTAGCCCAGCATTCAGATGAACATGGACGGGAGCTCTGGTGTATAATAAGAGCTGTTTGTCTGCATGTTAATGTACTTACACCGGAACATTGTAGCAAAGGTAATTTACGTGGCTATTGTTTGAAAACAGTAAGCATGGTATCGGGTTAAAGCTCACATACAAGCTTACAGGTGGTCACAAAAAGTAAATTGATAGTTAATGCATAGTAACCAGTTGTCACTATTTTACAGTCCAGGTCCATTGAGATTACATAGCAGTTGCCAAGATACATTCCTAGTAATTACCATGAAAAACCAATATGCAATCACTAAAGCTACGATTAGTTTCATGGAAGTTATTTGTGTAGTTCATAATGATCTGATCTAGAATTAATAGCATTTTGCTGATGATCTTACCACATAGTTACTCACTACATTCATAGGAATTGAGATAAATGCCAGTTCTTGCCAAGTAGTTTCCGCCTAAATACATGAGTAACTTCACTGATGTTACCAAGTAATTAGTCATGCGTTCCATGTTTCTTAAAATATTCCCCTGTATATTTAGATTATTATTAAGTGTGTGGCATGTGGTAATAACCAGGCAAATAATGTAGTGTAAAATAAAGTGCCACGCTAAACAATGTAATGTTCTGTCGCATGTAGTACCAAGCACCTGGGGTTTATTTTCTCATATGAAGCAAGCTTTAATGCTGTCCATGTGTTAAAATACAGTTCAAAAAGTGTATACAAGATTATTCATTATTATGAATGGACGTGCAAGAAAATAGCAATATAATACATTTTTACTAATAATACAGTTATGTCACTGGATAGAATTTTTTACAAAATAATACAGTCACGTCAGTGGCATCAAGGATAATCACAGTAAATGGCTGACAGAGGACTTTGAAAGTGGCACAGCATGTTGGTTTTTCCGACGTGTCTGATTTGAGAAGTGCACGCTCCAGCATCCGGCAGTTAGCTGTGTGTGTGTATGTGTGTGTGTGTGTGTGTGTGTGTGTGTGTGTGTGTGTGTTTCTCATGCCCGGTGCTGCAGATGTCATTCAGTGGGAGGGATGCAGTTGGCAGTTCAGGCTGCCGATGTTTAGCAGGAGCCTGTTACGAGCGGAATGCCTCTGATTCCGCCAGGCCCTTTCAAGGTTCTTGGCAAGCGTGCGGTTCTTTCATCAGGTAACCCTTAGCGCTCAGCCACGGTGTTTCTGCAGTCACTTTGTGTTAGATACCTTTAAGTTCATCAAACCCTTTAACCCTTCGTCTTCTGGCTAATTTTGATTTGTCTGCGATTTTGGCAGAGAGGCTGGATAGCTACGTGAAAAATTTATTTTCAGCTGGGAGGCAACAAGTTTGAATCCTGGATGGGGCATCCTAGACACAGCTGTGGTTGTATCCTCAAGAAAAATTATGAATGAACTTGTCTGCTGTCCAGCTGAGAAACCATGAGCTAAGCAAGGTTGCTACTCAGCAAATATGTAATAAATGATTAATTACTCAGTGGGGAGCAGATTGAACATTCAAAATGCACCCAACTGACTACATCTTTGTGATATTCATATGGTCTTTGTCAGGCAGGTTTATTGAACCTTTGAAATAACCAAGCAGTGAGAAGCAGCTTATAAAGCTTCTAATTCACTTACAGCTTCGCTGGAGCACTGTCTAGATTTACCTGTGCATGTGTGTTCTAAGGGTGAAGAAGATTTAATTAAATGCTCATTACATTTACGGACACAGGTCCAAAGGTATTGCCTATATATCGTGCTGGTATTTATGTCACACACTATTGCAGTTCCATGTGGGTGTTGTGTAAATCGAGACCAACAAAATCCTTCTTTCCTATGGAAAGTTCATAGTACATACACAGATTAACCGCTGCAGACCAGCGAGATGCAATTTCTCCTGTAAGCCTAATGCCGTGCATATCAGCGGTCGCGATCAGGAGCCAGTGGTAGGCCGCACCATCAACCGTGGTCTGATCGACGTGCTTCTCATTTCTACCCTGTTCCATTTGTAAAGTGACATCTGTGTGTGCAGACCTCAGGTAGTTTCCTGCTCAGGTGGTGTCCTTCCTGGCTTCCTTTATAGTGCCACAGAAGTCACTTCTAATGAAGTCATCCCCTTTTATCTGGGTAGCATGAATGGTATATATCTTCATCCTTGAAGTTCAGTGCCAGTACTTCAAAGTGTTCTAAAGAAAGTAATGGGAAAGCAATGAATATTCTTACAAGTTTGCCTTGTAGGCCTTTAAATACTAAATTGTACTGTACTGAATTGAGTTGTTCATTCTCCATGCAGCATGCACGTTTTCTTTATAGAGTGAAAGAAAGATCATGCTTTTGTCATGCAAATTTAGAGGTGCACATTACTGTCGCACTGTGCACCAACACAACACTAAAAGCTGTGAAGTGTCATGCTGTTTTATGTGTTATATGAGAAATAGGTGAAACACCCAGAAGAAAGGTCAGGCAAATACACTAGTGGACAGGTTAATATATTGTCTGATTAAATAGAGTTTAGGCCAATTTATCATGGGATTTTCATTAGGGTTAGGACAATGTAACACTGCACCAGCAGCCTCCCCCATTGCTGGTGGCAGTTACAGATTACCCAACTCCTAAAAAAAAAAGCTCCCATGAGCTGCAAGAGCAACCTTTATTGTTCGTGTGAATGTCACCAAGGATAAGGCATATAAAGAAATAAAAACTAGAGAAAGTGTTTGATTGGATGAATCCTGGTAAAGGCCATCAGTTTAGAGTTTGCTTGGTATTTTCAAGTAAATACTTTCACTGGGGTTCATTTTAATTTGCTAATTGACTCTTTCTCCAGGAAACTCAGAATCAGTTTTTATGCCCAGTTAGATACATGTGCTAAACATTGACTGAAAGGTAAATGCTCGATGAGTATCCCTCTGTGTCCTTCAGTCATGACTCCCACCACATAAAGACACCGGGAGACCCAAGAGGTCTGATTTATCTATGAATAAGCACCACTTAGCTCTCATTCCTCCTGTGTGCAAGCAATGCACAGTGGCCCGGTGCGCGGCAAGGGAGCGGACAGTCATAATTTGGTTTGGACCGCTCCCTCAATGCGGGACATTCAGAACATTCAGGAGATGTTCCGTCAGCCAATTAGAGATAAGAGGAGGCGCTGTCCTGATGCACATCTTGCACGCTATCCTGACTGTAAACACTCTGAGCGAATGGATTGCCAGCAGGCCAGCTGGAGGGGCCCTGGGGCTCATATGATAACATATGAAAGGGCATAATTATTATTATTATTTGTAAAATTTTCACTGCAATTACATTTTCCCCATTATAATTCAGCTTAGATGAAACCAACAGCCATCGTTAACGTTCTTCCACAATATCCATTACCGTATAGCTGGATGCAGGCTGAGTGTTTCAGGCCAAGTACAGTGCTTGCTTGAGGTACGAATGCAATACCCTTTTATGGATTGGAGCCTGCAATCCTCTGGACACCAGTTAGGTTGCCTGGCCCATTGTCAACTAGATGAATTGCATCGGCTTGTGGAAGCAGTAAAGATCAGTGATGGCAGACTCATGGCCAGCACTGCTCTACGTTTAAATTCCAGTGTAGGCCCTGGTGTGTTACTCCTTGAGCACTGTATCCTGCTTTATCTGAACTGCTCCAGTTAAAAGCACAAGCACATATGAAAGTGGTATGAAAGTAATTCCATGAAAAGGGAGAGTTATAGTGAGAGTGTGGATGGAACAATACATTAACTTACAGAACAAGTGAAAGGGCAGCTAAGGTTCCTCTGTAAGAATCCCGGGGATTGAGGTTAGAAGCTTCAAACATTTATAGACTAGCCTTGTAAGGACTTGGTGGAAACTTGGTATGTCCACCCACACATGTTCCCAGAAAACTGAACATACACTTCAAGTGTATTTGGGTCCAGGTATATATTCTTTTGAAGGACAACAGGAATGTGAGATACTGTGTCATTCACAAAACAGACTTAGGTGTCCTGTAAGTTAGGATGCAGTGCTTATAATGCAAGGGGTATCACAGAGCAGACTGGTGAGACAGGGTGAAACAGTGACACAGTGACTGATATTTCTGGATTTCACAGGGACTGGACACTCACCCAGCCAGACCCATGTCTGGACTGTGCCCTCAGACTGTGTCCTTGTGTGTGAACGATCACAGAACCAAAGCTCCTGTTTCCGACAGAGAGGGAAATGCACCCTCAGTCTAGACCAATTTATCTAGACCAATGTCTGTGCTGTTATCTAACCTAAACATGCGGTATATGTTCCATAATAAGGAAAGGGCACAGATTGGAGTTGGTCCTGTTGTGTCTGGGCGTCTGCTTTCCGGCATCGTGTTATTTGCATCCTGCCATGATGGAAACACCAATACTGTCAAGGGCAGAGAAGTATATTTCGATCCCAGTGTTTAGGCTTTTTGTGACAGTAGGCACAAAAGGAAAGTGGCACAATGAGTGTGTTTGTGTGTGTGTGTGTGTGGGTGTGTGTGTGTGTGTGTGTGTGTGCGTGCCTTGAGAATGTAATTGCTGCTAAAATGTGACTGCCACTATTTCCAGCGACAGTGGCTCGTGCGGGCTTGTTGTCAGTAAACAGAAGGACGTTGAGGCCGAACACTCTGCGACTCCCATCCTTCACCCTCACGCCATTGCTCGGTGGAAGAGCGGGCAATGCCGCGTCCACCGAGGACGCATGAGAAGCACGCCCTGGAATGCCAGGAATGGGACTCGGCCGAAAAGAGAGAGTCTGTGAAGAAGGGTCACATGCGATTGACTTTCTCAACAGTGACATGCTTTCATTGGGCTCGAGCTGAAAATGTCACCCGGGCCTGACCGCGGCCGGGGGTCAAAGCTGCGTTCCCCTCTCCGACCCGGAATATAACATGCACCCCACAGACCCCCGCCGTTCAGGCTCATGAAGGCATCTTTTCAACAAAGGACTTCCTCGGAGGAGGTTTTGACACTACAGAGTCACAGATGTGAGCTTAAATTCTGCCCTTGGCTGGGGTTCCCCGCCCACACGAGGTGCCGTAGAAAGCCAGCATCACTGGGGTGTTTATTTCACATTTAATTGACAACAGTCGGACATCAGAACTGTGTGATGAAGTTTCGTGCTGTTTGCCCTTGTTGAAATTTGAAATCAACATACCACAGACTCCTGTGAGCTGTTCACAAACTTCTTCAAGGTCTTCAGTCTCTTACTGGAAAAAAGTATTTTCAGTGTTTCTGAATTACAGAGCTCTTCTAGCCTGGAGGAACAGTGCAATGGCATTAGCCATCTTACTGTTATGTGGTGGAGTGTGTTTGCTTTGTATCTAACAGTTCAGGTCTCTCTGTCCCTGGCATTTTGATTCTGCGCACAACAGTATGTTTCAAATACAGAGAGGTATATGACATTTCAGCTCTTATCCAATTGATATGACATAAGTATAATAAAGTCAAATAGCATGTTTTTTTGTGTGTGCACAAGACTGATACTGTTTGCCTCCAGGGTGTTTGAGGTTTCTTTGTCATTCCTGAGCAAAATCTGAGGTCAAATAGCATGTGATTAACCGTCTGACAAACTGTCTGTTCCCCAGTTTTTCAGCGTCTGAAAGGTAGAGAGTAAAATATTGGCAAATGAAAGCATGTCAGAAAGGTGGGGGTGATGTTTCTTTGAAGGGGCCCCCACCTCTGCCTTTACGGTGCTGGTGTCAGTGTCCCCGCACCCCCACTTGTTTTTATCTCGTCTTCTTCCTCCGGCGTGACGGGGGTGGTGAATGAGTGACCAACAGGAGGCCCTGCAGTGAGGGCCCAAAATTTATGACCCAGATAAGTCGCCTCTGACAGGTTTAAACACAGGTCAGTCTAAAAGCAGGCTTAACACCTCACACCTCAGCCGTCATGTAGCACTTCTCCCCTGGAAGGGTGGTGTTAGGGGGATGGTCGCTGGCTGAGGTGTTAAGTACCTTTTTTTAAATTAATTCTGTTCTGTCACACTCAACCCCCCCTCATACCAGAAAAGAATAGCTCACCTTACAGTTACAGTTTTAACACTGTCATGTTTATGTAATTTGAGTGTGATCGTTAACTTGACATTTTCTGGTCTTGGAATGCTTTTGGAAATGTATGGTGTTGGCCAGTGGCTGAAGCAGATGGTGGAGTATGAATTGAACTTTTGAATTTTCATCAGTTTTCTTGCATTATATTTCACCGTAGACCATAACTTTATTGTTTCACTCAAGCTTGTCCGAAGGCTTTTCTTCTGATGCTTAGGCAGTCCCGATATACCAAGTAAGGCTGTGTGAAATAGATTAGCTAGAGAAAATGTCTTTTTTGATGGTTCGGAAAGCCCTGCTCATGTGTAAAACCCTGGTATGCGCGGTCATCAATGGCCTAATGCTGGCTTAACGCGTCTGACATTCCGTTTTTTGTCAGTCTGCGGTCAGAGCCCTCTTAGGGCATAAATCAATGTAATGGCTCATATCTTAGGTCACATATAAACTACAGTATGGATCTCAAATGTTTTTTTTTGTAATGGAGCTGCTGCAAAGCGCAAGCGTTTTGGGTTGCCAGTTTTGCACTTCGGCTGTCGTACGTGGTGATGAAATGTCTGCGATATGAATCTCCTGGAACGTTGCGCCATTGAACAAAGACGACAGTTCCAAGATTATACTTTAACGATGGATGTGTTTTACGTATTGGCAGGAGACGAAAGGAGGCCGCTTAACGACTTCACATTATTTTAGGATTTAGGCTATTTGATGCTTCCAGGGCTACACTGGAATACGAGACGAAAATGCTGGAAGGAGCTAAATTAGTCCCAGAGAAGGGGGTCGTGCAGATTCATTCAAAAGCCACTAACAATCAAATACAAGTGATTTTCAAGCCATCTGCAGCACCACAAACATTTTCAAGACTAAAAGCAAAAGTGTGGGGTTGGTTTGGACATATCTGACAAACAAGCACCCATGCGCTCGGTCATGCAGACGTCAAGCAGAGAGCAGAAAGCAGATCTCTTTCAGCTCCACTTTGATCTAATGAAGTTGGATCAGATAGCCCAGAGGTCTCCTAGGAAGTCTTTGAATGCCTTCAGAGACCTCCCACAGAGTGGTGGCACAGTGATGACTGGTGTAAATTGAGCTTTGGGCATCTCCTGAGCAGACCAATCCCTCTGGTCCTTTTGTGTTGTAGGACGTCCCTCCTCTCACACCTTTTGTAGAGTTGCTCTTTCCAAGGCATTATGCTAAAACCTGCTTTATTTTTTTGCTGCTTTATTCAACTTTTGCTGCTGTCACAAACATTTTTTTAACGTTACAGTTTTGTTAGCAAATGCTTGCATTCATAAAGGCTTAAAATACACTAGGTTACACAACTGAAAGTTTGGCTACAGGTCCAGGTCTCAAAACTGCAGTGGACTGAAATAAGGATAAGAAATAGCAACACTAACAGAGCTACTAAATATCGAATGTAATATGGTAATGTGGTGCTTTACTTGGACTGAGTGTGTGTTGCCCTGCCTGACCAGAACGTGTGCAGTTTGTCGGGCAGTGTGAATTGATGGGTAGCGTAAAATGACGGTATTTGTCTAACAGCGCCCCCCTCCGCACTCCCTCCCCCTCTTTGCTCTCTCTCTCCCAGGCCTCTCTCCGTGGGAGTGTGCAGGGTTTATCTGTCTCTGTACCCGATGCATCTGCCAGTGACTCTGTAACTTTCCATGTTGGGCTTGCGCTCTGACCATAATTGCCGGGTTGCTTTGCCGTTTGGACGGCGGTGGATCCCCCGTCGGAGCACAGCGAGGCACACGATTGCGTCCCGCTCCGCATCTCACTTTCCCAGCCCCTTTGCAAATATAGACATGCAGCTCAGAACACATGGAAGCAAAACTGTCCCAAAAAAAAAGATGATTCGGGGGGTGTGGACGGTGGATGAGTTCTGGCTGGTTTAAACTGAGCTGACCGATGTGCAATGTCCCGTTTCATTTTGGTGGCAGAGTTCCATGCATTGTGCCTCTAACCCGAAACAGGGCATCCAACAGTGCTGAAAAGAGCAGCACCTCTGTCATAGTGACCTACGCCTCTGCATTAAGGATGTAGCACCTCATTTTACTTTTGCGCTGGAGTTTTACCATGTAATATGTTTTCAGAGGAAACAGGAGCAAGAGCTGACTTAGGAAGATCTTCATTCCATAAATCCTCCCTCTTCCACTGCTTCAACTTGTACTTTGCAGCATTACCCTGATCCCACACAGATGGGTGTGTTCGTATCCATAGAAACCATTATCCATCAGCCAGTGTTCAGAGTGTGTGTTAGTGAGAGATATGTTTTAATTGCTTTTAAGGCCGACTGGATCCTTATTACACACCACATGTGGAATTTGTAAAGACTTGTGAAAGCATATCATCTGTCTAGAATAATGTGCAATGGAACTTAGCATTAGATATGCCTTATAATGCCATTAGTTAGCCTAGCTAAGATACTCAATATTGCCTAATTGTGTCAGACTGTTGCTGCTGATTATAATGAATCCCGTCTTAAATTTTGAAGGAGAGTGAGTTATTCTCAAGGTTTTGTAAGAATGTCAACTTGTTTCGGGAATTTCCAGGCCCTGAACCATGTCCAACTTGTTATCCTCCTGCCTTACCTTATGTAACTGTTCTTAAATGTTTTGCAAGCATGTAGACATACTTCTTCCTACCGTGCAAGCTTTTTCCAGTCTCATATGTTGTGTTGAAACATTATGTTTGTAGTTGAACATATTTTGTACTGACGCCTTTTCAAAAAGGTTGCTTTTGTGTGCTGTTTTCAGCATAACGGCATATTATGGGTCTTGACTGCCTTCTTGGCCTCTAATCACTTGTGAGCGTGTGTTTTTTGTGACTGTGGCTGCAGGGTACAGAGAACAATGGCTGCTGAAAAAGAATGGCTGAAACCAGCTCCTTAGGTGTGAGGCTCTCTGTAGTAATGTCCTTGTTTTTGCTCGACAGGTGTACACCTACAAGCAGAACGCCCTGACGAGGCAGAAGGTGCAGGCCATGCACCCCAGTAGCAGCGTCGGTGTGGAGGACATGGCTGGGCTGGGAGACCTCCACGACGGAGCCATCATGCACAACCTGTTCCTCCGCTACCAGCAGAAGAACATCTACGTGAGTTTTCCCCTACGGCGTGACGCATCAACAGCGGCAGACCGCCATTCCCACACACCTCTCCAAATGGAAGAAAGAGACCACGCACACCTCAGGCTGTTACAGGGCGTTCTGGAGACAAACATCAAAAGCAATGATTTACTGCATCTGACAAATGGATGTGCTTTATTGAGTTTATAGACTTTCAAACGTCTACATGTTGAGAGACCTGTTTGAGTATAGAAACTAATAATTTTTGCAGCTGCCTTGTAACAGTCTGTTTACTTTCTCCTTTTCCAGACTGGAGTATCTGTGGAAGTAGTTCATACACAGATTTTAGCTGTAATGTCTCCCCATACTTTTGGTGACATCTTAGGGAAATGCTGTGGTACCTACCTAATATCCCCCCTCACATTCTGTTCTCCTACTCAAAATAGCTCCTAGGTTGGATGAAACTCAGGGATAGTACTTATGTGGATGAAGTGAACATACACAAATTCATCGCAGGGGCCGTTTGGTTTGTACATGTGCTTGGTGAAGCCAAATAAACAATTGCCCTGGTTTTAATATTGAAATACTCTGAAACTTTTTTCAAAAGAACATACTAGCTTCAGGTCCCAATTAGACTCACATATGCAGTACCTAATGCTAAAATAACAAACTTCTTGTCAGAGAATATCCCTAAGTTTCCCTCAAAAGGAAGAACAGGGTTATTAAAGATTGGGAGAATTAAATGGTAGTCAGCAATTGTGCAGGCCATCATGACCTGAGCTGCTAAGCATACCAAGGATGCCCCTGAAGGCACATACTGTTTGTAAATGATCATCCACAGGGTCAAAGTGGTGCTTCAAAAATTATGCAAGTCTTCAGGCCTGTCAAGCCAGTGAGATAAGGGTAAGATCTGAACTCTGTGTATCAGGCAGAGTTCACTTGGAGACAGGACCGGGAATGAGGAAGTTTAGAGAGAGTAAATCCCTCTGTCTGGAGCTTAAAGAGGCTGTTTGTCTCTGCCTCCAAGTAGTCTCCATTCCTCACGTCCTCAAAGTGCACTCTGCATGATGCTTTCTTTATGTGTATGTCAGTGAACCTCACGATCTCCCCTGTACTTCTTTGAAGGCTTAATAAGCATACTTTGATGTCTGAACCACTGAAATGTACTTCACTTCATCTGGCGGGGGTCTAATTCCAGTTTCAGTAGAATTTTCATTGCAAATGTACAGGAGGTAGATGTCTGGAACTGTAATAGATGTCTGGCTTGGAGTGCATTGAAGGTGATTGTTGGCTGGTCGGACAAAGCTAGGATAGCCATTATAGAAGAGGGTAGTGCTGGATGGATATAGTGAGGGGAAGGAATGGCAAACCCAGCTGAGAGGTGTGGGTTGAAGGTGTGTGAAATGTTTGTACTAATTGAAAAAAATGGTTTAGCTGGTGTTAGGAAATGGACTGCTAACTCCTCTCTCAATTTCACCATGAATCAAAATTTAAATTTGTAAGCAAGACACAAGCGCATTATCAACCAATATTTGAGGACCTAGGGAATCGGAGGCCTTCAGATAAATCTTCAGTCCAACCAGAATTATTGACTGCGCATGTAGTGAGCAGACTTGATGAGGGTTGATACATTCACTGAAGTGTAATGGAACTTGGTTTTGGATGGAAGAGAAGCTGGAACTTAGAGCTGGACCTGCTACAATGGAAAGGCTTCATCCCTTGGCTTGTTTTGGTTAAATGCAGTTCCAAGCTGTTGTTGAAGCTCTTTCCAAATTTAATCAAATGTTTCCTTTGATAAATGCAACACAACTTTGTGAATCGATGCCCTAGTGTGCTAATTCCCTCTTTGCTGAGAGCTGGCTTGTCCCTGCAAAGACGATTACACTGGATCTCAGGAGTTAATTTCTCTGGCTTTTCTTACGTTAAGAGCGCTTTGGTTGCAAGTAAAGACATCACACGGGCTGCCCTGCAAGCAAAATCCCAATCCTTTTATCATTAATCTTTGTCAAACAGAACTTTCAACTATACCAGCAGAAAGCTGTTCTCTGTGCACAAAGGGGTTATTGAGAATAAGGATAAGCCATGTGGTTTGTTGTGTTGCTTCAGTCAGACGACAGGGCGGACAGTCTGAAAGAGAGGCTCGCCTTGATGTTGAAGGACTTTGCTTTTAAGTGCTCGTGGCTGCTTGCTTGTGCATGTGAGTCAGAGGTGCGGCCAGCTGGTCCATGGCAGAGACGCACCATGCCATGGTTATGGATGCTGTGCACAAGGGTGGCTCCACCATTTCTCCCTGTTCGCCCTCGCTTTCCTGAGCAAGGCCGAGATGTACAAACAGACAAGGCGCTGGAGAGCGTCCGGTGCTCAGTGGGGGGATGTGAGCTACCGTTCCCACAAGTGGGGAGTTGGCTGGGTGATGAAAGGGGAAAAGCACAGCGGTTTTCACCTCCCCCCTCCCATCCCCCATTCTCCCTTTTCCCTTCCCCAACCCCAGAACAGCAGACAAGCTCAGATTTAGACCTTCTTATTTTCGCACAAATTCTTCTCCTAATCCCGCCAGTGGTTTTGCGCCTGCTCCTCAAAGCGGTCATTGTTTAAAAGCCAAGAGCAATACACTGCATAAGGCAGCGGAACCAGAGCCTTGCTTTCTTGGTGGGGTTCTCTTTTTCGGAATGTTGGGGACCAGGCAGCTGGTTTCCTAACGGCGCTGGCCTGGCCAGTGGGGTGACCAGGGTCTGGAGGAAAGCTAAAGGGGCATCTAAGGTCTCCCAGTTCGGAAGCAACTGCACTGGCCATAGGGGCTTAAAAGCACCTGCCTTTGTCCATGTGGTGTCACTCCTGATCCACAAGGAGAATGTCGATCTTTTCAATTTACTCAGCAGGCATTGTTAATAAAGGGTGGTTGTCATAGCTTATCATCTGTACAGGTGGATATTTACTGAAGCTGTTTACAGCAAAGGCACAACAGCAGTGTGCACTGAGATTCAAACATTTTGGTTCTAAGGGCAGTGCCTTAGCTGTCTAGTTTTCAGTTCCTCGCCAGACTGGATTACATCTTAGATTGTCATTGTTTGGATGGGTCTTCTGCTCACCTGGTTTGACCTGTAATGAAAAGTACACAAACTGCTGGAAAATGACTGTTCTGTTGATCTATTCAATATTGCGTGAACATCTTGTTTATTGTCACAGCTCAGACATGGCAACTGATAGAGGAAAAGGGACTCATTTGTTTCTGCTGGATATTATTCACATAACAGTTGCTAACCTGCTCTCATCTTCTGAAGTGGTGCGTGCATTAAAATTCACTTGGTTACATTTTTGTTTGGCAGCTAAGAAGATAATAAACAAAATCTCTGTGGATTTTCTTTGGACTGTGTTACGCTTTTCATCTGAATGACCTTTTGATGCTGCATTTAAAGTCATAGGAAGCAGGAAGCCAGGAGTGAGTAGATATGCTCTCCTTTCAGCTTTGCACAGCTGTCCAAGGTGTGGACCCATCCACTTGAATCCATTTTGTCCCATCCCTGCAAAAATTTCTGAATGTGACATTGCAAATTTGCCAAACACCGTGCTGCCACGATCCCCTGACAGAGCATTCCATTTTAAGCATATCGAATTACATGCTTTTGACCACTCAGTCAACCCTCAGCAAAATCTAATTTTAATGGACCTTGTGTCTGGGCAGACAAAATGAAATTAGTCAGTTTTCCTTTTGTATCATAATAAGTGTATCTTCTCTTTTTCATATTTATATTGCCCTTTACCACATCTGTGTTCCCAAAAAAAAAGAGACAGGACAACAGTGGCTAACCTGACAAATAGATTGGATAATTGCTGCCATACGGGAGCTATCAAACATGATTACGTAAACAAGATGCCATTTGTCAAAGGTTACTGCTCTTAATACCATCATAGACACTGGTAGAATATCCTCTTTGTTCAGTTTGTTTTGCAGGAAAAATACAGGGCATGAAATGTTTGTTTGTTCAACAAGAAAGTAAAATGGAAGCTGTGATAGTTGCTGGAGAGAGTTTTTCCTTTGCACTGGTAAAAGAGCTTGCTCAAAATAATTCCAAAAGTCTTTAATTATACCGGGATACTGGCACCATCTTTGTAGTGAGCTGTGACGGATGTAAGTGCAGCTTATGTTGACCAGTCAGTATTTCATATGTGGAATATGTGATTTAATGGACAAACAAAACACTAAGCTGTAAGTGGAATGGAGGTGGCACTCTATTAGTCTTACCGGCAAGGGTTGATGCAGTGATGATTTTTAAATGAGAAATTAGATATTTGCTGAATGGACAATTTTAGCAATGGCAGCTTACATAGCTTACATATGAATTACTACCATTTTATGCAGCTGGATATTTTTTGCAGTAGGTCAGTAAAGCAAATACAGGTGGTTAAAGACCTCACAAGGGAATAAAAGTCATAAAGTCATGCATACTCCAACTAGCATAAAAACCTGCAATGCTTTGGCTAGAAATCCTGTTCCCTAACCGCTAGACCACACTGTCTGCTTTTTTTTTAAAAAAAAAACAGAACAGTTGTTGAGCACAGTATTACAAATAACCTAGGTAACTGCTACTCTCAGTTTTCAGCTAAACTGGTTGTACAATGTGGCAAATGGACTTGGAGAGGCACACACAAAGAGCAGTTTAGCCTGTCTTTCTGTGTATCTCTCTACTGTTTGGGACTGGGCGCTATAAGCTCTCTAGCCTGTGTGTTAAGTTCAGTGGGGCCCAGAGCCCTGTGTCTGTCAGCATCACGCCACATTCCTGCAGAGAGCTGCCCAGCCTTTCTGCTGCCATTCCTGGTCGTCAGGGCCAAGAGTCCTGGGAGACCGAAGGAAATGAGCCCATGTGTTTTTTTTTTTTCCCTTCTGGAGTTAAATTGAGAATGTAGCCACTCGCTTAGCCCTTGATTGGAGCCATCTGTGCTTTCGGGTCCTTACCCCACAAACAGACACTTCCCATTGCTGCTCTCCCCACATCAATACACTCTCTCTGGCGGCTCAGAGAAAACGGGTGCTTTCTGAATGCGCCTCTCTGCCCGCCTCGGTTTTTTCGTGCCTTCGGCTTTGTTAGCGCATTTGTTTTTGTTTTTCATCGTCGCATTTTTTCCTCCCCCTTCTTCTTCTTCTTCCCTCGTGATGAACGCTCGCAGGAAACAGAGAGGGTGTGCGAGTCCAGGGCCTCGTTTCGCGTTCCAGCTGTTTGCGTTTACAGAATGTCAACCATCTCCGCATCTCGTGCCCCACAGAACCATGTTTTCTGTGGGCGCGCGGGAACAGGGGATGGTGAGTGTAATTGCCTTCATCCCCTGATTGAATTGCACTCCCTCTGCTCTGCGTCCCGCGCGCATTTTCCCTCAGAGGAGGAGAGGGCCCGTCGGCAGCTCGCACGTGACGTGGCGAGTCACTCGGCCTCGCGTTTCCTGTCCAAATGTTTGTCTTTCATATCCCCCCTTGCGGACCCCTCAACAGAGGCTCGTAAATCCCGGGGGTAGAGATACTGTAACAAGCCTGACCGCTCCCCTCAGCGAGGAGCATCAGTCATTTCCCATACCTCCCCAGGGCCTCTGTTTTCAAGCCCCACAGCCGAGTTAAGAGGCTCGGCCTGCCGCAGCTGAAGCCACAGATACCCACCATCCACACAAACACGCCACTCTGCCACCGCAGCCTACGCTGACGGCCCTTCATAAACCAGACAGAAATATATTTGTGTTTCAGGATATGTTGTACACCCCCTTAGCCTCTGTGAATTTCTGTGCAAGAGTTGTACTGTGTTAAGGAATTGAACAGAATATTGGAAGCCTCATCCCTCCAGGTGAGGTTTGAGGCCGATGAACATTGGATAAGGTACTGTGCCTCCTTGCAGTAATGCAGAAACCTCCTGGAGTTTGACTAAATACCTGCTGCAGAGGCAAGTGCCAGAGAAAGCACTTCAGTCTTATCTGCTTTGTGCCAGATGTTCAGGATTACAAACATTAAGATGGAAATGAATTTAACAGAACTGGGGTCGAGAGGGATGTTTAGTCTTCTATGTCATGCGTTATGACTCTCCAAAATCTTCGGGGGGAAAAGTTATTTGTCATGAAGAGAAATCCGAACATGTCCGAACACAATGGAGTTAACATGCAAGTACACTAGGATGTCACGTGAGATGTTGCTCAAATACGCAGAGGAGGTTACAGGCAGTTTCATGTCATGCAGTTTAGAGGCAGTAAGATACCTCAAAACAGTGTTCCTTCACTGCTTTTAAGTCCCAGATTCATGTCTGTTATAGAGAGTGCTGTGTGCTGTGAGTAGGGCATTTTCACTTGCTTGTAGAGCCAGACTGTTAGAGCACCACCCCCTCTTTAACACAGCATTAGGGAAAATAAAGAAAGCCTACGTGTTCACTCATCATGCTGCATCACAACTGCCGGGCACTTTCAGAGATGTAGAGATTTACCACTGGATGGAGTCCAGATTCTCTGAAGTCAGACTGGGCGAACAGGTGAGGGGGGCAACAAATCAGACCCCCCCCCCCCCCCCCTTTAGAGATATGGCCCTCTTAAGAGGATATACATCTGTCAGGTGCAGGTCTGTCTGGCCCAAGGTGTCTGACAGCAACTTTATGCACGGCTTGCAGATCTGCTTTGTCCCTCCCCCCTGTTTTGCTCTGGCAGTCCCTGGTAGGTTGCAGCGCTGAGTCCAAAATGAGCCCGGGATAACCTGTAGAGGTCTTCTGGCACCTGGCTTTCATTTCAACCCAGGCTGATTTATTACATTTGGCGTGTGGGAAAGAGGGACGGGGGGCAAGGCGGGTGTTTAAAGCAGCATTCTCCCACCCCCTCCTTCCTGGCTGTTACCCATTGGCCCTTGAGACTGGCAGGATCCTCTGTGAGGTGGAGCGGTGCTAACTGCACCCGTGGCCAGATTGCACTGCGCCAGAGCTGTGGCTAATTATCCTGTCACATGGCGAGGATCCCTGTAAACCTGCATCAGCAATCCAGCAGAGAGAGTGGGCTGTAATTTGTAATTAGCTCCTAGGGCCTCTAATAGGGACACATTTATTTATGCTAAGGTCTTGACCCATGTCTGGAAAGGCATTTCATGAAACTGACAAGTGATATACTTCATCTGTGTAGAATATTCTCCGTTCAAAAGATAACTCTTGTACAGTCTTGAAATTAATTTATACTCAGGGAGAGTGTTTTTAAAAACACTTCCTACCAGACATGTCAAAGTTAAACAGTGGTAAATACATTTTGGTGGTGAGAGAGGCTTGGAAAGCAGATAGGAAAGGGTCTGTTTTATTATTTCTTTTGTTTTCTGGAGCTCTCAGTTTAGATATTTTAAACCAGCTTTATCTTTGTGGGGGTGGAAAATTGGCTGACAAGTGAGGAGGCGAATGGCATTGAATTAATTCTAGAATTATGATAATTACAGGGATAAAGTTGTGTGCACTGCTGTGCGTGTTTGTTCATCGGGAGCCACTGTAAACAGGATGTGGTGACTTGAAGATCCTCAGAAGACTAACAGCTGAGACTGAAACAGGAGAGGCTGAACGCTTACCTTGCTAATTGTCCTGAACATTTTTTTTTTTAGATTTTTGTGTGACTAACACAAGACAACCAAACTGAATTCCTCTTCAATTGTTTCCCTTATGTTTAATTGTGCCTAATGAGGTGGCATTATCTTTGTAATCCTCAAATTCTCCCAGTTTTAATTGTTAAGATTATGAAAATACAGGGATAAAGTTAAGGCTAGCCTCCAGTCACTGTCTCATAATCAAAAATGTTCAGTTTAACCTTGTGTTTCTCCTGGAGCTACAAAATTAATGAGAAGTACACAAAGGTAATACTATACTACATTAGATGCAATCAGGTTTTAAAGGACCTTGGCTCCAGAGGAGTGATCCTTATTTAATGTTGTTAATCTCCATATCATTAAAAACCACATCCAGCACCACAGGTAGGTTAGAGGTACGTTTCTCAGCTCCCCTGTTTCAAGCTTACAAGCTTGCTGATGAGGCATGTACTTTTTGTGACAAATGGCCAAAAGAGTGTTAGGGCTGTTACATTTATGTTCAGTGCTGTGCACTCCACAGTTAATTTTTTTATGTTCCTTTCTCTGCGTATGAATTTCCCTCCCAGCAGTTTGTCCTGACATTTTTCCAGTGTGCCGTGAGCTCTGCTCTTCCTTGCCAGGCGGACTTGTGGCGTCGCTCAGTATGTAAATGCTGCGTCGTTTCAACTGCCATTCAAATACTCAGCGCCACGCAAGCAGGCAGCGATAGAGATCAAATGTTTAGCTGGTGGCTTCAAAGCTGCTGGAGGCCCATCCTGGGCCCGCTAAGTGATGAGACACTGAGATGGCGACAGCAGCTGGAACAGAAGCATGCTGGGTATGGGACTGCTTGCACAAACACCGTGGGCCGTCAGCTCTTATTTCAACCAGCTCCCCCCAGCCTTTGGCTGTCGAATTGTTGTCCATTAGCTCTGACAGCAGAATCCTCCTATGAGAATGGTTGTAAGGATGGTGGATTGGTGTGCCCGATGCTGTCATTGTCAGAAGATCGATTTTCCTGTCCACAGGATTTGCCGGAGGCGAAGGTGAGAAACGTCCCGGGGATGCCCGTGGCCCTCTGTTTCAGGGCGCCGAGCATGCAGAGGCCCCTCTGAATGGCCAGCACAGATCAATCACCAGGTTGCATTCCACAGCCCCCCCCCCGACGGCACTAATTGGGCCCGGCGTGAGCATAATGGCTCACACCTGCTCGCCTTCGAACAAAAGCTGACGGCGCGCTCGACGAGGAGGGTTATTTTCAGCCGGCGGAAAAGCCCCCATCACAGCAAAGCCTGTGATCCTCTGTGTGTGGGGCACAATACAGTAAAGTTACACACAGAAAAAGAGTGAAAACTAAATGCTTTCTGTCTTGTGGGGAGGGAAATTGCATAGCTGCCCCCCCACCCCCCACCCCCACCACCGCCCCCTCCCTAGAATGGTGGTCAAACTGAAAAATTAGGTCAAGTTTTTAGGAGGCCCCCGTCAGTAGCGTTCACTGCACCCACTCATGAGATGAGGTTCCCCGTTTGCAAGGAGAAAAGGACAAAAACTCAGGGAGTGAGTTTGAACGGTCCTGCTGCTCATGGGATTTCACTGGGTCACCTTTGCCATGTGGCCAGGGGAAGGATATTGCTGGAGATCAGACGCAGGCAAAGGGAACATCTGTTTTTTTGGTTAGCTTGCGTGCTCTGCTATTTTTTGCCCCGGTCCCGTGTGATGGCTCTTGTCCATGTCCAGGTGGTTATCTGTTCATCCGGCCCAGGTCGGGGCCAACCTCTGAGCGTGTATGTCTGCACCCCTGGGTAATTTATGGGAAGGAGGAGTTGTTGTTAAGAAAAGAAGCTCCCCTCTCCCTCTCAGACCCCCAGGAGACAGACAATACAGCAGCCTGAAGATCTCAACACAGTCCTCCAACACGACCTTGTCTTTTTTATGTTGTGCCCCCAGACTTCATTGTTTTATGGTACTTGTGACCTTGATGGCAGGCAGCCCTTTCCCAAAGGATTCCTCTTTGCACACATTTCTGAAATGTGTTCTTTTCATTTCCCTGAAGACATTGCTGGGTATCTGTCAGCAGCACTTCAGTTACTTAAAAATGAAACATAAAACCAAAAATGAGTGTCATTATAAAGATAGTGATCATTTCTTATATTCATAGCTTTCATCAAATAATCTCAAAATTCTTTATTGTAGTACCTGCCTGTGTGATGCTTATCATCACATTAACATAGCACACCATTTTATGCCAGATATCTCTCTACATGTGTTATACAATAACTGTATGTTTAATGTAATAATAGACTCGGTGATGATCAGATGGATGGAGTCAGATGGATCATTATTAACATCCTAATTAAGCCAGTATTAAGGTCAATGTATCACTCCTACTCTTTACGATATGTGTATAATGAAAAGTGTTTCAAAAGCACATCCCCTACTTCACAGTGTCCCCATCCACACATGGGAATGAGTGTCTATTTGTTCTGGAGAGAACAGTGCCCCCTGCTAGTCCACCAACACTATTTCTTGCAGCAATCTGGTGCTACTATTGAAATTAGCCCTCAAAGGAATGTGATTGAATAAAAATTAGCCTCAACAATCAAGTCTAGTGTGTTAAAAGTGCAAACAATCCTATAACCAGTCTGATGTTTACACAGGCTTGATGAGTTTGTCTCTGTTAAAACCTCTTGGCACCAAATCTGGAATCAGCTGAAATGAATTTTGTGCTTTGTTTAGTCAAGAATACAATCCATAAGAGTCTCCTCTAGATCTGAATCAAATAGGAAATACCTTTTAGATGTGATCACAGAGGAAAACGGGCTTTGGGTTAATGTATGCCTGCATGTGGTTTGGAAACATGAGGTCGTTTATTGTATCTTTTGATATCAAGTTTAAAGTTTTATTCCATTCAGCGAGGGGAGAAACAGTTGGTTATTGAAAGTCGTGGATGTTATGCACGGCCCTTTGTCTTCCTGCTGTCTGACCCCCTTGGCTACGGGTTCGACAGGGAGATGAAGTGGCTGCGAGAAACCTGAGTCTCCACTCGAGCGAGTAGCTCCAGGGGATGGCCTGGAATGTTTTCCAAGCTCCTGTCTAATGCATTCCATCATGTTCACGGCCCAGAATGCATTTGGGCTCAATAAAAAGCCAAAAAGCAAGTACAGTATGGCAGTAAAGCACCCTCACTCCATCACATGACACTAACCCATTACTGTACGTGCCCAACACCCACAAACAGCTGTCTCCTGGTGTTTCTGGAAAGGGACAGATACATTAGTAACTTAAGAAGTGGAGCAGAAAGCAGGAAGTCATTGTTCACTATGGGAGAACAAACATTTGAGACTAGCACTTCTGCTCATGAGTACTTCAGAAGTACAGCTCAGTAGAGTGTTCAGTGGTGCTATTTCCAGTACAAAATCACAAGGCCAGTGCCAAATCAACCCAATAAGGACAGCTCTTTTTTCGCACCACCCATCATAAGCAGGAAAATACAGGCAAAAGTGTTCCCTAGGGAGTTTGTGACCAATGGCAGTGCAGCTCTTTAAAATAACTCTAGGTGCATTGAGTTTGGATGGCTGCTCTTGGATCGCCTGAAATATAATAGTATGGGAAATATGATAGAGCAACTTCATCAAGCTACAGCTCCGGCAAAAATCGATGATGGATTGTTTCCTGGTTTGTTTCCTGGTCTTTGGTATGTCGCGCGCCCACACGGATCGACGCTTTTTGTCCCCCAGGAGGGTTGAGCAGAGCAACCACAAGGGCGAGGTCACACACTGCAGGCCTCTTTGTCTGTGGCTATTTGCTACTGCTGTGGCATTCTGTGAAAAACAAAAGCCCTACCAGGAGGTGTGACACAAATCCCCTCTCCGCCGCTGTCTCAGCCAGCAGCAGTGAACTTGAGTCGAGAGTGCATTAAGTGGACCTCTATCAGCATCTATGTAGCAATCCCAGAATAGCACACTATTCCAAGATGACTCCTTCTAATCTCATCTGAATGGCGAAGCATTAATGTCCCATCAACACATACAAATCTGCATTTTACAAAAATCATAGATCATAAATAAGATGTGTTTTCTTCCATTTTAAACTATAGGTATACTCTATGTCACAAGCAATATTAGAAGTTCTTTGTTTGCTTCTCATCATGGAGACCACCTGAAATGTCATTCAGGGTTAATCATGTTGGTCACAGCAATGCAAAGCAGGATCAAGAAAGCACTCATTAGCAGGTAGGCTTCATGCCAGAGTTAGGGGTAATTGTGGTTCTATCACCCCTGTCACCTCAGGTGAGACTTCCTCCTCTTTCTCCATTGCCTTGAGGCTTGTATTTGTGGTTGAAGCACTCAATATATGATAATAGTCCCTACACCTAATTCATGCTCATCCAGATTTAAATGCCAGTAATGCCCTCCTTCACTATTGCCATTATCCTGTCCTCATTCTATATAGAACAGGTTAAGCAACTCAAGTGTTTTTCTACTATACAAGATACCATTGCATGTGAGAATCAAACTGTTAACCCACTGGTCATGAGCAACACTGCCAGCCCAATGTAATGAGGTTACTCTGAAAGGTGTACAGAGCAAAGAAGGGGCTATTGGAATTTTGAACTTCAGCTGAATGAATCCAAGGGTTTTGTACAGAGCGATTGGGAATGGGGCCAAAAGAGGCTTATGTTGGTATCCAGTTTGCTTTTGATTTATGGAGAGTGTTGTAAAAAGCATGTACTTTTCAGCTACCAAATTGCACCGAGTTTAATGACAGTGCTGAACTCAATCAGTTGCCTTGACCTTACGGAAGACTGTTTGTTGAAGATTACAGGAAAGCTAAGCAGCCCGTCCTCTTTGCAAGCGAGTAAATGGAAAGGTCAAGATATGCCCTGGCATGACACACACACATATCTGCATATTAAATTCAGCAGAGGAAGGGCAAAAAATGGACTGAAGCCTTTGTGGTCAGGTGACATGAGTCAAGAGCAAAAGGAGACTTATGCAGCAGAAAGGCTTAGGAGGGCAGAAATGCAGGGTCCGTTTGCCTGTGAAAGCCAGCCAAATTCAGTGAAATATGGATGTAGTTTGTTTTAAGAAGCATCAGAGCTGCTTCAAAGGCCATTCATTATCTCTTAGTCACTGCACCATAACCGCAGAACATGCCAAGAGCTCTCCAGCCAGAAGAGTTTCTCGGCATTGCAGAAGGTTGTGAAGTATAAAAGAGGGCCTTGTTTTGAATTTTAGAGAGGGCAGAAGCAAATTGGCATGTACAATTGTCAAACATTGAAAAACTGTTAATTGTTCACAGTAGATGTTTTAAACAGTCAGACATTGGATCTGCTTGCCTGATATGGAGCTGCTTGTTTCTTGGAAAGAAGAAAAATGCTGAAGATGGAAGGATTTTCTTGTAGTCATCGAATAACGGCTTGCTTTTAGAATGCTGACCCTGACAAACCCTTAATTGCTGCTCTATATGGTGAGGAGTGGCTTGAGGACATTTTTGGAAACAATGCAGCAATTTACTTACTGGCATGACATAGACAGTCATTCCTCTGAGCCTCAGGTCTCAATCAGTAGAGAGGGAGCATTCGGGGTGAGGCCTCGATAACTCTCCGTAACTCCATAACCCAAACTGCATAACTTTCTGTGGCAGACAAAGACTCCTAAGGAAAAGCCACGCTTCAATGGTTGTTGTCCTTGTGTTATGCCTGTTTGAATGTTCATGTGCTTCTGCGTGTTATATCAATCTTCTAAAGGGAAACGATTCTTCGCATCTTTCCATTGGTCCGTCCATCAGAAGAGCTTTGATTCTTTATCAGCTGCAGTATCGTTCATTCCATTCTCATGTGCAGACGGTGTAGCCGGACTCGACTCGTGATTCATTCTGGTTTTACAACATCAGGCTCATCTGCAAACATTTGAAACCGAAGTTGTGTGACGCATGGGGCTATCTTCTCAGTGCATGGCACTCATTTGTATTTTTTATGGCAGAAATGCGGGTAGTTACCGTTGGTGTCTTTTAACCTTCATGCTTGGTCTTTAATGGGGCTGGGGGGAAGAACGACAAGGCTCTCTTTTCATTACGGCAAATGGCATCCCTTGTGATGTGGCCTGTTTTGACAGGCAGGAGGGTACTTTTTTACACACCACCAGTGTGCGAGTGATTCATGCTCTGAATATGGGCAGCTATTTTTGGTTAGCTGTTAAGAAAAAACAAGAGCAGAACACCAAACTTAAACAGCACCAGAGGGCTCATTTCATCTTCTGCCAGTGGTAGTGTTTAGAACATTTCCAAGTCTAATATAGAGCACGTCAGGGCCAGACAGTTGGGCTCACATAAGACAATGTAACCCGTTCTCAAAAAAGGAAATGTGCAATATTGCAGGCCAAGTGTCTGTGTTGCTTCCAAGTCCACAACACACCTTGAGTAATGTGCTTCCTGTGACCCACCATAAGAACTGGTTCCTTCTTTGTAAAAGCAGCTTACAATGATTATTATACCATAAAATAATCTGTTATTCAGTTTGACCAGATTAATTGTGCATTAATGTTTATATAGAATGTAAGATATGCACATTATCAAGATATGCACACTAGTAATTATCAGTAGTTCATCACTAAATCTGTCGGGAAGATAGCACTTTCCTTGTACGTTAACATTGCTTTCTCAAAATAGTGTCTTCTTCAGTTAATCAAGGTGGAGTGTGGTCAGGTTTCATATCACCTGTTAACCGAAGCCTGTGCTCCACTGGTTCCTAGCAACTGCCAAAAAGATGAATGTGATTCTGATTGACCTCCTCTCCTTTGGTCCTTTATACTGTGATGTAGTAAAGATATCACTGGTAAAAAAAAAGTATCATAACACTGAAGGGTTTCTGCTTGTGCTTGGCTCCCGCAGACGTATATCGGCTCCATCCTGGCAGCAGTGAACCCCTACCAGCCAATCCCCCACCTGTACGACCGGTCAACCGTGGAGCTCTACAGCAGGCACTTCCTGGGGGAGATCGCTCCGCACATCTTTGCCGTGGCCAACGAGTGCTACCGATCCCTGTGGAAAAGGCAGGAGAACCAGTGCGTTCTGATCAGGTGAGGGAAGAGGGTGCCGCCCTGCTGGTTCACCAAGGCAGTGCTGGGTGGGGCGCTGACCTCCAGATCAATATATCTAAGTGGGAGATTTACAGTGCAGATAAGACTGTGGTATTTGAGCTTGTAGCAAAGGACTTGCCATTGTAAATGAACCAGTAGAAATGGAGCAGATCAGACAGTCATTACATTATGGCATCATGGATCATTTTGTGTGGGGCAGAGGGAAGTAAACATGTTATGGATTTATCTGTTTTGTACTTAAGGAACTGACTGTAAATAAAGAAAAGATTAAAGATTAGATCACCAGGGACTTAAGTGATCCCCCCTTGCATGATCAATAGTATCTAACATCTATCTAACGTAACTGTTACACATAAGGGCTTTAAGAATACAGTGACTAAGAGCAAACTAAATTTTCAGCAATACTTTTGCATAGTTTACAGCCTATAATAAAATATCAAACACTCTGCAGACCTTACAGACCCTGGCTGTTATTCAGCACCAACAGCACTGAACTGGGTGCTTGTGTTCAACTGACAGTAATTGTAGTCATTGACGTGGACTTGTAATGGTTGCCATGCCTTCAAAGTACAGCCCCTAATTATAGACTTAGAGAGGATTGAGTCGGCCTGAGAAAAAAATGGAAGTGTGTTACTAAATGAATCCGGATAGCCTCAAAGAGCCTTTGTCATGGACAATATCCTCATTTTCGTTTGATGTGTGCATCTTTGTCATACTCTCCATTGCCATCATCATTGACTAAGCTGGAATTTAGAAAGTTTACGTGTTTTGTTCCTTCGCCATCAACACTGGCTGATCTGATTGGACCTCCAGCAGTTTCTCAGTTTGAGTCAGTGCAAACTCTCAAACCACTGCTGCCCACTATCTTGAGGTCCTCCACGTTCTGTTTATCTCTGTGTCCTTAAGTTCAACCCTCTTTGCCCTTCCTCTGAGACTGTGGTTTGCGAAACACAGTGCTCTCCAAGTGCTGTGGTATTAGTGCAAACCTCCAAATCAAACATCTCAGGTTATTTTTACATTCGGTGATAATATTCAACTCCCCATTCAGCAGGGAGAGCGGATGCTAGTGTCCTTCCTGCTGGTTACAGATAGGGAATTTTTGGCCACACAGTTCACATTCATGGCAGATAGAAAGTATTGGTTTAAGATGTCTGTACAGCAGGTCAAGGGCATTCTCCGGGTCCTTCATCTCAGCAAAGGTCACCTGCAACCTCCCATAGACCAAGGCTGACCTCAAGGCAAATAGCTGCATGCTGTTTAAGACATAATTGCTGCAGCACATTGGTAATTATGCAGTCTTAGTGTCTTGCCCCTTTTGACAGCCGCTTAAGGAAGCAATCTTCATCACACAGAGGCTGGCAGTGGTGGATTGTAAGTAATGAGAGACACATGTGCACTCTTGGGCTGCTCAGGTGAATGAAGTAGAATAGAAACGTGGGTTTGCGCATAAGTTTTAATAAATAATAAGTAGGTTATTGTAATGGTCAGTTTACTGACTATCCTTAACATTTCTGCAAGATACTAAAAGTCACTACTCCTACCATTCTTCAGTGGTCATTTTCATGGATTTTCAATTCTGTGGTGAACATTCTTTCCACGCTTTTTCAATTGCTGACTAAAAACAGGGAGTCCCCGCATCATTGCATCAAACTCTCCTCCTTCTTAGAAGATAAATAGCACAATTGTTTCTGAGGCGAGACGGAGGAAACGGAGGACCAGATTCCTTGAAGTGCAGAATATGGCAAACATGAAATGAAAACAAACAAATGGATGCCAACAAAGAGGGAAAAAAAACAATGGGCCCATTCTCCGTGGAGCTCAGACGCTGATGTGGCATCTGTGCTACACATGTACAAAGTCTTGTGACCTGCTTCCCAGGTCCAACCCAAAGACCGGACCTCTCCATCCAGCCTGGACTCACTATAGAGCAGCCGATACACACAAGGTGCGTGATTTTCCATGGTCTTGAGAAAATGGGACCCGCTCTCCTTACTGAATGTGGATTTAAATATTAACTTCTTAATGTAGTGATAGCCTGAGGTGTTTCATTGTGGGGGAAAAGAATACACACGTATGAGGAATAATGAATCATTATTCTCCAATGACAAGACAAGTTGATACAAACTGGCTGTGGGTGTCAAGACATTGGTTAGGGTGCAAAAGTTCCCCAGTAAACATGCAGTAACAGCTCTTAGACTTCACTTACCACACATACATATGGTGAATAATGTTGACGCAGCACAGAATGATTACGTGGATGTCCTCCAATCCGGTGTTTCCAGAAAGCTTCTTATGTGAATGTCAAAGCTTGTCATTTTGCAATGTACAAAACAGGTAGTCACACACACAGACACACAAACACTCACACACACTCTTTCACACAGTCTAATACATGCATGCACACACAAACCCTCATTATTTCTGGCTGGGAGGTACTGTGGAAAGGGACCTACCTCCTATTCTCCTGTCAATGTCTTTGACTGAGCCCAAGAGCCAGAGGCTGTGTGTTGGATCAGTTTCTGCATTTTTACTGAAGAGGCAGGAAATTTCCCACAGATATCTAACAGGCTCCAGATTATACTGTATTGCTTTATTTTTCATACATTAAACCCTTCACTTGGACAGTTAATAATGAATATCCAGATGATGAGCACTTGATTAATGCCTTAAGAGTCTCCTTTTTGAAGCCCATCTGTCATATACATATTTCATAGCCAGTGGGTGTACTTCTCCCAATAGTTTTCCTTGCGTGGGTGAAGTGTAAAGGTGTTAATAATTGATAGGCCCAACAGAAATGCAGAGAGGTAATTATTGCGGAGTGGCTCACTCAGGGGGATTATGGGAAGTCTTTGAATAGTCATCACTTATTCCTGTGGCCTCTAGGCTGGAAGTCTCCCTGTGGCCTCTCCTAACCTTACAGTATGAAGGCCTTGAACATGTGCATGACATTTGAATTGAAATCTGATCTCCTGGTTCCTTTTCATGCAGATACCCATGGCCCACCCCCACCATCTATTGATTGGTTGTTTGAGGTTCACTGTGGTTCATTGATTGACAAGAGCCAAGAAGCACCCCTCCCCCCCAGGTGCCCTGTGCTATGAACTGTCTGCTCCACCCATTTGTGACCTAAAGCAGCAGACTCATGTAGGCTCATTATGAGGAGGAGACAATGGCTTTTGTGTTTTCTGCTTCTGTTGTGTCTGTTTCAAAGGAAAACAGCTGCAAATTCCCAAATGACATGCAGGTCTCAGAAAGAACATAAACCTCACATCTCCCATGATTGCATAACGATGTGTTTATATGTACACAAAGCCAATTTGCTCATTTTAACTCATTTTCTTCATATGTGTTTTCCCCATATTGCCTTAGTGCACTGCAATTAATGAAAAAATTGTGTATTTCAAAGAAATGTGATTTTGCAGATGACTGTTGGATGTCTACCTGCATTTATCTATCTGACTTGAATTCGGTTTTTTGTTTGTTTGCAGGACTTAGTTGTCAAATTTTGCCTGTGATTAAGAGTTTGGGGGGCATCCAGAGTTTTGTAAATATGAGAAAAAGTTGCAGAGAAGTTTGGACATGCACTGCAGATATGTTATTTGCTATTATCCTTCCATCAGAAGTAACATCTTGTTCTTTTATTCTGCCGCTAATGAGGACTGATATATTGCTTTCATAGTGGCCTGCACCATGACTAATTGAGTTTTTACAATTTAACTGGTGAAAACAACAGGGTGGGTTTGCTGCCCAGAGCCTGGATTGTGACCCCTTGTAACAGTAAAACTGTAAATTAAGCCAATTACGCTCATTTAAAAGCGTACACACACACACACATTTTGGGTACTCCTCAAAAGCCTCTAGCCATAATTCAGACTGAGTCTATGAGCTGATACTGACTACTCGTTCTGGCTTTCATTTAATTGGGATGGTATTGTTTGGTTTTGTTGTTCCAGTTGCACTGCTGGCTCCAGGGCCCCCAGCAAACTTGGACACAGATCACGATCTGTTACCATATCTGCCCTGCCTGGGCCGTGTGAGCACAGTGCGTTGCCTCTCCTGACCGCCTGCATCCAAGTAAAGAGAAATAAAAGGGGACCAGCTCTTCAAGTGGACACGGGGAACCGCTGTGGGGTTTTAGCTAATGAGAACCAGCCTGGACCGGTGGTCAGGCACAGGAGCTGGAAAGAGCAGGAGTTATTGGGTCAAATCAGAACCATGTGGACATAAATGCCACATCGCATTTTCCAGTTCAGCTAAGGTGCCGTCAATCTTCTGTTCAAAGGCTTTGCTTCATTTTGTGTCACACATTATGGTTAATTCCGTCGGCTGGGTTTATTTCCTGTGAGGCTAGAACAGGGTGTGCCTAGAATGGTTATACGTTCCTGTGGGAGTTACTTAAATTTAACTTAACATTTAAAGAAAGTGTAATGCATGTATGCTTGTTCATTGCTTGCAGTGTGAGTCCAGTGTTTGAGTAGCATGTCTGTCTGCAGAAGGAAAAGTTTTTTTTTTTTTCGTTGGTGGCCTTACATTGCAAATTGAGGATTGTAAATCCAAATTCAGGTTCATAATAGGTGGACAATACCAGTAGTGCTTTGACTCAAATGCAAACATTTCCTAACTGGATAGGTTTCTACAGAAGTGCACAACTGGAGCTGCAGTGTTCCCCAGTTTCAGGGCTGCGTTAATAACCGATTCAGAGCCAAAAATAGTAACCATAAACAACAAAGCCTTTGAAACTGAATGTGTGAAGAATGCTGTTCGAGCAACGTGCTAGACAACATCGCCCCCGTGACAGCTCGTCACAGGCGCTTGTTTGTGTGTCCGGGCTGAGGGGGGGAGGTGAGTGTTGGTTTTCTCAGTGAGAGCTCAGGCAGCACAGCGGTCTAGACCCTGCTCTAGAGCACAGACAGCGGTCGAGCGCTCTCCTGCCTAACAACCTTTATTGCGACCGGCATGTCGGGTCAAGGAGGTCAGCCGGAGCTCGCACACATGCAGGCAGCCGCAATAACCTTGTCTAGTCTGGAGCGAGAGAGAACCTGCAGGTTTTTTTTTTGTGCTGAGTCAGGGGTCCAACTGGTCCGCTTGTTGTATTGTAAACTGGAGGATGGCGGGGTGGTGGAGTTTGCAGCACTGGCTCTTTCTGTGCTGACAGGCAGTAATGTCTACCTGCTTCAGCCCAGCCCTGCTGGGTTCACCAGCAGAGACCCCTCCCGTCTACTGCGTCCCTGCGGGGCGGGCGTGATTAAACCTGATTGTTCTCAGCCTCATTTCTCTGTTCGTCTTCCTCCTTCCTGCAATAAAAAAGCCCCCTTGGTCACTGTCCAGACCTTTAAGTCACCGGTAGTGTTTCTAGGGGGAAACAAAAGAGATGGCCCAATGCCAGCTCACCCGCAGGCTTCATCAGAACCAATCCCAGCTGGTGTGGGCACTTAATTGGCTGATGATACGGCCAGGGAAAGTGCCAGGCATGACCCCCCACCCCACCCCACCCTTTGGCACATCACTGTGTGCACATCACGACTGGACTACTGCAACGCTCTCCTTGCAGGCCTCCCAGCATGCACCACCCACCCTCTCCAGCTCATCCAGAATGCAGCTGCCCGACTGATCTTCAACCTCCCCAAATTCTCCCATGTTACTCCCCTGCTGAAATCCCTCCACTGGCTTCCTGTTGCTGCCAGGATCAGATTCAAGACCCTGACCCTCGCCTTCTCTGCAGTCAACAGGACAGCCCCTGCCTACCTCCAAGAACTCATCCAGCCCTACACACCAGCCCGACCCCTACGCTCAGCAGCAACTGGACGCCTTGCTCCCTGCATGGTCAAGGCAGGAGGTGCTCGTTCTGCCAGACATCGGCGTTTCGCCTACATCGCTCCCCAGTGGTGGAACGAACTCCCGGTCTCGCTACGGACAGCTCCTTCACCCCAGTCCTTCAGACGGGGCCTGAAGACGCACCTCTTCAGACTCTACCTGGACTGACCCAGCACACAATTGCTGCCCCCCCCCCCCCCCCCCGCCCATCAGTGCTGTAAATTGCTGTGCTTTTCAAAAATTGCTGTGCTTTTTAAATTGTGCTTTTAAATTTTGTCTCTTGTTGCCGCCTTAACCCTGACGCTCATTGTGCCGTTTTGAAGTTGTTGAAGTTTGCCGTTCGAAAGTATATCGTACTAGTTGCCCTTTAGGCTGTAATTGTAAAAATCTGATAGTACTGCGTCCTCAAACAGACCTTGCTCTCAGCTGAGAACTGTCTCATTGTGGAACTGTACACATCCTGTCCCCGTACTGTCGCTGTACCTACTGTATGCACTTTTGTAAGTCGCTTTGGATAAAAGCGTCTGCTAAATAAATAAATGTAAATGTATTTAGTGTTGTGCACAGCACAAGCTTCCATCGTACTCCCAGAAGTCTTCACTCTCGAATCAGTCATGGAGATTTGGGAGTAAGATTATGACAGCTTTAGAGCACAAGATCAAATTGGAGTCTTTTAGTGATGCCGTTTGGGTGAGGAGGTCCTGCTGTGCAGTCAGTGCGAACCATCAACCATCAGTGGGGCACAAGTGAAGTATTGTCAAAATATTGAACTGGATGGCAAAGCAGTCAGCAAATGTGGAGGCTGCAGGCTTGAATCTAAAGTGCAGCTCCACTGTTGCTTTCAGGTACTCAACCCTAAAGTGTAAAGCGGGACCTCTGAAGAACTAATACAAAGTGTGTGTTTTAAAGATGCGTGAAAGATGGCACATACCTCAGTGGATATCTTTCTGTTAAAATGAATAATTTTTCAGTGTTTGCTTTTTATGGCCCCCTGAATAAGGGTGTGTGTCATGACAGAACGTTGCATGTAGTGTATGTTTGAAGATTTCACCATGTTTGTGGACACCGTCACTCATCGTGTTTTGTGAATGGCAGAATTTGCAAATGTCCAGCAAACTGATCTGTCATATTTCATACACATTGATTCCTGATGTTCTCCAGAAGCGGGCTAATCCCTTTTTCCAAGTCGTTGTGGCCCTGTGTGATTTTTCGCGTTTGGCAAACCCGAGAGGGAAATGGCGGCTTTTCAAAGCTGCCTGGCCTTTACGGCGCATCTTGGCAGGGCGTTTTTTAGGAGCGGGGCCAGCCTTCTTCCACAGAAAAGCTTACTTGTTCAAGGGGGTTCCAGGCATATTAATAGCTCGCAATTGTTGGGATTTAATTATTCCAAAGTGTGCCACAAAGGCAGCATTCTTCCTTCATACGTGTCTGTCGTATTACGCTTCCAAAAGTGTTTTTAGGGGCTTATTACTAAATAAAGGAGGCGTAATAAGGTCTGCAGCGTTTGGACGTCTTCACTCGAAATTTTCCTGTTAAAACCTTGGCAGGTTTACGGCCAAGTCATAAAAGGAACAGCATAAACTGTGTAACAGGAGTCGGCGTTAAGCTGTCCCGCAGTGGGCTCCCGTAATGTAAAAGGTCCGTCCCGCCCTTCGCTCATCTTGAGGGAGAGATGCGTACAGATCCGGGACTGTAATCCCATCTCAGAGGGGTCTGCGTTTTGTCATAGCTATTGGCTATTCTAAAATTGGGTTTATGACCTCACAGTTTGGGAGGCCTGACCCTTCAGTGCCCGTGACAGATGGGTACTGAGATGTTTGTATGTGAATGGGGGGGGATTTTGATTTTTTTGCCCCCACCACCTCCCCCACGCACACCCAACCCCTCCTCTGCCACCTCCGCTCCAGCTCTCAATGTAAATATTTTCATAGACGGCATTCCTGTGCGGCAGCGGTCTAGCTGGGCCCATCTGGCCTGGAGATTTTTTTTTTTTTTTTACGGGGGTTGAGAGTGAGGGATGGGACAGCTATGACCCACTTTTGGTTATTTGGAGCGGGCCAGGCCCCCATGTTTATTTTCGGTGCCTTCTGCGAGGTTTTCGAGAGAGCGAACTTTCCTGCGGAGCCAGGCCGCGTTCGCCTCTGCTGATCTAATCGTCGGCGCCTGCAGGCGTCCGCCTGTTGTGGGTGCCCTCTTGCTCAGCTGAAGGAGTTCAAAAGCAGGCCCCGTTTATTTGCGATTCACTTCTCACCCGCCCCCCGCGTGCGAAATCGGAGCCTTTCCTCTGGGGTGAGGTCAGCGCCCACAATGTAGGGGGATCGCATTGACACCCCCTGAGACTCCACACTGAGGAAGTTGGCCTGTGCAGATTGTTGTCCAATGCCCCCTGTGTCGTTTTACCCTGATATGAACACATGACTCTGTCAGGGTTAGGGCACTGGGCTGGTAACAGAAGGCTGCAGGTTCAAATACCAGTGAGGAAGCTCTGAACACATTGCACTTGAATAACCAAGGTGCTGATTACACCAGTAGACCCTCAGCTTTAGAGTGAGAAGTGAAACATTCCTCTTATGTGCTAAACTGACCTTATGGACTTGTACGGTGTTGTCATCAGCACAGGCTGAATGTGTAACAGAGGAATGTGCGAGGTGTGTGGTGTTAATGATGAAAACATGTGGACAAGAGAAACAATGCACAGCGCTTGTAAATTTAATTGTCTGAGTGTATTTGGATGGAATGTAGTCTTTCTCAGCTCAAATGTCACATTGCTCCTCCTGCGGTGGCCTGGGTTTTTCAGAGGAGCATCTGCCCCCTAGTGTCTTGTTTTGGTAATGCATTCACAGACATTGGCATTTCTTGAGCCCAGTCACAGGCAGCACTTTCATTACCTTCAAGGTTGTCCTGAGAGGTAAAGGGCAGGGATGACCGTAATATTTCAGCAGATAAGTGTGAAATATAAGTTGTTATTATCGTTTATAACTGCAACTGATCTGTCTGTCAGTGACATCTCGGTATGAACTAAACTTGCACTGATATGCTTCTGGCTTCTTGCGGGATGCTGTAATATGCTATTTATTCATGTACCTGTGAAGTGTTAGCTCACCTACAGTAAGCGTGTCATATTCACACCTAATTTTTACTGCATCCTCAAGTTAATTGAGATCCAGTTCTCATTCACTTGAAATATTTCTCAACATCACAACATCAACATCACATCACATAAACAAATTTAGGTTCTAAGTGCCATCATTAGTTATGACTACTGTAATACTGATTCTTTGGTACACCTCTATTGATACACCACTGTGTTCCTAAATCTGTTAATTTTATTATTCGAACTCCATGTCACTTTGGGTAAAGCACAAACCAAACAGATGTCTTATTTAGAATTGTTATAAAGGCACTTGTTATAACTAGACAAAGTCAGGAACATTATATCCAGATGAATTCTGGCATCATTATCATATCAGTATGTGACCTAGGAGAGGTATAGACTAGGACGGTTATGCAGAACACTTTATTACAGGCATTTTAGGTCACTGGAATCAATTCTGTCTGCTGATGAAGGCTAAAGCTAAATCAGTATTTGCTCATGGATTTAGTCTGAATTATGGCTGGAGTTTGTTTTGCACCTTTAAAAAATAAAGATATCTCATTTTAAGCAGTTTTCCTTTTTGCTAACATGCACAATATGTTAAAATGGAAGCTTTGTCCAACCCTAACAAGCTTACAGGCAGCTTAGTATCAGCCCCCCTTTGAGGGAACAGCAGTCCACCACATGGTCATAACCCCAGGACCTACAGACGGAATCTGGCCTTTTCTCTGAAGAATGACCAGTGGCTTGTGTTACAGCTATGTTTAACTCATGTATTTCACTGGAGACTTGAATTCATTTCATTTTCATTGTAGAAAATTATGAATTCACAGAGCATCCAACTAAAATAAACACTTTCCATGAGTTTTATTTTCCCGCAGAATAGCCCGCGATGACTTTCAAAGTCTCGAATACAACACGGCCAGGTTTTAAACCCCCAGCCTTCTGTAACAGATCGTGTATGAACTTTTCCCTTCTTTTCTCAATTCCAGTCACTCAGCAACCCAAGACATCTGAAGACTACTGTTCCGATATTGTCACGTGTGAAACGTAATGTTGGAGTAGTTGTAAAGAGTCGTAACTCCAGCCTTGCTTTGGATTGAACACCTGAATTCCTGCCTGTAGGCATTGAGTGTTATTCATTAACTCTTCTCCCTCCTTAGTGGTGAAAGTGGGGCTGGAAAGACGGAGAGCACCAAGCTGATCCTCAAGTTCCTGTCGGCCATGAGCCAGCACTCCCTGGAGACCTCATCCAAAGAGGGGACGTCCCACGTGGAGCAGGCCCTGCTGGAGAGCAGGTGGGTCCGTCCGTCAGCGGCCGCCGCGGTGACAGTAACCAAGGGAGACACAAGAGGCCTCTGAGCTTCTTTTGACATTTGGCTGCCTTTATGACCTCCTTTAACCCCCCTCCCCTTGAACTCAGTGGCTGCACTAACAACCCATCCCATCGTCTGAGGTGAATATCAGTGTCTGCACACAGCGAGGCTGGCTGTCTGGTTCTCACAAACGAGGTTACGCATGTCCTCAGTGTCGGCAGGAAGAGGGCTGGTTTCTCTGTCCCTGCTTTCTTAAGGCAAGCGCCTCGTTTGACCCGCGATGGGGAGTGGCCCGCGATGCGGGAGCCTGTTTGTTTCCTCTTGAAACTCAACGCTCCCTCTCGTTCCCGACAGTCCGATCATGGAGGCCTTCGGAAATGCCAAAACCGTCTACAACAACAACTCCAGCCGCTTCGGGAAGTTCGTGCAGCTCAACTTCTGCCAAAAGGGGAACATCCAGGGGGGTAAAATTGTGGACTGTATCCTTTTCTGAAGACACGTCCCTTTATGTCAAAGTAACACAGTATCATACATATATAGAAGAAAATCACCAGAATGTCATTTTTGAAACATTCAATGTTAGATACACACGGACAGACATACACACACACACACATACACACAAGCACAAAAATATATATTTTTTGACCCGTCAGGGTGATGACGAGGGCAGCTTTCAAGTCTCGGGCATATATTGGCATTCACCTCACTCTGTTTTATCACTCAGAGTGTGAAAAGGCGTCTTTCCTCCAGTGCTTTCCTCAGTAATACCGCCTGTGCCTGGAAGGCCACGGCTGTATTACTCCAGCATCCTTTGTGTAGCAGAGGGATTAGACATACACATTTATAAGGTCCTGTTGGGGAATGCCAAATCTGGAGACAGGATGACATCCTGATGTCTGCTATCGCTCTCTCTCACGCTGCCAAATGAAGCCCTGATAACCAGGCTTACACCGGTGTTGTGAGTCCATGGGAAGAGAGGTCTCTCCTCCTTCCTTTTTCTGTCTCCCTTTGAAATATGCAATCCTGTTTCTGTCATTTGCCTTAACTGTGACTTTCCGGCAAAGATTTACTAGAGAAGGTGAGCTTTTTTTTCTTTTGTTATGGCCATCACTACCACACAAGGGCAGAAGAGTAAATTATACTTACAAATCGTGCATTATAGTGATGAATGTATAACCATTTTACAATTTTTATGGCACTTTAGGAAGCATGAGTGTGTGGGTTGTCTGAGAATGCTTCCTCTGAGGTTGTATAGGGCTTTGTTATTAGAATGCTGTGAGGGTTTGTGTTCAGACGTGTCTCCTCTCTTTGGACAGAACCGGGTCGTGAGGCAGAACCCTGGAGAGAGAAACTTTCACATATTCTACGCTCTGCTGGCTGGGTGTGACCCAGAGCAGAGGGGTGAGTGACTGTTGTTGGTCGGCGGAGGAGGGCAGCGTTACTCCTCTGAGTGGATTAGCACTTTCGGGTCGGGGAGGGGTAATGTAAAGATCAGTGCTGTGTGACCTGAAGTGTAGGGACGTGAAACTGGGTTTTGACAGTACCTAGCATTTATGTAGTCGTGGGTTAAAGTGAGGCAATGACCTGAGGGAATTGTGCTCCATACAAACAGGTTTTGAGTTCTAGTCACAGATTTGGAATGCTGCTGTTGTACCCTGAAGCATTTCTTTTACTTAAATTGGTCTAATAAGAGATAACAGTATTAGTGTGTTTGTGCAGCTGAACAGGCTGTGATGCAGCTGAACTCCAGCACTGCTTTGGAGAGACCCAAAAAAGCACTTCTTATGAATTTTATTATCTCCGTTGAGAGAAATTCACACAGCCCTTCCAGTCTTCAAGCACCATCTGCAGCACGATTTCCCTTTTCCATTTTGCAGAGGCCTTTGGTTTGTCCAAACCGGACACCTACTATTACCTGAAGCAGTCCGGATGCGTGGCGGACAAGACAATCAATGACAAAGACACTTTTCAGGAAGTTCTGGTGAGACCTTCTGTCCACGGCCTTTGCTTCTTTGTGCTCCTGTAGTTCATGGCATTAGACTTTGGGATGTGATGCTGGTTCACTTAATAAGGAGAGGATGTTTGGCATTGCTGGCTGGTTGTTGGAATCAGTGCTTAAAATCTGAGAGGAAGCTCTTGTCTGAAAGAAACCGCTGCTGGCAGAACCTCTGGGCTTCCCAGACATGTGGACTCCATATGCGTCACCAGTCAGTTGTTATTGGTGGATTGATATGCATGATTGGCCATTCAGGACAGCAGTGTAGCATAGAGGACCTGTAACCAAAAGGCTGCTGGTTCAGTTCACCCCTGGGACACTGCTCTTGTGCCCTTGGGTGAGGCACTTAACCCAAAATTGCCTTAGTAAAGATTCGGCTGTATAAACAGATAACATGTAAAAACCATAATCTATGTAGGTTGCTCTGGATAAGAGCATAAATGCCAGTAATGTAATACAATGACAGTTAGTTGAACTGTCCAGGGTTTGCCAAGGATTTTATACAAGTGGAATAAGGCACATCACCTCAAGACTTAACCCATAAGCCTAAACTGAAAGAAACGGCTGCAGATAACCCAGAACTGCCTCAACAAATATCCAGCTGTATAAATGGGTAACGTAAAAAAATTGTAACCTATGTAAGTCTGCTAAATGCCAATAGCGTATTGTAATGTATATGAGTTGCTGATATCCTAAGTGATAGAAGCGAAGGTCGTAGAGAGGGCTACAACTTGAACCATACATACCCCCCCCCTTCCTTAAGCGGGGTTTCTCACGGGCGGTTGTGTGATCTGGCCCCCTCCCCAGACCGCCATGCGGATCACGCAGTTCAGCGAGGAGGGCATCCGGGAGATCCTGCGGCTGCTGGCGGGGATCCTGCACGCCGGGAACATCGAGTTCATCACCGCCGGCGGGGCGCAGGTCTCGTCCAAGTCAGGTCAGTCCGGGTCCCCTACACAGCCCCCTCCCCAACACCGCCACCACCAGAGGGCATCCACGCTGGGAAAGGGAGACAGGAAGTGGGGGAAGGGGGGGGGTGCAATCTGGCCAGGCTGCTGAGGGGGGAAGTGGAGAAGGGGAGAGGTCGATGACAGGGGGCGTTGATGCAGAAGAGCTTCTTCCTTCCTAAGGTCGTTGCTATCGCCATGCTGGTCAAGAGGAATCTTCACTGCCTCTGATTTAGTGTAGTATATGGGCCTTGCCTTGACTGGATCAACCCCCTCCCCCCACTGTTTGTTAAGAAATGTTAATGTTAAGTTTTCTAGGAAGCTGTCACTGTTTTGTTTTTTAAAGAGGCAGTGCAGTTTTCACAGGTGCTGTGTTTTGACAATGCATTGAGCTATTGAGATGCAGTTCAGTTTTTTTCCCGTTCAGTAAAAGAACTAATAGCAAGAAAAAGTAATGCATATGAATTTTGTATTTATTTTACTTGAATTTTGAATTATGAATGTTGGGAGGCTGTCTATGAGGTAGGTCACGCAGAAGGTAGAGATGAAGTCGAAAACAGCTGTGACAGAAATGAATATTTCCCCAGAACTGGTGTACTGAGGAACCTAATGCAGGAAGCATTGGTGTCATTGTAAAGTTATTGCTTGAGAAAGCAGCCCTTCAGATGACATGCTCTTGGATGTGTGGTCTCGGGATGATGATGTCACCACTCTGTGTGATGCAGCTCTAAGCAGGGCGTCGGAGTTGCTGGGGCTGGACTCTGCACAGCTGGCCGAGGTGCTGACCCACAGATCCATGATTCTCAGGGGGGAGGAGATCAGCACCCCACTCACTGTAGAGCAGGTAAGGGGGAAGGGGGGGGCAGTGTAGCATACTGGCAAGGAGCAGGGCTGGTAACCAAAAGGTTGCTGGTTCGATTCCCCCCTGGGGCACTGCTGCTGTACCCTTGGGCAAGGTACCCACCCAAGAATAGCCTCAGTAAATTTCCAGCTGTATAACTGGGTAAAATGTGAAAACTGTAACCTGTGTAAGTTGCTCTCCTAAATGCCAATAATATAATGTAATGTAGTGGAACTGAATGGAAGAAGTGGTGGCCACAGAATCTACACAAGGCAATGGGAGAGGGCTCAGGACTCCAGAGCTGAGGGTTGCTGGTAGGGTGCTGTACTGCAAATTTATTTTTACACACTATGAACACACTTCAGACAACGGCCACTGCTAGGCCACTAAATTGTTTGGAGGATGTGAGGACAGATCGTGTGGTCAGATGACCTTTTGTCCCATGTGCCGGTCCTTCTTGAATGGCGTTTTGAAATACAGCTGAGAAAAAAATAAACATTTACCATTTCCCTTATTTAATTTAATACGGTTCCTGTTTATGTAGCCTTTGAAGTCCCTGAACTGACTCCTCGGAGTCAGTTTGAAGGGATTAAAATGAGCTGGAATAATCTCATATGCATGGCCAGGTTACCCAAAGTCCCTCCACTTCAAACGTCCTTGGCGCATTGCTGAATGTAATCCAGTCGGCCTTGTTTATAGTGGAGGAGGCCCAGAGCTCCGCTCCAAAGCACACTCAGCCGTGTCAGGGTAACAGCATGTATCCTCTATGGAAGTGGAAGCCTGCTCCCCCAGCCTGTTGTTTATCAAACAGATGAAACCCTGAAGCCTGCCCCATCTAAACACAATGTCCAGAAAATGATGTTAAATGGGTTTGGAGAGGTGGGGGCGAGGCTCCAGTGACAAGGAGGTCGTGGGTTCAGTTCCTGGATGGTACAGTGTTGGGATATCCGGCCACCAAAAAAGGAGGCACAACTTAGTAAACAGATGAAACAAGAAGCTCGGTTAAACCCACCGAAAAACAAAAGAATACATACATTGCAATGATGTGTGTTAACCATTTTCTGGGTAATGGTTAAAGGGTATTAGCAAAGTGATTTTTCCCCCTCACAGGCGGTGGACTCCAGAGACTCTATGGCCATGGCACTTTACTCCCAGTGCTTCACCTGGATCATCCGGAAGCTCAACAACAGGATACGAGGAAAGGAGGACTTCAAGTCCATCGGGATCCTGGACATATTTGGGTTTGAGAACTTTGAGGTAGGTTGGATAAAGCCGGGGATGTGAATATGCCAACAGTCAGGTCCTTTTGGGAAGAAAATACATACATCACATTATCACTTTTCCCTGGTATATGAAATGCCGTCTCCTGAGTTCAGTATAAAATGGAACTAAAAAGTTGACTTCAGCTCAACATAAGCTACATCTTATCTGTTATATATACTAATAACCAACTCAGTCTTTTTCTCTAATCTAAGCATGTGTTAATATACCTTCCTTTTTAATGAAACCAGGGATGGTGTTTTGTTGGACATCAAGAATTAATCAGCCATGTAGGTGGTCTACATGTGGTGGTCTAATGGTATCATGCTTGATGAATCCAACCAAGTACTTTTCCTAGATATAATCGTCTCTGCTTTCAGTTAGTTACAGTACATGTTACACAGGGATCAAAAGTTTCCAGCCTCACCCATGTGTTATTCCAGAAACACTGTTTTTCAACATAATCTCCTTTGACTTCAGTATATTTATTTCAGCAAAGCTCAAGCTTGACTATCCCCTCAGTGTGAGCAATTATTACTGCCCCCGCCAAGTACACAGTCACTGTTTCCTTTGAAAAATCCTTCCATGTAACTGAGATTTTAGTTGAATAAATAGATAACATTGGCTAAGAATAAGGAGTGTGGGTTCCTTTTTCCTTAGCAGGAATTTAATCTCTGCACAATTTTTAATTTCCACATTAGGCTTAAAATGTGGAAAATTCTCAACGGCTATCCTAGATAAAGATGAAAATGTCAGTGTATAATGTTATGTGCTGTGATTTCTGACAAACTATGTCAGTCTATCTCAAGAACATAGCTACCTTGGTGAGGCCACAGGCCTTTTGATCTGGCCTTGTAAATGATAGTCATTAATGTATGGATCTTTTTTCATGGGGTGGCCATAAGCTCCTCTCACTTTAATCCATTTGCCCGCAGGTCAACCGATTTGAACAGTTCAACATCAACTATGCAAATGAGAAACTTCAGGAGTACTTCAACAAGCACATATTCTCACTGGAGCAGCTCGAGTACAACAAGTACGTAGCACTTACACTACACAGTGCTGTCTGGCACTGTATTCAATCCAACACTCAACCTGTCAAAATTATCGTTACCATTCTCGTGTGTATTGGAGTCTGGGAGCTGCTTACAAAGAGGCACAATTAACCACAGACAAAAAAGGGGGTTGGGTGGGGGTGGGGGGCGGGGAAGTTTGTGCCGGGTATCATTTGCCGTGAATAATGAAGTCTCCGAATTTACCTGGTGTGATAACAGCAGATCGCTCTTCATTAACCGTTGCGATGCCCTCGCTGTGCGGGCAATCCATCAAACCTCAGAGACCAGCGGGCGCGTCGCCGTTTACCGCCGGCGTGATTAACGAGCGTTCCCTGGCATGCAAATGAGCCGCCCTCGCACCCGCTCTCTCACTCATGGGCCTTTCTGATGGGTGGGGGGGGGGGGGGGGGGGGCACGGGGTGCGATCCCGTAAAGGTCCGTTTTAATTACGGGAGATAAAAGGCGGAAGGGAATGAGCCATCACAGCGCCTGATTTGTGCGGCCGGTTAGGGGGGCCGGCCTGGATGAAGCTCCCGGGGACACATCGGACTGGCGTGGAGGTGGCATTTCTGAATGTTAATGACATAAAGTGGGAACGGGGACTCGTTCCCTCTGGCGAGCGGTCTGAAGGAATCGCAATTAAGCCTTGGATGCATGCCATAGAAAGCAGCATAACTGGCTCCAGAGTGTGCTGTCCCTGTAGGTGTAGCGGTTTAATTCTACCCAGCATCGTACCTGGGATAAGTTTAACTCTCACCTGGAGTCAGTGTCTTACTGGGTGCTATTGGTGCAAGTATGTAAACTGTATGGAGAACAGGATCATGTGGATGACCCTGCATAGTGTCACCCCCGTTACAGTAAACTCTATATTTCCACTTTTATGTGTTCAAGTAGTAAAACTACTTGCCATGTGTTGTAGATTCTGTGGAATCAAGTCACTGTCTCACCAGGCTGTATGTTCAGCTGTTCTGTCACCTCCATTGTGAATGTGAAAAGGGCAGGGTGCATCTGTATTTTCTGTAGACTGCATTCAAACAGGACAAGTTGTGGTACAAAAGCTTCCTATACGAGACTGACAGTATCAGAGGCCTATAGGGTTTGAATCCTACACAAGACAGTGCCGTGGTGCCCTGAGCAAGGCTGTTAATCTCTTTCAGTAAATATCCAGGTATATAAATGGATTATATGTAAGATACATACATCTCCTATATAAGAGTATCTGCTAAGCAGACAAGTAATGACTCATTGTAGTGTAAAGAGGAGTTTAATATTATTTAATGCTAAGGCTGTCTGTGGGCATTGGATTCAAGCTGTAATTGTGGACCCAACGCAAAAGGTCTGGGGATTTTACATGACATCGTGATTCTATCTTTAGCCACTGCTGTCTGAACACTGATGTGGTTTTTGCTTATAGGGAAGGGCTGGTCTGGGAGGACATCAACTGGATGGATAATGGTGAATGCTTGGATCTAATCGAAAAGGTAACCTTTCTTTTCTGGGGGCAAGATATCCCCGTGCCACAAAGCGACTCCAGGATGTCTGTGATATGCTCTGTTCCTGCTTATCCGCAGAAACTTGGAATCCTGGCACTAATTAATGAGGAGAGCCACTTTCCCAAAGCCACTGACAGCACTTTGTTGGAGAAGCTCCATGGTCAGCACTCGGTAAGTCATGTACCATCACCATAGGTTACCTACATCATGTCTCACACCTGTTTGGCCTTAAAAAATGATTGCTCAAAATATAGTCAAACTGGCACAGTGTATGCTGCTGTTATTGTTGCGAGATGGCACGACCAGAGCGTTACTTCATTTTTTAAACATCAGGAACGATATGGGTGATTCCTTTCACTGCATGGAATTTTAAAAGGGTCTAACTGCATTGTGTCCTGACCTTACGTTAATGATTCTAGCATATGTTATTAAGAGGACCGCTTCCCAGTTTAGAATGCTGGCTCTTTCCTGTGTTCCAGTTCTTGGCTTGAGGAGACTCTGTTCCTATTACACAGCTTGTTCCTATTAACTTTCTGAGGTCATCGGTGAATTTAAAGAATCGCTGAGTAGTATTTTAATGTAAAATACACAGAAGTGCTCATAAATATTGCATTACTACTAGCATAATTGTTTTCAGCTTGTTCAATTTATCGCCTGCCCGAACTCCACAGTCGAGGATTATGAAATATGAGAATGCAAAATTGCTCGAGGCACGTGGAGAAGCGATATGACTTCAGTCACCAGAAATGGCAAGAATTTTTTTTTTGCAGTTTTAATGGGAATACTGTTTCAAAGTCGTGGAGCACACTTCTCAAATAGCAAGCATCTTCCAAAGGGCCTATATTACTGGGTACTGGACAAAACAAGCATAAGTGATAGCCTGGCACGATGTCTGCATTCTTGGTGTTGAATGTTTCATTTCACAAACAATGTTATGACTATCATGTTATATTACACACAATGTTATGGTGCTGACACAGACATTTCTGCTATTGCTAAAAATTGTGTTTTGGAATTAAATTTGCTCTTTGAAATGGAAAATACTTTAAAATGCAAAATACTATTGGTTTTGATGTACTGCATAGCAGTGAACCCTTCTACCCCCTCCCACTACCACCCACTCACTCAACCAATACGTTACTGTGTTTCAGCCCATCAGACAAATTAATTGGCTTGGAATGAAGTATAATTGGTAGTGCTGATGTTAATTGTGATGAAAAGGTTTCTAAATTAGTCACTTAAAAATTTAATCTGTAGAATGACCTTTTAGCAGATGAAGGAAAATAATAACATGCCAATGCAGCACGGTATTTCACATAAATGTGGTTTTGTGAGAATGGTAAAGAGGCAGCTATGAAATACTGCGCAGTGCTTTGGAGCTTTTGGGTAGAACACTGTCGCTGATTTGATGTTTGTTTCGTGTATTTCCCGCATGTGTTTGGCTGCAGAAAAACTCCTTCTATGTGAAACCACGTGTTGCCGTCCACTTCTTTGGGGTGAAGCACTACGCCGGGGAGGTATGTTTCCTCCCACGATGGTATTGGGCTACATGCGCCGCTCTCATTCTCTTTAGTAATCCAATCCCATCCTGAGAATAGTACCAAATTGCGGGTGTCCTCACCGTCCACGCTCTCTTCATCGCCCCCTTGTGGTCTGCCCCCGCAGGTGGTGTACGACGTGAGGGGCATCCTGGAAAAGAACCGCGACACCTTTCGGGATGACGTACTCAACCTGCTGCGAGAGAGCAGGTATGTGCACTCCCCTTACTGCAGAATGATATAAACCGTTTCAGAACAGTCGTTCTTGGAACCTGTCATGGCATTGTTGTCACTGCTGCTGCCGGTGCGATTGGGGATAGAGATAAAGAGTTGATATGAGGTAAGTTGCGTCTGTGTGCCAGACTTTCTGCTCAGGTGAACACAATGGGTTGCATTCAGAAAGGGGGACAGGACCATTTCACTGCAGCTTGAACTTGGAGTTGCCACACACCTGCGGGTGCTGCTTTGTATTCAAACGCAAATGAGTGTGAGTGTGTGTGTACGTGCTTGCAGGCGTTTGTGTGTGTATTGAGCTGTCAGTATTGAGTGTTTCTCTTCTGTGCGTGACAGGTTGGACTTTGTCTATGACATGTTCGAGCACGTCTCCAGCCGCAATAACCAGGACACCCTCAAGTGCGGCTCCAAGCACAGAAAGCCCACCGTCAGCTCCCAGTTTAAGGTGAGAGATAAGAACTGCCGTGGCCCACAATGCACTGCAGTGGGCTCTCCTGCAACCCACCCATATTTCCTTATGCCCCTAGCAGGAGATATTTATCAAAAATCCTGGCACCATCAGTCTGCTTGCGTATAGAAAGACAAAGCTGCAAACTAGTTCAATGTAAATTTTATTTTTAGAGCTCTTGTTTGAAAAGATAGTAGGTGTCTTGTTTTTACAGAAGTTGTGCTCAATGTTATATATACTGGAATAGCACACAAAAATGTTATAATAACACTAACACTTTATGAGAAACATTTTTATAGATGGAATTTTATTGCATCAACTGTGAAATTGTGATGTGTCCTGGTAAAGGATAAACGGTGGTGTCTCTCAGGGATATGTACCTACAACTCTCATATCCAAAGCCGAGCACTGTTTCCGCCTGCTTCATGACAGTACATGCATAACTGTATGTGGAGATGTTGAAATCAGTTGAATCAGTCAGCCAAGTAAACACTCATACCAAGTGATAAATTGCTGATAAACCAGTTAGGAAGGATGTAAAACCCTGAGCTCAAATATGATTCAGTATAGTGTATGCTTTTTTAAAACTCTAATCTAACTTATCAAAGCAGTAGAAAATATCAGCACTAGCATACTGGGAATGATAACAGCACTTTCACATTACTGTTTTTTTTATCTTATCCTGGTTGGCTCCCACCAGGAGCAGAATGCAAAACAACATTTAGTGCAAAAAAGTTGAAAGTTTCTGAGCTTGTTGCCTTTATGTCAAAACTTTTTTAATCTACATCCAGCAACTCATACTTTCCTCCCAGAATTCTTTGCACTCCCTGATGGCCACCCTCAGCACAGCCAATCCATATTTTGTGCGCTGCATCAAGCCCAACACTGACAAGGTAAGTCCTTGGCCTCAGCTCTGCTTCGCTCCAATTCAATTATCAGTTCCATCTTTCAAACCAAAAGGAAGCCCTTCTACTAAAAAAATCCTTCCTCCATCTGGTGCCTCTCTCCCATCTCCTGCAGTGTACATGGGGCACTTCAGGGCTCTTGAAGTTGAAGGGTGTGATGAAGACATGAGGCAGGATTCTGAAATGTGGGGAAATTTTATGTCTGTTTTATTGCATTCTCTGCCAAACAACACCGGGCCTTTGATATATAGTCAGAAAATACAATCTTTTTTTTTCCTTCTACCACTAACGTTTGATTTTTCTACAAGAAATATTCTTTGTCTGATAAAAATTTACAGAAAACATTCTTTATCTGTGAGCAGAATGTGGAATGGCAGTAGAGGTGTGACCTGTCAAGAATGGTTTGATCAAAGTCAATTTTCCGCTAGTTTACATTAGAAGTTTTTACGAGCAATTTTTACGTGCTGTCTGGGATTGCAGACCCTTACCCCTTCGATGACCCCTAGTGGTAGGATGTAGTAGTGAATCAGACAGAAACAATGACAAAGGCAAGACCTTTCATGCAATATTGAACCAACACAGATTAACTGTTTTTCTATTCAGTCTTGTTGCTCAGTCCTTGAAGATGTAAGACCAAAACTGAGGTCAAGAGCACAGAAAATAAGTAGGTTTTGCTCAAATCGGTGCCATGTTGGTTCAAAGGTACAAAATCAGATTTTGAAGATGCCAGACTCAGCATGCCTCACTTAGCAAGCCAATCGTATAGTTAGATGGTTCATGTGAGCTCTTGCTGTGAATGTGTAAGAAATTGCATTAAGCTGTAAGAATGTAAATTGGGTTTGAATTTCTTTGAATTTCAAATGTTAGGCTCAGCTCAGCTTGACAGCATGGCATGGACAGATTTATTGAAATGACCTAGTAATTTGTTGGTAGGATTGAATGAGCGAGAGTCAAATTTAGAGTCATCGCTGTTGTGAACTACCTTTATTGCTCAAGATTCATTGTATAGTCAATGCCAAAATCAGATGACCGAGAGTACTACATTGTTTCATCATATAAACAAGACTGTAAATGCTACATTACTTTTGCTGTCTGTTTAGCAGACAGGGAACGCTTGCACAATATGTAACCCGTTTATACAGCTGGGTATTACTTAAGCAATTCAATTTAACTACATTGCTCAGGGGTATAGCAGCAGTGCTGCATTTATTTCACGTTTGCAACCCTCATCACAACCCCAGTTCTCTCATCACCTTCCAATCTGTTCCAAATTGTTGCTTCTTAAGGCAGGGATAGCTGGTACATTGCAAACATTCTCCATTCCTCAACACATACCATGTGTCAGATTTTCATTTGTGTAGAGCCCTCTATGTTGAAATTGGCCATATGAAATCTCAGTGGCCTCTCAGCTATACCTGAGGTGTCTCCCCTTTAGATGTTGCTGAGAACTACAGCAGTGCAATTGGATAATTTCTGAAATACCTTAATGTCTAAATAATGTGTTTGGAAGTAGTTTATCTCCTCTTGTTCTTCCTTTCTAATGAGTGAAGTGTATTCTTTGGCCTGACTTGTGTAAATGTTTACCCCAAATGTGAAAACACAGTGGGACCTATGGTGTAACAGAATAGGGTGTTTAATTGGCTGTGACAGTGCAGGTCGGAAACCTCTCTGGAGCATACATCCGTGCAATACACAGTAATGCTCTTCAAGCAAGTCTGCAGGGACTTATACGGTACAGGGCACATCAATCTGTCTGGAATTACTCTGCCTAGAGGTGGATGTGGATGCTGTGAGGCTTGAGGGAGAATTGTAGGTGAGAGATGTAATTTTGTAGGTCTCATACCTCTTTGGACTAGCGTCTGTTCCATTGAGGGAGGCTGAATGTGATAGTCTGATAGTGTATTTTGCCTCGATTGTGTGTCAATATTAATCTGTAGTTTTGGACAGTTCCACTTCAGATCAATAGAGGGCGCTGTGAAGTATTATCACTCCAAATGGAGCAGCTTGTATGACATGCAGTTATGGAACACTGTAACATATTTGTGTCCTTTAATCAGTTTTGTGTGTTTATTTCATCCTGCACTGAAGAGGAAGAGCTCAGACACATTTAAGTTTTCTTTTTTTCTAGAAGTGCTCCTTAAAAATATACAGAAAACAGACTTACGCTTCACGTCTCAGTCTGGAGAAGGTCGCATGTCATGCCCCTCCATGCATTGAATCCCACCTTGTTTGTACAGTGGCAGGTGACGGTGCTGTCAGTGTGATCTGAAATCTATTATCTGGAAGACTTAGCAAGAGCAGAGGCGCACTGAAGTCTGCACGGGACCCTGTAATTTACATGTTTGAAATGATTCTGACATGGCGCTCAGACAACACAGTCTGGGCCCGGATTGCTAGCTGTCTAAACGGCACCTCCCCTTCTTTCCTCAGATTCTGCCTGCACACACGCTCCCAGTAATAACCTTTGCTGAGCTGGCATCCTCAAGCAACGTTTCACTCTAATGGTTTCTAAATTGCAGGGGCTTGGAGTTTGTGTGGCCAAACAGTGAATTTAAAATGGGATTTTCAAAGTATTATAGACACAGACAATAGCTGCAACATGGCAAAAACTTTATTGAAATGTCATAATCTATTGCTAGCGTGATCCAATGGCTATTAGTTTGGAGACCTGTGTTACCGCGACATGAGAATTTCCTCTGTTATTCTGTGTGTCTGTTTTACACCGTTCAGGCCAGTCGAATGAAACAGACGGCTCACTGTTCAGTCAGACTGGCAATGGCACTGCTTTGTAAGCATGTGGAACGTTGGACTCTTATTTACTGCAGTTGTGAGACACAAATCAGATACACATGTAAAACCAGATGGACCAAAACACTGCAGTTCAAGCGCCTGGACTCTCTCCAAGAAGGTTCCGCGGAGTGAGGGCCTCACATCAGCTAACATCCTCTGACAGGAGGGGCTTTACCCACAATCCCACAGCGCTGCATTTGAAATGCAAGCCTTTTTTCCCACCTACCCTTTTGACCCAGGGCTCTGCCTCTTTATAACAAGGTCTGACAAAGTCTGAATCCCCTAATCAAAATATTAATGCAGAGAAATAATGGTTGATGTAGACTTCAGCCAGGAACGACTTTTGGTTAAAGCATTTACATACTGGAGTGTTTTTCTGAGTCTTTCCAGTTATTCCATTATATTGCACTTACACTTGCAATCATTACCCCTCAGGACAAACAAGCAGGATATGTCCCATGGATACACACACACACACACACACACGTACATTCACATGCATGTGCAGGGACACGTACAGACACACACATGCACACACATACACACACACTGTCACACACACATGCATACATGCACATACGCGCACACACACACACATGTGCTTCCACTCCCCCTGGATCTGAACGAGCCAGGCGTCTCCAAGCATGACTACTCTTGAGCAGGAGCTGGTATGAATTAGACCGGTGGAGCCAGTGTGAGATCACACTGATGACTTGAAACATGAGATAGGCAGACAAGAGAGAAGAGCTTAGACACACTGCACGCGCTCAAACTGGAAACACAGGCCAGCTCTGGAAGAAGCAGGTAGGACCTCTCTATTTTATAGCCTGAACTATCACAAGAGGGTAAAGGCCGTTTTTCATATGCGCACATCAGTAGTGGACCTTTGTGTCGTACTACGCGTTTAGGTTTGCATGATGTATTTGTTCAGGTTCTGTTTTCACTTTTGAAACTGTGGGCTTCATCTTTCAACCTAACGGGAATCAGTCACTTCTCTGCAGTATTACACACAGGGGTCTGTTGCTCTTCTTACTTTGACTGTACTCTTTCAAGTGCCTGCCTGCCTTTGTGACTTTTTTGCTGGTACAGTAGTTTATAAAGCTGCACTGTGAAATACAAATCATGCAGAACATTTTTTGTCAATATCAAAAATCTGTTTTGTAGAGATTTGTTTTAGGGTTTTGCCCAGTCCCTTTTCCTCAAGTTACTTTAAAGAGAAGCAACAGCGTTTCACAGAGAGATTTCAGCTGCGACTTTTAAAGTTTGGCTCAGCGGCGGCGGTGACCTGTGTGGACCCGGCGGGCTCTGTATTCAAAACACGGCCCGTTTGGAGCGCACTGGCCCCGCTTTAAAGCTGGGCTTGGTGGCGGGGCTTTGTTTCAGAGGAAACAGAAAGCTGGGGAGTTGCTTTAAGTTGGCTGCGGTTGAGGGAACGCTCCACGCCCGGAGAGTGTGGGAGACCGCGGCCCTTCCCGGCGCGCACCGCACCTCTTCCTCTCCGAGGGGGGGGTTTGCGTGTTCGGACCTGCGCCTGGCAGCCCGGTGACAGAGGGGACAGGAGAGGCCAGAGCAGGCATTCAGGACTATCCAGTTTCACCTGGTTATTTATCCTCCTTAAGTGTTGACAATGGCCTACAGCATGCGGGAAAGAAGAGTAATGCTTTGCGTCATTGCAAATTATCTGTAACACGCGCAAGAAATGTTGGGTTGCTCTTCAGTTGTAATTCAAGTTCAGTCTATGGGAGGTGGATTGTTTTGCATCCTCATTTTTCATAGCTGTGGAATGTTTGGAGAGTTAAATACAAAGGAGACTAAGCTCATGCTTTCTCAATATAAGCTGGGGCCCCTGTAGGAACGGACAGACAGTGGTGACAGTTTCAATCCCCAGTCATAACTGCAGAGTAGCTCTTATGTGGTGTCCGTTGGCTCTCCTTGCAACATCATGGTGAGGTATCATATTATGAGCCATGGCCTGGACTCAGACTCTATATTTTACATAACCAGAGCTCTTCAGTGTTGCTATCATCTTAAGACCAGATAAGAACATCTGGGGAAGTTGAAAGGCATGCCATTACGTCATTTAAGCAACTGTTGCACCATGAGCAGTGAACAGTTTAACTTTTTAAAAATGTCAGTTTTTTGGACAATTTACAATGATGCTTGAATTATTGTTGACATCTGACTGCAACAGTAAATCAAACATAAATTTAAATTGGGTGAAAAAAAGAACAGCATTCTGATGACCTGAGCATTGTCCTAGTTATGCCTTTCTGCCGGGGTTGGGAACAGCAAATCATCAGAGAGAATGAGAGCGCGCTCCAAAACAAGCAGTTGTTGGGGGGATTTCATTTTGGTGACTCTGGATGTCTACAGTCTTTTTCTAGGTGCACAAAATTGCTGAAGCTTGTTACATATTCTTCCTTGGTTTCCAGACTTTTTTTGATTTTATGCGTATTTCACTTTCTATGCATGCAGTTACATAAATCAGTAGCAAACATTGATACATATCTAACATAGGACATATCTTTTACACATATTTAAAAGCTAAAAAATATCCCTTGTCATTTATACTTCTTTTACAACTGTGTATGGGCTGGGATTTTTGGACATGTGAGAGGTGCAGGGCTGTTGCTGCGAGGTCAGTAGATTTAGCAAACCCCCAAGCGGACATCTCCCAATGTCAATAGCAATAGTTTAATTATCAGACCCGTGGATTCTCAACTCCACCGTGGAGGAAGGAACCCAGCCTCCCCACCAGCCGAATTAACCCAATAATAAACCCAAACACTACCCCTCCCCTTTGCGCTCCCGGCAATTTCAGCCAAGAATGGGAATAGTCCGGCCTTTGGATGATGTCTGACCTCTGGTTACCTAGCAACAAGCCACTGAAGAGGGAAACATTCTGGGCTGGGCTAATTTACACATATCAAATATTGGCTGTGATGAAAGCATGGCTGGATTCCCATGGCGTTGTCCAAAAGCTAGCCCCCACCCTGCAAAATTACCACCACAGCAAAGGAAAAAAAACATGAACGGCGGAAGTAGTAATTTGTGTGCACAAGAGATTGTGCTGGCAGCCGAGCTTTCCATGCCTCCTGCTTTCTGTTGTAATATCTTCCCCTGACGGTTCAGCAGGTTTCCTCTCATATTGGGCTGTCTTTTGAATATTTCTTTTTTTTCTGATTGCACTTGTGTAAAAATGCTGTTAGGGACTATACTTAAATGAAGTGTGTGTGTGTGTGTGTGTGTGTGTGTGTGTATACATGCCCAGTCCTACAGTATAAGTGTGGATGGTCTTGGGGGTTGAGGGGATAAGGGGGGGGGGGTTTCGTAGTCACTAAAGGAACCCCAGCATGCTTTTTGCAGGTCCAGTCAGTTGTCATGGAGATTATTGGAAACAATGATGCGCCATCTTGTGCCGGTCACTTTCTGTGCTCTGATCTCAACAGGGTGTCAGGATGACCATGCTGAGGAGATCCAATCAGGATCCAGAAAACATGAGTATAAGTCTTGCTGCTCATGTTTTTTTTTTTCTGCATTCATAGTTTTGAAGTATAGGTATAAGGTATACAGATAAATGTTTGAAATGGCCATCCAGTTGAAAGCAAAGGTCAAAAATATGCAATCTTAGGGGCCATAGTGGATGGGAATCAAGATAGAAACTCCTTTGATTTAATAAGGGGTTCTACAACATCAGGTTCTCATGTGTCCAAATTACAAAAGCACATTTTTCACTGTAATATTGATATGTGTAGGGGATGTACATGGTTTGAGTAAAGAGAATTTGTTTCATTCTCTTTAGATGAGTTAGTATAAGCGAGAGTATTTTTGAGTCATAATTTGCCAATAAGTCTGTAAAGCTATGCGCTGTATTTGAATTCTGAAACACAAGAACAGATAAATATATAAATACTGTTCAAATTAATGTAGATTTCACTACCAACACAATGGTGGTTATGCAGGTTATACTGTGCTACTGTGAAAATCAATATCAATAGATTAATATCAGTACAAAGTCATAAGTCATGTATTGTGTTGTCATAGACTAACCAACATATATTATTGCCATATTAGTATATGTAATTGTATGATTTTAATATACATTGCAGAATTGTTGTGTATAATTACATATAGCTCCATATAAGTATTATTTGACATACATATTTAAAAGATCAGACACATTTTGACATATGTTCATACATACATTCTTTTAATGTTTGCACGCATATTTGAGCATGTTTATTTTTTTATGAAGGCCGGTAGATGTGGAGCATCCAAGTGCTGTTATATAAGACTTTCATTATGGTTGACGGGACTTTTGGTCTTTAACACGTTGCAGGGACAGCCCGATTGTTACAGCATGAGGAGTTGTTCTTCAGGCTGTCTGTGGGAGCTGTGAACGTGTGATTATTGGTCCCTCTGCCTTTGGTTCAGGCATTTCTGTTCCCCCATGATGTACTCTTGTCATCTTGTGTGTATTATCAAGGCTTCAGGTTTCCATCTGATTAAAATCCCAGCGAAACGAAGAAAAGCCGAGGCCGGCGGCAGTGCTCTCGTTTCCTTATTTTCTCAAGGATTCGACGTGTCTTTGAAGTGAGCCGGGCATGCTAAAAAGAGACCGTCTCCTGAAGGAAATAAACAGCGAGCTGCACCCGCTGCTGAAATCAAAGGCCGTGCAACTTCGCGCTAAAAGAGCAAGAAAATGGGGGCAGATTGCATTGGGGGGACAAAGGGAATATCGAAGACATCCAGTCGCGTACTGGCTTTGTTTGCTTCTCTATCTGCCATCCGCACAAAGTCAGACACGGTAGAGGACAAAGGAAATAAAGGCAGGGCGAAGCTGACCATACGAAGGCAAGGATGGGTCCCTTTGTCTCTAACCAGTGACAGTGCTGAGCGTGCATGTGTGTGCGCGAGTGTGCGAGTGTGAGGAGGCTTGTGGCAGACCGTGCTGCAGGTGGTGGCTATTTAACTGCCCTGCTTTGTTCAGGCTGTGTTTGAGACGCGTGCCACTGATTTACACGCCCCCCCCCCCCCCCAACAGATCCGAATGGGGGCTAACAGGCTGTCTCCGTGGGGACGACAGCTGGGCCGTAAGGGCTGTCGAACGCAGTTTTTATGGAGGGCGGCGGTACGAGCTGGGAACGCTGATTGATTCCTAATTAGGGGGAGGTGATTGTGCTCAATGGCTGTAAATTGTGTGGGGGGGGACATGTTATGTGCTCTTTTGAACTTTGGAGAGGAGGTGTGTCACCCTGAGGATGGAGTGTGTGGGAGTGATGGGGAGTGTGTGTGTGTGTTGGGGGGGGCATTTCCAAGAACAAGGCATCTCCATTGACCCAGATTGTATCCTACAGACAGATTCACCAATAGAAGCAATAGGAGTCAAAGACACATCTCGTCAGCATAAAAATAGCTATACTTCCCTACTTCTGTCTTATACACTCTCATTATGTCTACCAAATGACATGAAAATACTACCACCTGGATGGAAATCTGTGTGTAAATGAACCCTTTTAATCCAACAAACAACAAAAAAGTGGTGTTTGCGAACTCTAACTCTTCTAGATGTGCAGTACTTACCAGGTACTTGTACGAGTGGTTGTTGTGTTGCCTGTCAATAATATTTAAGCATGAGTTTAACCATTAGATTACATTATCTCGTAGACTCTCTTAGTCAGGGCAATTTACATGCTATTTATACAGCTGGATATTTATTGAGGCAATTCTGGGTTAATATCTTGCCCAAGGGTACCACAGCAGTGCCCCAGTGGGGAATTGAACCAGCAACCCTTTGGTCATATGCCCTGCCCTGGTCCTCAGATCCATGTGGTGCAACACATAGCGTTCATCATAGGGCAGAACCCCTGGCAGCCAGCTGCCGCCTCACTCACCTCCCTGCCAGTTTTTTTGGGTTTGCCTTGGGGAAGAGTCTGCCCTTTTCCCTGTCAATATATTGACAGGTCCAGCGTTATGTGGTCTCCATCTGTGTTGGCTCCTGCCCTGGTTGGCTAGCCTCTGTTGACGGGACAGCCGGTGGGTCTGTTTGAATTGACCGCCCACACCATGTCCCCATAAGCCTTATTTGCCTTGCGCTGTCTCATTGACTTCTGTTCCTACCCTCGTTTGACTGAAATGAGTCTAGCATCGAGAGAGCATCTTACCATGTGCAATGGTGGATGAGCAAAGATGAGCAAAGTTTTACAATCCACTCTGGCCTCATTTTCCAACACAATCAGCTGGAACTTGGAAGTCCTCAATACTTAAAGATTCTGGCTCTGGTTTCTCTCATCAATAAGGGCTGACTTAAATTTGATCACAAAGCGGATGCTCTGCAGGAAACACTTGCTGAAAGTGTACATTCTGGTTCATTGTCTCATTCACATACTCATTATGTCACAGTTGCTAATATACAGTAACAGGAATGAAAGAATCTTCAAAATAAAGGTCTGGTTTTCAAGACTGAATTATATACAAAGGCTTGTTGTCTGATGGACTGAAATGTGAAATTTAGTACATTTTGTATTCTTAGACGGAAAAAGAGGGGTTTGATTCATAGCTGACTTGCCTATTGCGTGTGTTAGAGTTAGCAGTTATAAGTCTGTTATATGAGTTTATATAATGTGATTCATCCTGGATGAAGTGATCATATTTGACGTCAGCCAGACCAGACAGCGCCTCTTTTAAGTGCAGACCCGCCCCTAGGTATTCTTATCGACGGCGTCCTGCAGCGGCACAAGCCCATGGTCGCGGTGACACCCTCTCACCCCGCACTAATCAATGCGCCGGGGGCAGAGGAGGGTTCAGATCCTCTCAATTTTAACGGACACGGCGAGCTATGACGACCTCAGTGCTTCCGTGCAACTGAACGCCTGATTCCTCCGGGCAGTGTTATGACTTTTTGCGTAACCAAATCGATATGAATAAGAACTAGGATTGTAAGAATGCCTTTGCCGCTGTCACGACATTGCTGTTGGCAGGCTGGTTCAAGGAACCGACAAAGAAAACGATTGGTGTTTAAAGTTGAATATTTGGTAGGCTCTGTTTATGCAAGCACACTGCTGAATCAGTACATTCATTTTTTGTATCATGAGTCTGTGAAGCAAACATTTCAGTGCTAGGAAATAGTGGTACTCTCATTCATTTTTTCCAGTGTAATCAGGTGAACTCTCTAAATCTCTGCCCCCACCAGTGCTGCACGAATGATCAAAATCATTCTGTTTTGACAAATGCATTATACTGAAATTTAACTAGTTCACAGAATCCACTTTAGCCCCACATAGTGCTGTAGCTGTTACAGACATCAGTGGCCAATGAAAAAAATAAGTCAGCTACTGCAGTCATCCATAATAGTGTTACATAGCACTTGATTACTTTTTATTGGACCAATACGTACAAAAGAAATTTATTTTCATTTAACACATAATTAATAGTGAACACACAGTTCCTTTTTATGGATTGTGCTTTCCATAGTCACTGTGTACAGGTCTATGTCATCAGGTCTTGTGTCTTACATTCTTGTACATTTAAAACTGAGTCACACGGAACACAAGCCTCTGACTCCTCTTGGAGCTCCTCTCCTTGGAATCTGAGTTTTAAATAAAAACAGCTGCGGGTTCTCCCATTCTGCAGTTCACCTCTCTGCCTGCATGTGGGGCCAGTCAGCCCCCCCCACCCCTTCTCCCTGACAGGCCTACAAGTGGCCTGCACAAATTAGCCCCAGCATGGGGACGCGGCGCCATGGCAACGGCTCGCGCATAAAGCGGGCAGGCCGGGGGCATTGTTCAGTCAGTGTGGCTCTGGCTGGACACAGGCGCTCAGCGCTGCTCTCTCTCTCACTGGCTGCACATGGACCCCCCCAGACACTAACAGCAAGGAGGGACCGCGACACGGCACTCCCCTCACGGTAGGATGAGCCAGCGCTGCTGGGTAGCGTTTTTACGGTCCCCCCAGGAAGAGCTCACAACAAGGCTAAGTGCTTTATGGAACTTGGTTGCACTGCAAGACACGGGGTGTGGGTTTGCAGGTGCAAAACTTTTTTTGTGCGTTGTGGCGATTGCAACTGACGTACGGTTTTGCTTGCATGGATGTATTTTAAGAAGTGCCGTCTCAGTTTATTAGGGCTCTGGACAAGCTATTGTGTGAATGTTCAGTTTGGTTGGTCCAAGAAGTGGACCTTCTTGGGGTAGTACTGCAAGATCTGATTTGATGGTTCGATTTACCTGTAGAGTTTTTTTTTTTTATTATCTCTTAGTGTTTTGTGCAGTGGAATGAGTGAGACACCATCAGAGGGAAGAGTGCACTCCACTTTCCTGTCTGAGTGTAGTCAGCAGAAACTTTTAAAAGCAGTGCGCATCAAGGTTAGCTCTCACTGCAGTGAAAAAAAAAACACGTTAACACGTTTATGAATTATGCATGTTCACAATGAATGAGGGTTTGCTGGATTTATACCTGCAGATTTCAGTCATTAATTTCTGAAAGATTTGGGGGGAGAATAACAGCTATTCATGCCAAACAAGTTAAAATGTCAGAGTGCCGTAATTGTCGCAGCTGCTTGGTAAAAAGACAAGGACATTGTCTGCACTTGAAGAGAGCTCTGATTCAACCGGGCAAGAAGGAGGAGTTTTTCATAGTGTGGAAATGACGACAATCATCCAAATTCACTTTCTGGGGATAATAAAACCCTTTGTGGGTGAGGAGAGAGGAGAGGACAAGAAAACTCTCCTCCTAGTAGGTTGGTTCAGAACGTGCACCCTGGCTTTGAAAGTGAGGATGCAGGAGACAGGGAAAGACAGCAGGAGATGACTTTCTGTTGGGGGGTGAAGTCCCCCCCCCCCCCCCCAGACAAAAGTCCCCCTTTCCTCCTTCTTTCATATGCCCCCCCAAATTCCTTTTGTCGTTTTCCAGAACGATCAGATAACTGAGTCAAAATATGAATAAAAGAAGCAGAGAGGCTTACAACCTTTTCAAAAAGGCTGCTCTGTGACATGTTGCTTTGTGGAGGGGAAGGGGTAGGGTGGGGGGGTAGGGGGTGGTGCGGGTCGGTGTCGGCCGTAATGCAAATGACAATTATGGAAATTTCCTCACTGCTCTGCTCTGCTTTGAAGGCCCCCTTTGAGGAGTGTCCCCGTCATCTGTGCATATGTTGACTTTATCTCCGCAGGGCAACATGTGGAAGGGACTCAGGGAGAAGTGACCTTTAAAACGGGGAGAAATTAACCGGGGGGGAGAGAAAAGCGGGGCTCGGCCCTTGAAGGACGCCCACCAAGTTCAGGAGTGGGGGTCACCCCCAGTGAAAGGGGAAAAGAATGGGGTCTTTTGAAAGCGGCTCTCGAGTGGTTCTGCTGGTCTCATTTTGCCTTTGTCTTTGTTGCGTGCTTTAATTTCCCCTGCCGTGATACAGAGGAATGTCTTTATACCCCTAGAGAATGGGATGAAATCTCCAATGGCAGAAATTTCTGGAGTGTTTAAAATTTTTGGCCCGAACTGTCTGGATGCCACTTTCAAAGGAGGGGCACATTGACGTCAAAACATTGTTAACTTGAGTCCGTGTTTGACGTTTTCTGTTCTGTAGGTGAATGTTAGATGCCTTCTGTTTTAAAACAGTTTTTCATTACCCTGTTGCGGAGGAAATCCTCTCCTAAAAGGCAGAATCTTTAATCAACTTTAATTCAGCTGTTCATTTCCTTTTTCACATTTCTTTCCCAGCATTATCAGTGCATTTAATATGTTACTTAAAATTAATGTGGTCAATGAGTGTTTGATTGAACAGAGGAGGCCCCTAGTTTAGAACTAAGGCAGGTGGATCCATGACTATGTAATATTTAAACAAAGTGCTTCCATTTTACAGTATGTCTTTCTGATGTAAACTAAAAATTCTATCTTAATATGCTCTCTATGAGTACATATTGTCTGTGTGCACCAGTATGTGTCTAGATCAGTGAATGGTAATGATGCTTTTGCCTGAAAACTCCAGTAAGCAGATGCTGTAATGGTGGAAGTGATTGTTGCTCTGTGCTGGGAGTGATTCGTCTCTCTTCATGGCTTGAGATTGTTGCCCCTTTCCCCCCTTCCAGATGCCTGATCACTTTGACCAGACGGTGGTTCTGAACCAGCTCAGGTATTCCGGCATGCTGGAGACGGTGCGGATCCGCCGGGCCGGTTTCCCCGTCAGGAGGCCCTTCCAGGATTTCTGTGCCAGGTGAGTCCGGCACCCAGGGGTGAAAAGGCACATAGATAGGATGCCTACATTGTTTCAGCATTACATTTGATTTGCATTAACTGGCCCATCCAACAGATTGTCCTTAATGAGCATACAGAGACAGAGCAGTAGTTCACTGACCCTCTAGAATGAGAGGAAGTGCTATATTTTGCGACATGTTCTATAACATAACCAGATTGGCTTTTGGTATAGCTTTAGAAGACCATTTGCAGAGTGATGTTTTCAATGGGGATGCGAAATCTACTGATACTATATCTATGCTACTGATTTAGCTCAGTGCACAAATGCTAATGCTCTCATTTCAACATATGTCGAGCCTTATGCCACCACCGCGGGGGTGTGAGAGTCGGCGTGCTTTCCGCTGGGAGCATCGGCCTTCATCCTGTCCTCCCCAAACCCTCTCCCCCCAGGTACAAGGTTCTGATGCGGGACCTGTCCCTGCCGGACGACCCCAGGGGGAAGTGTACCGGGCTGCTCAGCCTCTACGACAGCAGCAGCGCCGAGTGGCAGCTGGGGAAGACCAAGGTGAGGGAGGAGAAACTAACCCATAACGCCACAGTTACATTACTGCAACGTTGTGGCAACGTAGCTACTATACGAGAACATCACCTGTGGGGATGTTGCCATGGGGACAGCTGTGCACAGCACCAAAGACTTCCCTGCATGTGCTTTTAAATTTTTTTTTTTTTTGCTCACAAATGCACAGAATCAAATATCCACCCAGTGAACTTTCTCCCAGCGACAGCTACACAAATGGGATTCCATTACTCACTGTCATTACTGCGTTTATGACCACTTTGTTGCCTGCCAGCCTTAATTTGGCATATCAGCCTAATCATTGTAATGCGAGTGAATTAGGAAGATTTTGTATTTCTCAGGGGGGGCACAATTATTTGTGGACACCAGTGTTAGTTACGGTCTCATTGCCTGAGGCGGTCTCTGTCTGCAATCTGTTTCAGCCACAAATAATATTAGCCCCAGCACAATGGCGTTTGTGCTGTAACAGCCAGTGTGATGTCACTGTGATTGTATCGGGTGTGATCCTGCCTCCCCCCAACACCTTTGTGTGTCTTCTTTATTTTAACAAGTGTAAAAAAAAAAGAAACCTGGGGTTACGGAAAAGGGGTCACGTCTCAGTAATTTCCAATGAGAATTGACAGATGTCGCCCTGGCAACCCAGCGCGGCCCAGCTGGAGGTGACAGCAGCTCGGGAGGGAGACCCGCGGATTAAATCAATCGCGCTCCTTTCAGACCGCCGGAGGGTAACGCATGACTCCCGCGTCCCGCACCCTCCTAGAGAAAGATTTATCTGGACATTTGCTCAGATTATTTTCAATGGAGCGCGTGTTGCAGGCCGTTGTCTGTGTGGTTTTATGGGGTGAACGTAATTTGAAAGAAGTTATGAGGTGACATTAAAAAGCTCTTGGGGCATCTTGGAAGGTGGAGAACAATGAAGCCCACTCTGGGAGATCAGCACTATAGAGGGCATTGGGTTTACAGAGATGGGTACATGTTTGTGTTTTGTGGAAGGCATTAAATGTAAACTATGAGCTGGTTATTTAGTGCGTTCAACTCAGGCCCTGACTTACTTCAACAATCTTTGACCTTGCTGGTAGCCATGAGTTACAAATTTTAGCAAAAGTCATTTTTTGTCATTGATTATTTTTACTTAATTTCAGCGACCACCAGCCACACCGAATGAAACTAAAAAAAGAAAAGTTTGCCAAAATGATTTCCTCATAGTCTTCACATTCTTAGGCAGTTTTGTTTATATAAAAAGTGTGGTTTGGAATTTTTACCACAGTATTTTATTTTTGTGACATTCATAACATGTAACATTGCAGCTGTTTTGTCATTCATTGTTTTTTCATAAGTGTGGGTTGTCATATTGATAGAGTATGCATCTACAGTTCAAAGGATGTCATTTCTGCTTGAAAAAACAGAGACAATATATTCATAGTTTTATAGGTTTTATGCTCTCGGTTTTGTGTGAAATATATGGGTCTACTTTGACTATAACAGAATAGCACGATTACACAAGCAGTGTTATCCTTGACCAGAGGGAGACTGATGTTTTGCCTACCTGTAATAACCATCGGTTGTCGTCCACTGGATTCAGACAGGGGGAAGTGAGATTGGCTTTTGAGCACCCCCCGAGACACTGTGACATTTATCATTTACTCCCTGATCAGAAATAGTCTTCCGTCTTGCCGCGCACAGCTCCAAATCGGATTAACCCCGGCCAACGCCGAGATCCAGCGTCGCTATCAATGACAAACAGCTGGGTTCCAGCGAAATGAGCTGAGGGGAGGACCCCCACAATGCCTGGACTGAGTTAATTGAGAAAGCGGCCTTTTAAATGCCATGCTACAGCAAATCCCCCGGGTATTTCGGTGGCATGCCTGGTAGCGAAAAGAAAGAGAAGCTCATTAGTTTCTCCGTGGTTGTTTTGTCACAGAGAAGTCTCTTTGTAATAAAGGGAAGGCCCTTTCAAAGTCTATAAATCCACCCAGTGGCCTTAGTTTGTGAGGTGTTACCTTCTGACAGCCTGTTTTTTTTTTTGTACATTTTGATTTTATGATTTAAATGCTTGCAGAAGTGCTGTCTGCTCAGTTAGCTTGGTACAGGATGTTGCAATGGCTGAAGGTCTTAGGATTTGGAGAAAGAAACCTGTACACTGTCCATTAAAACATAAGGTTAGAAATCCTATTATTCAACCAATTTACTTGTATACTTCTCTGCATCTTGCACTATTAGTGAATTAGACTGATTATGAAACATTAAGAATGTCTGTTTTAATATGTATGGTTTAATGGAATTGTGAGTTTAAGGGACAGCGAGGGAAGTTCTTACCCATTTTTTCCAGACCTATGCACCTGCCTTCATAGTGATGTTTAAGCGCCTGGTTTTTAATCATGTCTTCGTGATGTCAGAAGTCCCATGTGGCAGTAATGAGGCTTGTAGAGTAGGTGTAGTGGCTTGTAGAGTAGGTGTAGTGCACACAGCCCACCTGGTCTCTGATCGCTCTCTCTCTCTCCCTCTCTCTCTCTCAGGTGTTCCTGCGGGAGTCTCTGGAGCACAAGCTGGAGAAGCAGAGGGAGGTGGAGGTCCTCCGCGCCGCCATGGTCATTCAGGCGCACGTCATGGGCTACGTGGCACGGTAAGCTCCTCCTTCTATGCCGTGAGTCAGACAAGGTGTCACCAGAGGCTTTGTAGCCAGCCTTGGTTTGGGTGGCCAATGTCTTGCTCCGCGAGGCTCTCGTGGCCTTCCGATTCCCCTTTCACCATAGCTTAAAATGTAGCGCTTATTAGGCGGCGCCCCCTGCTGGTTGCATCCCACTTAGCCTTGCTTCTGTTGAGCAGTTCCTCTACTTAGTGCTTGCATTTGACCCACTGTGGCATGTGTCACTGACTTCCTCTGAACACCTCATTGTAGCATTTGACAGTAAGCTCAGTTCAACGAGACCCTGAAAACCCCTTTTTTTAAATTACCAGCGTTCACATCAGTCAGACCCAGAATAAGACCTTACCCAGTCCAAATCATAGCACTCGCGCCATAAAGGGAAGGGCTGTCTTATATAGTAAGGCTTTGTTGAAGGGTGTTTTTGTTCTGGGGCAATTTGAAAGAGAAAGCCTTGGGTTACAGAGTGCTTTTGGCTTGTGAGAGAAAATGTTACTGGAATGCTTTGTGGGCCGTTGAAGTAATGACCCCGAGAGACAATAGTATTTGTGAATTACCGATAGATGGAGCAAATCCTGTGAAGTGGTGGCCATTCAGAGCCCTGTTTGAAATCATCGCATTGTTTCAAATTGGAGCTGTCGGCCCAAACTGGCTGCCTCTATTCTCTGAGCGCGGAGAGGGAGAGAGCTTTCTCATGTGGGCATAGGCTGTGACGTGATTCTGATTTAATAAAGTGGGCTGTGTGATTGTGGACTGTTGAACAGGTCGGGGAAACAAAGAGGAGAGAGAGAGAGAGAGAGAGAGAGAGAGAGAGACAGAGTGAAGAGGAGTGAATGCAGGAGTGCTTGTTATGTCTGGCTTGTCTGGCTTGCCTTGTGAGCTTCGTCAGTGGTCGGAACAACAATCATTTCAGCTATTACCAGTAAAGATAATTACTGAAATAAAAGTGTATTAACAATGGAGCCGTTTATTGATTGACATCAAAACGTTATTTCGTAATTGACGTTAACGTAATTGACGTTAAACTTGTTAAAACCGAAATCTATATTAAAACTGCTTCACTGTATTTCATACTTTCTCTTCCCACTAACGGTTTGATGAATGTCAACCTGTCTGTTAAGTAAAGCTATAAAAAGGATGGAAGCAGACTGTATTACATGTCCTGGTTATCCTGAATTTGAGTTTGTCAGTTCTACCAATCCTACAAGGTACTGCACTGCTGTTCAGCCCTATTTGGTTGAGTGGTTTCTTTTTTCTCCCTTAAGATGATTTTTTAATGCCCTGTCCTTGCTCCCCCCAACAGGAAGCAGTACAGGAGGCTGCTGCAGTGCATTGTGGTCATCCAGAAGAACTATCGGGCTTTCTACTGGAGGCGGAGGTTCCTGCATCTGCGCTGGGCGGCACTCACCTTCCAGAAGCTTCTGAGGGGCCGGCTGGCCCGCCGGGCGTACTGCCAGCTGCTGGAGGAGAGGAGGAGGAGGGAGGAGGAAGAGCGGCGCATGAGGGCGGAGGAGGAAGAGAGGTGTGGTGTCATTCCTCACTGTGTCATCGCGCATGATTAACCTGTACATGAAACCCAGGGTCATACTTTTACATTAGCTTTTCACATTGTGGCAGTGCAAGGGCTGTCTCTGCTACGGTCATAGTATATGACCTAATCCAGACACTGAATGTTGATGAATTTTTTGTTGTCACTAGAATATGACTAAATCCCAATACCACGCTGTGACATCCTTTAAAAGAGTGCCAGGGAATCAGAACCTACCTATGTTCACAAAATAGTTGCAAAAACCTTTAAGTAACTGTTCATAACAGCCATAACTGACTTAATTAACATGTGACAAACAAAAGGATCGTTTCCTGGTCTCCATCAGCTCTGCATCGAAAGTGTTCTCCAGCGCCCCCTTCAGGAGGCAGTGGTGTTGGTCTCTTAGGTTTAGACTGGCAAGTGTGAATTGTGGTCTCAGGATTCATTGCGCACATGTGCCTTGCCCTTTTACTGAGCTTCCTCAGAGGTTGTGCTGGTTGAAGAAATGTTTAGTACATGACCTGGAAGCAAAGCAAGTTCAACAAATGATTCATGTCTGCTAAACACAAATTTTTATGTACACAGTAAGCTGTTTTCCAGCTGCATTAACTGGCATTCTTGAATGAAAGGACAAGCTTTCTGAATCAAACTGAATAATGTTTGTATCCAAGAATAGATTTCATAGGCATAATTGGATTAAATAAACCTTCATTATGGATTTCTCATTACTGCAAATACAGAAATGCAAAAATTATAAGTATAAAATTATAAAACAAATAGATTAAGATGAATAGATTTAAGTCATTAAACCTGTAAAACATTTTGTAGCCTTCATTTGTCTTTGATAACTGTCATACCTATGAACTTAAATCCCTTGATGTAGTTGTATGGTGTCTGTTTTAAAGGTTTATAGGCATTGAAGACCAATTTCATGTGGTTCTTAATTTTCAGAAGAAAATTAGTGTGAAACTAATGTGGTACCACGATGAGCACGACTGTGATTTTCAAATTTACCCCTACCCTGCTGGGGGAGGTGGAGACGGTGTGGCAGGAACCGCCGTCTGACCTGACGGTCGACCGCAGAGTTTGCAGTGCCCAGCCGGTCACATGTGCTTGGCTCCTCATCACAGCCTTTAACCGCGCCACTTCAGCGGTGTCTTTCAGGCCTTTCAGACCAGTGTCGGGAGGTTAACCAGACTGTGCTTTTCTGTTTTTCAGGGAGAGGCAGAAGATGGAGGTGGAGCGTCTCGCTCGCGAGGTGAGCGCTTTCATTCAGACATCTACTAGTCTGTGGACAAACGGCAGTTGGCACACTTGTGTAATCCATGTTTTAAATGGACAACCCCACACGGTTTTAAATGCTAGCCACTATATGTGCAGTATTTGAGCAATGTTCAATGCAGAGTGTTCAGATGTAAGGAAAGGGTGTTACACTGAATGAGTATTTGCTGTTAATGATGTGTCCTGATTTGCAGCAGTATGCTTATGTACATGCTTATCCTATCCCCACATCATATTTGCTGACCAGTTTCTTTTAAATATGTAAGATGTTGTACTAAACAATGCCTCCATAACTGATCCAGGATCAGCCTACCCACCAGTCTTAGGGTGAATCCAGGTCCAGGTTCAGTGCTTGAGGGGCTGAATCTCTATAGTATACCCCCAAGTATCCCATGGTGCATTGCCACTTGACAGTTGGTATGTTCCTGTGTGCAGGAGGAAGAGGCCCGGCGGTTGGAGGAGCTGGCCGCCCGCGCACAGGAGGCAGAGGTGGAGACGGAGGCGGAGGAGCGGGAGCCGCGCCCACCGGACACCACGCAGGTGGAAGAGATCCTGCGGCTGGAGCGGGAGATCCAGGAGCTGCAGCGGCAGAAGGAGCAGCAGGAGCTGTCGCTGACGGAGGCCTCTCTGCTCCGGCTGGAGCGCCTGCGGGACGAGGAGCTCCGGCGGCTGGAAGACGAGGCCTGCCGCGCCGCACAGGAGTTCCTGGAGTCGCTCAACTTCGACGAGATCGACGAGTGCGTCCGCCACATCGAGAGCTCGCTGGGCACGGCCGCCGAGAAGCCGGGCTTCAGCCCGACCCGCGGCCCGGGCGGCGGGCGGGAAGACGAGGAGGAGGTGGACGAGGGCTTCGGGGCCGACGACGAGGCCTTCAAGGACTCACCCAACCCCAGCGAGCACGGCCACTCGGACGGCCAGCGCACCAGCGGCATCCGCACCAGCGACGACTCGTCCGAGGAGGACCCTTACGTCAACGACGGCGTGGCCCCGCCCCCTCCCCCCCCCGGCCCCGCCCGTCCCTCAGGCCTACCACAGCGCCTCCTCCAGCGCCGACTCCGCCTACTGCCGACTGCAGGGCCCCGACGCCCAGGACGGGGACGCCGTGGACCTAATCCCGCCTGACGAGGACTCGGACTACGACCAAGATGACTACGATGAAGGCGCCATTGTCTCTGCAGGGAGCCTGGCCCTCTCCAACCCCCGCAGTGGACAGTGGTCACCTGACTACCGCTGCTCGGTGGGCACCTACAACAGCTCTGGAGCCTACCGCTTCAGCTCAGAGGGAGCACAGTCCTCAGTGAGTGCTGCTCTGATTTATTGCTCATTTTATCATACAGGATCAGCATGGTATCTGAGGTCTACTGTTCTACCAAATTCTACCAAAGAGTAATTATGATGAAGAAACTCTCAGAAGTTTTCTGAAAACTCCAGTAGCAGCCTAACTCTCTTAAGAGCAACTTTTGGCATTTTCACAAAACTTCAATACACATGAGAATTTGGCCATCTTAGTTTTGCACCACTGCCAATACAAGGGAATTGCAGTGTACTAAATCATTTTACTTCAGCTCTTTTTTTTTGGTCAAGAATAAGGTTAAGAAGGGAAATTACAGAGGAAAAAGAGCAAGACATATGGCTCCCATTTATAGCCTGTGGCCTTTTTCTGAATTTCTGTCAAATTCACTACTGGGCAGTGGTTTCTTTTTGGGCCTTCAATTACTGTATGGCTTGTGCCCAAAGCAAAATGGGAGGGATTTGGTAATCCAGCAACCACTCTGATCTGCGCTTCTCCGCCGCCTCTCCACAGTTCGAGGACAGCGAGGACGACTTTGACAGGTTTGACACTGACGACGAGCTGTCCTACCGGCGGGACTCGGTCTACAGCTGCGTCACCCTGCCCTACTTCCACAGCTTCCTGCACATCAAAGGTAACATCACCTTGGCAACACTGACCCAGGCCAAAGGCTTATTTTGAGGGGGGGATTCCTAATATATTAGTCACAGCGAATGTGTCAGTACCTCTTCATTGTGTTGTTTTTTTTATATCTTGTTTCCAGTCATCTGAAAGTTAGTCACTAATTCAGCAAAGATGATTAATTCTTTGCATGCTGAAGCTTTAACAGAGAAAGGGCCGCAGCGTTTTTGGAGGCCGAAGCGTTTCAGAGCTGGCGGCGGGGCGTGAGAGTGCATACGAAATTCTCTTTAGCAGCAGGCTTTGGCGAGAGCACGGCTGCCAGACGCTGCTCCCAAAGCCGGGTTATTTTTGCCCGAATTGCAAGCAAAGCACAGGAGCAGCCTGCGATCCAGGCTCCTGCGAGAAATGCTGCCTGTTCGTACATTAGAAAAGCGAGCAAACTCAGGGACCAAGCACTCAACCACTAGGTGGCACTACAGCCACTGTAAAAACAGTGCACAGTGATGCAGAGCTAATGCTGACTGCATTTGGGAGAATGGAGGCGGGGGGGTTGTACAGTGTGATACGCCAAATAAGCTCAGTCAGATTCGTTATCATGGTGTTGAGGATTTAAAGAAAGCCAGAGGGGGTAAACCTGCTGTTCACTCATCTGTTATCAGTTACGCTGTCAGTACAACCATGTGGCTTAGCAGTGAAGCAAGATTGCCTGGAACCTGGACCTGTGGGAACATCAAGCAAAATATTCCAAAAAACAGAAAAAAAATTTAACATTACTACATTTAACCTTTCTGGTAAATAACTCACTCCGAGAAAGGGTACAAACAAGGTATTTGATATGAATTTGATTTGCGTTAAGGGTATCTAGTGAGCACATGAAATGAAGTGTCTCCCTTGTTATGTTATGAGTAGCTACTTCCAGAAAATCCCTATCAATCCTGTGGATTGTCTGTATTGATTTTCCCTGTCATCGCCTCCTCCCATGAAGGGTTGTGCTTGGCATAGATGGCTCTTCCTTTTTCTCATCTTTTTATCTCTCCCTCTCCCTGTGTGCCCTGCCCATCTCTTCCTCTCTCCTCCTTATCCCTTTGTTTCTGTCTCCCTATGTTTCGTGTTACTTCATTTTAACATCTCCCCACCTCACCATCCATCTCCCCTGGCTCTCTTTTTCTCTTCCTCCACTCTCCTTCTCAATCTCCCTGTTCTTCTCTCTCTCTCTCTCTCTCCTCCCTCTCCCCTTCTGTTTGGCTTTCTAACTCTTTTCACCCTTATCTGTCTCTTTTCAAAATGCCATCTCTCCGCCTACTCTTGTCTCTGCCTTATGTGCTCTTCCTCTCTCTCTCTCTCTCTCTCTCTCTCTCTCTCTCTCCCTCTCTCTCTCTCTCTCTCTCTCCCTCTCTTTCTCCATCCTGTCCTCTCCCTCTGCTCTTACTCTTTTCCTCCCACCCACCTCCCTTCTGCTTTCTTCCTTTGGTCCCTGCCTCTCCTACCTCTCCTTTCTCACCTTTTGTTTCCCATCGTCCTGCCTTTCTCGCCTACTCTCCCCTTTTTTTCCACCCCCCTCCCACTACCATTCCTCTGTTGCTCTTCCACCGCTCCATATCCCTCCCCAACTCCGCCTCTTTGCCTGACCCTCTACCCCGTCTCCCCCACATTCCTCCCCTTCTCCGTCTCTGTTCTCCACACTCTGCCCCTTCCTCCCCCACATCCCTCTCCATCTCCCACTATTTTCTATGCGTTTTACCCCTTCCTCCCCATATTCCTCCCCATCTCCCTCTCTTTTCTTTGCCCTCTACCCCTTCCTCCCCTGCATTCCTCTCCATCTCTTCTCCCCACCCTCTACCCCTCCCTCCCCCATATCCTTCCCCATCACGTCTCTTGCCCCCCCCCCCCCCCATTCCCCCCCACAGGGGGACTGATGAACACCTGGAAGCAGCGCTGGTGCGTGCTGAAGGACGAGACCTTCCTGTGGTTCCGCGCCAAGCAGGAGGCCCTCAAGCAGGGCTGGCTGCACAAGAAAGGGGGCGGCTCCTCCACGTTGTCCCGTCGCAACTGGAAGCGCCGCTGGTTCGTGCTGCGGCAGAGCAAGCTCATGTACTTCGAGAACGACAGCGAGGAGAAGCTCAAGGGCACGCTGGACATGCATGCCGCCAAGTAAGCCACCAGGAGGGGGTGCTGCGTGCTTCGCGCTAAACGCTTCACGGTCTGATTGCGAGGCGCACTTAATGTCAAACGTGGCTGCACTATCAGGTCCTGAGCTTAGAGCATCGTCGTGCTTTTAATAGATGTAGTTTTGAATGCTGTTGCTTTTTTGTCCAAGCCCCTAAAAAATGGCCTTAAACTGCATTGCCAAGTTGGTCACCAGCCATGATATTTTAAATTCCAGACACAGAATTGACTGAAACAAGCTCTGTTGCTGGCACAGATGGGAAACAGTGGAAAATTTAAACCCAGCCAGTCAATATCAGAGCAACAGGAAGTCCCTCTGCTCCTTCAGGCTTTGATGTCCAGCTGATTTCCCATTCATGCTTTGACATGCACCATTGCATCTTTCTTAAAGGGGCCCTCTTTTTATCAGCCACGGTATCAGTCAGAGAGCCCTAAAAAGGGTGGTCGTCTGCCCCAGCAGACCTTTCATTCGGCACGTAATTCAGCAGGTTGAAAAGAGGTCCTTCCACTGGCTGACCCCTATTTAGGGTTTGGGCTACTATTTGTAGAAATTGCAACAGTGGCCGTGTGGGTTCCTGGAAGCCCCTGTGGAAGGAGTCAGTATCACAGGCCTGGTATATCTTGTGTTTAGTCAACAGGTTTTAGATAGCAATCACAGCCATCCACAGAGAAGGCAGGGGTGCTCCCAACATCAAACAAACAGGACTCATGGGGGGTGGCGGGACTCCAGAGGTATAGTCACGCGGGAGTCACTGGGCCTACGTGCTCAGGTCCCCACTGCCTCAGCAAGGGCCTGCATGAGGCGGTAGAGCTAACCCCGGCCCTGTGTGCTCACTCCTTCCAGAGAGATCGTGGACAACACGGGGAAGGAGAACGGGATCGACATTGTTATGCCGGATCGCACCTACCACCTGATTGCCGAGTCTGCTGAAGATGCCAGGCAAGTCCCTCGAGTCTCCACGCCGAATCCTGGACGGGAAGGGGCAGTTGTTCAATGAAAGACAGTGGCTGATGTGTGGGAGAGTGTGTTTGGTGGCCACATTTTTTGTCATGTCTCATTTAACCCCAAAGTGTTTGCCTTTTGCCAGTTTATTTAAATGTGCATGAGAGCTAAAGGGATCACATTTACAGTCAGCCAATTAGCAGTCTTATCTTGGGGAAACTAGACACTATGCTACTGTTGTGAATGTGAATATATGCTACTGTGCATGTATGTGTGTGTGTGTGTGTGTGCGTGTGCATTGGGGTATGTCTTAGTGCTTGTCACTAGTGCATAGCGCCAACAGTCCTGTCATCCTCTGTCCCTGTATGTCAACACCCTGCCATAAACTCGGCAAGATGTACCAACCCACACTCCTCTGTCTAATAACACCTTTCAATGTGCTTAACACACAGCCTGATTCAGTTACGTCCCCTCTCCATCTCCGATGCAATTCTCAGGGATTCGGGTGACACCCTGTCAAGACAACAGAGCGAAAAATATCAAGCAGCTTTCGATTTTGTAGCAGGAAATCAAAACCCTTGCAAGGAACGGGCGCCAGTCGTGACACTGATCCCGGTTATTTGTCATTCTTGTTGCCGTGAGAAAAACAGTGCCACAAAAAAAAACAATATTTGCATTACTGAGCAAAAGTGCTGTCATAGGGATGACGGATCGAGTAGCATTTTACAGAATTGCTCCATACTTCATATTCAGTACATCTCGGCACTGGATATCCATTAATCAGCCTGAGTTCAAGGGTATAACCTTAGCCCAGTGGCGTGCAACCAAACTTGATGTTGGTTTTTGGTTGTTGCATGCAACCAAACTCGATTATGGTTTATTGGTTGTTGCAAGTGTGAAAACTACCATTTGGATTCTGTGCCGTGACCTCTCAGGTTCCCTTTACTGTTCGAGGGTTAGTGGTTCCAGGAAATCAGAACGCTGCATAGACAGTCCCACTCAGGTTGACGGGGTGTATTCAGTGACAACAGACTCAAGAACAGCGTCGCCAGTGTTGACAACAGAAACACAAACCGGTGTTTGGGTTCGCCAGGGCAGGCGGCAGCTTCCAGGGTTATTCATTTTTCCTCTCCCCCCTCAGTCTCCCGCTTGCGCGAGGAAGTGAGGAGCGTCCTGACAGAGAGGAATTGCCATTGCGTGTGTGTCTGTGTTTGCCATCAATAAATAAATGAATAAGCTTTATCATTTATGACTGAAGCTGATATTTAAGATGTCCCGTGCTTTTGCTATCATACAGATGGCAAAGATTTATGCTGAAAAGATACAACCAATTTACACACGTTGTGTAAACACAACTGAACGATAGTCTCAGGCAGTTTTGTCTGAATGGATATTGATCCATCCATGGTGAAGTATGTTGTTCATTATCTAGGTATCTATAATGAGCAAAAGGAGAGGAAACTGTGGCTGACAAACTGTGGTGATGGCGGCCACAGCAGGGTCGTTGTCACTTTGGTCCCAAATTTCACTTTGTTCCCTAAATTTCCCCAGCATGTTTGTTCCAACTGGATAAATTATCACAGTCTCCAAGCTAAACAATCCCCAGTAATAACAGTGGCGTACTGCTGTGATGCTGTTAGCTGAGGCAATAACACAGAAAGGCCTCATGCAGTGACACCATCGCATTTGGAAGGCAGCGCATAGGTAGAGCAGAGTGTAAATTGAAAGTAATAAGCCAGAGGAATTGCATCACTTCGGAGTATTGGGAGATGGAATAGGCATCTATGTGTAGATAGTACTATCAAAGCAGCTTGTTATTTTATGACAGACCCATTTTTTCTCTCTCTCACTCTCTTGCTTCTGTCTGTTTCTGTCTGGGCTTTTGCTGGTGACGAATGGGCTTCAAGATGGGAGGCAGCCATTTCTGGTGTATATGTGTTAAAAAAATATGCACCATTTTGCATTTTCCGCTCTCTCTCTCTCTCTCCGCGAGCCTGGTCTCTCGCGCCTTCCGCCCTGTCATCTGTCACCGGCAGCAGACCCGCTTGTTCTCGGCCCCCCGGCAGGACAGGCACGCGCTTGCGAGGAGCAAACACACGCCATATGGCAGCAGTCGAGAGACCGGCTCGCCACGCGCTATTTTTCCTCTTTTTTTTCATTAAAGAGAGCCGAGTTGCCTGACACCCTCGCCCCCCCCCCCCCTCTCCCTCCTTCTCTTCTCCGTATAGCCAGTGGTTCAGCGTCCTGAGCCAGGTCCACAGCTCCACCGAGCAGGAGATCCGCGAGATGCACGACGAGCAGGCCAACCCCCAGAATGCAGTGGTGAGTAACGGGGGGCGGGGCCTAATTCCATGCAGCTGCAAGGGGTCCGGCCCCTCCCCGGTGAACCTGCCGGCCTCTGTGCCAACGCCCATCTTCTTGCCGCGGTTTACGGTCACAACGTGAAATCTGGTGACCTATTCTGTAGTTAATTGAACTGATGCCCCCTCGCTGATTGGTGAAATGTGCGCACTGTCGGTGGTCGTGTGTGCTAATGAGGACACCGTCTGTTTCCTGCGCAGGGGACCCTCGACGTCGGGATGATCGATTCTGTGTGCGCCTCCGACAACCCTGAGAGGTAAGAAACACCGAGCGGCTTGCAGTGCACCCAGATCCAGGGGTTGTTACCCTTTCAGCTGAAAACATACAGCTCCTCTTACATGCAGTAACAGGTGAACTCCCAGTCTTATTTGGTTTCTATTTCCATAAGTTATATTTTATCCGAACCTGAAAATCCAGAAGCTTTAGAGTGAATTTGAAAGAATGTGGAGTGGAAATGTTAGTAGCAAACATTACGAAACATTAGCATTCTTATGGGACAAAACATTTTTATGACTCGGATGTCACCAGTGTGCCATTTCAACATTCCTCACATTATTGACAATCTAATCCACAGTAAAAAAATGTATTTTTGTTAGAGCTCCATTTACATTTCACATATAATGTGTTTTATGGGGCAGGAAGCCTTCTTGATTCAGGGAAAAAGTCAATTAACTTGTTCCAGCCTCAGTCTCAGTTCTGCTCTGTATGTTACTGAAGTAAACAGCCTGCCCTGTTGCAAAACTCCGAGTCACTACCCTCGTTTCCTGACCCCTCCTCTTCCAGGTTACAGTACATAAGAGTGAAGGGTGCTAGCAGGTCAAGACACAACGGGACACACCCACCAGCTGCTTAGTGTGTACTGTATATTCTTTCCACTGAGGTGAACTTTACAGCGCGCTACCAGATCAGACCAGCGTTAGAGCACAGAAGGCGATTCAGGCGCAATTCTCGCAGGAGTGCTTTCGCTGCAGGGACGCCTCCTTCCTTTCCTGAACGTTCAGCTGTCTGGTGTCTGCTTTCCCACCTGCCAGGCCCAACTCGTTCGTGATCATCACGGCCAACCGCGTGCTGCACTGCAATGCGGACACGCCCGAGGAGATGCACCACTGGATCACCCTGCTGCAGCGCTCCAAAGGCGACACGCGCGTCGAGGGACAGGAGTTCATCGTCCGAGGTGAGGCCCCTCCCCACGCACACACCAGGGCGTCAGGGCAAAAGTTCTGACCACTGATCTGACCAAAGATTATGAAAAGCACCAAGAGTTCTCAGTTGTACACTACTGGTAAATAACGTACTGGCACATTTGTTAAAGCAGGGGTCAAGTCCAGTTGTTCACCTCTAAGGTGAAGCTTGTAGCTAGCTTATATAATTATTTTATTCAGTATACAGTGGTGAAAACTGAAGATTTTTTAATCAAACATTCACATTATTAGTTATATGATGTTTTCATTCAGTACAACAAATGTAGTGAAGCTTTGAGCTGTTGTAACTTCAGCTTTGACAATTTGAAATGAGACACAAAAGCTGAATGGTCTGGTATTGAACTTTGTTGCCCCGTTTCTCAAAGGTGGACTTGAATTCCTCAGAGTATTCTCTCAGTTAGGCAGTTTTCTTGGCTCGCAAGTAATTTCAAATGGCTCGGAATGTTCTGGGCACCTGTTGTATAATTACCCGTTTGTTGATAGATAGTATGTCCTCTCGTTGAGGTGTTTTAGACACTACTGTGTTGTGTCAGGTTTTCAAAATTGCTTTTGAAATGACTTAAACGCTCACTGAGCTGTTGGCTCAAGGCCTTAAGCCTGTATTTACAGGGGTTTTCTCTTCCCGCTTGAGTTTATGCCAAGTCCCCTTTTGTTTTCTCCAAACCCCGTGGCATGTGCGCATCCTGCCCTTAGGATGGCTTCACAAGGAGATGAAGAACAGCAGCAGGGCCTCCTTGAAACTGAAGAAACGCTGGTTCCTGCTCACCCACAACTCCCTGGACTACTACAAGAGCTCAGAGAGGAATGCCCTCAAGCTGGGCACGCTGGTGCTCAACAGCCTCTGCTCCGTGGTGCCACCCGACGAGAAGGTCTTCAAGGAGACAGGTCGGGATCCCTGCACTTCCAATGCGTTTTCACCCCTATCCACTTGACTGCTCACACATACAGTACCAGTCAAAAGTTTGGACACACCTACTTTTTCTTTAGTTTCATCATTTTCCACATTTTAGAATAATAGTAAAGACATCAAAACTATTAAATAAAACAAGTAAAATTATGCAGTGATCAAAAAAGAAATCAAATCTTATATTTTAGATTATTCAAAGAAGACAAAAATATTTTTTTTAATTAATTTTTTTTTGAAAGAAATTAGGCATCAACTTTTTGGACAGCCAAAGAGATCACATGCTGAGACTTAGATCCTTGTGTGAACGTAACATAAGTTCCCTGCTGATGTGAAAACCAATCAGCTCAGAGCACGAATGCAGTTTGCGTCCGAAAAGAGACTGCGGGTGCTTGCGTTTGTCATCCAGCTGCGGAAAGGAAATCGTTCGGTGTTATCAACTTTGAGACCGCAAGTGCAAGTTCGTGCCACGCTCTGGTCATCCGGAGCTCCGTCTCACCGAATGGCATGACAAATTGTCATCCTTTTTTTCATTAAATTGATTTTTATTTCTATGGTATTGTTTCTCCCGCTATACGCTGCATTGCATCACAGCGGGAGGAAGGAACAGTCGTGGCAGATGACATTATTCATTTGTTATCCGGGCTGCTGAGATTACCCAAAGAGTAACTCACTCTTTTTCTCTCTCCCTCTCTCTCTGTGTCTCTCTGTCATTCTCCTTCCCTTTCTCTCTCTCTCTCTCGCTCTCAGGCTACTGGAACGTGATAGTGTACGGTCGGAAGCACTGTTACCGCCTCTACACAAAGCTTCTCAATGAGGCCACGCGCTGGTCCAGTGCCATTCAGAATGTCATCGACACCAAGGCCCCTATTGACACGCCCACCCAGCAGCTCATACAGGACATTAAGGTGTGTTGGCTCACCGCCCTCCACAGGCCATGGCTGGGCTTCTGTCAGAGCTCTAGGCCTTCTCACTCAAAAGCTTTGAAAACCGCGTTTGAAGCTCACCTTGATTTGTTTTGTGACTCAAAGCTGTTTGAGATGCAAACGTTCCCTCCGATCAGGAGAGCCGTGCACTGCAGGGCATTTTCATTTTCTTATCTTTTTTAACCTTATTTCATAAGATTGTAATGGAACCTGATGTTCTGGGGCGCTGGTTATCGTTGTCCTTTGTGTGAGTGCAATGTCTTATCCACCTTTCTATCAGGAAGCAAATGGTGTGAGTATGTTTTCGACTTCGCAATTAAGTTTATTTCTGTACGCGTTGCATCTTTTTTTTTTTTGGCAGCGAGACCTTTGATGTAGTTCCCTGTCATTCACGCAAATGAGGTTAAATGCGGTGGCAGGCAGATTTCCCAGCAGCCTCCAGCGTACATCAGGTCCAGGAAATGATGGTGTCTGCAGCTCTTGTGTGACAGCCGAGTGTTATTGGAGGGGGGGGGGGTCAAAAGCTAACAGGCCTCATTTCTGGCATCTGTCATCTGCGTCTCCCCCGCATCCGCTCACAGCCAACAGTGATGACTCAGTCCCTGTAAAGAAATAAATGAATCCAATTAAAGAAATAAATAAATAAGCATTCCAGACAAAACAAGAGGCCCTGTCAAAAATGACATGTTGCCTCCTTGACCGGTGGGCGGCGTCTGCTCTTCATCCCGTAAGCAGGGCGCAGGTTCTCGCTTGGCGGGAAAACGTGAGTCAGGCTGCTGCTCCTTGGGGGGCTTGGGGGAGATTGGTCGCTCTCTCCGGCCGTTGGCGTAACGCCTGTGCTGTTGCGTCCCGTGCCGCAGGAGAACTGCCTGAATGGCGAGGTGGTGGAGCAGATCTACAAGAGGAACCCCATCCTGCGCTACAGTCACCATCCCTTGCACTCACCCCTGCTCCCCCTGCCCTATGGAGACATCCACCTCAGCTGTAAGGGACGCCTTTTTATGGGCTGGGGGAGGGTGTATGTAAAATCAAAAGCAAGTGTTTCCATCGTTAATGTACTGTGTGTGTGTGTGTGCGTGTGTGTGTGTGTGTGTGTGTGTGCCTGTGTGCATGTGTGTGTGTGGGTGTGGTTGTTCTGCTTCACAGTGGGTAGTTGAGTGATTGACAGGAAAAAAAAATAACCAATGACACACAGGGCCTAGCATTTTGCAGGTCTTCAGTTAAATTACCCCTAGCCGCTGATCCAATGCCTAGGATACCAGAAATGCGAGGACCAGCCCTGTGTATATCTATATACACAACACATAGCTGTTAAGCTACAATTATTTGCTCTATTAGATTAAGTTTAATGTCACAGATGGGTAGAAAGGATAGCCTCCCTTATGAAGTGGCCAGATTTATTTCTCACTATACATTTAGCTTTAAAGGATTTGTATTTTACCATTTTTACTGTGAGCATTTGAGCACATGATAAAATCTTACAGATGTCCCATTGCTCAGGAACGTGGCACTCTAATTTGCAAAAATTAGTCTCCATCTACCAGCATGATCAGTTTGGATAGTTCTTTTAATATTAATTGTAGCACCTGTTGCTTCACAAACATTCCCAGTGGGGTGTGAAATCGACTACATTCCAAGGCATTGAAATATTTTTATCATGCCATTACAAAGAACAGGTCTATATTTCACACAATGTTTAAACCCAGAAAAAAGCTAAACCTGTTTACCTCACTAACTCTGTCACCCCCCCGCCCCTTCCCAGTGCTGAAGGACAAGGGCTACACCACTCTCCAGGACGAGGCCCTCAAAGTCTTCAACTCGCTGCAGCACCTGGAGGGCGTGGCCGACCCCGTGCCCATAATCCAGGGCATCCTGCAGACGGGGCAGGACCTGCGGCCCCTGCGCGACGAGCTCTACTGCCAGCTGGTCAAGCAGACGACGCGGGCGCCACAGCTGGGCAGCCCGGGCAACCTGCGCACCTGGCAGATCCTGGCCTGCATGAGCTGCACCTTTACCCCGTCCCGCAGCATCCTCAAGTACCTCAAGTTCCACCTTAAGAGGTGAGGGTGGGCGTGGCTTAGAAGTTGGGGGCAGGGTTTCGCCCAAGTGTTCGAAAGGGAGTATATGCACAAAAGCATCCATAAAAAACATTTCTCTTTATTTGATTCCAAATTTTGAAATTGGTTTGTTGGATTGTGGTGCAGTTACCACTGTGTTATCCTCAATACCACACCATTTCAAGAGTGAGTAACACCAGGGTAGGTTTTTTTGAATATCTGTGATTAATGTATTGCTTCCTGGGAGTGATAATTACTTCAGAATGTGAGAATCAACTCTCTTCTGTAATTGCATTTTAGATGTGTAGGCAACCGCTAGGTCTTCTAGGTCACCGCAGATGTACAAGTTTATTTAGAGAGAGAGAAATTTTCTGTCAGGACTTTGACTCACAACTGTTTACAGAGTTGTCTTATCTTGCAAATGGAGTATGGCCCTTATCAACATCTTGATCATAAATTTTGTATGTGCACACATGAGAATAACATTTAAACACATTCCCACTATAAAGAAGAATAATTACCATCACAATAATATTGTGATGGTAATATAAGATGGTGTATATGTGGCTATATGTGTGTTGACATAATTTTAGAGCTGCAATGGAATAATATTATGCATTTTCAGTGGGAAAATTGATCAAGTCTTCTGTGTCTCCAGCAAAGTGTAGCTCAACCCTATTTCTGGAGACCTAATGTTTTTCATTCAACTGAGCGCTTGATTGATTTGTTTTGTTTGAGCAGATAATTAATTACTGGTTTAGTATTGACATCGCTTGACAGTTATGTACATGTAACCCTTATAACAAAATATGTGCTGTTGGAGGTTTGTATGAACAAAGATAAACAAAGTTTTTAAACTTATTTGAGCTCATTTTGCCTTTTAAAGCAATTAATTCTACAGATTTATATTCAATTATATCAAGATTAATTAGTTGTTGAATCAATTTATCATTATAGGGCATAGAAAATTTAATTAAATGAACAAGTAATTAATCTGAGGTCCAATACCCATCTGTATTACTAATTAGTTTCAAAAGCACAAATGAACAAACTAAGTTTGAGAAACACCTTACTCTCATATTTTCATTATTTATTATCAGTATATTTAATGTTATAATGTTTGTTGTCAAGTTCAGGTCAGCATTCAGTTATTCAGATAGGTCTGATCCACACTGCACTTGTGGCATTTGTAGATTCAAAGCTTGCTGTATATTCACCTGCTCTCAATGTTTCTGTTGCCACCCAATGGACCTTAATCCAACAAAAGTCTTTGAAAGGAAAAAGAAGCTTTCATATCCTAGTGAAATATGACAGCTAAATGTGCTGAAAGCTGTATTGTTCTTCATCGTCTTCAGCTACTGTGAACCTTATAGCATTTGATGGATTTGGAGGTGTCTTTTTTGTTGTGCTGTTTCTTTGAGGCCCAACCTACAGTCAGACAACAGGAGTCAATGTTGATTTAAGGATGATTTGTATCACAGAATATGGTCATCACTGAACCATATGCTCCTTCTGACCATAGAACACCCTTCTACTCCATGGTAGACCTTTTAGTCATTATTATCTACCTTAACTTGTCATAGCACAACTAAAAAGCTCCAGCTCACAGCGTATTTGTGGGGTGACTGATGTTTCCGGTCCTTCTTCCTCAGGACCCGGGAGCTCTTCCCCAGCACAGAGATGGAGAAGTACGCCGCCTTCGCCCACGAGTCCCTGAAGAAGACCAAGACACGGGAGTTCGTTCCGTCCCAGGAGGAGATCCGCGCCATCATCGGCCGGCAGGAGATGACCACCACGGTGCACTGCCACGGCGGCGGCTCCTGCAAGATCACCATCAACTCCCACACCACCGCGGGAGAGGTGAGCGCCAGGCATGACATGTGGCTCGCCGTAAAGACACGATTAATCACCGCCGCGAGCTCGCGCTTCGGCAATTAGGCCATTTGTCATTGCGCTTTCTGTTTTTTTTTACGCTTCTCGGGGACCCAGCCTTCTGTCTCTCTTTGCCTTTAGAGAGAGGGGATGTCATTCCCCTTTCCGGCGTGACTTGTTATTCAAAAGGTCACATGTCAAACCTGTTTCCCCCTACCCACGCGTCTTATAAAACAGAATGTGACACTCTAGGCTTAGAGCTGTTTCTTCCATTCATTTCCTGCTGCTCAGCTGAGGGTGTGTCTTGTCCACCCACCCCGTCCCCTGTTGGGGGGGGGGGGGGGGGGGGGTGGAGGATCGCAGGAGCCTCTTCCAACCCGAATGGAGCACACAGTCCTCTTAATGGAAATATCGGATTCCCTGCAGATCGCAGCGTGTATGACAGATGGACGGGGGGAGACATCACTGAATCAGATGTGTGCATAATGCCGTAATTGTCTGGCCCGTCCACTTCCACTCAGAGAAATCGAGGTTCCTTTTCACATTAGCAGGGGGAAGCTGCATCATTGCTGTTGTTCCCCAGATTAATGGAAGCGTTGATCTCATTTAAGTTTCTCCCGCCTGGCGCGGTGCCCCTCTTCTGAAGACTCTGAAGAATGATAAGAGCCCTCGCTCATTGTAAAACAGTAGAGCGAGAGGTCATGGCTATATTCTACTTTGATGAATGTAGAGGGTGCTTGACATTTTTTATGCATGTACATTCATTTTTTGTACATTCATGTGTGGATTTTAAAGAAATTCTAGATAGAAGAGATAAAGTGACTCTGTATCTCTTTGTGTTGTTTGAATCTGTACTGCCCAGGGGTGGAATTTTTATGAAATGGATAATCTGTGTGGTGCTTCTTACCTTGGGTATAACACATTCTGACCCGCTGATCTTGTAACTGTCTGGATGTCTCATATTTTCGCTGCCTGTGAGAAGCAGTAAGCATCTGGCTCCGCCCTTGCAGGTGGTGGAGAAGCTGATCCGGGGGTTAGCCATGGAGGACAGCCGTAACATGTTCGCCCTGTTCGAGCACAACGACAGCGTCGACAAAGCCATCGAGAGCCGGACTGTGGTGGCCGACGTCCTGGCCAAGTTTGAGAAGTGAGTGTGGCTGAATCCTGTCCGCAACCTGTTCACCTGACCCCATTCACCCATCCATTGGTGATCCGCCCCTCAACAACTGGATGATTCCATGTTTTATAACTCCTTTTCAGAATGGCAAAATATGAATTGGGGAAATGTAGGAATAAATGCACTGCGCTCCACTTAAAATACTCACTGACAGTGGTCTAGTTTACTTATAAAGATCCACATCTCCAGGCTAAGCTACAGTAAGCTCATGTGAGCGACTATTTGTATGAATCTGCTGTTTATAACAACTATTGGTATGTGCCAATGGGATTCTTATAATACCGCTTTAGAAATAATAAAAATGCATAGAATAAGGACTAAGACTCAGGTGGTTACACGTCAGAGAGATATTTTTCTCAGCTTTTCACATAGACACAGTTTTTTTCATTCATGTTGAATATCGGTGTGTGTCATTCAGACAAGCATTCCAAAATCCCATCCTTATCTTTCTACAATGGCAAAGCTGAGGCAACAATCAGATTTTCTCTTAGCTTTAGTAGACAGGCCACTCCACTTCATCATGCCATTGTGTGTTTGTAAGTGTAAGTGTGTTTGTGCTCTTCACCACCTGCTTATTTACTTATTTTGTAGGCTCTCAGCTAGCCAAGAGGAGCACAATACAGGATGGAAATTCTATTTCAAACTCTACTGCTTCCTGGACACTGACAATGTGCCTAAGGACAGCGTGGAATTTGCCTTTATGTTTGAGCAGGTAAGAGCCAAAGGTGAACCCAGAATGCTCTGTTTTCTGCCCAGAAATATAGAAGTCAAGAATTGGCTTAAAAACATCACTATATGAACCCACGGTGTCCAGGCATAACCACAGATGGTAGGTTCGGAACAGATGTTCTAGAATCACCTGGACTGCTCTGCAGATATGGACTTACAGATTTGATTCTGACCCAGTCCTTCCTAATGTGGTCACACGGCTCTAACATCTGCTCATTGCTCCTAATGGACAGGATCATTCTAGTCATGCAATATTAGTGATCCCTCATCAGCCTGCTTCCACTTCGGCACCAGAAAAACATCTCACTTCCTTCAGTTGTTTGATATCCACGCAGTGAGACGCAACAGTAGTGGCTGAGCGCTGCTTGTGTCACATTTTAAAAATAAAGGTTCTAACAAGAGTCCTTACGGATCTGCAGGGCTGACGCTGTGATGCAATTGCATTTGCACTCTGCTGAATCCAGCAACACTTCTCAATAAGTGCCGTTTCACACTTTGCTGGTGTTGATTAGGGGAATTTGTTTCCATAGACTTTTTTCCCCCGTTTTTATTATAGTACTGTGTATTTCTGTAATTAAGGAGTATGAGGATCCTGCTCTATTCCCCTGTTTGTGTGAAAGTTGGCACTGATTGGCAGTTTACTACCAGATACCTACTTTCCCATTTGTCTGTAAAACAAGGACAAAGTGTCATGTAGGAGTGGTGAATATTTGAGGGGATTCAGGTTTAGTCAGTTTGGAATGCTGTGTGGTCATCATCGGAACCAGGTCCAGTGAAATATTTTTAGCTACAACCTGAAAATAACACTTGCTAATGAACGACCCTTCCAATTCCCCCCCAATCCCACCACAGGCCCACGAGGCAGTGATCCGTGGCCAGTACCCCGCCCCCGAAGAGACTCTCCAATTCCTGAGCGCCCTGCGCCTCCAGTACCTGCTGGGAGACTACAGCCCCCAGGCAGCCGTGCCCGAGATGGGCCAGGTGTTCCCCATGGGGCGGCTGCGGGCCCGCATCAGCCAGTCGGCCCGGACGTTTTCGCCCACGGGGCCCGAGCGGGGGGACCGGAAGCGCTCCAGCTTCCTGGAGGGCACCCTGCGCCGAAGCTTCCGCAGCGGCTCGGTCAGCCGGCAGCGGCTGGAGGAGGAGAACATGCTGGAGGCCTGGATGCGAGAGGAGATCGCCGCCGTCCGCGCCAGCCTGCTGGATAAGTGGAAGAGGCTGCAGTCCATGACCCAGGAGCAGGCCATGGTCAAGTACATGGCCCTGGTGAAGGAGTGGCCCGGGTACGGCTCCACCCTCTTCAACGTGGAGGTGAGTGTCCCCAGGCCTGTCCTCAGTTCTCATCCCTCCTTCTCTACCTCTTGTCCTTCCCATCACTGCATCTGTCTTCCTGCCTCTGTGTCTCACATCTCCTCTTTTTCGGTGAGTCTCTCTCCTTTTCACCACCTCCTGCACCATCACCATCTCCTTGTTCACCACCACCTCCTTGTTCTCTCTTTATGCCTCTCTTACTCTCTCTGTCCATGTACTCTTCTCTCTTGATGTACAGCATCTCTTTGCCTTGTTTCTCCTTTGTGGTTCCACCTGAATCTGTTCAACAATATTTCAGCAGGCAGCTTTTGTCTTGGCTTTTGTTCATTTTGAAATAAAGCAAAGTACAACACCATAGACAGAGCATTCAATCAATACTGGAACACTGTAGTATTTTGCAGAGTGAAAAATAAGCAAAAGCCTGGCAAAGGAAGGCTGGCTGTAGGTATCTTTCCTGTTGGGCGACTAATGTGTATGGTCCTCTTCTTTGCAGTGTAAGGATGGCACCTTCCCCCAGGAGCTCTGGTTAGGGGTTAGTGCAGAGGCCATCTCTCTGTATAAGCGCGGGGAGCCCCGCCCCCTCGAGGTCTTCCCCTACGAGCACATTCTGTCCTTCGGGGCACCACTGCCCAATGCTTACAAGATCGCAGTGGAGGGCCGGGAGCTGCTCTTCGACACCAGCTTGGTAGGTGCCCCTCCCAGTCCTGAGACGACGCATAGCACTCTTCAAGCTTTGCAGCAACATTAAGCTGAGGATGTAAGGTGTCAGCCTTACATTTTACACTCACATGCAAGATTTTTTGAGTTTTCAGGTGTACACCATATTCATGTGAGAAAACCATGTGTGCATGAATTTTTGTAACCCTACAGTCATTTGGTAGGTTTGTCACGTGAAATGAATCAGAAAGCAATTCACTGTTAATACATCACAATGAGCAGTTAATGAATCATACAAAGATGAACTTACTGTAGGCATTTTTCTTTAGCAAAAGCTATGAAGGATAGGAAATAGGAAATTCTTTGTAACTGTAGGTATTTGTGAATAAGCTATTGACTTAGACCTGGAAGCACAGGTAATTTGACTATATATCCAAACACGACCTTCAGTGATTAATCAGTGCTGCCATAACGCTCCACCTTCTAATGACAACCTTTGGCAAATGCATGATAACCAGGGAAGCTGAAGATGTTTGAATTTGTTGTTTGTCAAAGGAAATGACTACATGTTCTCCTGCTGTGTCCATAGGTGGTGGACATTGCCAAGCTCATGAAAGCCTACATCAGCATGATCGTCAAGAAGCGCTACAGCACCTCCCACTCCGTCAGCAGCCACGGCAGCCAGTGCAGCAGCCGCTGAAAGGGCCGCCTTTGACCTTTGACCTCTGACCTCCGTGGAGCAGAACCGCACCCACGCTGCAGCCTCGCCTGAGATCTCCTCCCCCCCCAGCCAGCCTGCCTCAGGTCCTCTCCGGACAGCCAATCAGAGACCTACTTCTTCTGACGTCCGCAGCCGACTCGCAAAAAACAAAAGAGAAAGACAAGAATGCTTTTTAATGAGCTCTCCCCGGCTTTTGAGCGCTGCTCGAAAGCAACGTGGGGAAACATGTTGGGAAAGACGAGGGTGACAGTTAACCTTTAGTATTTCATGCCTTTACGATCGTATTAGAAGCACAGTGGGGGGGAGGGCGGATTGTAACTGCCAAGTGTTCTTGTGGCTCACTCGTGCTTATGTTAAGGAAGTTGCGTTCCTAAGATTGATGAAGCCTTTAATCAGAGCAGTTTCCTCCTCTCCTGAAAGCTCAGGGGTGCCACACTCCGAAGAGGCCATTATCTCGGCCACGATGCGCACTACACATTTCGACAGCAGCCGATCCGATTTCAAGTCATGACACAAGCAACAGATACAGAAACGACCGAATAACAAAACAATGTTTGTTACATTCAAGAAGCTTTACTTAAGCGTGTGAGGGACACGAACAGACCACTGCTCGTGAGAGAACCGCTCCAAACGTGCCTTATTTTGATAAAGCCCAAACGTTGACAGCAAGCACTTCTGTCTTAGTAGCGTGAAAAGAGAAACTTTTTTCCAAAATTCAAAGCAAGCAACATTCTGAGCTGTCTGTTTCATTCCCTCAGCAAAGTGCTCCTCGGTTTTCTCTCACTAGCTAAGATGTAACGTCCTCACAACGTAGCTGTTACTTTGCAGCGGCTCCTTAGCTGTGCCCCGGTTTGCATCATTTCGCTGGAAGTCCGCAGGCGGCCTTCCACCCAGAGGTTGCCGAAATTGTGCCTTTTTTTGTATAAAATGTACACATGTACTCGCTCATCCTGTTTGATTTCAAATATGGTAATGTGCAATGTTTTATATTATCAAATGGCTGTACATTTTTTAGACAGAAATTCTAGCCTTCCCTTTTTTTCAGGACTGTTGATGCAAGGCAATATTTGACTTTGGCGACATACTGTTTTTATTCTCTACACAATTTCAAACACTTACTGAAGAAATAACATCAGCAATATATTGTAAATGATGATGGTGGTTCTTTTTATAATTTGTATTAGCTGTGTTAGACATTAAAACATGTCACTAGTAAGCCATTAAAGATGTATTTATCTGAGTGGTGTGTTTGTGTTATTGCCTGTTGGAAATACAATGCAAATACATAAGTGGATGACGGGAAGCTGTTGAGAATGTTGTAAAGGGTGTTTTTCTCCTCCACTCGCAACAGGATCTCAAGAGGACCGGAATGAAGAGGTCTAATCAGACATGTGTTTTCACACTCCTACCAGAACAGGACATTAAGTGGGCTGTGCTGATGAAATTGTCTTGGGATAGAAATATAAGAGAAACACTAACTTAGCAAAACTCTGACACATTTCCTGCACTGAGAGCCTGAAATAAATTCCCAGGGTATTGTTTCCAGAGGAATTTAAGTTAAATCCAGAAGTCTGTTAAAGCAGCCAAATGATGAAAATTTTTAAGAAACAAAATCCCCCAAGAACGACATTACTGTAGTTAGATAATACCATCCTGTGGTAAATACCTATAAATACCTATAATTCAATTTTTTTTAAAAAGTGAAAATACTTATCCTTAAAAATAAGTAAAAGGCAAAAAACAAGTCCAGCTCTTCTCTACTGCTTTGCACAACATGCATTCTTCTATTATTGGTCCTGATATGGCACTTAGGGAGTTTAGACCAATCAGAGGAAGCTCATCGTTTGTGAATAGAAACCTCATGCACCACTTTATGTCCTATAGAGTGAGCTCTTTCTTCTTTGATTGGCAAATTAGCACCTAGCACCACCCTATGATATGTCTTATTTACTTTAGTAATGAAGCGGGATCACTAGATTTGGGTGATTGATTCATGCCAGCAAAAGCCATTTGGAATTGTGGCACATAATTGCCATGGTTTTGCTTTGACATTTTAAATGTTAGTACTGTTATTTTCTATGCATAAGTTCATTTATTGAGACAGCAAAGTCTAGACTCATGAGAAACCTTGTGAGGAATTAAATTTTGAATTAAACATATTCAGTGACAGAGGACTATGTTGCAGTGATCTTGGTGGATTAGCAGTGCCATTTAGCAGTAAACTGTAGAAAATTAAACAAGCCATCTCAGTTTGATTAAAACAGAAATAATTGTCACCATCCCCTCCCCCATATATCTGCATTTTAATATCATTTGTTTTGAAAGGAAAACATCTCTCAGGAAGGAAAAAATCTCTTGCTTTCTGCTTTTCTTCCTGCAGGTTATAAACAGTGATTGCATTTCCTTGACCACAATTTGACCTGAGCAAAAAAAAAAAAAAATGGCCCCAGCATCCACTACAGCAGAACCGAGGTCAAATGCAGTGACTGAAGGATCTTAAAACATTTAAAAATGTGCAGTAAACTTGCAAAATCCAACAGAGCCTATGATTCAACGTGAAGCTTTGACTGTGAACGTCTCATCTGCCATTCATGTTCATATTTGTGTGAGATAGAGGAGCAGTAGCAGTCATTCTGGATCTTTTTCTTTTTTCTTTTCAAATCAAAATTGCAGTCATGATGCAGCCGGCAAGATTTCTTTTCTCAGATGAAATATATCTGACAGTTAAATTACTGAGGGGAAGCTTTCTCACCAGTTCACTCTGCATGACTGCCGAGCCCTCTCATTTTAAGCCCTCCGCGCTTCCCGAAATACTCTCTCTGGGCCTTTTCCCTCACTCACGCCAATATGGTCAAACTGTCCTGTCCATTATTGATAGGACCTCCGAATGAATCAATCAAACGCAAGGTCTCTAAAAGAGACGCAAGTTAATGTCCACGTGAAAAATACCGCAAACAGTCGTATTTTACTTTTATGGGGTGGGCGCCATTTTCAGCGAAAGGGCTTGAAAGCTCATTGTGCTGTCAGTCTGGTTCAGATCGGCCAGTCGGGCGAACTGTATTTTATGCACAGGTGTTTCTTCGAAGTGGTCCTCTCGAGAAATAAATCATTTGTGCTCCTTTTTTTCCATGAGATTCTTGAAGCACATTCAACTCCTTGGCGATTGCCTGCCTCTAAGTGTTATAAAAAGATAGACAGAAGGAGCGTGTTGTTTTGCTCTTTATTTTATCAAGTGGGAATATACAGACAACAGAGTCCTTCCCCCATTCCTCATGGACAGCCACGTGTTTATAGACAGCAAATGTAGATCTGGTTTGGAGTGAAACCAAACTCAAAACCAGCCCGAAATCTCACACCTGCCTTGCTTATTGATTTTTCTAAAGGTCAGGGGGATGGGAGAGGGTCGGAAAGGCTTCCCCCATCTCAACGGGGGCTTGCCATTTGGCTGTCAGTGTTGTAGTGCTGAGAGACTTGATATTTTGAATGTGTTTATGAGAGGATGGGGGTTTTAGGGGTCACGGTGGTCTTGAAGGGCCAAAAGGTGTATATCTTTTCATTCCTCAGATTTCTTTAACAAAATGATTTTTTTACAATAATATTGTGTAAATGTATGTTCTTGATATACTCGGGGGGGCAATAAAATACAGAGAAGTAACTTGTATCCTTGCAATGTTTTCTTCAATACAACTAATATGAAATAGTGCCTTATACAGAGAAATTGACAACAGCTGTTTGGTCTGAGTTTAATTGCTCACCTTGCTCTGGAGAGGCAACTATACAACCAGATGGACTGTGGCCCAAAAGTCATGTACTCTTCAGTGAAGCTTTCGCTCAGTTGCTGGCAGGGTCAAAGAGAAACAAAAGGAAAACGGCTTCAATTCCACACTCATCAATCTCATTGAGAGAGACACGTGCGGAAGTCCTCATGTTTCAACATAGATTCAGAGCCCCGTCGAAGATACCATCAAACGATGTCCATTTGAAGTATGTTGACTTAGAAAACCCAATTTCTCATTGCTTTATCTCATTACTTTCTGAGGGAATGGATCTATTCCATTTCATCCATACTTAATTACTGAAATTAAGAAACCTTTATCTGGGAACAGAAGCCCAGAAACCTTACCCATTTTGTGTTTGTAGTTCCAGATGAGACATTTAATCTAAATTAACACTACAATGACACTGCGCAACTTGCACATGGATTAACACCTTTTAAATTCTCATCAGTGAAATACAATTTGTAATTAGCGTATATCAGTGTGGGCGTCTGGTCGGATACACTTCTGTTAGAGAAAGGTGATGGGGGAGAATTGAATTATCATCTCCATGGTAGTATAATGTTACAAAGAGCTTGAGAGAATTCTTTAGCACCACACCTGAAAAAAATGGGAAGGGAGAAATGAATGTAAGATAAAAGACTATTTTCAGAGGATATTGAAAGAGAACTATATACCTAATAATTAATATATTAGTACTTGACTGCAAGCAGTAAACATGCAAGAAACATCCAGTTTAAGAATGAGAAATAATTCAACATTATTGAATGAGAAATAATTCAACATTATTTTTAACATGTGTGGAGGTGTTCATTTGCATTGAGATGGGGTTTAACCATCAGTATTGACAGTCAAAGAAATTGTGGTCATTTCCTGACCATAGTGGTACTGTGTATTATCAACCAAAGTGGAAATCTTGTTACCTGTTTACATTGCTCTTGCTATGTGGTCATTAAAAAAGTCATACTTCTTAATAAATACTGTAGTAATATATTTGTTAAATGCATGCTCACAGCAAGTAACTAAGCCCCTTAAAATAAAGTATGACACAGGAGAGAGAAATGATGTGTCAAAACTACTTGATATTGTTATTTTTAAATTGTAGGGGTGCTAAAGTCAGGAATTTGCATAGCCGGGGACATATGGAGTAATGCACAGGTAGGAGCTGAGGGGCTGTTTTGGTGCTTTGTCAATGACATCGATCAACAAATTTAACCATGCATTACCTTTTTCTGTTATCACAAAATATAAACGTATGTAAATGTAAATTTCAGTGACCTCCAGTCTCTCGAAAATATGAGATTAAAAAACAGTCTACCAAAACATGTTCAATTCCAACAACAGCTTCAAAAACTCACATTTTAGGCAATAGTAATTTCTGGCATAGCTTGTCATTTTATTTATTTAATTTTTTTTTTAACAAATTCATTTCTGACATTTCCTGGGTGCTTCCACAGCAAAAAGACTTGTAGTAGACTGAATTGGCGTATGATGCAGTTTGTCACACTCTCTTCCCGGCTTTGAGATACCCGATGCTGTATGTGGTGGAATACTTCCAGGCTCTTTCAAACAGTGACGTCCTGCGGTCTGTGTGTTGCAGTGCCTTACGCTCTCTGAAGCACCAAGGGAATTACAGAGGAGGGTATCACACATCATTGACAGAATGGAGCTCTGCTCTATCGATGATAGTAACACTTCCTTGCCTTCTCTACCAGTCAAAGCAACCCTTTTAGGAAATGGAAACCCACTGCTCCTCATTTATCACAATGTTAATGACATTCAGTGTGTGTTTGTTGGTCAACAAAAAGTCTTACATTCAACAGCAATATAAAAAGTGCTTCAGTAAAAAAAAAAACATTCACTTCTGAACCCATTCACCCATCATCATGTCCAGACACCACCCGAAATGCTACATAACCGCCAGGCCTCTCTGACACCAGAGATTCCAGCGCTCCTCGGCCTGGCATCTGGGCCCACCCCCCCTTTCCCACCCCGCCCTTTCCCACCCTGTCCTCCATGCCCTCTGTCACCCAGCAGGGGCTGATGGGAGTCCATCACAGTAGACGCGGGCTATACGGAGGTGACCCGGATGACCACCTCCCCTGAGGCACTGTGCTCTCCGGGGTCTCGGCGGGTGGCCAGCTGGGCGCAGAGGCACAGGAGGGAGCAGCCCTCGTGGCAGCGCGAGGGCCGGGGGCTGAGCTGGGTGGGGTGCAGGGGCCCGCTGGGCCGAAGGCTGGCCAGAGGCAGCCAGAGAGTCCGGCCGGTCGACGTGTCCCCGCTGCTGGCGCTCTCCTCCACGTCGGCGGCCTTGTCGTAGTTCTGCACGTCCCAGTGTAGGTTGACCGCCCGCCAGCGCTTGAACACCTTGTGCACCGCCGCCCCCTCATGGCAGATCAGACCTGCGGTACATCATGGGGTTTCAGTTCCAGACCCTCTCAAAGTATAAAGACAGTGACTCACAGTGACTAAATCATGGGCAACCATGATCCTGGACAGCTGTGTATAACTTGTATCTTCCATCATTTTAACTATTCATTATATAAGCTAAGCAATCAAGGTGGCTAACATGACCATGAACCCAAGAGGTCCCCTGACATTTAAGGGGACATTTTGATAAAAGCACAAAGCAGCTTGTACTTAACTTTAAATCACTTTTTTAGGACGTATGAAAAAGAAGCACTTGTCTACAGTTACAATACAACTATATTTCACTTATCAGATGAAGTAACCATTACTGTCTATGTGGGTAAGAACAAAAAACATTATCAAAGAAGACATGTACCTGAAATGTTACACAAAAAGATAATGGCACTAGACTGGTAGCAGTCAGCTTGAAATAGAGGAGGGTAAAAACTGGCCTGCTAATTACCCAGAAGCTGTTTTGGATTGTTTTACGTGACTACTAAGTGTGCCAATTTAAATAGGGATCACCCACCTGCAGCTGAAACCTTTTCATTTAATTACTTCTATGTGCAGTGGGATAACCTCCGCAACCTTCACATGAACATTTGGCTTATAATAAAAAGGAATAATTTGAGATCAGTTTCTAATCTTTTGTAATTTAAATGATTTAGTGTGACACAATTTCTTTGTTCTAATCCAAATTATATTAAGAAAAGTATGCAAGGGTAAAGTTATTGTATTGGATGCAATAAAGTAGCAACTTAGCTACAGAATGGGTGATCCCTATTCAAACTGACATATTTGAGAGCAAGCTGAGGATAATTAGTCATTTAAAGATGTGAGTTTTTATATCCAAATTTCATGCTCACAAACCACCACTCTAATTAACATCTGGTGTCTCACCGATGCACACCAGGTCCATGAAGCCGTACATGCCATAGCAGATTTGAAAGAGGGTGTCCCTGCGCTGCCATACTGCGTCCGGGCTGAAGGCTGACCATAGCAGCCAGCTCACACTGGCCACCAAGAAGAGGGAGCCCAAGAAGACAGCAATGATCTGCACCTTCTCCACCAGTGTGATGGTGATGGCCTGCCACTGGAAGAGAAAGAGGGGACAGCCCTGGTAAGATAGGCTGCACTCAGATGAGCTCAACCACCGTGGACTGCACTGAGACAACACCAAGATAAGTTCCACCCACCCTAGAGTACACTGCAATGATACTGAGATAAGTTCCACCGAGACAGTGGTAGCATCTCTGTTTAAAATTAACTTAGAAGTAGCACTGAGGTAACACTGGAATGAAACTGAGATACCCTAAGGTAAAAATAAGAACATACTGAAACAATGTGGAGATTAGACATGGAGTTACACTAAGCCAACAAGTACTTCAGCTACACCGAAATGACGCTTTGAGCAGCCCCATTCAAGAGTCATTACGAGACAACACTCTGATATAGTAATAGTCTATTTAGAACCAATTCATACATATCTAACCACATGAAGACTGAACAAGAACTGACAAGTATCAGCCCCACAAACACTGACCAGCGCTGATACAACATAGAAACCATGCTAATTCCCACACGACTACACTGGAAGCATGAGATCAGATTATTCACATCAGTCCTCAGTAAGAGGTTAGACTGAGATAAGAATATTTAATAAGAGTTACACCATGACAATACTGTGATCAGTCTAATTCACCTGCGTACCACTTTACACCCTCACCGAGAATCACTGAGCTCCAGCTAGCAGCTGACTTCCGACCTTTTTAGCTCTCTTCTCCATTTGCCTAACACATTCTCCCCACCCCTCCCCGTCCGAACACCCACAAACACCTGCGAAGAGAAGAATATCCACTGGGCCTCTATCCTTTTTCTGCCACACGAAAATAAGCAGTGGGAGACAAATATCACAAATTGGACAGGGTTTGGCTCTGTACCAGACAGGACCATACGAAATAAGCGGTTTGCTTTTCAGTAAACAATCTAACACTCCTGCAGCATTCACATAACAGCGTGACACTAGAAACAGTGTGCTTGTTTCTGTACACTCTGTGCAAACTATGCTTTCATTTTATTGAAGTTGTGCTCTTGTAACATTCACGATGTGAACCATTTCATACAGTATGACTCATACTGAAGCTGTTATGTGACTGTAAGGCTAATTAGATGAAGCAAACTGTGTGCTACAATTAAATTTACCCTCTGATTAGGGTTGGTTCATTATCCCAGCCCTGAAGACAATGCATTCTTCTTTGAAGACAAGATCAGATTAAAGGTAAATAAGCTAAATGACAAAATAACGGCTGTGTAATTTCACAGATATATGTGACAACTGCACATTTTGATCACATTGACTAATTAGCCTTGCATTAGCTGAAAGCAACTGAAGCAGCAGGCTTAGCTGCCAAGACCAAGGCTTTGACGTGCCAGCTGAAAGAGGTACCCTTTATGTGCATACCCTTTACATCAGAGGTGCCAGAATTAGGCCTTGAAGGACTGCCCACCTGCCTATTAACATTTTTATGCAATTTTGTGGTCTTTGTGCTAAAAGCATTGAGCTCATACAGAACAGAACTCAAACAAGTCAAAAGTAACAACTGAGTCATGATGCTATGTGGTTGTTAATTATGACCCAAAATAAAAAACATTTCCAGAAGTAAGTTTACAGTTTCTTTACAATCTACCAATAAAAGATTTTTTTAAACAAGGGGCATAGACTTCAATCATCATAGGTTCAATCATGTTATGTTTTTGTTTTCTCATCAGCATTATTTCTTGGGGTAATATCGTTTCAGGATAATTGTGTATTGTAAGCTCCATTTTATGAAATGTGTGCACAGTAAATGTCTATAATGTTCTACTCTCCTTCCCTCATCAGGATGACTGTTTGAAGATAACCAGGGAGGAGGTTCTCTGGGGGATCAGTCTACCATGGTGTGTTAATGACTTCTTTATGGCGTGAGAGCTTGCTCTGTTGGAAGGCTCCTCACATATAGCAATTTATGACTGTGTGAAAAGCAAGCAGAAGCCTGGCTTTTTGTTGTTCTAATCACACCAAAGTCTCCCTGATAATGTGCTTGGATTCATTATGTTGTCCAGTTAGTTGGCTCATTGTGCCCATAGGTTTCTGCCTATCACTGACCTTCTGTGTCACCATCACTACATAAATTTACCTGCCTTCTTTCTTCAGTGAGTCTGATATATCAGACATATTATATGGCACACGTTATTGAGTGCCAAGCAGTGGTTTTCTGATGATCATCAAGTCCTTCACTGATGAGGAAAGCAATTTGCCAGTTCATTTGGAAAGTGGTGGTAATGTACCACAGCAGGAGGCTGTAGGGGGGGGGTGAGTGGGGGTGTGGTGTTACCTGCCACGGCCTCTTCATCTTGATGGCGATGACATGGAAGCGGTAGCAGCAGAGCTCGCAGGTCCAGGAGCCCCTCTCGCTGATCCATTTCAGGAGGCACTGCTGGTGGGTGTAGCGCACTGAGCCGTCACAGCGGCAGGGGTTCAGCAGGTCACCCTGGGGGGCAAGACAGCTATTCAGAGCACTCTCGTGATCCAGCTCACCTGGGATTGGCCAAAGACTCAAACTGGAAGATGGTCTGAAAGGTGTTTCCTTCCATCCAGACTCATCAAGCTGCAGCTGCGTCAAGGTGTCATGAGGGATGTTGAAATACTCCACTGTGATTCTTAACTACTGTTCTACAACATACAGTATATGCTTCACATGTTCTGTTTTCACTTACATTCAAAGCCAGGAGGCTGATGCAACGGATAGACATATCTGAGTTTGTGTGTAGGTCTCTCTAGCTTGAATGGAAATGCCAATGAGAAAACGATGGAGGAGGAGAACAACGATAGCATTGACTGTCTTGAAGTGCTCCTTCTCTTCAAGCATTGACCATTGGACCACTCTCTGCTTCTTTTGCAAAATGTTTCTGGTTTGGATTCTTGTTTGGCAAATTGATCTCACCAGTCTACTGTATAACACAAGTAGGATATGAGGCAATTAGTCAACGCTCCAACATTCATGACTTTCATAAGAATGAGAAAAGGATGTGCTGCAAGTACCTGACTAAAAACAGACTTCATCAGACTGGGCAAGGACCTGTGAGATAACCATACTGACATTCACAGGCTTGGGGAAATGCATTAAAAATGATCTGTGTAAGATTAGGCAAGAACCTGTGTAAAAACCAAACCAAAAATCTTTTGGGGATTACACATGGGCAATAGTGTGACATGGATTAAAGAACTTGAATTGTAACCAGAAAGGTGTATTATTAATTATTATTAATTGTATTATTATTATTATTATTATTGAAGAAAAGGTAGATTACCAACCTGAATCACTTCAGAAAATATCCAGTTTATCATCTAAACATATAATGTGTAAGCGTAAGGGTGTTAGCTAAAGGAAATGAATGATATTATAACAATACTATTGGGTAACAGCCACTCTGGGCTGAGAACACAGCTCCCTAACAAAGGCGGTAGGCCTTTAATCCAGACCGCTAGAGGCTATAAAGAGGAGCTTGCAGGGAAAGCCAAGGATCCAATTTTTGTTTAGTATGGCTGACCTGTCAACCGGAGCCAATGCTAATGAGATAGAAAGCCAGAGCTCAAACCGAAGGATACGCGCGTTTAACACTGACCTCGAGAAATACATTACTCCTGCACTTAACACACTGGTGTTCCTGCTCTATCGGAAAATATATGTGTGCTTCCTGGTACTGCTCCCTTCAGGCAGAAATGATTTAGTATGTTAACGATAAAAAATGAAAGAATCTCTAACAATCCATCCTAATTCCATATCTGTTTGTGTTTTTTTCATTTATGAGGGAAGTGTCATTGACAACAGTTAATGATCTATCTTTTCATGAGATCCGCTATAAGCGGCTTGTTATTACCATATTAAACACAGTGGTCAATGGCCTCATTTTTCATCGTGTCATATTGCTCTCGTGGGTTTCGAGATTCTCAGTACTCCACACCATCTCTCTGTTAATGAACATGGGTGGATAATGTGAGGTGCATCATAGATATAGAATTTCCAGATCGGTCTCATCCATTATAAGAAATTGACAAGCCTGAACCGAGCCACCATATTGGACTGAACTGAATATGAATCTTACATCAAACATGTTAGTGTGTCAATAGTAGTATTTTTGTAGCCTGTATTTAAAATCTGCTGTAGTTTTACAGACACAGTCTGAATTTCTAATTGTGGGACAAATGGCAAAACAACGCTATTATTGTACAGTTAGGACAGAGTTTTCACTTTGTGCAACGGATGCATATCATTGGGGAGTCCTGAACGGCCAAGATAGTGTACAGGGGACCAGCCCTTCCTCAGCGAGTGTTTGTATTAAATTTTTATTGCATGTGTAAATAGAGCTTGCAGTTAGTTGTTATATCCAAAGGCCAGGCACAGCCTGGGCCGTTTTACTATGCAAGGCCTGCTGATCATGTTGGGCTTTCATAATTGTGTTTCTTCCAACTTTACTACCTGGCCACCAAAAAAAAAAAAAATCAGTTGTGAGAAAACTAGTGACTCAGGGAACACAACCCAAGTAAAAATGTCAAAATGAACAAAAAGCTTGGAAACTGCTCATTTTCTCAGAAGGCACACCCACCCTGAGCAATGTCTGCAGCTTAGAATTCAACTAACTACCCACCTACTCAGCTGGACATTTACTGAAGCAACTCGGGTTAAGTGCCATGATTAAAAAAAGTCCCCAGCCACTGTGCCACACTGCGCTGTGCCTCTGGGGTTCTGCACCACTTCGCCCTTTTGTTGCAGTGAAACTTTTCTGGCTTTGAGCCTGTGCTGGCAGGCCTCCCGCATGACATAATGTCACAGAGTACAGGAAGTGTATCAGATTCCATTGAGGCATCAGCAAATGCCTTGGAACGGAGAGAGGCGCAGAGAGGTGCAGCTTTAGCAAACATGCATTAGTAGCAGGAAGCGGAAGAGCGCCGCTGGAATTGATGGAGCGGCGAGCTCACTAATGACCGAGCATCCATTACGGTCTCCAGACCACTCGGAGACGGCGAGTGCATTCTGTCATCGGTGGCATCCCCTCTCCCTCCTCTAGACGGCTCTTCCACTGCCGACGCAAGCCTCTTCCCTGCAGTTACCAACATTTTGTTGACATCTGCGTCCTCTCGGACGAGCGCGCATCCTATCTGCACCCCCCCACCCCGCCCCCCTTCCATCTGCATGCTAAGCTGCAGCTCCACATAGCAAAGCCAGCCTTTGCTGACATGGTGTGAATATATTGCCTGTTTTTAGAAACCGAGACAGAAGACAGTGTGACAATATGGAATATCTCTGGAGGAGGCGAAGGTATAGAATTATCTTTAAGCATTGCAAGACATCTGGTGTGTGTGTGTGTGTGTGTAGAGGGATGGGGCAAGGGATTAGGGGGTTTAAGTCGTGGTGTTTAACATTTTTATGAGCCTTGATTCAAAGAAAAAAAGACCTAGAGGAACTTTCACATTGTATACAGTATGACAACGAGTTAGCTATAACCTATATCTTGCTATTTTGCCCATTCTGTGGACGTCATCCCCAGTTACTACCACACAACACATTGACAATTATGGGCCTTGGTTAAGAAGGCCTTCACAACTTAAAGCTTCATGTACCACAGGTCATAACAAGATCTTAATATTGCATGCATACAAGTGCTGAGTGTGGGGAAGCGGGTTGCTGTTTACTAATATTTGACCGAAACTATGACTGGAAGCAATTTAACGCTTTTCATTTCACCAATTCCAAAGTTATCTTGTTGTGATGAAAATGGTCAAATGGTGGTGGACTAATCACCAGCTTTGTGCAATTTTGGCATTCTGTGCTCTTAACAGTATTGCTGGATGCGTTTGTACGTGTGCGTGTGCGCGCGTGCATCAGTCCATTAACACTGCATTTACGTTTATTCATTTGACAGCGATTTATTCTGTGCTAATCATCTTATATTGGCATTCTGCTGTAATTATGTAAATAGTCAAGAAACAAGACTGGAATAAGATAACTAATTATTATGCATAATATAGGTGCCCAGTAATGTCAGGGAAAGAGACAGCTCGTCAAGTTGAACTACCTGAACTGAGGTTACTATTTGTTGATGAATGACTACTTGGACTGGCAGCTGTGCAGCTGGAAAAAAAAGTAACTTTAGCTAGACTAGTTTACAATCAGTCTATTATGTGCTAGTTGTGTTTTGAACTGTATTCACATTATCTAGCTAGATTTATTTAGCCAAATTAATTAACCTCCATGATTCAATGCGTCTGCTGTTTGGCAACGAATTTACTTTGGCTCTGCTGTGTACTGTAAGCTAGCTAACGTTAGCTAATACGTTACAGTGCGATTTAAGTTTTGGGACTTATATCTAATGCTAAAATTAGAGAATAGCTAACGGTTGCTAGCTAAATTGGGGATTTTGCCATGATTCCGTCTCATAATCTCAAAGCTGCGAGCTAATTTATGCTGTAGGAGTTATGATAAAGGAGTTAACTGTAGCTAATTTGCTAGGTAGCTTTAGCTAACATTGTACAAATTAGTAAACTAGTCTAGCTAACTAGTTTTGCATAGGTAGGAATTTGCTTTAATTCTCAACGCAAATATCAGTGTAAAAATACAAACACTTCCAGATCCACTCACACAAAACAATGCAGTCATTAATATGCTTTGTAAACAAATATTAGCGACAAGAAAGTTCTCAAACTTGGAAAGGTTAACAAGTTTTCTAACTAGCACACAGGTAAAGCCCATTCGCTGCAGTCTAACTGGTCTGCTAGATGGATAGTTACAGTGCGCTGTCTACGGTGCTGAAGCTCAAGCACAGGGTGAGCTGTGCCCTTCTTCGGTGCAAGGTGAAATGCGTGAAGAGGACAAGGCAGGTTGCCACAAATTTAGGATTGGAAAACAGCACGCTACCTGCTCGGCTCCTTGGAAGCAAATCCGACAGCTTGGAGTGGGGCTGCAGTTCTCGCTGCTGCAGTCCGAGTGTAACGTCTCTGTCTTCCCGGGACTGTCTCCGTCCTTCTCCGGACTCGGCGAACAGTACGTTTCGCCATTTGAATCGGCACTGTATCCGCTGTGTCCCTCTATGGGATTTACATTCAAACAGTCGCCACCTGAAACTCCCCCATCCCGTTGGATGCCCCCGGTGTGATGATGATGTCCTTCCAAATCGTTTGGTTTGTGGTCTGCGTTGGTGTGAATTACTGTAGCGCCTCCCCGTGGCTCGCCCTCTGTACCCCTGCAAACCGGACCCGCCTCTCCTTCTACGTTCATTTTATAAACGAAAAGAACAAAAATAAAATAAATAAAAATGCACAGGATAAACGCTCTACGAGAAAAACCTCGACATATTATGAAATATCAGTCGACGACGGTGAAACCCAAATCGTGCGATGCGCCCAAGTGCAACAAATGACGTTAAAGCAGTTTGGCAAAGTTGGACGAAAACCGACTCTCCCATGTGTCGCCGGTCTTGTGATTTAACGGCTGCTCTCTTGGCAGGTTCATATCCAAACAGACCGCGAGCAATGGAGGGCTTGCAGGAAAACCGACACCGTTTGGAACGCGAGTCTCCTCACCTGGGTCGCGTTACCAAGGAAACAGAATTTAATAAACGCAAGATAAACTTTCCAGGCACAAGCACACGAGTCTGTCACACATGAAAATGCGCCGAGCCCCGTCTGCACGGCTGCCACAAGCGAGCCCGCTAAACGATAAGGGAATGACAGCAGATTGAGCCGGTTTGATCTCATACTGGGCTTGCCATAGGTAAATTCTGCAGAAGCCATCCATGCGTGCTGTGGAAGAAAATGAATGTGATAATGCGCGGTTACCGAGACGCTCCTTCTCCTCGCTTTTCGCTTCCTGATGGTTTCAGTGGTCCAACGACTGACCCAGTGACACCGTACAGCAGGTCGGTGAGTATGACACTGCGCGCTCGTGTTGTCCACAAACGTTTTAAAAGCATCTCGCTGTAAAGTATTTTAACCCTTTTGTTCTCAACCCGTGATGCTCATTTAAAAAGACATAATTAAAATTATCTATTTAATTCTAGCGATGTGTAACTGTATATTAATAATTATAATTTCAATATAAACATAAATCGAAACATTTGTAGCAGATAAATGAATAGCATACCTTATGGCATATAAAAGAGAGCAATCTTGGTCATTTATACACAAATGTTAAATGCAGCCTCTCATAAACATAGTTGGAGATGAGACGCAATTTAACTAGTAAGGTTACAGTTAGATGAGATGACGCGTGTATGTGTTCCTAATTAGATATATATCGTGTGCCCCCTTTGCTGGTGACTCACGTAGGGGATGACACTCAAAGCAACAAGCATTAAATCACATTTTTTTCATCTAGTCTTATGTGTAAATACTCACTGTAATGTAGGCTCCTGCAATTAACCGGTCATTTAAATACTTCTGCTTCTATTTTGGAAGACACGCTTGTAGTATCTATCGCAAAACCTATGCACCACCATTACCTGAGTTATTTGTTTGGGTATAAACTCATTATTTAGTCCACACCAGTTGCCCACTAACTTCTGATCCCAGACAAGTGAGGAAAAAAAAATCATTATCGTTCTTCAGATGGATGATGGATTGGCCCTTCCACTGATTAAATTCTCAGCAGAACTCCACAGCTTCCCTCCTCTTGAGAAGTTGCTAGTGAAAAAAGCCACAGGCGCAGGGCACCACAAGGGCCTCATAAGCCCGCTGTGGAAAGCAGCCATTTCCTGTCATAATCAGGATGGAACACTTACGAACAGCCGGATGACATCATATTATTTCTGGCCTGAGGATCCAGACCTCTACTGATGCCGTGCCTTCACTCTCCGAGCCGGCTCCTTCTCACCGGCGCTGGTGTTGGAGCCCTAACCAGAGGTAGAACCTCTTCAGCTTTGGGAAGTGGTCTAAAAGACAGATCATTCCGACGGCAACAAAGTGTAACCTCCTCTGTCTGCATTTTCACAACAGCCATCAATTCTGATTATTATGATTTTAGTTAATTAAAATGTATTGGAACAATGTTTAACTCTTTACATTGAAAGTACTCGACAACATAGTTACTATTTATTTTCTATGGCATATGTATAAATCAGGGCCTTAGTAAACGGTCCGGCTTATTGCATTAGTTGAATGGGGAATACGTATTTAGCATGTCTGCCTGATATATTTAGGCAAACCGGGTCTCCTGTTGATAAGCCACAAAGTGCTGTTTGTCTGTAGGAGATAGGAGGCCTACAATGGCTTTGTCCTCTCGATGGTGTGTGCTACTTCCAGCAGAACAGCTATAATGCTCACTAATGCAACAAAGTAAATTACTACTCATGTCAAATCATTACCTACAAAGAGGGATCAATACCAGGCTTGAAAACAGCGGGATAGTGAAAACGGGGGAAAGGGGGAATCTTTGTCCCGTTTTTCTGGCCGATCGCAAGCGATGCGTGTAATTGGGTGGCTGGTGGCATGCTGTAATTAATGTAAACAAGCCTGGCACACTAATAACAGGTTTCGGTGCTGCTGCAGCGCACTGCTCTGACCCCCAACGTGCATACCAACTACCAGCTCTTGATCTTACCTTCACAAGGCCAAATTAAAAGAAGCATGTAATAGCAATGTTTAAAGATGCTACGTTTTTGCCCATTTTTAGAGTGCATTAGTGTAAGTAATGAGGAATGAAGCATTTGTCCAAGTGTGCTGAAGAAGATATTATTGCCACTATAATATGCAATCACATGCACTTATTGTATAATGTATACTGTACATTTACAGCACAAACGTAACATTGCCAGGAAGGAATATTAATATTTTAAATAATTCATTTTACAGCTTTCATAATTTTGTCTTGCGGACCTCACTACATTCTTAAAAACAAAGATTCGAGTGATTCAAGCACTCGGCATTAGGGACAAAGTTCACTGGGGCAACACAACAGGTATCAGTGAAAGTGGTGCTTGCCTACGCAAAAGCTTCTTGCCACTTGTCTAGAGGGAGAATCAGCTGCATTGATCTAAATCAAAAGAAAGAGGGGGCACACCAAAATCGGTTCTGCCAAATCAAACTGTGATCCTTTAATGACAAGCTGCTTTATTATCATTTACAGCCGAATGCCTTGGTTTGGGGAGCAAGGATCAACTAGGATGACCTACACCGAACCGAGCATGCTCTGGAAAATCTCAAGAGAAATTTACACCCACTCTAATTTGAGTGTATAACAAATCAAAGAGTTATGGGTGCAGCCGCCACCTCCGGCCTCAGTAGGAATCGGTCAGTCCCATTTCCCCCGGCCGTCTGCATCGCTTCCCCCTGCCCACGTTCCCTGGTGCAGCGCGCCCCGTGGGCTGGATGCCGAGCCCATGCTCGCGGGCACATTGATCTGCCGGGGGGGCGGGATGCGCTGCCAAAGACGGAGGGGCCATAACCGAACGGACTGACTCATTCATTACCCTGCCGCTGCCGGACGTCTCGGTGGCAGAACGTCCATCAGTGACAGCTCTCCGCCAGGGAAACGGGCAGCACAACCCCCACCCTCGATGAATTAATCCCCGCATAGTGAGAGGGCAAGGCCATGCACAAGTCTGGGAGCCGTAGTGTTATTTATTTATTGTTTGCGTTTTTTTTTTAATTACTTATTTGTTTCGGCCAGGGGCCAGGCGCAAGACTCATCTGTCCCAGTCCTTGCCTGGATGCGGGTGATGCTGCTCGCCCCATTACTCCCGATCAATCACGCCCTCGGATTTATCAGGGCGAACCCTGATGAAAAAAGCCCTTTAATTCTGGTGACAACCACGCTCAGACCTCAGGGCAGATTCATTCATCAATACCCAGATTACAGGGGGAGGGCTTTTATGTAAATATGTCTTAACTTTCTTTAATTTCTTTCTTTGTTTAATCACTCTGCTATTAACCTAGATAAAATATTAATATAATAGAAAACAGTAACTGCATTTTTGCACGTATGTATTGTTATTCCGACACGTCATGCTTTACCATCGCGAAAAAACCTGCACAGGTCTCATTTCAAACAGGATGTGGGTAGGGAGTATCTGTGTGGTATTCAACACTTCATCACTGTTACAGCAGACCTAAAATGTCTCTGGTCACTAGAGCAGCATTGAATTATCCTCGTTGGTGGGCTTTCCACTCAATACGCACAAGGACATGGTGGGGCGCCCTGTCAAAAGAGAGTGGACTAAATGCATCCAGACATTGATTGCTTGTCCCATTATGGAAAAGCTGGATTTAGTTCCTGTTCTGCCTGAAGGGGAATATGGGATAAGGGAAGAGGTTAGGACAGCTGTTCACCCACCTGAGACAACACTCTACAAACGTCCGAAAGCAGTTATCCTATCTGAAGTAATATTAGACATGCAGAAGCCGTTCAGATCTTTGCTGACTGCATTCACATACAGTATGAAGATATGAAACAATCTGCATTCTCACATTATGGTTATTTATTACAATGCTGCTGAATTAATTACAACACCCCGCAATAGCTTTCCATTAATTATGCAATCCTCTAAAAATGCAATAATTTTCTCTCTGATAAATTTAATGTGTATAGAACAATACAAAACTGTCCTTAAGAATCTGAATTCCTAAGGGTCTTTAAAAGGATTTAGCAGCACGGCGTAATTCAGCTTCTTATCTGTTCTTGAGAGAATAGTTAAGGGAATGCAGGAAATCTGCAGAAGTTAAGTAGATAAATTCCAGACATTCACAGAGAGCATAATTTAAGAAAAGCTGTCCGGTTATGGCTGTGAAGTCAGCCATGTGAAAGGCACCTCTGTCCAACAACTGCAGAAATGACAGGTGGTTGTGCAGTGGGCTGCCACATGGGGGCGCCAGAGAAGTGCACGGCCAGATCAGAAGATGACTTGGGCCCTGAAGTGCATCTGTTTGGTAGCGTTGTTGTGGACTCCCATCTTCAGCATCCATTTGGACTTCATCCTCTGAACGTACTGCATGTCCTTCTGGCGCTGGAACGCAGAGTCTTTGCCTGGAGAAGGGAGGGTGGGGTGGAGGGGGGAGCGCAGAGGTTACTGTCATGAATCATTGAAATTCAGCTCTGTGACAAGGTTGGGCATTTCTGACTACAGAATTAACAACACTGGGTGCTCCTGAGGAGAATTCTGGAGAGCTAGCTTTGAGTCCAAAGAAATTGGCTGTCAATCAGTTAATACCACAGGCATTGCTGTGGGCAAGGACCTTTGTGGATGCCTTCAAATGCAACCATTCAGTATGATTTGCTTCATATAGTGCATCTTTCAATAAGAAAATCTAATGAATAGTTCAAAATACAGTGACAGGCAGTCACTGCAACAGACATCCAATTTTAAAGGCTATTGGGTTGCATTCAGTGTCATTTATTCATTTAAATAATTAATATGGTCTGAATGTAAGGTATTGTTCTGGGTCACGTTTTGTTCTGCCATCTGTACTCTCGTGTACAGATATTACTTTAGTTCCTTTCCTGCAGGATTGTTTCGAACTACTGAATTGAAAATGCTGAGAAGACTTTTACAGACTTCAAGCCAATCTAGTACCGAAATGAAAATACCTGCTTTATATTCACCTGAAATTTATGTGCGTACACCAATCAAGTAGTTTAGCAAGGAGCTTGCTCCTTATGAAGTCAAGTGAATATTCCTAAAAACAGACTTTCTAAGGGAGTAAGGTGAAAATGTGGTGGCCCCATGCTCTCTACTTTGTGTGGTGGGAAGGGCCGTGTCGCACCTGCGTCTCCGCCCCAGCCCAGGGCTCTGTACTGCCTAAGGACCCGCCCCACGGCATTCCTGTTGTGGGCCAAAGCCACGGTTTTTGGGGCTCCGAATCGTTGCTTATAGTACCGCATCAGGGACCGATGGCCGATCTTCGCTCCTGTGACACAAGCAGCGGTTGAGACACATGACCAGGCGTGACAGACATGGCCGACACTTGCAGCCTGCTGTAGGAAGCAGTAACAAGCATGAAGTGTGGACAGCGGTGAGGGCACGACGCAACGGAAAATGGCAAATGGCAAACACCGATTGGCTGCTGTAGTCTTAAACGCCATTTTTCTTTTCTCAGGTTTGAGCATCGAGCCGGAAGGGGGCGCCGCCTGTGGCTGAAAGGTCACCTGAGGGCAGGGTGAGTTCCATCGTCTCGTCATCGTACTCCAGATTCTTCTCATCCGGCAAGTCGCCGTCCTTCATCTCTGCATCCTCCCCCTCCTTCTGGTCTGGGTAGCTACTCCTGTGAAACACCCCAATAACCACGCCATTTGAGAAAACCACATCTGAGACTTGTAACTGAACATAACTACCCTGTAAAATTTAACCCCAATCCATGAAGCAATCACTGCTTATTACTGGAACCCTTTCAGCTGCCATCTTCTCAAAATCTATCTAAAAGCACAGGCATGATTACTAGTCCTTTGGCACCATTGAAAAGCTACATCTAAGCTGTAATCAAGCCAAGACTAAATGCCAGTCTCCTTTGAAAGGAACAAGAAGGCATCAGTGTTTGACGAAAAGAAGCCTACACTGACCAAATGATTTCTCTCGCTTGCTATTACTATTCATTGACTTGTTCATACCAAAAATTTCTTGCATATAAAATTGCCTATTTTATCGTATTAATGCTTTCTTGAAGTACCTGAAACCTTTTGCTAATTTTAGATTTTGTTTGACATTATTATTTATTAAAATATCTGCATGCATTGTCAGTGGCCCTGGATAAAGGCATCTAAATAATAAACTGCAACACAATAAACATTAAATATAATATGGTGTCCTGCACTTATATGAAATACTGATATCAGAATAAACTGCATATAATGAACAAAACACCAACAGTATCATTTCAGGTCTAGTGCTGTTAAATACTCGTAAGAATAATTAAATCATTTTACTCTTTCGCTCACATGATCTTACTCAAGAAATAAAAGTTGTGCTGCTAAGCACCTATATGCCAGTCAGCATGACATGAAAAAGAAAGATGCTTTCGACAATAAAAAAACAAGTGAAATTATTATTTAATTACAGGTTTTACTTAAGGACACTGACTGCAGCATGGTACGGTACATCATACTGCATTATTAATTTGCAGTGACAGTGAAAGAATTATTGTAGATCATATTATTTACTGTTTCATGTCATTTTCATTTTTTTTGGACAGCATTAAAACACCGGATGCTGAATCACCATCTGTTCAATGTTTCACAGCATTTAGCTAAGGGCAGTTTTCATTTAAGCAAGAGGCAATAAATCAATTGTGCCCATTCATTTGGAGCTCTATTTTGTGATTCTTTGTATAACGGCATGGCGCTTCACCTGAAGTCGTAGAAGTCGGCGAACTCCAGCGCGGCGTCTCCGTCTGTGAAGAGCTTGCAGTGGCTCTTGTCGTTCATGTGGGCCTGCACCGCCTCGGTGGAGTAGAAGGACCTGCCTTTCTCGTTGCACCACAGACACACCTTCCCCACGCCCACCTTCTCACCTAGGGAGGGGGGGGGGTCAAAGGGCATGGATTCAGCGCCGGCTCTCCGCCTCTCTTAACGAGGATGGATTTTGGTTCTCATACCTCACAGAATATTGCCAAAAACACAATGCGGGAAGAAAGAAGAAAGCGTAGGACAGCATTTTGACATGTGTGTTGATCCTGTAGAGGGGAAAAGGAATGGAGATGGGACTGCTAACCAGCCAGCTATCATGGGCAGCGTATCCCTGCACACCCCGCAGTTCAATGAGAGAGAACCCAAAACACAGACGAAATGTGAAAGCACAAATACAAAACAGGTTGTTGAACTTTCAAGACACAAGCATTAAAATGGTTATGAATTAACTCGTGATGTTTCGTAAAAGAAGCTGGCTGACAAGACCGGGTGAAAAATTCAGGAAGGAAAAAAATAACAGTACCTGCCTAAGCAATGCCGTGCATTATTTTTCCCTTCCAGATGTTGCAAACACTTAAGTTCACATCCAATTTTCACATTTTCATTTTTCTGTGGACTGACAAAGTAACGGGTAGGCTATTTCTGTAGGGATTCATATCAAATGAGTAAAATAACACCTACAGCAAGGTGTTTTTGCTCATTTGCACTTTTTGTCCCCAGTGCTGTTATGCAAATACCTCATTCAAAATTTTCTGACTTGACCATTGGGGCTACTTATGCAATCAGACACTGGAACATATTTAAAGCTTTCCCATCAATATGAGAAGGAAAAGAGGAAAAGAAACAAATGACTACATAAACTGCTGACAACTTCAACAAGAAACTTACAAGACTTACAAGAAGAAAAGAAGAAAATTCAAACTCATTTTAGTTTAGGTGAGGCACACAAACTGCTGTACACAAACTTTAGATAATGTAAGGTAACTGACCTGGGAACAGTTTCAATGTTAAGCATGTAACCTTTGCTGTCCCCGGATTTGTTCTGCAGCTAAGTCAGAAATGAAATGCAAGATAAAGTCAGCATGTACTTCTAAAAATGCTCATGGGACTTACGTTGGGGATGTTAAGTTTCTGTAAAGAGTGTCACGGCACATGATGTTTTTGCTTCAGCAATGTTCACCTCTGCAATACTACATTCTTAGACTAAGCTTTCAGATAACACTCCTGGATGATATCAACCGATGCCACTGCCAAGGTAACATACGTAGCACATGCTTTGCATCTTAGCTTTTCATGATTACAGCAAATAAGGTAAAAATACAAAGAAGTCCACAATTAAAATTACAAGTGAGGTAGAGTACAACCCAAGCAAGAAAACCATAAGGAGTCGACAATATTAGAAACGCTGCATGACCAGGTTTCAATGGTTGGCCAGAGAAGTTACAAGCTAGTACCTCGTTTTCATAAAGTGCTTCGTAAAGTGTTTACACCGGGGGCAGAATACAAAAAATAAAACCAGGAGCAGAGGTCAGTTTGCCGCATAAAGCGGGGAAAGGTGGCTACTTGTAAAAACAGCAGCAGTTACCCAGCACCAATTTATACGCTTGCCTTTTGGGTATGGATCAGAGAATGAGAAAGGAGAGATGCATTTCTGACACTCTGATATTCAATCCACCGGCATCCTCCCTTTAGAAAGAGTGCTCCTCCTCATGCCACCCAAAGGAAAGGATGATTGTATCGCACTTTCTGGCATATCTGAGTTTCATTATGGCAACAATGCATAAGTTACCGCATATCCAACCGAGATAGCTGAAAAGTGAAACTCCCAACACATTTTTCTGCAATGGGAAAGTGTGACGTGATTTGGAGAGTGTCCAAAATAATGCTTGTTTGTTTGTTACAGCTGATTACAATTGTGTATGATATCAATTAAATTTTCACACAATAAGCCAAACTGCCACAAATCTGTTCTGAGTGTTAAACTACTTGCGAAAGTCACATCTTCCACTTTGGAAAATTTCCTCACTGTCACTTGCATTTGTCATTTCAATGCATTGCCAACGATGACGTTGTCATGGTTATGGCAATGATAAGGACCAACAGCGAAGATCACACACATGGCTGCATCCCGAACCTTTCCGTAATCTGTGACTGATCTGGTGTCAGTCATCAGATAGTGTGCAGCCCGCATGATGGACTGTGCACTGATCAGACATCAGTAACCGTTTGGGGTACAACTTTATATTCCAGTTCATATTATGTGAACAGCTGTGCAACTACATCGTAGCTTTATGGAACTCAGTTTAATTTCCTTAATGACAAATTCCATATTAAACTCCATATCAGCTACAATGCAGTTAGAGCAACTACCTCTTGAAGTAGCTAACGTGTAATTACACAGGTGTATGTGCAAATGTGAGGTGTTACCCTGCTTTTGGAGTAGGGAGCAGGGTTGTGGTCTGGAACCAGCCAAGGTCTCGTATGCAGAAGACGCCAACTCACCCAGGTACCTGATGAGCCCCTTCAGGTCTACCAGGTACTCCACATCGGGGATGAAGAAGCTGTGGGCCTTGGTCATGTGGGCCAGGTTTTTGAGGAGGGACCGCGAGTGGTGCGCGCAGAAGAGGCAGTCTGTGACCAGGATAGCCCCCGGGGGCAATTCTGTGGACGAGCCACTTGCTGACGCCCCCTCCTTCTCCCCCTCCATTGCTTCCTCCGTGTCATCATCCTCCTCCTCTTCCTCTTCCTCACCTTCTTCGTCATCATCCATGTCCTCCCACTCCTCTGTTGGAGGGAGAAAGAGGCAGAGAGCGGGCAGCCATTAAGACCTACGCGGATGCCGCAGTGCACCAGCTCTGGTCTATCTAGCATCTACTCAGCTGTCTAGTTCCCCTGGGGGAGTCAGATCAGAGCAGCACTCAGGAGGGTACATGTCTCTCTACCATTCTGAGTACCAGGAACTTATGAGTTTAAGAAAAGAAAAAAAAAAAAACTTTTACCTAAAAAGAAGACATACAAGACAGAGGAGGGAACAGGATAAGAATAATATAACATAGTCTATACTTATGCAGTACTTACAGTTAGGCCATTTTGGGGGTTCCTACAGAAATAACCACAATGTGGTCTGACTCATCTAACCAGCAAACCTAATTTAAACATATTGAGTTGGGGTACAATATTGTGTGTGTGTTAGACAGAAAAAAACATATCCGCATACCAAAGAAGAAGAAATACATGAAAAGCCTTCAGATTTGTTTTATCCACTGGGTGTCTTTGTTCTTTGTTTTAGTTGGTTGTACTGTCTCATTTTAATTCTGTGAATTCATGACAGGGAGTCAAAGAAGATTTATTTATTTCCTCCTTTAAGCGTGTGCCCTGTAGCCTAAATAAACCAGTCCCGTGAACTGTTCTCCCTTTCAAATTAGTTTATGACAGGATTTAAAGGAATTTATACACATTAGTGCTGAAGTGATCAGTTGATTAATCAGACCAATGAATCAACTTGGGCGGAGGCTGTCAAGTAATTCTTTAATCAAAACTGATCAAGGTAAAAACTTTGTCAGGCACATTCTAAAAAAGGCTAAGACTGTGAAAAACTTTCAACATTCGTATTTAAGAGAATTCTATAACCTGAAGTAAAATAACTTCCTTCCCGTACCTATTCCTGACCTTCCCTTATTTTTTTTTCCTGTTAAAACACTTAATACATCCACATATTTCTTTCTTCTGCCTTATGACTTCCTCAACCAATGCCGTGTGTTGTGGATGTAAAATAAACCAATCACGTAAGCAAATGTCCGGAGAGGGCGGAGGCAACAATTCTTTTCATTTGTTCTGATAACACTTGGCAAGAGAGCCGACATCACTCTGCATACATATTGGGTCTTTCAGTTTTCGCTCCAAGCGTCGGCCAGGCAACCCTGGGTGCACAGTCCATGGCAGCAGACACAGATGTAGAGAAAAGCACAAAAACCCAGTTATCTCCCAGAGGAAACTATCCACTCAGAGCACTCGAGCACCCGTTTGGCCAACAGATGGAGGCTCAAGCTTTTCCATCATTTCTGAATGCCCACTCCACCCAGGCGTAATAATAATTAGCCAAATGGCTAATGGAGTGAATGAGTGGAGCATGCAAAGCATGACATATGACTGCTGGTGAGAAGAAGGTGATGCGCAAATCAATGTGAGCATTTACACAGATTCAACTCTGCCCTCAAGAATGTGCCCCAAGGAAATGCTACATTTGGAAATGGAAAGAACAAATGGCCACATCGTTCAAAGATTTCAGGTCTCCACCAGTTCAATGCAGAGAAGTTTCTGGCATTGTACTGAGAGTTGCATGCAACCAAATTAGAAGTTTTGATTATAAATGGCATGATGTCATACATGCACAGACACAACCTTTGAAAACACTGACATTACAGCTGGCGAGAGCAGTCCATGGTCGAACAAGCGCAGATCGTTAAAAATTCCCTGACGTGTGATCCTCTGCAAAAATATTCAAGGGGGAATTCTGGGTCCAGGTGACTTCGACAGACCTGGGTGCACTTCACGATAGGCCTCTTAAACAGAAGCATGTGACAAAAGCATCTTAAGCCTCAAACACTGTGAGACACTCGAATGAAAGCTTCAGGAAAGAGCGGAATTGAAATTCTGAGACCATAAGGTGGACATGAGCATACCTTCCTCGGCGCCCGCATCCTCCTCAGACTCTCTGATCTTCCTGGCCTGTTCCTCAAACCACTGCAGCCTGGGGGGCTTCTCCGGGCGGGGCCTTCCCTGTCCCTCCGGGGGCGGGGCCTGGGCCGGGGCTGCCCTCTGCTGCTCCCGCAGGGCCTGCTGGAGGGCCTCGTTCCTGGCGTTGTTGTCCATCCGCTCGGCCTCCAGGCCCTTCTCCAGGTTCTTCTCGTTCATCCGCTCCACCTTGCGCTGGGCGGCCAGCAGGGACCGCTTCTCCGCCTCCTGGTGCCTGTGGGACTGCAGGTGGTTCTGGTAGGCGTTGCCGCTGGAGAACCTCTTGGCACAGGTGGCGCACCACGCCGCCCCGCCCCGCGGCTGCTCCTCGGCCGCCGCCCGCTGCGCCAGCACCCGCTCCTGGAAGTTCTCCGCCGTCACGGGCGGCATGTCGGCCACCTTGCGCTTCAGGTTGTAGCGGTGCCAGTCCGTCTTGTAGTGGGCGCGCTGCACCTCGCTGTCGGCGAAGGCCACCCGGCAGCTGATGCAGGTGTAGGACATGTTTGCCAGCTAGGACAGAAGGAGGGTCATGAGGTCAGGTCCGATGCAGTTGGAAATGCAGACAGACGCTAGTTATGCATTTACTAAAGTGCTTATTATGTATGCCTCACAGCCTGTAAACAATCAATCACTTAAAATATATCAAAAGTAAGACTAGCTCACCTACTTTGTTGTCTTACCTGGTCTAACTTACTTAACACCCCCGCTTACTTAGAACTTAACAAGCTCTGAAATTCCCATCAGTTTAAAATAGTTGACAAAAACTGAGCCCAGCCATGATATGGCCCACAAGCCAGCACTCTACAGAGCCACTTTTTATGCTTGCAAGCTGCATCTCCCCCCTATTGCTGAGAATGAGCAATAGAATAAAATATGGTTTTGGGCTTACATTACTCACTAGCAAATGTAATAAAATGAATGAAAGTCTGAATCACAATGAAAATATGCACTGTGGTCTGGAAATAGTCGGGTCCTGAGAAAATCATGCCTGTGTCAGATTTCACCGGCATACTACAATTTGTTTCAGCTTGTCTGTGTGGACAGGGCCTACCCATTCAAAGCCCAAAATATGGCATCAAAAATAAAATTTATAACGTTTTATCATTTTATCATTTGCACACGTACACGTTACTAATTCATTAATGGCAATAAATATATTTCCAAATAATGTATTCCACTTATTGAAACATGTATACAAAATAAATCCTTTAGGCAGAAACTACTCCACACCAGCACACGCTACCAAATACACTGTTGACTGACCTCCATCACTATTATTCCACGGACAGTACGAGTAGAGTCGACGGGAGTTTATTATTATTATTATTATTATTATTTTATTGGTAAGTCTGTTCCTTTCTGATTTCTTTCTATGCTGGGACAGGGAAACTATGTATGCACTATTGTAGTTCGCCATTTACCTTTCAGTCGTTGGCTAGCTAGCTAGCCATACGTTTGTGACGAAACACACTGGTAAACAAATGCTACATTCAAACAGCCTGGTTTTCCTTCAGCTGTTCAGCTGCTAAACTGTCGATGTTTCTCATTTGACAGCTATGTTCATTTTTGCCCTGTGCCATTCGTTGGCAGAATACAGCTGTAGTTAGCCAAGTGACTTTTGGTTTGTTTGCGAAAGGATTCCATATTTCCTAGCTACCAATTTCAGTAGTAAGTAGCTGGCAAACAGAAACAACTTGTAGTTGAGTTATCGTACATTAATTTCAAGCTGGCTGAGCTAACGGCAGTCTAACTACGTAATGTGACTGAGGTGAGTGCTTGCTAGCTAGGCCAAAGGCAGTAGGTTTCACTGACTAACTGCGCAGCTACACACACCAAATACTGAAGAGGTGCTAGCCAGCAAGATCAAGTCCAGCTAGCTAGCCAATACACTCAGCGAATAATTTAACCAGCGACGTAACATTTGTATGAAATTGTTCACACTCAGATCACGATGTTTCTCACCAAAGTTAAATCCTCCGAAATATCAGGCAATGTAATGATGAAACTGACACCACCACCTTTTACTTTAGCTAGTTAGCTAGCTTTCTAACACGCGTTAGTCGCTAGCCACCGCGTCTTCCTGCCGAACTTTGACCTGTACAACGGAGAGCTAGCACCCAAATGCGCTACACTCTGCAACACTGCCACCCAACGATTTGGATGATGTACATGGTAGCGAAACATTATTTTATTATATTTATCTCCTCCTTTGTAAACCGTTGATTGTAGCAGATATAACTAAGCATTTTCGGTGTATTCTGTGTATGAAATATGCTAAATTACAGACGCCGTAGTCCTTAATTTCTTCAGTCTTCTCTTAAATGCTGAAGCTCCCACTGGCTAAAAAGTGTTGGTTGGAAAAGAGCGCAATATCACTACAGGCCTCGTCGGCGTAGTAAATGCAATTAGTTCTATAGCAGTTTCTCGAATAGTTGAATATATAATTTACAGTTGTATGCAATTTAATGATACGGTGATACAATAACAATGCTAAGTGTACGTCATTCCTTTTCCATTTCTTTGTATGGGTGACATACATGTCGAATTTTAAGACACTCATTATTACTACTAGTACTACTACTAATAATGTAATGACTGTTCAAAACACCTTTCAGCACCTTTTTGGTTTACTGTAAATGCGCCGAACATTTCATTTAAACCGAATGCTTCTTCTGAGAGTAAGTCAGGTTGTGTGGTGAGAATTTACTTGACGAAGACTGAGAGGATCCACAGATAAAATAAACGTAACAAAATGTAGGCCATGTTTGTTAAAGAAGAGCGGCAAAGCATGTTAAACTTGGTTAAAAAATTGGTTTAAAAAAAAAACTTGTAATTTTCCTGTTTACCAGTAGATGGCCATGTCCACGCGCAGTTTTGGTCAAAATGCATAAAAATGCATAATTACTTACAGGTCGTACTTCATATACTGACTACAGAGGACATAACGATAACGGAAGAGGATTGGACATTTAAAATGGCGAAACCCTTCTAAATGTCCCCATGTATTACAGAAGATGGATGGCAGGATTTTTTTCCTTTTAAAACTCGATCTGTGATCAACTTGAAAAGTATCTGTTTACATTTAGGCTATTTCTACAAATCTATACAAATTCTACAAATTCAACGATCAAAATGTATTTTGATTGCACACAAACTATGTCAGGAAAAACTGATCAAAGATTAATGCTGTTCTGAATTTTGGTTCACAAATGAGAAAATTTACAGGCTATAACTTTTCAGTGGGTTTAGGTTCAGCAGTAGACTATCAGTAACTGTCACTAATTACTTTCTGAATTTGAACCATACTGGTTTCCTTGCAACTGTTCATCATGTGTGTAGTATAATCCTAATGTGCAGTACTCCAGTTGTCTGTATTTTTGTCCACTTGCTGCCATTCAAACAATTCTAGCTTCATTGAACTGCTGTTTTGTTATTGCTCCTTCCGACCTATTTGGTCATGACAATTATTATTAATATTTCCTGAAAATAGTTTTTTGGGAATACAACATATTAATCATATATACTTCAAAACTTTAGACGAGGGACAAAGTGAACAAACGCACGCTGGATTGACAAAGGATCAGTAAAGAATAATTTATTTAATGTTTAATTTTACTTTTGATTTTGACTTGCATTCACACTGAGCACAAAGCAGTTTGTCCTTAAATTTGGAGAACAAAATTAAGCGATTATATTTTCTTGCTTCACATATTTTTGCAGAATTTTACAGACTTCCAGATTTACAATTTTCCAATTTAGTGCTGACAACAAATTGCATTTCAGTTCATTTGAATCTGAGCTTGAGTAGAAGGGATCTGTTCACTTTCCTCAGAGAGACAGTACAGCACGCCCTTTGGTGACACTCTGTTTGCATTGAAACATTCTACAACTGAGAGTGATTGCTTCTGTTTTGTAGCGGTGTAGTTTGCATTTAGTCAGTCAGTCCTAGCCAAGGAGCCTGGCGAACTCATCATTTTCTTCCTCCTCTACCCTTCCCTCTCTCAGGGCATCCTGGAGTCGGACCCAGAAGGCTTCCTGGTCTGGGGCGTTCTCCGGCCACAGCAGGTAGGTGTTCTTGCGCACCATCCTCCGGAGCCGGGTGTAAGGGGACAGGCAGTGGTCGGGGATCTTCTCGAGGAAGACCAGGAGCAGGACGTCGCTGCGGTCACACAGGAGCCTCAGGCTGGCCAGCTGGAACTCCAGGGCGCACCACTCACTGCGTAGGAAGTCCCTGCTGACCACACACAGAGTGCGGCGTGAGCTGTAGATGGCTGCCTCAATGTTCTCTAAGATGGCCGCCCCCAGCCGGAAGTCACGGTGGTGCAGGCACAGCCTGAAGCCCTGCCCATTGGGCCCTTCCATGCGGGGGACCAGCTCCCCCATCACCCAGGGGTCATCACGAGAGCTGTAGGAGATGAACGCATCGTAGGTGAAGTCCTCCTTCCTACCCTTCTTCCTCCCACCGACGCGGGATCGAAGAAGCAGGATTAGATAGCAAATTGAAGACGCATGTTTATGCCAGGTGAGGCCCAGCAAAAGGAATAAAACGTCCACCACTGCAGTGGACACAAAGTAGTTGAAGCAGACTACGTCATATCCACAAGCCTTGTCATCAAACTGCCAAAGATGAGGTGCCTTTGGGTCATTGTTGCAGCGGAGATCATAGAGATATGGCACTTCCACTAAACTGTTAACTGACCAATTTTTGAACCAGGCATTCTCGCAGCTGCAAGACAGAGGGTTACCTGTAACGTCGAGATACTCAAGCATAGGCAGGTTGTCATGCAAGGACTTTTCCAAGGTGTGGAAGTGGTTGCTCTGAATCTTCAAGTATTTCAAAGAGTTTTGTGGAGGCAAGAGGGTGGCAGGCAGGACATCAAGGTCACACTGCATCAAATACAGGTCCTCAAGTGATGCAAGATGTCGGAAGAGAGCAGTCAAGTTGTTGTTCGTCATTTCAATATTGGCAATATATAGCAACTTTAATTTAGCCACAGGGGCAAATACATCTGGGTCAAAAGTAGTTGCAGAAACATATCCCAGGCTCAGGTTTTGTAAATTTGTCAAACCATTAAACAAAGTGGGCCCTAAGTAACCCATTCCAACTCTGACAGGACCCTGGTAACACAAATTAAGCATTTTCAGTGATCGTAGTCCAGTGAAGGGAGAGTCCCCTTTCTGGAAGTGAAGGTAATTGTTGTATAATGTCAGGGTCTTCAGATGTCCCAGTCCTAGAAATGTGTCTGGGTTCACTTTTGAGATATGATTTCCCCCTAGATTCAATTCTTTAAGATTTACCAGGCATTCGAAAGATCCCTTCTCTATGTGGGAGATTATGTTCATGCTGAGATCTAGTATGTTAAGCAAGGTAAGGTTACAAAAGGGTTTATTGGCGATAACTTGGATGAAGTTATAGCGCACTGAAAGTTTTGTCAGTTTTCTCAGTGGAGCAAATGCATTGGTGGTAAGCTCAGTCATCTGATTTTTCAGCATGAGCAGTACGCCTAGATTCTGGTGATTTTGGAACCAGTCTGGGTTTGGTTTCCTAACTCCAACACTGTTTACAGTGAGTGTCTTTAGCTTCTTGAGGGTGGAAAAAGCATAAGCATGAATATCCAAATCTCCAGTGTCCTGAATACTCAAATATACAAGGTTCTGAAGTCCTTGAAACGTTGTTTCAGAAATGGTGCGCAGTCTGCATCTGTCCAGAGTAAGCCGGGTAGTTTGGCTCAGGTCCTGCACCAGTCTTAATCTACTCATATCTCCAAGGGATGCATTTCTGAGGTAAAGGAACTTTGGTGTGCGACACCCTATCAGGACTGAAGCATTTCCTGGAAACCCAGATCCACCCAGATCAATCGTTACTTTCTGAACGTTGGGCATTCCCACCAGCAGACTGCACACAGTAATGTTAGGTGAAGTCTGGACAGAGACAGAGAATGACACTGTGCGGAGGGCACGCAGGGAAACTTCTGGAAGCGCAGCAAGGAACTCAGGTCCAATTCCTGAGACCAGTAGTTCTGTAAGTGATGGGATGAAGGTAGGACCCTTTGTCGATAGGTGCAGGAGAGGGTTGTTGGAGAGGTCGAGGGAAACAAGGGCGGGAAAACCATGGAGATTTAAGTAGGAGATCCTGTTGGATGCCACATCCAGTTGACGCAGGGTTTTGCTGCTGTAGAGGCTACCATTTAGAGCTGTGAGTTTATTTCGTGACAGAACAACAGTTCTGATCTGAGGAAGGAACTTGAAAAAGTCAGCAGGAATCTCAGCAAGGTGGTTGTCATACAAATGGAGTTTCTGCAGTTTAGTCAGTCCTTGGAATGCCTCTGGGTTGATATCTGACAGAATATTGCTGGAAATATTAAGATCCTTCAGCTCTCCAAGGCCGTTGAATTGACCCCTTCCCAGGGAAGTGATTCTGTTCCGTTGGAGGCTTAGCTCTTTGAGCCTCCAGAATTTTCTGAACACATCAGCAGGAATGGTGCTTATATGGTTCCTGGAAAGGTTAATTTGGGTAGCATTTCGAGGTATCCTTGTCACAACAGATGATAGGTTTCTGATGTCTCTCCTGGAGCACCAGATATAGTCTTTGTCAAATAAGTTGCGGGTGCAGCCTTCCATTCCATAACCCCAGCAGACAGCTGCACTGTAGAGCAGTAGGAAGGTGAGAGAGCACTGTTGATGAGCCATTTTGCTTCTTTTCCTTTTCATCGGACCGAGTGAAGCTGGGCTTGTCTGCAGTCCCCTCCTGTAAGGATCAGAATTAAAAAATGCATTTTCACAAAGCAGCTATCTAAGCAGTTATTTATCTTTTAGAAATGTATCATGTACGTCTTTTTCCGTTTTAGGAATTTCATTCATCTGTTGGTACCTCTGCCTCCATAACTATGCACACATCCCGGAAACAGATTTCATTCATGTTACTGGGTCTGTCTCTTTGAACACACGGCCTAGATATTTCAGTTTAGTCAGGAGTTATTTCCAGTTTAGCAGAAAACAAATTAAATTCAAAGAAATTTTGAAGTAGTCTGATAAATGTGTCCTTTTCATTGTAGTCATCACACACATACAAATCTTGTGTGCAAACTACTTAACATACACTAAATGAAAATGATAACATTACTGTTACCATTGTTCCTTATGCTCATATTTTTTACATACATTAGCCAGGACCTGAGGAGCTCACAATTTCTTTGAGGGTGGAGCATATTTAATGTTCTCTGGCCATCTGTGTTACTCTCATGTCATACCCATGTTTTGGATTTACACCATATTTTCTCATTTACTCTGGCTGTCCGCATCATCTTAGTGTCCCCTGGGTGCCATTCTGGCTCCTCTGCACTTGTTTACATTTTTTCCTTCTGTCTGGTATTTCCTTCTGTTTCCCTTTGTATTCTCAGACCATATATAAGATCACCTCATATGTAAGATGCCCTCATGTTCCCATTATTGTGCAGCAAATCAGATTGCCAGTCTACATTACACAGTGCCACTATCAGTAGTATAGTCAGGTTGCCATTCCAAAAAATAGGCCAAACAAAGCTAGTTGTGTTAACAAGTGTTTTTGTTACAAGGCGGTGATAGCCAAGTGCAGTCCTTACGTGCCACGCTAAATCCCGGAGAAAGCCAAATGAAACAGTACACAGAGGGCTCTAAACTGTAAGTGTGATGGTGCACAGCTGTAGGGACGTTAAATGAACTTTCTATTATTGTACAAAACACAGAGCTGAAATAAAGGAATCTCTATTACATTTGGAGACTGATGACGCTTTGCTGGTGAATCTTGTGTTAGCATTGCCTGAATAAAATTATTTTCTTTTCCTGTTTGGTTGACAATGTAGTAAGTCACCCACCCTTCGATGCAGCTTCTTTGTTTGTGATATATATTTAGAACGCTGGTTTTTCATTCTGCTTTTTTCTGCATTAGTGTTTACTAATATTGTCATTTTAAAAATCCTGAATCCAAGATGTGCTTTTCCTCAGATTTCAGCTCAGTATATAAACAATGAAACATCTCCATGACCCCTGGGTAATTTTAGTCAAAATGTTGGAAATTACAGTGAACACAAGCACTCTTAAACACTGTTGTTTCTACAGAGTCATTCAAATGTGCTAAGACATGAAGTGAGAGTTCTGCCGTTCAACAGAACCTACGTCACTACATGAGAAAAAAGTCAGCACTGAATGGTATGCAAATGCTATCTCAGCTATGTTTCTGCAAGGTTCGGTAAAATGTTTACCACACTTTAAACACCAGAAGAGATTCACCCTCATCTCCAAAATAGAATACATAAAAATCACCTTCAGTTCCAGGCTTGCAGGTTGGACTGATCTGTATTTTCAGTAGAGAAGTTCTTCAGTCTCCTCCGAATGGACAGTTCCTCTGTTCTGCTGCTGTTCACTAGACACTGCTTTATCTTGCACCACATTTTGTGGTTTCCCTTTAATCAAAAAGCAACATACCACGTGAGAGAGGCTGTAGCTCTGTGCTCATTTAAATTGTAATGGGATCATTTCCTTTTTTGAAACTGATTCAGAGTTATGTGTTAAGACTATCTATTAAAAAGGACCTTGAATGATACTGAATATGATATGTCTTATCAAGGTATAAGGTGTACATTTTAATTAATAAAATAACATTTACAACATTTGTTTCAGGCATATTGAAAAGTTAACTATGCATTGTTGTGGGTGTGTGTGTGTGTGTGTGTGTATTTTAAGAATGAGGAGGAAATGGAAAACAGAAAACAGAACAAACCTTGAGGTTGACACCCAAATGACAATTATGCAATGACTTCTCCTGGGTTTGGGCACACCACTGGTTCCTCCATCAATGCGCTCTACAGGAAGCAGGGCACACGCCTTGGCTTTGAGCCTGGGACCTGCTGCCTCTCCCCCGGAATCTGCTGTCCTCTTACTGCTGCTATGCTGAATGCAGAAATGCCGTGTACAGTACCCGATTGGGGATCAAACTGCTATTGTCCCGCCCATAGAGGAAGCATCGGTCGTGCGTGTCTTCCTCATTTTTGCTGTTGGTGTGGCCCTGCTCCCGGTGCCGCATCACACAGCTCGTCAGTTTTGGGGGTTCTTTTGACACGTCCCGCCTGGAAAAACATTATCCATTTTTTAGGAAACATGCATCTACCTGTGGTCTGCAGGGGTAAAGGATTATCCTAATCCGAGGTTAGGATAAACTTGTGCATCTCTTCTGAGGACATCTGGTTTGATAACATTTGAGTTCGTCTCTCACCTTGTCTCCTGCTTCTTTAGATAGTTTGAAACATACGGTCATACGAGCTCATATGGTGTTTAACAGTTTAAGTAATGGACTGTGAAGGGTTAAACTTCTAGATATGACATTGTCCTTGAAATCTTCAGGCAGGCACTTTATTTCATTCACTCCAGTATTGTAAATCGATTAGAGCATATCTAAGATGTAAAACTGTAAAAATGCCCACACAGCAAGTGATGTCCAAAATATACATCTGTTAGGCTTTTATTGTGTGCATCCACTGACCGTGGGAGAAATTAACACAGTAAGAAGTAGTAAAACACTGATACTTTAATCAAAATTCACATACAACAATATCCATGTATGGTTTATACAAGAGATGCAAAAGGATGAATTAAATGCATTTTCCAATGTGTAGATACCATGAGTAAAAAAAACACACAACTCAACAAATTCTACCCGTATGTAAATCCCACTTGTGAGGACTTTTAACACAGTGTAAAATAAAGCACATGAGTGAGAACCAACAGGGTCCAGTGCTTTCAAAAGAAGGGCATTCCGTGCAGTAAGCAACATACAATATTTGCAGCACAAGGCATGTTTAAAAGCAGGAGCAACCAGCTTAATGAGGAGTGAAAAAGAATGGTAATACAGTACATGTAAAGAATGTGAAAAATGCAGATACTGTTTTGATAATGACACACCATGTTCAAGTGTCATGAATCTTAAACCCAAGTGTGATAACTTAAAAATTTGTGTTCTGATTATGATGGGATTGTTCATTATGCACATGCACAAATAATTGAAATAACAGTAAGTGTTGATATTATGACAGGTTTACTGAATACCTCAACTGATTTGCATTTTGAAAATGCATGCAAAAGTTTTAAATAAACGCTATCAATCATTTTGCTGATGAATGAAAAGTTAAATGTTTAATTGATCTTAATTATAACAGGAACTATAATTGGGATCACAGCTATTCATGAATCCCCAAATATGTAGTCCTGACAGTTGTTTAGCTTTGATAAGATCTGACCAGTTCATACTTCAATAGCACACATCACTTTCTTTTCTGACTCTCTGCATTGTGTCTTGGGCTTTGAAAGTGACAATTTCTATGCTTTTCAAGTTTTAACTTCTGCAAATATACCCATGATGCAACATGAGAACCTCTATATGTGTTTAGTCTGAATGAATTCATTATCCTGGGTTCTGACTGTACACTGTGCTGGTGCTTTTTTTTTTTTTTTCTTTTCAAAAAGTTATCATATCGACCTGACCTTAAGCAAGATACTCCCTCTCTAAGTCAACTTGGATGGGCCATCAGAAAGCTACCTTCTTTCTCTATGACTTCTACTTCCCCATGGTTAGTTTCCCTTTGTTTTTTCCTTGGTAACAGAAAGTAAAGTTTGAGATCAGTTTGCGGTATTGTGGTGTTCTGGAGACATGAGGCAAAGTTAGATTTGAACTGATGTCCTGAGAGCAATAAATGTTGAAGTTGATCGTTCTTCCAATAAAACGGAGGTGAATTTCCACAGGCAATACATGCAGTTGCAAGCAGTGACAATCTCAAAGTGTAATTTTTAAAACCACATCTGGCTGTGACATATTCTATGTTTTTTTTTTTTTATTTATTTTATTTTATTGATTGTGCATTTTGTCTTTACTGGGCACTTGTCTTTATGACAAACACAATTTACAAATGAAGTACAACACAAAGGGAAATGTACCAAGACTTACTTGTATCCCTCATGTGCACCTCAATAATCACAGCATCATTCATAACTTCACCTAGGGTATTCCCACAATATTGCTAAGCTTTTATGTATGAACATGAGTTTGGAAACATACATGAGGAATGAGAACCTGAAACTCTGAGAGGAAGGACACACATTACTAAACACACAGAGAGAGCAGATGGCTTTGTTGTTTGCACATATTTGTTACATAATTTTTCAGACCTGCAGACTAACAATTTTCCAATTCAGAGACCAAACTGCATTTGAGTTAAACTGAATTTGAACTTAAGCAGTATACATCTTCTGACAATTTTTGGATACAGACAGCTCAGTGACAGCATAACCTTTGGTCACACTCTTTTCGCATTGAAGTATTGAAGTGTGATCGCTTCTGTTTTGCAGCGGTGTAGTTTGCATTTAGTCAGTCAGTCCTAGCCAAGGAGCCTGGCAAACTCATCATTTTCTTCCTCCTCTACCATTCCCTCTCTCAGGGCGTCCTGGAGTCGGACCCAGAAGGCTTCCTGGTCTGAGGCGTTCTCCGGCCACAGCAGGTAGGTGTTCTTGCGCACCATCCTTCGGAGCCGGGTGTAAGGGGACAGGCAGTGGTCGGGGATCTTCTCGAGGAAGACCAGTAGCAGGACGTCGCTGCGGTCACACAGGAGCCTCAGGCTGGCCAGCTGGAACTCCAGGGCACACCACTCACTGCGTAGGAAGTCCCTGCTGACCACACACAGGGTGCGGCGTGAGCTGTAGATGGCCGCCTCAATGTTCTCTAAGATGGCCGCCCCCAGCCGGAAGTCACGGTGGTGCAGGCACAGCCTGAAGCCCTGCCCATTGGGCCCTTCCATGCGGGGGACCAGCTCCCCCATCACCCAGGGGTCATCACGAGAGCTGTAGGAGATGAACGCATCGTAGGTGAAGTCCTCCTTCCTACCCTTCTTCCTCCCACCGACGCGGGATCGAAGAAGCAGGATTAGATAGCGAATTGAAGACGCGTGTTTATGCCAGGTGAGGCCCAGCAAAAGGAATAAAACGTCCACCACTGCAGTGGACACAAAGTAGTTGAAGCAGACTACGTCATATCCACAAGCCTTGTCATCAAACTGCCAAAGATGAGGTGCCTTTGGGTCATTGTTGCAGCGGAGATCATAGAGATATGGCACTTCCACTAAACTGTTAACTGACCAATTTTTGAACCAGGCATTCTCGCAGCTGCAAGACAGAGGGTTACCTGTAACGTCGAGATACTCAAGCATAGGCAGGTTGTCATGCAAGGACTTTTCCAAGGTGTGGATGTGGTTGCTCTGAATCTTCAAGTATTTCAAAGAGTTTTGTGGAGGCAAGAGGGTGGCAGGCAGGACATCAAGGTCACACTGCATCAAATACAGGTCCTCAAGTGATGCAAGATGTCGGAAGAGAGCAGTCAAGTTGTTGTTCGTCATTTCAATATTGCTAATGTATAGCATCTTTAATTTAGCCACAGGGGCAAATACGTCTGGGTCAAAAGTAGTTAAACTAACAAACCCCAGGTTCAAGCTGACTAGGTTTGTCAAACCATTAAACAATGTGGATCCTAAATAACCCATTCCAACTGTTACTGGACCCTGGTAACACAAATTTAGCTTTTTCAGTGATCGTAGTCCAGTGAAGGGAGAGTCCCCTTTCTGGAAGTGAAGGTGATTATTGTACAATGTTAGGGTACGTAGACGTCCCAGGCCCAGAAATGTGTCTGGGTTCACTTTTGAGATATGATTTCCCCCTAAATTCAATTCTCTAATATTTACCAGGCATTCAAAAGATCCCTTCTCTATGTGGGAGATTATGTTCATGCTGAGATCTAATATTTTAAGCAAGGTGAGGTTGCAAAAGGGTTTATTGGCGATAACTTGGATGAAGTTATAGCGCAGTGAAAGTTTTGTCAGTTTTCTCAGCGCAGCAAATGCATTGGTGGTAAGCTCAGTCATCTGATTTTTCAGCATGAGCAGTACGCCTAGATTCTGGTGATTTCGGAACCAGTCTGGGTTTGGTTTCCTGACTCCAACACTCTTTAGATTGAGTATCTTTAGCTTCTTGAGGGTGGAAAAAGTATAAGCATCAATATCCAAATCTCCAATGTCCTTAATACTCAAATATACAAGGTTCTGAAGTCCTTGAAACGTTGTTTCAGAAATGGTGCGCAGTCTGCATCTGTCCAGAGTAAGCCGGGCAGTTTGGCTCAGGTCCTGCACCAGTCTTAATCTACTCATATCTCCAAGGGATGCATTTCTGAGGTAAAGGAACTTCGGTGCGCGACACCCTATCAGGACTGAAGCATTTCCTGGAAACCCAGATCCACCCAGATCAATCGTTACTTTCTGAATGTTGGGCATTCCCGCCAGCAGACTGCACACAGTAATGTTAGGTGAAGTCTGGACAGAGACAGAGAATGACACTGTGCGGAGGGCAGACAGGGAAACTTCTGGAAGCCCAGCAAGAAACTCAGGTCCAATTCCTGAGACCAGTAGTTCTGTAAGTGATGGGATGAAGGTAGGACCCTTTGTTGATATGTGCAGGAGAGGGTTGTGTGAGAGGTTGAGGGAAACAAGGGCAGGAAAACCATGAAGATTTAAGTAGGAGATCCTGTTGGATGCCACATCCAGTTGACTCAGGGTTTTGCTGCTGTAGAGGCTACCATTTAGAGCTGTTAGTTTATTTTGTGACAGAACAACAGTTCTGATCTGAGGAAGGAACTTGAAAAAGTCAGCAGGAATCTCAGCAAGGTGGTTGTCATACAAATGGAGTTTCTGCAGTTTAGTCAGTCCTTGGAATGCCTCTGGGTTGATATCTGACAGAATATTGCTGGAAATATTAAGTTCATTCAGCTCTCCAAGGCCGTTGAATTGACCCCTTCCCAGGGAAGTGATTCTGTTCCGTTGGAGGATCAGCACTTTGAGCCTCCAGAATTTTCTGAACACATCAGCAGGAATGGTGCTTATATGGTTCCTGGAAAGGTTAATTCGGGTAGCATTTCGAGGGATCCTTCTAACAACAGGTGATAAGTTTTTGATGTCTCTCCTGGAGCACCAAAATTTATCTCTGTCATAGTAGTTGCGGGTGCAGCCTTCCATTCCATAACCCCAGCAGACAGCTGCACTGTAGAGCAGTAGGAAGGTGAGGGTATTTAGTGGACATGCAATTTTTTTTCTCTTCATTTTCATACAACAGGGTTGATCATACGATGGGGTTAATCTGAGCCTGTCTGCAGTCCCCTCCTGTAAGGATGAGAAATCAACAATCACAAGGCTTGTTTTCAGAAACACATTCTGAGTAGCTATGTTTCTTTTTCCAATGTATAGCATACGACTTTTTCACAGTTTTAGGAAATGCAATCATTCAATGGGATCTGTGCCTCCACAAATTTGCAGACATGCCAGCAGAAGATTTCATTCATGCAATTAGTTGCGCCTAATTCTTTACAAGGAAAACCTGGACATGTCAGTGTAATGGGGGGTTATTTCTAATATGTAATGGTGAATAAAATCCAACCAATATTTTAAACTATTAAGAGAATTGTATCATTTTCATTGCCATCATCATTAACACGTAGAATAAAAAAGTATGTGACTTCTTAACATGTTATGCGCAATTATAACATTACCATTGCCATTGTTCCTCATGCTCATGTTTTATGCATACAGCAGCCAGGGCCTGAGGAGCTCACAATTTCTTTGAGTTATAGAGCACATTTAATGTTTTCAGGAAATCTGTGTCATGCCCGATGTTTTGGGTCTATGTCATATTTTCTATTTTCTGTTTATTTTCTATTTTCCTTCCTGGTTTCCATTCTGCTCACATTTCATTTCCACATTTGCTTATCGCATCCTCCCATTCTCCCATTTTTTTTAGCTCTTTAGGGCAACAGATCTAAGACAGAGTGTGATGCATATCGTGCTTCCTCATTTATATGTTTTATCGCCATTTCAGGTACAGCTTGTCTCAGTCGTGTCCAGTTTTTAGGGTTGCCCGACTTAACAGATTAAATGACCCTGTTTACACGTGGTTTTAAAATGTGTTTGGGGGATCAGAACACAAGTGGACAGCGCTAAATATAAGTGTAAACGACCACCAAGACACGTTGTGATCCGATCACTCAAACCACTTGCCGAGGTGGTCTGGGACGCATTTGACCACATACAGTATCTTTTGTAGTGTAAACGCTAATGTGTCCTGATGTGTCCCCGACAAGGACGTAACAGGAAAATATGTCATCAATGCAGTTCACTCTTCGGGGTCCTGTGGCTATCACAGCAGCAGCAAAAGCCACTGTTTTTCTAACATTCTTCCTTTTTCCTCTTGTCCTGCACTCTTTTGCAAGTCGCAAATGACTTTGTCCTGCCAATCTCAACAATTGGAATGGCCCATACATGCATATTAGTTCTTGAAACATTTTTGTTTTCTTAGCTAGCCCATGCTAAACAAATCTGGCGCTTGTCTGATGTAATAACGTAATAACGACATCTGAACACAAGTGGTCAGCTGGACACCCTGGAGACACATGAGACACAGGTGTAAACGGTGATGTGTCTCTGCTGTCCACTTGTGATGCAGTCACCCATGACACATTTTAAAACCAAGTGTAAACAGGGCCAACGCTTCTTGGCAAGTCTACAAGCAGGTGGGCATGATTAAGAAAACAAATTTCTTTTAAAAAGTGTCAGGAGAGAAGCTGAGACATTCATGCACAATTCTGGATGATCTCAGATTATTCAACATTATTTTTCCTTTTTTTTAATCAACTGTAAGGTTTTTTGTCTTTACTAAGGCCTGTCGTTTCTGCTTGAATTTTAGTTCTAAATGGTTTTAATGAGAATTAACAATCTGGGTATCCTGTTAACAGTGACAGTGGCTGGGAGGATTATTACTGAAGGACAAATGAGTAGATTTCAAAATTAGCAAGCTTTGCCACTGTGAAGTCCTTCCTGGAACAGAGCAAAACTAAGACATGGCATCAAGTGCTGGACTTGTTGCTGTGTCATTGTGGCTGTCGGGATTGTGCTGCAGGATTTACATTGTACAGTGCCATTAACAGTAGTATAGTCATTTTGCCATATCAACAGTAACCAAACAAAGGTAACTGTGTGAACAGATTTTTTTATTACTATCATTACAGTGGTGGTGGTCAGGTCCAGTCCTCACATACCACACTAAATCCGGTGTGTATGTGGAGAGAAGCACATGAGACGGTACACAGGGGACTCGACTGTAATTGTGTGATGGTGCACAGTCACAGTGACTTTAAGGGAACTTTCAATTACATGACATTACATTACATTATTGTCATCTAGCAGATGCTTTTATCCAGAGCGACTTACAATTTCATCCATTTATACATTAGACGTTATACTAGACATTTACTGAGGCGATTGTGGGTGAAGTACCTTGCCCAAATGTACAGCAGCAGTACCCAAGCAGGGAATCAAACCAGCTACCCTTTCAGTTATGACTTCTGCTCCGTACCACAACACCCACACTGCTGTCCATCATTTCAGTTCTGTATTGGAACAGGGATGGTGTGGTTGGGCTCTAAGCACCATAGTAGCCTTTCACAAGAATATTGCTTTACAACTGGAGTGAAGCTTGACCTTAGGTAGACCCATGATCATTACACTCGTCTGTAACATGAATGCTCCTTTCCTATTCATAGAGAACACTACACAGAGATTTTACATAATGAGGCAGTTTTTCAATTAAGGTACAAAAGGCATATTTGAAAGAAAGGAATCCCTATAACAGTTGGAGACTGATGAAACATTGCTGATGAATCATGTGTTAGCACTGCCTGAATAGATGTATTCTCTTTTCCTGTTTGGTTGACAACATAGCAAGTCACCCACCCTGCGATGCAGCTTCTTCCTTTGCAATATATATTTAAAACACTGGTTTTTCATTCTGCTTTTTTCTGCATTAGCGCTTTTTAATATTGTATTTTCACAATTATGAATTATGTATTTGTTTATCTCAGGTTTGAGTTCAGAATATAAAAAATAAATCTACTGCATAACCCACAGGTAGTATCTGTCAAAATGTAGAAAATTACACTAAATACAAATGCTCTTAAACACCTTTCTTCCTACAGAATCCTTCTAATATGGACATCAGTAAGAGATAAGTAAATTAATCTAAATTAAATTATCAGTCATCATTAGAAATCCTCCCTGATGAAAAAAGCCAGCACTGAATGGTATGCAGATACTATCTTAGCAATGGTGCTACAGAATTAAATAAAATGTTTAACACAACAGCTGTTTTGATTGACCCTCATCATTGAAAAAGATTAACATATAAAAATCACCTTCAGGTCTAGGCTTGTAAGTTGGACTGGTCTGTATTTTCGAGTCACTCAGTGTCCTCTGAAGGGAGTATTCTTCGGATCTGCCATTGTTCATGAGACACTAGTCTATCTTGCACAGACCAGTATGTGGTTTCCTTTTAATCAAAAAAAAAAAAAAAAAACTACTGGAGGAAGTGCTGTTTCACACTTCTGTCTCAAGAGTATCTATGAAAAGGATTTTGAAAGATACTGTACATGATATGTCGCGCAAAGGTGCAATTAGTAAAATAACCTCTACAATATTTGTTTCAGGTATATAGGAAAGTTAATTATGCATTGCGTGAGGTGTGTGTGTGTGTGTGTGTGTGTCAGAGTGGGTGTGGGGATTGTGGTAGATGGCAACTATGTTTGTGTGTGCTTGCAGCACAACACTCTGTGGAACACACTGTACACATTCATGTGTTCCAATTCAGAGACCAAACTGCATTTGAGTTAAACTGAATTTGAACTTAAGCAGTATACATCTATATACATACTTCTGACAATTTTTGGATACAGACAGTTCAGTGACAGCATAACCCTTGGTCACACCCTTTTTGCATTGAAGTATTGAAGTGTGATTGCTTCTGTTTCGCAGCGGTGTAATTTGCATTTAGTCAGTCAGTCCTAGCCAAGGAGCCTGGCAAACTCGTCATTTACTTCCTCCTCTACCATTCCCTCTCTCAGGGCGTCCTGGAGTCGGACCCAGAAGGCTTCCTGGTCTGAGGCGTTCTCTGGCCACAGCAGGTAGGTGTTCTTGCGCACCATCCTCCGGAGCCGGGTGTAAGGGGACAGGCAGTGGTCGGGGATCTTCTCGAGGAAGACCAGGAGCAGGACGTCGCTGCGGTCACACAGGAGCCTCAGGCTGGCCAGCTGGAACTCCAGGGCGCACCACTCACTGCGTAGGAAGTCCCTGCTGACCACACACAGGGTGCGGCGTGAGCTGTAGATGGCCGCCTCAATGTTCTCTAAGATGGCCGCCCCCAGCCGGAAGTCACGGTGGTGCAGGCACAGCCTGAAGCCCTGCCCATTGGGCCCTTCCATGCGGGGGACCAGCTCCCCCATCACCCAGGGGTCATCACGAGAGCTGTAGGAGATGAACGCATCGTAGGTGAAGTCCTCCTTCCTACCCTTCTTCCTCCCACCGACGCGAGATCGAAGAAGCAGGATTAGATAGCGAATTGAAGACGCGTGTTTATGCCAGGTGAGGCCCAGCAAAAGGAATAAAACGTCCACCACTGCAGTGGACACAAAGTAGTTGAAGCAGACTACGTCATATCCACAAGCCTTGTCATCAAACTGCCAAAGATGAGGTGCCTTTGGGTCATTGTTGCAGCGGAGATCATAGAGATATGGCACTTCCACTAAACTGTTAACTGACCAATTTTTGAACCAGGTATTCTCGCAGCTGCAGGACAGAGGGTTACCTGTAACGTCGAGATACTCAAGCATAGGCAGGTTGTCATGCAAGGACTTTTCCAAGGTGTGGATGTGGTTGTTCTGAATCTTCAAGTATTTCAAAGAGTTTTGTGGAGGCAAGAGGGTGGCAGGCAGGACATCAAGGTCACACTGCATCAAATACAGGTCCTCAAGTGATGCAAGATGTCGGAAGAGAGCAGTCAAGTTGGTGTTCGTCATTTCAATATTGCTAATGTATAGCATCTTTAATTTAGCCACAGGGGCAAATACGTCTGGGTCAAAAGTAGTTAAACTAACAAACCCCAGGTTCAAGCTGTCTAGGTTTGTCAAACCATTAAACAATGTGGATCCTAAATAACCCATTCCAACTGTTACTGGACCCTGGTAACTCAAATTTACCTTTTTCAGTGATCGTAGTCCAGTGAAGGGAGAGTCCCCTTTCTGGAAGTGAAGGTGATTATTGTACAATGTTAGGGTACGTAGACGTCCCAGGCCCAGAAATGTGTCTGGGTTCACTTTTGAGATATGATTTCCCCCTAAATTCAATTCTCTAAGGTTTACCAGGCATTCGAAAGATCCCTTCTCTATGTGGGAGATTATGTTCATGCTGAGATCTAATATTGTAAGCAAGGTGAGGTTGCAGAAGGGTTCATTGATGATAACTTGGATGAAGTTATAGCGCAGTGAAAGTTTTGTCAGTTTTCTCAGCGGAGCAAATGCATTGGTGGTAAGCTCAGTCATCTGATTTTTCATCATGAGCAGTACGCCTAGATTCTGGTGATTTTGGAACCAGTCTGGGTTTGGTTTCCTGACTCCAACACTGTTTAGACTAAGTGTCTTTAGCTTCTTGAGGGTGGAAAAAGCATAAGCATGAATATCCAAATCTCCAGTGTCCTGAATACTCAAATATACAAGGTTCTGAAATCCTTGAAACGTTGTTTCAGAAATGGTGCGCAGTCTGCATCTGTCCAGAGTAAGCCGGGTAGTTTGGCTCAGGTCCTGCACCAGTCTTAATCTACTCATATCTCCAAGGGATGCATTTCTGAGGTAAAGGAACTTTGGTATGCGACACGCTATCAGGACTGAAGCATTTCTTGGAAACCCAGATCCACCCAGATCAATCATCACATCCTGAATGTTAGGCATTCCCGCCAGCAGACTGCACACAGTAATGTTAGGTGAAGTTTGGACAGAGACAGAGAATGACACTGTGCGGAGGGCACGCAGGGAAACTTCTGGAAGCCCAGCAAGAAACTCAGGTCCAATTCCTGAGACCAGTAGTTCTGTAAGTGATGGGATGAAGGTAGGACCCTTTGTTGATAGGTGCAGGAGAGTGTTGTTGGAGAGGTCGAGGGAAACAAGGGCAGGAAAACCATGAAGATTTAAGTAGGAGATCCTGTTGGATGCCACGTCCAGTTGACTCAGGGTTTTGCTGCTGTAGAGGCTACCATTTAGAGCTGTTAGTTTATTTTGTGACAGAACAACAGTTCTGATCTGAGGAAGGAACTTGAAAAAGTCAGCAGGAATCTCCACAAGGTGGTTGTCATACAAATGGAGTTCCTCCAGTTTAGACAGTCCTTGGAATGCCTCTGGGTTGATATCTGACAGAATATTGCTGGAAATATTAAGTTCCTTCAGCTCTCCAAGGCCGTTGAATTGACCCCTTCCCAGGGAAGTGATTCTGTTCCGTTGGAGGCTTAGCTCTTTGAGCCTCCAGAATTTTCTGAACACATCAGCAGGAATGGTGCTTATATGGTTCCTTGAAAAGTTAATTTGTGTAGCATTTCGAGGGATCCTTGTCACGACAGATGATAGGTTTTTGATGTCTCTCCTGGAGCACCAGATATAGTCTTTGTCAAATAAGTTGTGGGTGCAGCCTTCCATTCCATAACCCCAGCAGACAGCTGCACTGTAGAGCAGTAGGAAGGTGAGAGAGCACTGTTGATGAGCCATTTTGCTTCTTTTCCTTTTCATCGGACCGAGCGAAGCTGGGCTTGTCTGCAGTCCCCTCCTGTAAGGATCAGAATTAAAAAATGCATTTTCACAAAGCAGCTATCTAAGCAGTTATTTATCTTTTAGAAATTTATCATGTACGTCTTTTTCAGTCTTAGGACTTTTATTCATCCGTTGGTACCTCTGCCTCCACAACTATGCACATATCCCAAAAACAGATTTCATTCATGTTACTGGGTCTTTCTCTTTGAAGACATGGCCTAGATATTTCAGTACAGTCAGGGGTTATTTCTACTTCAGCAGAAGGCAAATGGAGTCTAATGAAAATTTAAAGTAGTGCGACAGATGTGTCCTTTTCATTGCAGTCATCACACACATATGAATCTTGTATGCAAACTACTTAATATACACTAAATTAATGACAATTATAACATTACCGTGACCATTGTTCCTTATGCTCATATTTTATACATACATTAGCCAGGACCTGAGGAGCTCACAATTTCTTTGAGGGTGGAGCATATTTAATGTTCTCTGGCCATCTGTGTTACTCTCATGTCATACCCATGTTTTGGATTTACACCATATTTTCTCATTTACTCTGGCTGTCCGCATCATCTAAGTTTCCCCTGGGTGCCATTCTGGCTCCTCTGCACTTGTTTACATTTTTTCCTTCTGTCTGGTATTTCCTTCTGTTTCCCTTTGTATTCTCAGACCATATATAAGATCACCTCATATGTAAGATGCCCTCATGTTCCCATTATTGTGCAGCAAATCAGATTGCCAGTCTCAGAATATTACATGTCTGGAAATTCAAGTGCTCATTCAAGCAGCTCACAATTCATTTCTGTATATGATCATTGTTCTTGTCTACTCTTTGTTCTCAGTTTCACATTCTTAGCACATCAGAGCAATACATCTTAGCCATGTGTGATGCAGATTGTGTTTCCCCATTTCTATGTCGTTTCCCCATTTCAGGTACGACTTGACTCAGTTGTGACTGATTTTTATTGTTGTCCAGCATTACAGGCACAGTGTGTCTCAAGTGTGGCCCGTGTTTTCAGCTGCAAGCAGGTGAGCATGACCCCGAAAGGAATCAAATATCTTAAAAAGACAAGACAGAAACTTACATTCATGCAGAATTCTGGATTATCTGAAGTTTCATTTATCAGTTCAAAACAATGCCATTTTCTGTTTTCATTATTGTTGCTCTTAAATTAGCTGGGGTCTATTGTCATTTCTGTAATTTCTATTTGAATATCAGTTGATAATCTTTGATTTTCAAAGGGATTTTGTTGCTGGACCAGTTGCTGTGTCATTGTGGCTGTAGTGATTGTGCTGCAGGGTCTACATTACACAGTGCCACTATCAGCAGTATAGTCAGATTGCCATACCAAAAAATAGGCCAAACAAAGCTAGTTGTGTTAACAAGTGTTTTTGTTACAAGGTTGTGATAGCCAAGAGCAGTCCTTACGTGCCACGCTAAATCCTGTGTGTATGTAGAGAAAGCCAAATGAAACAGTAAATTGAGGGCTCTAAACTGTAAGTGTGATGGTGCACAGCTGTAGGGACGTTAAATGAACTTTCAATTAATGTACAAAACACAGAGCTGAAATAAAGGAATCCCTATTACAGTTCGAGACTGATGAAACATTGCTGATGAATCTTGTGTTAACATTGCCTGAATAGAATTATTATCTTTTCCTGTTTGGTTGACAATGTAGTAAGTCACCCACCTTCAATGCAGCTTCTTTGTTTGTGATATATATTTAGAACGCTGGTTTTTCATTCTGCTTTTTTCTGCATTAGTGCTTACCAATATTGTTGTTTTCACAATTATGAATCCAAAATGTATTTGTTTATCTCAGGTATAAGTTCAGAATATAGAAAATAAAACAACTATACAACCCACAGGTAACATGAGTCAAAATGTAGAAAATTACACCGAATACAAATGCTCTTAAACACCTTTCTTCCTACAGAATCCTTCTAATATGGACATCAGTAAGAGATAAGTAAGAGATCTGTCACTCAACAGAATGTAAATTAAATGATCAGTCATCATTAGAAATCCTCCTTGATGAAAAAAGCCAGCACTGAATGGTATGCAGATACTATCTTACCAGTGTTTCTACAGAACGCTGGTGTTCTTAGGTCCGATCATTCGGGGCTATCCCCCAAATATTTTAAGCCAACTCCCAAATATTTTTGCCCTAAAAAAGGACGTGTTTATAGCAAAGCAACAGACACACTGTGTAACAGAGCAGATTTTTAATTGCAGTGTCACACAAAGGTGTGATAATATTTATTTATTATAAAGGCAGATATAACCTCCCTGACCTACTGATGCCGATCTCTCTTCAACAACAAAGACAAGCAATAGGCAAACTTCACTTAGCCCCTGATCTTTTCAATAGCTAGAAATGCCCCTTCTACAGAATTAAGTAAAATATTTAACATAACAGCTGTTTTGATTGACCCTCATCATTGATAAAGATTAACATATAAAAATCACCTTCAGGTGCAGGCTTGTAAGTTGGACTGGTCTGTATTTTCAACAGAGAAGTCTTTCAGTCTCCTCTGAAGGGAGTATTCTTTGGCTCTGCCGTTGTTTATGAAAGGTCTTGCACAGACCAGTATGTGGTTTCCTTTTAATCAAAAAAAAAAAAAACTACTGGAGGAAGTGCTGTTTCACACTTCTGTCTCAAGAGTATCTATGAAAAGGATTTTGAAAGATACTGTACATGATATGTCGTGCAAAGGTGCAATTAGTAAAATAACCTCTACAATATTTGTTTCAGGTATATAGGAAAGTTACTTATGCATTGCCTGAAGTATGTGTGCGTATGTGTGCGTCAGAGTGGGCGTGGGGATTGGGGTAGTTGGCGGTTATGTCTCTGTGTGCTTGCAGCACAACACACTGTACACATTAATGTGCTGAACATCAACCAGTAAAACTGCCGTTGAAATGCACCTTCTATCTTCTCTGCGGCAAGGTGCCCCATGAACTGGGCCCCAACTTTGTCATCACAACCTTGGAGTACCAACAGCTGCCACACCAGCTCCTCCCAGTGCACCTCCTGAAAGGTTAGCTCAGACTGACAACACACTTCTTCCAATGTTGGCCACAAGAGGATGACAGTGTTTCACTGTAGTTCCTTGAACAATAATGCCTTGCATCTGGCCTGTCCCTCTAGTACATTGTCATTATTAAGCCAATCCCAATCCAACATGTTCATTTTTTCAGAGTAAAACATGTGTGGCATGTCCTGATTACTTTCACTCCTTCACTCTACCGTCTTATGCTGTGCTGTCATTGGTACAGGTTTGGCTGGCTGCAGTACGTAGAAACTACTACAGTACATAGCAAGCAAATTAGCTAGACACAGGTAGGCTAGTGCCGCTATCTAACCAACACACCGGTGGTTGATGTAAAGTTGTAGTAATTATTAGGGTTAGGGTTAGCTAGTTGTAGTAGCTAGCTACTACTACAAAGGCACGTACAGCTCCACAGTGGCACACTCCCCAGTTTGACAACCATTGTTTTAGTGCACCGAGGATGAAGTCGATTAACTGCTCTTTAGTCAGTCCTTGCTCCCTAAGCATAGCCTCAATGCAAGTTTGCCATTCCAATACTCCACTGTACCCTCTTCCCCAGAGAACTGTTGAGGATTCACGGCATACACATAAACCAGGGGATCATTAAGTCACCTTTGCCCAACTAGGGGTACCACCCCAACCAGGGGGACTCCACCCTTAAGGTTGTGATTCTGCATATAGGACATCTGAGGCTCTGTAAATTCAGGATGATTCTGTGTCAGGGGAGAGCACCACTCAGCTCCCCACACTCTAACCAGGTACAGAACACAGACAACGTGAATAGAAAACAGGAATTGTCAATAAACATCTTTATTGACAATTCCATTAATAAAAAACACTGAGAGACAGGACTCTGTGTTGCTAACTCCGCCTTCTCTCTATTTGTCTAACCCCCCAGAAGCCCCGTTGCCATCCCGTCCAGCCCTCTGAAAGAATGTGCGCTCTCTTCACGATACATACTGCATGCACCAACACTAAGCGGGTTCCACCAGCACATACTCTGGAACTGCTAAGCACATAAAGCCACTCTGCACTGCAATCCAGAGCACACAGCGTTTAAAGCCTCTAAGCTTCTCCACACCGGTGCAATGCCCCCTGCTTCCTACCACACTACTGGCATGGCAAGGGACAGAACCAGGGGACTCCACACACAGCCACAAGTAAAATAAGGGGAGGCGGTGTAGCATCAGCCCGTGCCACACTAACGGGCCTATCTGCCCCACAGAATAAAAAAGAAAACCCCAACAAAAAAGAATGTCCATATGCTGGTTCACTGCCACTTCTCTATCCTTCACCACAAATGCTAATCATTAATCAGTAATGACATACAGGTGCACCCAATGATCCCTCTGTGCCCTGCCTCACTCGCTAACTACAACTTCTCTTCCCCCTCCTGCTCCAATTTTTACTCCTCCAGCTGACATGAGAAGGGCCCACAAGAACGGGCAGAAAAGAGAAAGTGTCATGAATGCTCATCAGCTGTATTTACTTTACCCACAGCTTAAACCAGGATGACGAAATTGGTAACCTCAACAAGCGAAACATGCCAAAAATAGGATTTTAACAATGTGCAAATTTTAAAAATTGAAAAAAGCAAAAGGAAGATACTCTGAAGTCCACCCAGGCGACAAATGTCCGGTGACTTCTCCTGGGTTTGGGTGCATTGCTGGTTCCTGAAAATTTACCGATGCATTGTGTATGCTTGTGTGTGTTGGCCTCATGAGCAGGACCCATGAGAAAAACCAGAAAAGAGTGTCATGAAAGTTAATTGTCTGTCTTTATTTTTCCCATGACTGAAACAGAGACGAGGAAACAAGACTGGTAAAACCAACCAGAGAAACATGGGAGAAAACATTATTTAAGAATGAGGATGAAATGGAAAAAAGAAAACAGAACAAACCTTGAGGTTGGCACCCAGATGACAATTATGCAATGACTTCTCCTGGGTTAGGGCTCTCCGGTGGTTCCTCCATTGATGGGCTCTACAGAAAGCAGGGCACATGCCTTGGATTTGGGACCCGCCGCCTCTCCTCTGGAATCTGCCCTTCTCTTATTGCTGCTATGCTGAATACAGAAATGCAGTGCAGCGTGCCTGTTCAGGGACTCAACCGCTAGGGTCCCGCCCATGGAGGGAGCGTCAGCTGCAGCCATCTCCCTTGTGAGTTTCGTTGCTTCTGTTGACACACCCCCTCTGACAACGTGACCCCCTTTTGTGGCAATGTTCACCTACCTATGGTCTGCCGAGGTAAAAGATGGTCCAAATTTGAGTTTAGTTAAACTTGTGCATGTCTTCTGTTCGATATGATTTGAGTTTGTCTCTCACATTGTCTCATGCTTCTTAGCACAGTTATCATAGCATATAGTCATATGCAGTATATAGTAGTGGTTTAGTAGTCAAAGTAATAGACTCTGAAGTGTTTGATTTCCAGATGACTTTGTGTATTCTTCTGAAAGGCACTTTACTTCAGTTGCCGCAATTGTATTGATGGGTTCCAACACATTTAAAACATAAAATGCTAAAAATGGTCACACAGCAGATAATATTAAATCACAAATTTGTCTGGCTTTTATGTATCCACTAATCCCAGTGGGGAAAAATACACAGAGAAAGAGATATTAAAATATTGATTCTTTAATCAAAATTAACATACAGCAATATTCATTTATGGCTTTCATCACTGACTCACAAGGACGTGTTAAGATGCATTTTCTTAACTGTAGATAGTGCCATAATTTGAAAAAAAAAAGACACAGCTCAATAAATTCTACCCTTACACAAAATCCCAATTATGAGGGTAACTTTAACACTGTATAAAATAAAATATATCAGTGAGAACAAACAATGTACAGTGCTTTCAAAAGAGGGGTCTTCTACACAGTAAGAGATATCCAACATTTGCAAAGTAAGGCATGTTTAAAAGTAGGAGCAACTAGCTTGACGAGGAGTGAAAAATGGTAACATATGTAAAGAATGTGAAAAATGTGGAGATAGTTTTAACAATAACATGCACCATGTTCAGATGTCATGAATCACAAAGCCAAGTGTGATAACTCTTTAAAATTAGAATTCTGATTTTGATGGGACAATACATTATGCACATGCAAAAACATTTATGAAAACAGTATGCATTCATTTTATGACAGTCTTACTGAATAGCTCAAGCAATTTGAACGTAAAAAAATACATGCAAATGATTAAAAGAAATATTATCAAGCACTTTGCTGATAAAGTAATGAAAAGCTATAGGTTTATTTGATCTTAATTAGAACGTGAACTATAATTAGGATCAGAATTGTTCTTGAATCCACAAATATGTAGTCCTAACAGTTGTTTAGCGTATTATTTGACCAATTCATACTTCACTAGCGCATATCACTGTTTTTTCTGACTCTCTGCATTGTGTCTTGGTCTTGAAAGTCACCGTTTCTATGCTTTTCCAGTTGTGACTTCTGCAAATATACCCATGATGCAACATGAGGGCCTCTATATGTGTTCAGTCCGGAAGAATTCATTTTCCTGGCTTCTGATACACTGTGCTGGTGCTTTCTTTCAAAAAGTTAACACGCTGACCTGATCTTAAGCAAACAAAATACTCCGTTGCAACACCACATCCAAGTCACCCTGGATGTGCTCCCAGAAAGCTATATTCTGTATCTATGACTGCTGCTTCCTTATGTGTAGTTCCCCTTGTTCACTTCCTGTTCTGCTGGTTAATATGTGGTGGTAGACGTGAAAAATGTTGTGATGACTCCTGTGTGAAAGTGAGTTAACTGACCACACTCAATGGCTGGATTGAACTGATGTCCTGAGAGGTCCTTAAAGGTGGCAGTTTCTCATCCTCCCAAAACTGCTGAGGTGAGTTACCACAGCAAAGTTCCACAACATACAAGCAGCCAGAATGCCAAAGTGTCACTTTTTAAACCACATCTGGCTGTGACCATACATTCCTTCTACATGTTTTGGATTTTTTTATGTGATACATTCCAACATGTTTTCACCACCTTGATGTTGTGCACTGTCTTTACTGGGCGCTTGTCTCTATGAGTGTGTTGCAAATACGGACACGCAAAGTTTACAAATGGAATACAGCAGAAAGGGAATAGTACCAAGGGTCATATTTGCCCCTTATATGCGCCTCAGTGATGACACTGTTCGGCTAGGCTATTCCCAAGTAACTGTTACTGCTTAGCATTTATCTATGACTATGAGCTCGGAAACATTTATAAGGAATGAGAAACTGAAACTCTGAGTGTGGAATTACACAGAGTGCCCGAGCACAGACAGAGCAGGTAACTCTTTTGGATTTATAAATGGTGAGTATGTCCATCTACACAATTATCCTGCCTTTTTTTCCTTCTGTCAGAGAACAACCCTAATAGGGAGTTTGTCAAGTGAACCTCTCTCACTATGGCTGCCTGAAGTTAGATTTTAAAGTATGCCCTGGCATTTCTCTGAGCCGTCTGCCAGCACTGCTGAACGCACGGAGAAACCAGGTGCTACCTATTGTCGTAACTGATTAAAAAAAGCCCAAGCTGTGAAGACTCAAAGTAAATGTCAACAAATGTGATAAAGCATTTTTGTATCCATTGAAGTTTTGTTTTTTGAGTTTGATGCTACGGATTTTATGTGCAGAATCACCAGATTTACTGATACAGTACTTTTTAATTTTTCACTTGTTTTTAAAACACAAGGAAGATGAAGCACAGTACTGCAATCCCCCCTCCCAACACACACACACACACACACAAACATACACACCCTGCCACTTATATTCCACTAATAGCACTCACTATGAACGTCATGACAAAGACAGAAACATTGACAAGTATGTTGTTTTTTTTACCATATTACTAATGCTTTTTTTTGTCAAATATCCATTTTTACAGCAAATAAAATATCCTAATAGCCATTAGGGTGTAGTGTATATTGCAGAGTGTGGTGTGTCATTTGATGATGTCATCAAGATTATATGCTACAGGTAGAATACTCTCTAAGATGTCAGAGCTAATTAATGTTTTTTTTTTTCAATCAAGTGCATAGGTTATGTGTATCAGTTTGTTAAGGTGCAAGTACCACATTTAACACATTGAGATATAAAACAGAATTATCCATGCAAGCATTCTGCTATTGATCAACATTACTTTATCAATAATCATCTTCTGTAGACCACCTGGGTGTCATAATATGCTAAATCCTTGACCTATGACCTTCAGCACAGACCATTACCCTTTTATAGTTCATTTCAAGGGCCTGCTTATAATATTAAGGAGTAACTTATAATTTTTTTATTCAAACATATTTAATAAATCAACAATAAAATAGTAGCAAAGAGACAATGAACTGCTATATTTAAAGCTCAAATTTATTAGAACTTTTGAGATTACAGTATTCATAATGCTGTATGTATTCATATTTTTAGAAGTTCATTGATTTGAAATGTTTTTGAATATTTTATTGCTGTTTTTGCAAGGTTACTCTCTTTCCTGATGTAAGTGGTGGACAACCAACAAAAATGGAGATTGTGTTATCTGTTTACAAATTGTTTACTGGATTTTTTTACAAAACATATAGTTAACCATTTATTGAATATTCTGAAACAGTATAAACAGGCCCTTAAAATAAAGTGGGGCAGATATTTATGCTATTCTAAAAAACAGAAAAAGGAGGCGTGGAATATTCTTTGACAATGCAGCCTTGCTGAGTGTAATTGTGATCCATTCTCTTGTGGGCTACTCCATTCTGGACATGGACACGTTACTTTGGAGCTGACATCTTGCAAAGAATCAAGTCTGTGTTCACAGACATGTCCAAACAGAGCTGTCTCGGTTTAAGTGTCCATCAACTGTCATTTTGTCTGAAGAGAAGGCAGCCTTGCTGGGTTTTGGCCTTTCCTCTCTCTTTGCGTGGGTATGGTGAAGTTGAGTGGACCAGCCAACGTCAGCTAACGTGCCAAGATGTGTAGCTGGTCCTAACCATTGGCAGTAAAACAGGAAGCTCACAATTCAGCCCTCTGACAGGTACACCAGTAAAATTATTCCAAGTCATGCTACTTGTTAACAGATGGGTATAGTACAACAGGTTTCAGCAGGTGGTAGCTCTCAGGAAGTCACGGCCTCCTTCTGGAACGTTCTCGCACTATCATCATCCAAACCAGCCCCTCCTTCTTGTCCATCCAAAGGATGACCCTGCGTCTAAACGTTGACAGTTTATTTCGGGATGATTTAGCTCTATTAGAAACAAAGTAAGGAATACCATTTTATTTGTTTGTGTGTTTGTTTTTTCTCTTGACCTCTCCTGGTCGACCCTCGCAGTCCTCCTTGTATAGGGGCCCTCCTGGCTCCAGGGCTCCACCCACAGCCTCATTATCAATGGCGCCCCAGCAGTCTGGAGAAGAAGGAGGGTTTGCTTGGCTTGGCCGCTGCCTCCCGGGCTGCTCTCTCCAGGCCCAGGTCGCCTTCCAGCTGCTCCAGCTCCGACTGGTCCAGCAGCTCAAAGTCCTCTGCCTCGCTCTCCGAGTCCTCGGTGATGTCCAGGGGCTGTTTGGAGGGGGGCACAGGCCGCGGGGGGGCGGTGTGGGCCTCTATCTGCTCCTGGATGGCCGCCGTCACTGCCGCCGCTATCACATCCCCAGCCATCCTGTGGACCAGCTCCAGCGTCAGGGGCCCAGGAGCCTCCTGCGGGACGGGGGGCGGCGGGGGCGGCGGTGGGGCGGGCAGGCTGAAGCTCAGCTCGTCATCGTCGCCATTGGTCCCGGTGCCGTTGTCCACCGACGGGAACTCAGGGAGTCCGCCCGCGAACACCTCGTCGTGGTCACTGTGGCGATCCAGATCTACAGAGCAGCAGAGAAGGAGGACACAGCTCAGCTTACACTGCCTGTCTCTTTAGCTATCTGCACAAAGCACTACATTATACCTGTGACAGGTGTGTCATGTGGCATCGTGGGCCTGCACACCCCCCTGCACACCTGATATCATTTAAATCAGCACGGTGGTAGAGACAGCAGTGGGCGTGTGACATGAGTACCACCTTATTCCTCACTCGTTTTGTTTAGCTGTACTGCATTGCTTAAATGAATGGACCCTTTCATGGTGTTGGAGACAGCGGCATGTCTTCTAATGCTGTGTGAGAACTTTTTGTGTATTTGTTTTGGTAAGGTGAAAGTCTCGGTCCATCTACCTTTTACAGGCCAGCTTGGACTATCACTTCAAGTCATTCTTTTCCTCGATCTCAAGGACACTTGCTTCCACTGTTTATCCTCCTCTTTGCTCTTAATATCATATCAGGTAGCATCTCTCTCACCTCGCTATTTCTCTCACACGCTCACAATCCCAACCGTTACCCTGCCCTGCTACCCAGTAACCCTGCATGGATACATGGATTCGCACAACTGTGAATAACTGTGAGGAACTGTGTGATGTCATATGATTGGTGTGCCTCTTCCCACTGAGTGCACTGAAACTGCCTGTAGTTCCCTTACTGCGGTGCTCATGTGCGTAACAGTCAAAAGAAAACACAACTAGCTCATGCACCCACTCTTTAAAGTTCATGCTAAGAATATGGACAAGGACAAGGGGTAGGGGTGCAAAAGTCACCTTCGGAGTCCTCGGTCTGGGGAGTGTGCCCCTCTGACAGGCTGAAGGTGCCATTCTCTGTCCAGGTCACCTCAGAGACCTCGGTGTCTGATATTGAGTGCTCTCTGCAAGCGGCTGAATCCAGCTGGGTACAGAGATGGGCCAAGGACCAGTCAGCTGACAAACGGCAGTGGAGCAACAGTAGGGAAAATGGCACAACACTCTCTACTCAGGGCAAGATATGATGCTCTCCTCAGACTAGAGGAACTGCAATCAAGCAAGAATTGAAACTGTTCAGGCAACATGTGACACTGTCTACGCAGGCAAGACACGTTGCTCATTTTATTTCAAACCAAGTGGAACTGAGGGAAAGTAAAAAGGCTTCACATAATGAACTAATCTCGTAAAGCAATCAGGCTGGTACGGACCTTGGGAAAAAGTGATGATAGGTCTGTCTCACTGCCTTCCTCTTGGCTTTGCAGAATTCTTTTTTCTGAAAAACCAGCAATAGAACCACATAGCCTTAATGCGTGATGTATGCAGACAGGACTATATGATCTGAATATTATTTATGAACTAAATGTTGGTATTATTTGTATACATTAATCATATGTTATGGTTAATGGTCAATGTTAATGAATACCAGTGTCTGATGGGCCCAGTCTTACCATGGTTCTCTCGCATTCTCTGAAGGAAGTCGCACACTCCGAAATCCAGCTTCTGCAGAACTGGCTCCACCCACACCCCGAACTCATGAGAAGACAACAGTGGCCAGAGGAAGACGCCCAGCACTGGAGAAGGGGGTACAGGGGAGTAACAGCCAGGGAGCTAAATAATATGTACACAGGCCAGGGCACTGACACAGTATGGCAATTGCACTGATCTCTCAGCTGCCAGAATGACATGTAGTCCCATTTTTATAATCTGGCTGATTACTCTTTCTCTACAGCACTACCTCTGAAGACTCTTTCACTTGATTTCGGATATTATTTTGGATATTATTTGATGACAGTCCTGATGACAGACAGTGCTGTGTTCCTGTCTCCTTTCTGGGAAGTCACATTTAATTGATGCAATCAAAAGCTCTGTCAGCAGCTGTGGTGAAGGTTTCTTTGTTTCACTTCAACTACACTGTACCTAATTTAGAACTATTTTAAGCAACTCAGGAAAAGCAGGGAAGGGGGAAGCCAATATGTGAACACTGATGCTCACACTGTGAGTAACTTAAAAAGACAAAAAAAAAAAAAACCCCACAATTGCAGACTCACCTGCTATGTACGAAATTATAATTCCTGGAATGTAGCGTCCCAGGATGGCGAAACAAGTGCAGAGGCTGCAGACCAGCAGGCAGAACTGAAAAAGAAGAGCGGTTTCAGTTTCTGGAAGGCAGCAAGGTCTTCCAGTCAGGGTTTCCCCCCTTGGCCGCTGGGCCCTGGACCAAGAACGCCTCATTCCACGGCGATAAACAGCGCTGCTGATGACAGGTTCAGTAGCGGCAAGCATAAAGGTGACAGCTGCGTGCTGCATCATGATTATCTCCCAATGCGCTCTTACAGAAAGCAGTGAAGCTCTGGTCAAGCTGCCCCCCCCCCCTCTGATTTGTCTATTGTTAGGTTCTATCAGAGCTTTCGTTCTCGGAATTGCCATAGAGATTACTGCGTGTTTAACCACTGTTAGATTGTCATTTGCTTTCTTCAGGGGAGCAGCGTTCCCATGGGTCGTCGAGATGCCTGAGGAGCGGGCATCTTTATAGGCGTACATCGTCTTCCTCTGTCACTTTCAAATGGCAGGTGGCAAGGTCAAAATAAATGGCCTGTTTGAAATAAACCTCCATGTGACCCTGGCAGCTGTGACAACTGTATCACATGTTTGTTTCATGGGGGATTCGGGGGTGGGGTTTGGGGGGTGGGGGGGGGGGGGAGTGGGAGAGAGACATTTTTGGAATCCATGTACTTATCTAAAAGCAATTTCACTGCAAATGTCAATATATCATGTAAATCATCCCATCAGTCACTGGCATTTAATCAGTGCAAAGCAAACCCTATAATAATGCAATCGATGTGAAATCAGAAAAGAATTTCGGCAATGCTTTGGTGGCCCTCTATTAGTGAAAAATTTTAGACGAAACCAGACAGTGTAGTAAGTCTTCATGAACAATCACAAAATGGGACAAGCGAACAAGTGCTGGAAATCCTGTCCTATCAGGTAAATAAAGGACTTTGATCTCCATGACAAAACTCTATGGTTGGTTCAAGTAAGTGATGTCATCAAACAGCCCCACCCATCTAAACTGCACTCAATATCTCTAAAGGAAATGCTGCTATTGGCTGTTACTGTGCTAACTGTTACCATGCTAACCATACAGTTTTAGGCCTTTATTCATACCTTGCCAGGATTCTGCTGCTTGAAGGAGGACATTTCCTGCAGGAACAGCTTGCAGCTAATCCAGGAGTCTGTGAACTGGTTGGCCCCTGCTCGACTCTCTTGGCTGGTGTCAATGACCTCCCAGCTAAACATAAACACAGGAAGTCCAGTCAAAAACACACGCACACACACACCTCAGGCTACCTCACACATGGCTTTGTAATTATGGCCCTGTCGTTATCTTGGAAACACACATCAGGATCATTGCTCCAGCTAGCTTTGTGAATGTTGGGTGGAGTGGGAAGTGCATCAGTGCTGCATCATGAAGGCTCTTTGTCATGGGACAGCATGGAAAGACAACTCAAATGTCTTATTTCACCACCGCTGCCAAAGACGTTAAGTGGAGAGGAGTGCATGCAATATCAGAATTGTGGTAAAATCCCAAATACTCAGAATATGATCGCAATTTCCATCTATGTCAGCAATCTACACTCAAGAATGAAATACCAACACTCTAACAAACAAACTCAACAAACAAATCTAGTTGAGTTTGGGGCTGAGTGACTCTTGTTTCATACTGTACATGCCGTCAACTTTAGATCAAACTCGTCCCTAAAAGCTCCCCATTCTGTTCTTTCATTTGCACTTGCAAATCAGTTCCAAATAAATTGACTGCTGGCACATGACAAATAGTATTGAAACTAAGCTGCTAAAAATCTGTACAAGACAAAACACCATTATATTCAAAAGTTTTACTCAGCTTCCTTTGTAAGAGGATTAAAGTGCACCCACGAAATTTCTCTGAAAAGTGATCATTAGTTCATCCAACTATTGTAGTACAACATTAACATGAGTATGAGCTTAAAATTGTTTTTTTTTTTGTTTTTTTTTTTTTAAAAATAAAAGATTGTTCTCTGCAACAATTTAGAATTAGACATTTAAATCCATGGTAAGTGTTCGGATGCCACAACCCTCAGCCAACTGAATGGCCTCGAAATGGTGGATTTATGAACGCTCGGTACGTCCAACCAAACTCTGTTCCTGGTTTTCTTTTCTTTTTCCAGGAAGAGCCTCAGTCGCCCTTTAAGGCTCAGCGAATGAAAAAGGGAGCTGATGTAAGCAAGACCATGTTACAGGGCTTACATCAGTCAGCAAAACGTGAGTCTGCGCATGGTGCCATCAGACTCACTCAGGTGTGCAGTCACTCAGGTAAAAGGTAAACGTCATGCTTATAAAAGCCGACTGGCTCCATGGTGACTACTTTGGGATATAGGCTTTGGATTTTCATAGTGCTGCACACGTACCTGTGCTGTGAGGTGGGCATTATACTGACAGGCTAAGCGAGGGACTAGCATGCAGGATTTTGAGATGCTCCCCTGTCTGCCCTTCTTAGTGTTGCACTGTTCCTTAAAAAGCGACCAGCTCCTGTGCCCCAGAGATAAATCAGCTGAGGAACCCATGAACTGCCTTTCCATTTCTTAGAACTCGGTCATAACCATCATAAACACATGAAACCCAGGTCTACGGTCAGGAGGTTAGCACCTGAATGTGAGCAAAGTTGTGGATGACTCACATGTCACACGCCTGCCACACACACACACACACACTGAATGCCACTTCAAACGAGCAGATAGGCAAGAATATATCCCTCAACAGGCTTCCAGGATTGGCTGGTAACGGGGACTTGTGCCATGGCAACGACATGAGCAAAGGCAAACAGCACAAAAATGGCTTGTTGCTACATTGCAAATCATGATACCAATTCCAGTAGTACACCGCACAGCCAAGCCACTGACCTAACTCCTAGCAACAACTTGCGGCCAATCAAGAGCATGGCAACAGGGTCAGTGACCACTTCCAGGGCTGCCTGAGGTATGTCCCGCTTTCATAAGGCTAGTGTGATAGACACTCATGACCATAAGCTGAAGTATGTATGAGCTATGCATTAAAGGCAGCAGTTTAGGGGTCTGTGAGTGCAAATGTATGAACACGTGGTCATTCTTTCACCGCTCAGGTCAGCATTGGAAGGCAAGGGGCAGTCAGATTAAATAACACTGACTATATTTATAAAGGGCCCATTTGCAGCCGGACCGACATCTCCACTGCAGCTGTCCTGGACGCAGACAGGGCGTGAAATAGTTCGCGCTCCCAAGAGAGATACGGTTGCGGCCACAGATGAGAAGATTCCCGCCACTTAACACTCCGTCAGATTCTCGCGTTAATTGAAAAAGGGCTCGTCCACACCATACTGGGCGATTAATGTAGCTGAGAAGCTGAAAACATGGCTTGGCCGCAACCGAGCAACGAATGACCAGTGCTCATTAGACAATTATGAGGCAGGAGATAACCTCTTAGCAGACCACCGCAATGTGCGGTAGTTTCACTCCATTGCCTACGGCGTTGTGCAACAAGATGGCAGCTTTAAACCTCTCAGGGCCAAACTGTAAGAATGACTGCCATTAAACCACAGCTATCCTGTGGAAAGACAGGCAAAACTTCATTCCAGAAAGAACTGATTTTTGTGTTTTTGTGTTCTAACTAGTGGAGGGGACATTCAGTAAAACCACTAGGGGTTTCTGTCCTTTACTATGAGTGACAAAGACAGTATTACTTATTTTCAGTTCTTAAACACCATCATATTTTTGCTCACTAACAGTACTAAACAATATTGTGTAAAAAGGAAGGGCTTTTTTTTGTTTATTTGTTGATAAAGCAACACAGTAATTAGATGGAATACGCTTGGTCAGGAGGGATCGACCAGTAATTGCTGAATATGTACAAAAAGTCTTTATAGAATCTGAATGAGCAAAACAACAAGATCAAAACAACAGACAGGAGTGTTAATGGAAAATAATTAAAGGAATGTATATATATATATATATATATATATATATATATGTGTGTATATATATATATATATATATATATATGTATGTATAGACACAGACAGAGAGACATATATAGACTAAAAATGCAGACAACAGTATATAAATAAATGTTGGCAGTGGCTGTGCAATTATTAGCACTTATTTCACCTGCAAGCCCACTAAGGAGGTATTCAATGTAACTGCCCGTGTGTTTTGTCCTTGACTTTGAGTTAAACCTAGATGATACATTTACGATTTTTAAAATGTTTTTTTTTAATACCTACACATCACAAGTTTATTAGTCACCAAATCTAACACAAAAAAATGATGAATCAAAAAGACACAGGCTTATATTCCTTGCTCAAGGTTAGTGATGAAGTACCAGAGAGGTTAGGCTGAGGGGCTACAACATGCATGTCCTCCAAGCACCCAGATCATGTGCTTCCCCAGAACCCTCCATCCTCAGGAGAGCAGACCTTACGGCTCTGTGTTCTTTATACCGAATCTGTCCACGTCCAAATGACAGGTGAAGGGGTCAAACTAACCGAGTCATTCATAAAAGAAGAGAAAACAAAACAAGCCTGTGACCCTGGCACCACTGACACCTGTGGTAGCTCTCCTCTGTTTTATTAGAGTGACAGAAGGGGAGAAAGGGACGGTGACGCGTGAAAGGAAAACATCCCTGAGGCCTGTGGGAGTGAGGGGCCTCGTGTCTCACATTCCGAGGCGTCCCACGCCTCCACACTTGTCATCTGTCAGGGAAAAGAATGTCAACTTCTGTGTCGCCAAGTCCTGAAAAGCTGGCGAGCACTGCCACTGAGTGCAGGCCGAGGCCGCCTGCTAACGGAAGCCTTCCTAAGGCACTGGTCCCCTGCCCCCATACAACAGCTGCTCTGCCACCAAATCTGGCAACCTTCCCCCCCTTCCCCATGTCACATGCCCTCTGTTCATCAGCTCTCTGTCCTGGACGTGACTGACGAGCTCTGGGGCTGCTTGATACCCTAAGTGCCTGGCGGGTGTCTCCTGAGGCAATTCCCCAAACAGACACCCCCCCGTCCCCCAACACCTCCCACTGGGTGACATGACCCAACCAGTGTAGCCCTCGTGATACTTGGAAAGGTCAGTCTGCTGTCACATCTCGCTCTGGAAGCACATGGTCGTGCGTGAGGCAGGGTAGGGGTAGGGGAGGGGGCTTGAGCGCCGGCTGCGTGACTCGACAGCTAGTGAAGGTGGGCGGCATGTCGTGCGGGAAACCCCTCTGACAGACCACAGGGAAAGTGGACTAAAAGGAGGCCAGCTCATATGTGGGAGTTAAATTATATTACAGGCAATTTAACAGATGCTCTTATCCAGAGCAACTTACACAGATTACAATTTTTCACGTTACCCATGTTATAGCTGGATATTTACTGGGGCAATTCTGGGTTAAAAGTACCTTGTCCAAGAGTACAACAGCAGTGCTCCAGCAGGGAATCAAACCAGCAACCTTTCGGTTATGCGCCTTGCTCCTTACCACTACGCTACACTGCTGCTACACTCAGTTGCACTCTGCTCTTCAGTAAAGTAAAAAGTAGGATTAAACACTTGACTGACTGAGTGCAAAAGAACACAGCACAGTCTTGTGATTAAAACCGTCAACTTACCATAATATCTGATATGTAAGTCACCACACGTTCTGAGGTGACAGATTTCCAAAAATACTACATGACAGTACAGTGGCGTGCCATCCTCTCCCCATTTTAGGTGGCCTACATGATGCCCTGGAAAAAAAAAAACCACTGAGGCTGTCTACCCAAATGCTGTGGTGACCTCAACAACAAACGACACTCTCTGAATGCCTGTTGAGCTCACACATATTACAGTACTCATGTGAGTGTTCTCCCTATTCAGAAGTAAAACAAAACCCAGACGATAATACAGTGGCTACAACAGTATTTTGGCATTGCTGTTATCAGTGAAGAGTTCCACTGAACACCTTGTGTGATTGTGTTAGTACCGTTATGATATTCACACGCAGACAATAAACTGAATTACAAACTTCCCTCTTGTTTGCGAAACAACTGCAGTTCCTTTGTAATAAAACTGTGTGTGCAGGAACTGTATTGTCGTATCTCAAGAACTACATTTAGACGGTGTGTGTGTAGGGCCTTATATATCAAAACTGACAGTGCTACTAACGGGAAAGCATTTAATAAACTGGCTTTGTTTCAACACATTAACCTGTCAAGCAAGGTCTATGAGGGTCAACAAAGCGATTTCCTGCATTTGAGAGAGAAAAAAAAAAACATTTCTGGAAAATGACCCGAGTTTCCACTGAGGCAGAAGAAGATTACTGGGAAAAGAGATGAAGAGAGAGAGCTACTTCAACAAAACTATACCGGCTGGTTTCACCAATTCTCTGGAAGTGCTGGAAGTGTGTGTGTGCGGGGTTTTCAGCAAAGCAGCTTCACAGATGTGACTTTTCTTACAGAAGAGAACTGTCCCCAGGTGCAGGCATCACTCGCCAGGCTGAATCACTGTGACATTTCAAAGAAGGGAGCAAAGACAGGCGCTTGACGGGCTGACTTGATACCCCCTGCTTGTAAAAGCTTTAGTGAATGTCATTGCGTCGGTCCATCTTCTGCAGCAGAAAGGTGCTCGACACCCGATACAGCCCATAAAACACAGCCCCGTACTCTGCCTCTCTGTTCCTCTGGGACTATCAGTCTATCAGTTCAAAAATCAGCTACATCTGTTGAAGGCCTTCCCACGTCTGTGAACTGCCAAGTCTCCTCACACTACAACCTACAACTATATCCAACGATGGCTAACAATAACAATAACAACGCTGAGAGCAGTTCCTCAAAGGGCGTTATTGAGTTAGTCACATAGCTGTACCCTCAGAAAAATCTAGCATCAATGTTATCAACTGAATATACGGTAATACATGACATCAAAAATTGTCAAAAACTCACACCACATATTTTGGTACACATTTAAAAAACCTATTCCTTAATTCTTGATATGCTCATGAAAACACACCCACATGAATATATATGAAAAACATTCTGACTAATAATGACTAATTACTTCTTTGTAAGGGACATGGCAGTCATGGTCAAGCTTCACCCAACAGTGTGCAGCTGCTAGCGCATCTGTCCATAACAATGTGCATCCAGCTCTGTACAGAACTGCACGTCCACCAGGTGGCGAACATGAGCGCCCACCCCCTGCGGTCACTAATCTCACCAGCCAGACAGGAGCGACACGTCTTATCCTCTAACAAGACCAACTGGTCGTGGCTTCAAAAATAGCCGCGAACAATGTCAGAAATGGGCGCAGGCATTCGGCACGTCCGCATATTTCGAAACAAGAAGGCAAACATGTTTATGCCCCAGGGCGCGTGGCCTCGGGCCCGGGCTCGTGCTGGCGGCTGCTCTCCGCCACGCCGGGGTCGGGTTACAGCCCCCGGCCTCGTGGACGCGCACGCTGTGTAAACATTGACCTGAGAATTCCATGGCAGCTCGTCACGTGACACGCCTCTCTCTGTGTGTGTTCCAGACTTCTCCCGCCACACGCCGCCAGTGGCGGAGGTGAGGAGGGAATGGCGAAGGAGAACCTAGGCTCCCAGCGCACCAGCGCAGACACACGCGCTGCCGTGACGGTCAAAATCCCCCGCTAACGCCCCGGCGGTTCTCACTCCACCCGTCAAGATCAATGAGCAAATCTTGCTATACCAAAGTCCTGATCGAGTGAGTGCTATTAAGAACGCAGATGGCAACAGCAGTGTGCTCAACAACTTACAACTCATCACATGCTGATAAGAGGGGAGACAAAAACAACGAAAAGATTATCTCTTTAACATGGATCCCACCCTGCCAGAGCCTTTGATTCTCAAATCCCCACAGGACGCTGGCCAACTTCAAATTCTGCGGCAGGTCTCCACTGGGCTCAAGCCAAAATAATCCTTCAAAGAACCAAGATACTGGCTTAAAACTGTCATATCCATGGCATGTCAGACAACAGCACAACATGCAGATAATGGCATTTAGAGACACATTTAGACTCCACCAAACCCAGCAATCTAATCCAATCACTGCTAATCAGCGATGCTGACACTACTCTAATTAGCCTCCTCCACACACAGAAACGCAAACACACACCAGGGTGAAATCGTGGCTTGGTTACCTCAGCCCTGCTCCGTTGTCTTCTGGAGCCATTTCAAAGGCGCTGGATTTTCACAGAGACCCTCAGAGACCAGCGGATCAGTCTATCAGGGCCTTATCACAACTCACGTCAGGTGAAGCTATGTTAGTGCTGCGCGGGGAGCAACCGGCTTGTGTTTATCTTGAATGGAGCTCGTGCTTGGCTATTTCAACCTGCCCCATCTATAAATAAATCAGTCACACAGCATTCCAGAGGCGGGGACGCAATGGGCGAGGGTGGGGACAGGGGCGGGGACAGCACACTCGCAGATTAGCTGGTTGGGGCTCTTCTCAGCTTTTGGGGGACTGGGGGGTCACAGTTTGTTTGACTCCTTCCACAAGGGGTTAAACTGGATTTCAGCAAGATCGTTGAGGTAGACGTGCATATTTTAGGTTGGCGCCAAGCAGGCAAAACTCAAACATTGACTGTGGTGCCTCGTCAAGTTTAAATTAAGCTCTTGTGCCCAGAGGCAAACGTTCACATTGAGGTCTGATGACCTGAAGCGGACTGGTTTCATCATGGTACGGGGCGAAGACAATTCTAAGACAGCACCCCCTTTTCACAGTGTGCGCAGCGGTTTCAGAGCGAGTAAATAGTTATGTTTACATAGGGACAGCAGTGTGGCATAGTGGTAAGGAACAGGGCTCATAACCAAAAGGTTGCTGTTTTAATTCCCCCAGTAAGATACTATTGTACCTTTGGTAAGGGTAATTAACCCACAATTGCCTCAGTAAATATCCTGTACAAATGTATAAAAATTGTTATCTATGGTATGTAAGCCACTCTGGATAAGAGCGTCTGCTAAATGACGAAAATGGTAATAATTCAACGATTCAGCTGAAACGAAACAATTTAACATTTTGTTAGTCTGACCCAAATGATCAGCATATCACAGAAGGAAACAGTGACCAGATTGATCGTCACAGTGCTCTCATCCACACAGCTCTCAGGCTAAGCAGTCTTATAAGGATAAGTCTTGAGATAGCAATATCTGGACAAGCAAAAGCCCCAGATCACTGCAGTGTACATTTAGCTGTCACACTAACAAAAGAGGGATAAGCTGAAATACCTACAGGTTAATGTAAAACTGAACCTGTCTAGGAGTGGTCAGTAACTAAGTCATATAGGAGCGATGGAAATAGCCTAATATCACACACTAGACTGCCACATTTGTAAATGAATACATTAAACAAGTAATATTAGTGATGATTTAAAGTCAGTATTATTAAGGTGCAGTCATAATCTCCACATGTGGAAAGTATGTGGCCTGTACAGGCAACTGTGACACTACCCTCATTCTTATTTTCAGTTAAATGACCGGTCAATCACTTGACCATGACAAAGCAATGTTCTTAGTACTTTGATAATACGCCTGCCAAGAGTCTGCTTCCTGCATGTGGTCCCTCCTGTTTGCCCTTCATCGAATAAGATGCTTCATACTTAGGCACACCCCCAGCTGGTCTGTATCAGGAACTCTGATTGGCTGTCTGTGTAGCCAGATGATTCTGGGCCAGAGTCAGTGGGTGATCGTCTTCCCTGAGCCAGTAAACTGCCAGTGTCAGCCCCTCTGGTCTACACCAGAAAACGAAAGGTAATCCTTTCATAACAGCTCAGAACACCGTCATCTGCCACAACAGTAACAACACACAACATGTGTTGATGAACATATTTCTAGTCACAATGTGTACTCTAGAATGAGTGTCAACAGGGAGAACCGGTGGTGGAACAACCACAGAAATTACGCACTTTATTTACAAGTAACCAAAGATCCTCTCTCCCATCTCTTCACATCTCATTTCTAAGTAGAACGACTCAGTGATCCACGCCGATCTTAGCTGTGACTAACAAACACCAGCTCCTTTAGGATGGTTGGGCAGGCACTCAAAAGCTAGTTTTTACCGCCGCTATGAAACCGCTCCATAAACCCACCACTGTCAGTCGCCACAATAAGGGCACGCCACTGGAGTCCATCTGAAGTGGGGCGCCTCTCGTCACGTTATGATCATTTTTCCCCAGTTCTCCGAACTGCTACTGTAACAGTGGCCGTATTGCGTGACCATCCAGCTTTTTATAGGCTCCCCGTAGGGGCTCTCTGAAGGGGGCTCCTCGGAGGGGGTTTTGGCTCTCGCTACTCAGAACTCTTGGTACAGGGAGTGTTGAGTTCAGATCTGGCTTCAGCCTTGGGGACTGGTGTGTGTCGTGTGGGCTGTTCGGGGGCGGAGGCGGGGAGGGGGTGAAGACAAGCGCTGGAACACATACCCACATCAACAGCAGGGCCTACGGGACCGGGCAAGCCCTGGCAGTGCGCCACCTCCTCACCTCACCAGAGCAGTTTCCCAACTTGCTTTTTACGACTGCGTTTCACACACTTATTTAAGGATGGGATTACACCCGTGGCTTTGCGCTGGCCGCGGTCTCTTCGACCACGTTGCTCTCACAATGGCTGCGTGTAAATAGTACATCAGAGCCTTGAAAGATACCAGGGCCCAAGCCCCTATGACTTCACTGAAAAGTTAAAGAGCTTGTTTTTGTACTTTGTAGACAGCTCTGCCTCAGGTCCCTGCCAGGCAGCTAAAAGGCTTAGTCACACTATGGACCCTGTCTGTGTGGGGTGCCCTGAGGAAGGCCAGTGGGCTAACAATGTCCTGAGGAATTACAGCCACAACCCTCTACACAGCCCTATGAAATCTCCATTGCGCTATAGCACCTCAGTCACCACATACTAGAGAGCTGTTTTTTTTTCACCTTACCCACACAGAAGTAATACAATGTAGAAGCACAAGACTGTGTCATATATCTGAATATTTTGGCATAATGGAAATTGGGTTTATTTATTGTAGTTTGCTGGTTCAAAGCCACCGGGGTGGGGGTGGGGGGGGGTTAAGGAAGGGTCCCATTGGTATGTGGTGACATCACAAGGGGTGTCATTACTTCTAGAGTCAGCTGACAATACAATATTGAGATTGTCATCATAAAGACCAGGGTTCTTTGGCATGCTTAGCAGAAATTTTATGAGGAGCTGTCTGAAACACTGCTGCCACAATCAGGACTTTGAGAGCCATATACCATAAAATGTATAACACATAAGTTAATATAAAATATAAATGCAAAATACCTTACTGACTATACACAACACAAATGGCAAATACCAAACTGATGACACAAGTCAAAAAAAATCAAGGAACAGATTGTACAAATGTCCCAACTCCCACTGACCTAACAAGGACAGAGAATTGTGATCTGGAGATTTGTGCCCACACGAAACTCAACAAACAAATGAGCTCAGATATTCTGTGTGAAAGCCTTAAATTCCAGCCACATATATTTGTTTGTGATAGGAGTGTCTGCTAAGCAAATTAATAATGCAATATAACTCCATCCATCACTGAGGTAAAGCTTATGCAACCGAAATGGTGCCTGTATTCATTGTTGCTGATCGGGTTAACCGAGCAATTTGTTCATGGATGAGCTATAAGAGAAAGGTATTTTCCATGTGCCCTATGGTCCAACGAGTATTGCATTACAGATCTGACACAGCTCCGGGAGACAATGTGGGCGGAGGGCATTTTAAGGCAGCAGGAAACAACAGTGCATTCTCGCTAACTGGGGCACAGCTGTCACCAAAACCTCTGCCCTAGACACCGTCCAAAGCCCACTTGGCAGGGAAATCTTCTGCACATTTACCAAGAGGACACCGTGATGGATGTGGACACATGATAATAACACGCTTCACGCCGCACAATGTCACAGAACCGGCGGGGATGAGAGCCGCGGAGCTGTGAGGATCGCTGGGAAATAGCATTAGTGGCAGCTGGTTTCTATGTCGAGGGCGATTTTGAGGGGTGAGATTTCTCTGCGGTCAGTGGACCAAATTGGCTGAAACCTCATATGCCTCTTCAATGGGTCATGGAAGTTTTTTTTTTTCCTGAATTTTGATTAATATCTGTCTCTCTATTTGTATGATGCACAAAATCATACTTTCTGAGCAGTCAATTGAATCTTCAGCAACCTTACTAATCTGCTAAATGATGGTCATATTCTGTCCGACATTAACCCATACACAGCACAGTGTAGTGTGTGTCAGAAAGCACTGTAATGGCACAGGCCACATAAGTGGTGCTCTTGCTTGAATGGCCCAACTTTATTAGATTTGTCAAGTCTTGATATCCACTAAGCCTTGTGTTTTGTGTGGAATGGATTTAAGATGCCACAAACAGAACACTGATTTTCATCAGTTCCTCCCGCACATTCTAAAGTTACTGTCAATCGACAATGGCTTTGCACTCGAAACACCAGTGGGAGTGACTTCCCGACCAAACAATGCCTTCAGCTAAACATTTAAGAACTGAAACAGAACCATATCCGTGGGCATTACCCATCAGCGGACTCCTTGATCAAGGGCAAATGGTGTAACTTTTCGTGTTATTTTTGCCCGGCGCAATGCTTGTGGTGAAGAAGACCTATTTTCTGGTGGTATAAGCAGAGGTGGTATAACCTGCTGGGTAAGCAGCACTGCTCCCAGGGCAAGGCAAAGAAGGCACACAGGAGGGCACTCTGCCAGGCCAATGAAACCCATTTACCCTTCGACCAATTTAATCCCGCTGCTTACTCCAACAACCGACTACTGTGTGGCTGCCAATTATGCTAGGTCAGCCAATTGTTCAGATCTTTATGGGGCACCATGAGTCCATCTCAAAAGCAATGATTCAGCGCTTTTTTAATGGTGGGGGTCAGGCTTCTGTTCATTTAGGCTTCGATGCTCGATTCTACACAGCTACAGCTCACCCTGATAAAGTCACCAGCATAGCTCCAGTTTGTGACCAGAAAAGTGTGACACACTGCACCACACAGCTCTGTGAGGATAACGGTAAATATCCAATTAAAAGGAACAAAATATGAGTAACACTATGGGAACAGTTCAGCAAGTTAATCTCTATGCATTTATTTTTTAATGGGAAGAAGAAATTGTAGCCTATGAAATGAAGTAATATATAAATAATTATATATATGTTAATAACTGAGGGATATTAAAAACACTGATGGCATCTCATTTACCTATTTTTACCCCTATTCAGTGGGTCTCATCTTAAATTACTGCACTGATCCACAGCCTAGCATAGGGGTTAGGGAACTAGGCATGTAACCAGAAGGTTGCGGGTTTGATTCCTAGTTGGGCGCTCCCATCTTTCCCTTGAGTGGCACATAAATGGAGATAAATGGACAGCATATGAGGGTACACTCCATACCATACATATCTAATGGAAAAGGTCACCTGCTAAGCAAGTAAATGATGAGAATAATCCTTCACACCAGCTTCTTGTTAATCTGATTGTGTAACAGAAGATACAACACTCATACAGAGTGACCTCTGTGGAGCCAGGGAACAGCCATCAGACGGGTTCGGCCCGACGCATGATACCCTGTGCTGCTCTGCACATGCTCCTCATTCCAGTCCTTTGAAGACCAGCTCTCTGCAAGTTTCCCCAAACGCCAATTGCATGTGGCTCCCGCAACAACAAAAGAACAGGTGACACAACCTGTAATCCACATAATCCCTTTAAGCGATCAGGCAATTAACCTGGGGTGGAATTAAAACTGGGAACCTCGAAGGCATTCAAGGGCTGTTTTTCGTCCCTGGTTCATGACAAAACTAAACCGATAGGTTACAACATATTTCCACGTTCCAGGATGTTATATGTATTTAAAAGGCACCTCAAGTGGTTTGATTAAAAAAATAAAACCCTGAGAAAGAGTATGGTTGTAGATACAAAAAAAGTTTTTATCTGTTGTGGAAGGGCCACTTATTTTGTGAGAATGAATTTGGGTTAGATAAGTATGGTTAATAATAACTGTAACGTAATCTACTCATCATTCAACCTCTGTGCACTAGAACTATGACAGCTGCAACCTTTCCTGAACAAGTGGAATTAAACCCAGAGCTCCAGAGGTGGGAGGCAGTCTCCAAGGGCTGAGGGTAAACCCTTTGTCAGAGCACCCAAGTATACACTAAGGCTCACAGACATTCTAAAATGTACACCACACTCTTTCCCATAGACACAAGGCACAATTCATTTCAACATCCAGAAAAAAAAAACTCTTGGAAGCATTCCCAAACTGAACTATGCAAAGTTCAGAAACACCACATTTTACCATTGACCAAAGCCATTCCATATTATTCCATGTACCATTCACCTGACCACTAGATTCCGCAGGGAACGTTCAGAGCAATTCATTAGACCTTCACTATAAAAGAGCACAGAGTTTGATCAAACAGGCTTCCCAGCCTCCAGACTACCATTCCAGTCCCAATTCCAACCAGCAGCTTTGAGGTTTTGGAATAAGAAAATGTAAAAGGCACCTACCTCTCAGTCATACTGTGCCATAAATGGGCCCCTATAGGAAAGAAAAAGAAATTTCATCTTTACAGTTAAGATGCATTTGAGGCTATCTATTCTTGAGTAAATATGTAAAGGGTAAAATTATTTTTACTTGTTAACAGTTATTTTCAGCTTTCTATGGGTGATTTATCCAAAGCCACAAACAAGCAGAGAAAATATTCTACTGTATAACGGGCTTATGTTCTCTGGAAATAATAACAATTTCAGATGTTGTGGCACTGGTACCTAAGGTTAGTGGACATGTTTTGTTCATTGGTAAAATAATGCAATCTGTTTTACAATATGCTCTACATGTTCATATCTCTATAGGGTCACCTCTTGTAATGTGAGATATACCTATACAAATCCATCTGCTCAATCTGTAAGAATCACCCTCAAACAACATATAAGAATCAAATCATTATGAGTTCATTTATCAGAAGAGCAGATGATGATGCTTTGATAGCTGGATGAATGGGTGGATGAATGGATGGATGGATGAATGGTATTTGCATAAATGAGATGATTAATTGATTTAGTTTGAAAGCATACCTCTGTTTCTGAAGGCCATTATATCCCTTATTGTCTGCACTGTCACCAAGCCTATCAAACACACGGCCAGCACGAAGTACACCCTCCAGGAGCCAAGCGCCACAAACCTGAGGAAAACACACACACACACACCAAATGACAAGAGCTTCAGGGCCACTGAAACAGAAGGGGACATTTAATCCAACCACTTTGTCTCTAATTCTGAATAGTAACTTATTGCCAGTATTCATTCTTGGATTCCTCAAAAACAGCATGCTATTTGGTGTTCATTTAAATGAAAAAAAAAACGCAACTTAAGAACAGAAACCATTCAACATGTGCTTAATTGTTTTGTTCAAAGTTGAGAACAAAAGATCATCGCTGTCAGATTGAATGCCCCCCTCAGAGACACACATGTTGTTTTGCTCTACGCAATCAGGCCTGGAACTGATTTGTACAGGACTGGGGTGGGCGTGCTCTACTGCCAGCCAGAAGGCACCATGCCAACTCCCAACACACACAGCTGCCCACCACCGCCAGCCATCCTCCTCAACAGCCAAATCACAGCAGAAACAGATGGGACACCCCGTGTTTAAGGAGGTGGTCCTCAACAGAGAGAGCCCGGGACATTTTGCCAGTTTGGATGCGGGCAGGGTGGCAGTGGGGATTCATTCTGTAAGGAACACAGTGGTAAATCTCTATTTCCAGCTGAACGTGATCCAACAGATTTGGAATGCAATGCCTTCCTGTGCTGCTTCTATGATCTGTACAGAATGCATTACATTATATATTTTCTGGGCAGGGGGCCTTATTGAAGTGGATCTAGACAGCCAATATTTTGCACAGATATTCCATAGTACCTTGACTAGGGGCACAACTGTACAGCCCAACTTGGGATCTGAACACATAATCATCTGATCTCATGTTCCCTTAACCACCTTTACTCATTTCACTACTGACAAATGATATTTTTATCACAGTGTAATCAGTATGTAATACTAGGCTACATTTCATCGTACTCAAGAAGAAAAGCATGGAGGTACTGGCTGTTGGGCAGAATTAGCATCTCAAGAAAAGCAGGAGTCCACAGTGCTTCATTTTCATGACATTTTTCTTCAGATTGCTGCAGATTGATGAGTTAAGAGGTCACAACTTTGTGGATGGAGATAGAAACGAGCTGATCCAATCAGTTCTTTGCTTTGGCCAGCAGAGTATTCTGATTGGATCAAACAATGCAATAGCTGCCAGCATGTGCAAGCTCCGACCGGGGCATCCTAGTCATCACTTGTCCATGATCACAGTCTCAATCTGCTCAGCCTAATAACAGCTGGGCTGGTCACAACAAATGTGGCGAATTAACATCTGAGGTCTAGACCAAATGCAACTAACAAGGGATTTCGAAGTACGGTACTTTTAGGGGATCAACCGCTTCTTAACTTAGCTGCATTCTGTGGAAGTGCGCATTCAGCCAATCTACTGGCATGCTTGTGCTGGCCTGCACGGGAGGAGCTCAGCTACAAACACTCACGGCGCAGATTAATGCTCTACATAAATGGTAATTACCTAACATTAAACCCTTCATATCCACCAACAAGCAGACATGAATTGACTTCAAACCAACCACTTATTGTGAAACAACCAACTACATGCCTCCTCAAAAGACAAATGAGAATTAGCAAGAATAATGTTGCAGCAATCAATAAACTCCCATCAGAAATGTACACAGTTGATATTCCTGTAGTATAACCATTCCTTCTCCTTCAGTTTCAATGATTATACCATTCTCCAGGCAGGTACCATGTTGGCAATTGTAAACATGTAGGCAGTGAGGGGCAGTCGGCCACTGACCCTGCTGGAAAGGATCCAGAGCAAGGTATACCTGCAGACATTTGACAAAAATAGCCAAGAACACATGAATATGGCCAATGAGAACATCCTATACATTTGCCATTACCCTGCTCTCCTTTAGGTGACAGGGGTAACACAGCTTTGCATCATATTCAGGTTTACCCTAAGATGACCTACCCTATCCCCCCTAGCCACACACACACACACACACACACACACACGTACATTCACATGCATGCGCACGCACATGTACAGACACAACACATCCTTGTGCAAACATGGAGTTGTTATCAACCTTGAATATCTACAATACATGGTTCTCTGCAGTTGGCAAACTGAACCTTATCAGTAAAGCAGTGTTTGAATGTGGGAATGAAGTGGAGGGGAAATACAAGTGCAAATTCAGTCAGAGTCCCGATAAAGACAACACGTACTCCTTCATAAAGCATTCTCCTGGCACTGCTCTAGGTTTCCTCTGTCATGTGATTGCAAATCACTTGGAGGCTGTGTCTCTTTAAACATTTGTTCATCTCATTCACACGCAAAGCCCACGACACTCTCTCAACCTGAACTAGCAGACCAGCAGTGCATTTGGTCCAGGTGGGGTATGGAGGCCAGAGGGTCTCCTCATGTTCAAAACTTCAGATTAACAATGGAAGCTAGAAGATATTTTTTCCTTGTTTCTTTTGCAAACACAATTGCCCTACTCCTGCCAGGTCACAAACATAAGCCTTTCCCATTAAAATCCAGGGCACAGCATACTTAGCAGAGAAAAACAAATAAGACTTTAGTGTTTACATAATTGCTAACAAGGAACATGGAATTCTTTGAAAATCTGGAGTTAGCAACACCCTGGTGCAATATCCCTGTCATAAAAAAATGTTTTTCATCGAACAGTCTCTGTTATTGTGTAGGCAAGACTGAAAACAATATAAATGCCAATTAAATAAAATAATGCATGGAAATGGGTTTGTACAGATCTGTCCTCTCTGGGGAGAAAAAACGTGTATACAGGGAAAATTAAATATCTATGTGTCACTGTGCTCTAAAAAGGTAAGACACCATCAGTGGTCACCATGCACCTGAGACAGTCAGACTGTTTTTTTTAAAGTGCTCCATGAAGAGTATCGGCAAGGCCTGCTAAGTACTTGAACTGCATTCTATTGTCCAGTTGAGGTGCATGGAAATACATTTCACAAAGTTATTGACGAAAATAAATAGTAAATGATGGTGCAACACTGTGGATGAAATGAAAGTGAAACAAAATGTACTACTTTAAGAAATCTGAGATAAACCAGCAAGACCACATTCAAGAACGAGTAGCTCCTGTAATTGCTGCAATATATATAACATAAGTACAGTACAGATGGTATGGTATCGGCTCATAACATTTATTTTACTGATCACATGAGTTGGCAAGCGTGCTAAATATGAATTGCGACAAGGAATTCTTACCAAAAGATTGAATTAGTGGCGATGAACAGCACCGTGCTATACAGCGGTCTCTTCCAGGTAATCAGGTCTGCGATGCGACTGAGCAGACTTGTACCTCCGGGCTGTCGGCCACCAGCGGACTGCTGGATGCTTCGGCCGGCCATCGCCTCAGCTGTCCCCGCTGTTTGCGCGCAACTTGCCTTTGCACGTCTGCCCTCCAGGCTCGCCTCCGCAGCATCTTCGCCTTCAGGTCTGTGCCGATTCGCCATAGGTAATTAACGCATACAGCTCGTTTGCAGCCCCCTGACAAAGCCGCAGCTGATTTCGTTGTTGTTATTGTTGTTGTTCCTTCGTTGACGTCATTGAGAGGCGGCCAAGGTTGCCTTGGAGCTGCGGTGAAGCGACTCGGGAGGGTGGGACTTGAATGGCTGCATGTGACCAGTGGAAAGGTGTTGCGTTATCGTGCAGGCGGGCTCGAACGAGGGAGTTTTAGCACAGAGGTATGAAGGCAGTTGATGATATCTGTAGGACGCTATAACTGAATGTAGTTTTATAATACTGATAATGTTCCATTGTTAGCCATAACAACTTCTGATAACAACGATTATGTAAACAAGCATGATGATGGCTTATGATAATAATAATAATAATAATAATAATAATAATAATAATAATAATAATAATAATAATAATAATACTTTATGAATTAACAGAGTTTAAATTAAACATTTTATGTTTTTTTATGTTAGAAAATATTTAGCCTCCACACATTAATATTTGGTAGAGCCACCTTCTGCTGCAATAACAGCTTTAAGTCTTTTGGGGGAAGTATCTACCAGCTTTGCACACTGTTTGGGAGTGATGTTTGCCCATTCTTTTTTGCAGATTTTCTCCACCTTGTTCAGGTTGGATGATGCTTTTCGACTGCAATTTTCAAATAGTTCCACAGATTCTCAATGGGACTGAAATCGAAACTTTGACTATGCTACTGTGGGACATTCACCTTTTTTTCTTCTTGAGCCACCTCAGTGTTGCTTTGGCCATGTGCTCAGGATCATTGTCCTGCTGAAAGATGAACTTTCTCACAAGTTTCAGTATTTTAGCAGACTGAAGCAGGTTATCTTGCAGTATTTCCCTGTATTTTGCTCCATCAATCCTTCCTACAGTTTTAACAGAATAATCGATCCCTGCTGATAAAAAGCATCCCCTCGGCAAGATGCTGCCACCATACTTCACTGTAGGGATGGTGTTTCTCGAGGGCATGAGCAGTGTTAGGGTTGCACCACATGTAGCACTTTCAGTTTTGACCAAAAAGCTCTATCTTGGTCTCATCTCACCACAGAACATTTTCCCACATCTTAGCTGGGTGACTCTCATGTTTTGTGGCAAACTTGTTTTGAGTTGGTTCCTTTTGAGTAATGGCTTCTTTCCTGCAACCCTCCTATGCAGACCAGTTTTACGCAGAGCTCTTGATATTGTTGACTGGTGCACCTTTACTCCTGTCAGACCTGCCTCCAGCCAACTCCCTGTTCAGCCACACCCACGCTCTGAGTCGCCTGAGTTTTAACCACACCTGCAGCAAATTCACCTAATCACCACTGAGGGATTTAAGGACTGCAGTTTCAGGCACCTCTTTGTGAGGTATTGTGCTTGCTATACTGAGCTGATTCATTGGTGTTTGTACTTAACGCAGTTCCTGGGTTTTTTATTTTTTATTTTTATTTATTTATTATAAATAACCTGTTTACCTTTTTGACCCTGCTTGCCTGTCTTTTTGACCCTGCTCTTTGTCTGGTGATTTGGATTGTTTAGTTGGACTCCTGTTTTGCTCCCCATGCTTTTTGACCCTGGCTTGTGTTTTTGACCATTCTTGAGGATTCTGATTTGGATTTGTTGGACTCTTTATTAAAGTACTGGAGCTCTGCACTTGGGTCTTCTGACTCTTTCATTACAACTCCACTCTATGCCACTGAACTCTGTAGCTCCTTCAAAGTTATTTTTTGGCCTCTCCATAGCTTCTCTCACAAGTCTTTTTTTGCTTTGTTGCTGAGTTTTGAGGGACAGCCTTTTCTATACAGTGTCTGGGTGGTGTGATGCAGCTTCCACTTCCTGATTATTGATCCAACAGTGCTCACTGGGATATCCAAACACTTAGATATTATTTTGTACCCCTTTTCTAATTTATGTGTTTGTATTACTTTATCTCTAACTTCTGTAGAATGCTCTTTAGTCTTCATTTTCACAACTTTTCTTCAGATTCTCAGCCTGACCAATGATCCTTAAACAGAATGGAGTTTTTATCCAGAAAGTCTACTTTAATGGTTCACAGGTAGAAGCCAATGGTATGTGTCCTCATTAGGGCAATTTTTTCATCTGTGTAAACTTTGAGCTTCCACAGGGGTTGAATACTTATTAACAGTATGTTGCAGGCTTTTTTTTGTTCTAACATAAGTCCATGTCACTTAAAAATAACTACTTTTGAGTTTGTCTTAAATAAAATATACGGTATGAAATTACAATGTATTTGTATTTGTAATTCAGTAAAATGTGAGAATTTGTTAAGGGTACTTTGAATACTTTTTCAAGGCCCTGCATGAATGTTCCAGCTTTAAGTGAATAATGCGCTCCTTGTGATACTAGAAACCACAATGACCAAACATGTTGATCTAAATGAATGGTTAGGTGTTTCTTATTTCATAATTTCAACACATTTAATACACATTTTAATAGGACATAGCTGAAGAGTCCCTTCCTCCCAAGTGCTTTAATTTGTGAAGTTACATTGCAAGAAAGAAGACGCTAGGGCTTGGACTGTTTGGGTGGATCATCCTATTTTTGTTGTTTCATCGTTAAGCAGTGTACAAAAGGCACTATGCTTACTTTTGGGGAGCCACTTAGCCAGACAATTCATGGGCAGAACTACAGTTTCTGGGACTAAAAGCTCTCGTTGATCTGAGAGAGGTATGCAGGTTCACCACAGGGTGGCGCCCAGGAGCCACACTTTCACAGGCCTTTGTAGTGATTATTGCTATTCAACACACAATTGAAAATATCCCTCCATCCAGGGTTGTATTTAATGCACATTAGTAAAGCCTGTGACAGCATCTTGAAAGCATTTGTGTGTTTCAGAAGTGATCAAATAAGTGTGGGTAGGATGTTTGCTTTCGTTTGCTTCCTCTGATTCTTCCCCTTGTTTACGTTGGTCTTCTCTGAGACACTGTCTTGTCCAAAGGAAGGAGAGTCTAATTTGTATGCTATACTAGCCAGAAACAAACAAATTTTTGAGGCTGATATGGCTATTCAAGCTATGTTTTTGACAGGCATTAGACAGAAAAGGCAAATGGTTGTATTTCTACAGTGTATATAGTCCTCACTTTCAATTCATCTGTGGCTCAGATTCAGTCTAATCACAAAACAATTGTCTTTAACTTTGAGGACATTTTTATCACATAATTTATCGAGTTTATTTGCTTTTGTTTCTTTTTTGCTTACATATACTTCAGCACCCTTTACATTAATACTGCAGTGTAAAAATGTATCATAAAAGCTAAAGTAACTAGAAACACCCTCAATAAGACAGTCAAAAGGCATGCAAGGTGTACACCCAAGTGACAACAGTCAGGTTACACCTTGAGTGCATACCAGACAATAAGTTAAACAACTCGCAATACACCTAATGCAGTGTCATAACCATACATGGAAACCAGGCTAATAATCTACATTTTAGTCCATTTTAGTAGCCTAATTAAGACAAAGTACAGGCAAGTAGACATTAACACTTCTTCTTTTCTTAAACAATGGTACACTAGTAGGAAGACGTTTAGTCAGAGATGGACCACAATACATGTTTTGGATGTTATTAACACTGAGGGTCCGGTTACATTCCAGCACACTTTAATTAATTGAAGGGGTGTTCCAAAGCCCCCCAGATTAGCCTTAATCCTGAACTCAATCACACATGGCAGATTTTGAACAATCCCTGTGTCCCGGGGCAAAATGGGTCCGCCAATGGGAAGCACGTTGACCCATTTTCTGCAACTCTTCAGTTGAACTGGCTGAGTATCAAGGACACGCTTCTTTGCCAAATCCGGACCCCGATGAGCAGCCCGGGAACGATCGGAGCCACCAGCCAGTTTACCATATGAGCCCTCCACATCCCAGCGGAATGGGGAATTGTATAAGCACAGTATGGGGAGTACATTTACATGCCCCTGCGACATGCGGCAATGGGAACGCTGGCCCGTTTCCTTCACGCAAACAGACCGAGGGCGCCCCCTCTTTATGGCCCTTTATGGGAAACCTGCCCGGCGCCTGCAAAAACCCGCGTGGCACAAACGCGGAGCCGTTAATTGGACTGAGGTTCACCGGGGACAATGAACGGGCTAGAACATTCCAGCCGCCACGCTCACAGGGCCCGCTTTGTTGTCGGCGTTTGTTCACTACTTGCTGTGCTCGCTGTTATCTTTTCTGTGGCCTCTCCCCTCCCCTCTGTGAGGGGGGATGAAAGGCTCTCCCACAGGACCAGCGCAGAGCACTGCGGCTCAGCCCCGGGCGTCTCTCCGCCACGCACAACATGCGAGGACTTCCAGCCCCCCGGAGGGGCCCGGTGGATGCCCCCGCCGCCCCCACGTTCCCTTGCTCTGCCCCGCGGGCCCCCGGCGCCCCGGCGGAGTGCGCCTGAGACGAGCGAGCGAGATGATAGGGCAGGCCGCCGAGGACGCCGTTGATGGCGTCGGCGCCGAGGAACTGGAGTGCAAGATCTGCTACTGCCCGTTCAACCTGGGCGCCCGGCGGCCCAAGGTGCTGGACTGCCGCCACCGCGTCTGCGCCAAGTGCCTGGCCAAGCTGCTGGACCTGGGGGAGACGCCGGCCCGCGTCCTGCTCTGCCCCTTCTGCCGCCGGGCCACCGGCCTGCCCGAGGAGGCGGCGGCGCCGGCGGGCCTGCCGGACGACTCCGGCCTGGTGGCGGCCCTGGTGCTCCGGCTGCAGAACCGCAGGAACCTCCTGGAGGGCTCCACCGAGCTCCTGCTCAGCCCCCGGCGCCTCAGCGCCCTGGTGGGGCCCCCCTCGTCCTCGTCCTCCTCCCCGTCACGCGGGTCCCCGAACTGCCTGGTCATTACCATGATGGAGCCCACCCAGGAGGCGCGGGCCACCCCGCGGGGCCCCCTCTCAGGCCTGGCCCGCCGCTCCCCCAGCCTGGACTCCATGGCGTCCATCACCCGGCGCTGGACGGTGTGGAACTGTGCCGCCCTCCTGTGCCAGGCCTCGGCCCGCGCCCTGGTCTGGCTGCTCGGCCTCCTCTACTTCAGCTCCCTGCCCCTGGGGGTCTACCTGCTCATCGTGCGGAAGACCACGCTGGGGGTGCTCCTGGTCAGCCTTGTGCCGTCCAGCCTGGTGGTCATCATGGTCTACGGCCTCAGCCAGTGCCTCTGCCAGGAGATCTGGGACTGCGTGACAGCCTAGTGGCCAGAACACGACCGGGAATGCATTCGTGTGCCTTAAATCAGCCTGCTCAGCATGGATCTGAAGAGGTGTCCCCTCATCTATGGAAATGGACCATGGGACACAGCGACAGGCTGATGTTTTCACCTTCTTCACTTGTTCAATCATCGACAGACATGGATTTATCTGGGTTTTCCCACAACTGCAGACATGGGTTGGGCAATAAGACACTTTTATGGATAAATTTTTGTTTTTTTTTTTTTTGTTTTTTTAAAATAATGATAGTGAATCACAATGTATATTCTCACAGCTGTTATGGCTTGCTATGTATAGATCACTATTTTATCATTTGGCCATGTCCATGAGAATAGTTCTCAAGCTTAGTTTTCAGAGAGAGCTGTAGATAGTTGCCAGATTTCCTGAAAAAGGAGGACTAGAGTGTTATGACTGGCTCTGACACTGACAAAACAGTAGTTGAACAAAATTGCCATTACAGTGTATATTTATGGAAACCCTAGGATTTGCTCTGTCTGGACTATTACCAGAGAATGCCACAGAAATACACGGTAACTAAACACAGAATCATATCTCTGTCCAGCAGGCACTCAAACTTAGCAGCATCAAAAAAGCTCACAAGATTTTCGAGAATGTGAATGAGCTTCAGTAAAGGTAAATCAATATAATGAAAAATTTAGCCTTACATGTGGTGATGTGACAGCACAAGATTAGATGGTTTCACTGAATATGTTATTTTGTTCAACATATCTAAGCTGATCTACGCAGTATTACACTGGTTTGGAGGCAGACAGTGGATGAAAAATGAAACATGTCAATTTTGCCAGTCACTCACGATAAAGTTATGGAAGGTTTTTCCCTGTTTTTTAAAGTAGTGACAAGCAAAATATTTGAATAACAGAAACAAATATGTATTCCTCTCCTGATGGGCATTTTTCAACAGTTGTTTAAATCCTTTTTAATTCACTGTTTTTTTTGTAATGTAAGTGTAGTGTACTTCATTCAATACTCTGTCACGCATTTTTGTAAATGGTGGTCCACAAAGGGAGGAATGCAGGCAAGCTAAACAATTGGATCCCTGTTCACAGTGTCAATCATGATAAACGACTGTTTTTGAGGATAATTGAAAGGCTAACAGTGACAGGCAGTGAGGTGAGCTCTGAAATGCCTTTTTACTGTTCGTTACCTCCTTCGTCTCATCTGCTGATATGCAGTGAGCACGTGAAGCTGTCATATTGCACAATGTTCTTATGTTAGCAGTGCTTTCGTACAAATTACAATGTAACAGCAAACTTAGCTATGCAAGATAGCACCTACGTTTTGCCTTATGGGAAATGGGACATAGCAGTTTTTGATTTTCATCATATGATAATTAAATATACTGCACTTGGTAAAAAAAGAATACGGTGCATTTTAAATCTGTTAGATTTGCTTGGGTAGAGGTTTCTCTATTGTTATTGTGACTTTAGTAAACAGGGTCTGTTCAATCTTGCTTTGCAGTTTGTTCTTAACTTGGCTGACAGATTTAAGGCGAGTTTGCTGCACAACAGTTTGAGCTCTGTGGTTGCTGTGAAAGTGTGGGATGGCGGAGGCTGCAGCATTCTGAAGAAGGACTCACTGTCGACAACAATGACCATTTCAAACGCTGCTCTGCTTCGCTACACCACAGGAGGTCGGACAGCTCCCACGCAAAAATGCTAAGACAGAGAGCTAATTGTTAATTGCACCTTGTCCTTGATGTTGTTTGACATCTCGGAAATAGGCACATAATTGTAGAGGAGGATCTGCCAGCAAATGGTTTGGCAGAAGGAAAATGGCTGACCAGAATTTTCACTAGCAAAGGCTCTGGCCTTCACACACAGGCATGTTCAGAACATGAAGTGCGCATATAAATAGGCAAGCATGCAACAACTAGTATGGATACAATGCACACAAAAAACAGGGACATAATGTGTTTGTGAATGTTTTATACACAGGGCTGAATATACACAGTGCTATACATAGAAATCTTATCTAGCAAAGTTTAAAAAAATCATAAAATATGTTCAGTCTTCTGTTTTCTAAACATGAAAACTGGTCAGAGCCACACATGGATATGGTATTTTCTTGCAGTTTACTTAGCAGATGCTCTTATCCACAGCAACTCAGACAGCTTACAATTATTACTCGTTATCCATGTATACAGCACAGTGGAATACCTTGCCTAAGCATACAACAACAGCAGCCCACTTGGGCATTGAACCAGAATCAAACTGGCAACCTTTGGCTTAAAAACCCTGCCTCACACAATAATGGCACACAAATGAGGTTTCCACAATGTTGTACGAAACTGAGCAAAGACAAAAGATCTGACATTTGAAAATGGTTGTAATATTCTACTCAGTCCACAGTACACATATTTATATCCACATTATGAGACATCAAGGGAAATTTTTTGAAAAATGATTGGTAGCTAGCTAATTATCATCAACGAGATGTATCTTATGGGAGCAATAAACTAATTTTAAACACCGTGGACAAAGTCAATATGCATTTTAACAAAAACCCTTGTAAGTCGTAACAAACACTTAGTTCCTCACAAGTCTGATTTGTAAATGCTTGAAAATGTTCGTAATACAAGATGATCCCTGAGTTGAATATATCCACAAATCATCCTAGGTGCCTTATAAAGCTATATATACAACTGAAATACATAACATAAGCAATACGTGTGTGTGCTTTGTTGCATGGTTTGGTCTTTATGTTTTCATATCTACACAAACTAATCTAGCAATATGACCTCTGCATACCTTTCCAAGCATTCTCTGCATAGTAGTATAGAGGTCAAATCAGACTATTCAGTGGTTACATTAATTAAATACCCCAGGGTGATTTAATTAATAGTCTTTTCATTTCCTTTTCCTGCCCAATTTTTTCTTTATTCAGCGGAACATGGGATGAGGCAGGTGCTGGTCATGTGATAAGGGAAGTAGAGCATGGTCAGACTTAAAAAAAAAAAAAAAACTGTGGATCGAACCAATGTACTGAGTCTTGCAGATGCCTGACCAGTATTTCACAAAATAGGGGGAGGGAAGGGGTCTGCAATGCTGTGTCTTTTGCGTTCCAGGCTGTGTGCAGTAACCCAGTACAGTCACAAAGGCATTTATTTTTAACTGCCCTTATCTGTCACAAGAGTCAGCACCATTGAAGATAACACTGCCCTCTTCTGGCACAACTTTGTATTGGTAGAGATCATTTTGGCACAATTACTCCCTGCCCCCCAAAGCCCATGTCTTGACTCCATCAAGCCAGAAACCAGTTAACAAACTGCCTGTACTGAAAGGGAAAAGGGTGGGAATGTGCTGCCAGTGTGCGCTGTATAGTCAAAGTTTTCCTGAAAACAGTTGTTCAGTAAAAATGGAGAAGCTTATTGATGCTAATGGGAGAAGGCCAGACAGATAAGAGATACAGAGCTCTGTATATCCAATGGCAATTTTTATAAAAATACCTGACCGGCTACAGAAGTTAATTGACATTCAAATATAAATTCAAACTAATCTTGATGTATGTGTTTTTGATTCAGGATGTACGCTGTAAATATCGCATTTCAACTACAGAGTACGACCACGTTTTCTGACATCTCAAAGCGCAGCTGGCTAATGCAATCTGAAATACAGCAGTGTCACTACTAGCTGCTTCAGAACTGGCGATTTTGATATCCCTACCAGGTGCTGTGCAATGACACCCGCAATCTTATGTGAGCAAAAGCCTCAAAGGTTCATTGTTTTGCAATGTTTTCAAAATGCTGCGCATTCTGAACACACGCGCAATATGTGCTGCAGTAGCGCTGGGAGGTAGCGAGCAGTCCTGGCGCGCGTCTCAGCGGCGAAAATCCCATGCATTACATGACCGATATTTAAGATATCCCCTTGTCCCTAATCCGCCTTGACCTGAGTCAGAGGGTGTTTACGAGCACTAGATTTCCTCCCTGCCTCCAGCGCAGTGCTGTAATCCAGCTGAAAGCAGGGGGATGCGGTAGGCCAGGGGAACAAACTCATGAAAGAACAGCAGACGAATCCCGCAATGCTGGCTTTGTCACCTGTTGGCTGTCCAACGAGACACTTTCCCTGGGTCTCTTTTTCTCACAAAACCATACTAGGTGTCATTTAAACAGGCTGCAACGATGCAATGGCCTCAGAAAAAAATAGCTGTCTGTGTCCTTTTGTGATATGCAACTTTGTTGATATGTGTCCAGGTAATAGGTATTTTATGAGCTTTTTTAAACAAAAAAAAAAACAGGTGCTCTGACCAGCAGTGTGCCATCTGAGAGCAGAACAAAATCTGTTAGGCCTTTTTACAGTCTAACTGCAGTGACAAAACTGGGCAATTCTGGTGATCTGCTAACACCAAATTCATATTGTAGAAAAAAAGAAAAAGTAGGACTTCCTTTCTCAACGCTGGGGACAAAGTGCATCACAGTTACATTAAATCAACAGTTTTGTTTCCCTGTTTAAAGCACTTTCCAGGTATCCTCTCATGCACAGACAAAAATACTGGAAACAGTACGTGTGTATTTTCTGTGAATACTGCTCTGCCATTATGTGTAATCCTTTTAGATTCTGCTCCAATAAGCACACTATGGCTATTTTCATTATTTAATTGCTTTTTATTCAAAGGATTTAGAACACATAATCTTTTTCTGAGTGCATCACACAGACTTCCCATAGACTTCCCAGTAATTTCTTTTGTTACTTCCTTGTGAGGTCCTTGTAGGATTCAAGTTTAGTCTGAACATTTAACATACACACACACACACACACACACACACACACAAGCACATGTATACACACATATTCATACACAAGCAGACAAATGGTAAGATACACATGCACACAAACACATACACACACAAAAGCGAAGATACACACATACATACACACACACACACACACAAGCAGCAGACAAAAACACACTAACATGCACACTCACATTCTCTCTCTCTCTCACACACAGACACACACACAAACATGCACACTCACACTCTTGATCACACAAACACACACACACACACACAAACATGCACACACACTCTCGCTCACACACACACACACACACACACACACACACACACACACACACACACACACACAGTGCCTCAGGACTGGCTGTGTGGCTAAGAGCTGCAGATAATGGGATTGTGTGAAAGGGCAGCCCTGCGTCTGCGCGCCCGGTGTGATCAGAGGGATTTCCTCACCCGCGCAGGGACTGAAGGCGGCTGCAGGTTTCCACAAGCCTTTTACAAACAGCCGTAGTATTTGGGGGGAAAAGGGAACTCTGTGGCTCAAACACACACGGGCGCACCTGCAAGCCCAACCATGGAACGCTGTCACTCAAAATCGCGGAGTTCAGAGTGAATGGCAAGCTTCTAGTACGTCTCCAGCCCTGTCCTCCAGTGTGACCCGCAATGCCTCCCTCAACCAACAAAGTAGCTCCCGATGACAACGCTGCCTTGCCGCAATCCCTGGATGAAGCCAAGGCTCTCGTGGACGCACTGATTAAGGTGAGAGGCTTGGCTGTGCTTGTGCAATACTGTTTTTAATCACTTACTGTAACTGTACTGTAATTGCAATAACTACTGAAAATCTTTAATCTGATCGACAAACCATTGTTCTGGCAGGTTTTTTTTTAGCACATTAGGCTATTAAAATTAAGATGTTTCTGGAATATTGTTTTTGCCAGTTCAAATGTCCATTGAAAATGCCACAACCAAGATGCATTGACTTCCAAAAATATATCATGTATTATTTAGTATTATACAGCATTCATTCTTTGATGGAAATTTCACAGGACTGTTCTGAAAGACAGTAAGTCTACCAGTAAACAGGGAAAGATCCTTTTGTCAGGGTGGCCACTATCACTGAACACTGCTCATAAACTGACTGGTGGAGACTGACTCTTTTAATTCATCCATTCAACACACAACAGCCTTCACCGGTAGGGAAGAAAACTCATACCATAACAATAGCTTCCTCAGCCATCATCCTTAATGTATTCTATGCAACACGTGACATATAGATTTCCACCAGAGTGCCTCTTTTAACCCGCTTTAGGACTTTGACTGCCCTATGTATACGACTCAGTATAGAGTAATACTATAACTGTAGATAATCTCCACTGTTCTTAAACTATTCCTAGGTATGATTTGAGGATTTGTATGATTGATCCTACGCCAGCACAGACGTCACTTACCTTTATGACTAAAGGAAGTAAAGAACCTTAAAAGCATGGCAGAATAGATCAGTTTGATGATGGACGCAAAGTTCAGTACAGCCGCCAGAGAAAAGCACAGCATCTTTTGATGCACAACTGGTTTTATTCTTTAAGTCAAGATTTTGGAAACACATTACAGCATGTGTATGCACGCTGTAGTCCAGTTATCTCAATGTCTCTGAGAAGGAGGGATGATAATTTGGTTGCAAACATCTGATAGGACACCTAGACACACCCTCATGGGCTGCTCGGCGCAATATCTGCAGGAATAAAGTGCCACTGATTTCCTAAACTTGATTGTTCCCTCTTGATCGTTGCACCATCTTCGCAATACCTAACATCCACCTCGAAGCTGATTTGCAAAAGGCTGTTACTTCTGTAAGCATGACACAATTGTAAAACAGCCTTAAATTCCATCGCATCCGAAGGGGGCCCTGGAGACCATTCATCAAAAAGTAACCTGATGTAAGAACTTGCCTTTGTGGACACTACCACAATGACACTGCCATCACTGGTAGTAAGTTCACAATAGCAATCATGTCATAATCATTTTCTGAGACATGAAGTTGCTTGTCATAAGGCTGCTTCTGTTTGTTTGGTACTTTATAAAATTAGATTGACTTCATCCCAAGAGTATACACTCACCTGTAGTGTGTTGAATAAAAGGGCTTCTCATAGTCCGCAAACCAGCATAGTTAAACATATCTTGCTTTTAGTCGTTTTTTCTGTGTAACATTGTGTGACAATTCTTTTTTAAAAGCCTTATTTTAAATGAAGTTTGAATGAATCTGACAACCATTCTTGATTCTTTGTGCGAGGAGACATAGGACCACATCTTATCCACCCCCAACTTAGTACTTAACTGCTATCCCCATTTAATCATATTCTTGGGCACTGTCTTACACAGACAGCCACTGGTCCTCTCTAATCATCCACATGCATGTTGTCATTCCATCGCGGGCCAGGTGGTGGCGTGCTACCGGCACCTGTCCTCGTGCGTGGGGGGCTGTACGGATGGCACCAGCCTGCGCGATGAGCTCCGGCGGACGCGGGAGCGGGCCCAGGAGCTCGCGGTGGCCAACCGGCAGTGCCTCACGGCCCGCCTGCGGGACAAGACCATCGGTGAGGAAGAGAGGCGGGAGACCGAGCTGCTGTGGGTGGCCTTCTCCTCCAGCCTGGAGATGCTCCACGCTGACATGTGCAAGGTGTTCCACGTGGGCAAGAACTTCCCTTTGTCCAAGACTGCCTTGGTACAGACCGGCATACAAGGTAGGACCAAGGTCTGCTAGGTAGCGGCATGAATCCAAAGCACTGCACGTCATCACATTACATTACATCATGTTGCAGGCACTTAGGAGACACTGTTGTCCAGGGCAATTTCCAGCGCACGAGAATTGAAGTGTATCCACACAAGTTATGAGCGACAGTGTCAGACCTGGTTAACAGTGCATGCACAACACCGTTCAAGCATCACTCCCAGAATGCTTACACTGGAAAAAAAAATCAATCTATCTATATAACACGTAATAAAAAGCAGATGTGCTAGATAAGATGTTTTCCAAACACACATCTTTGAAAACCCTTTGTTTCAGCAATGACATATGCCCCTAAAGGACTATTGACCACATAACTTTGTGGCCTATCTCCCTTCGAAAGTCAAGGGGGTATTTAGTATACTTATAGTGTGGCCTCAGACTTGAATTAAACAAACTTAAGCTGGAGTTTTGTTACTTCACTTCATTATTTTTTTAAAAGAATGTGGCAATTTAAGAGGTACGTGTGACACAACACAAGACGGTCCTGGTAGTAAATTTGGCAATGGAGCTGCTGGGAGGTGAGGTATCATGTCAGAGGTCCTTCACTGACTTAGAATCAGATCCGGACATCACCACCACAGTGATAATGTTACACGCTGCTTTGTTACTGTTGTTACTAGCTGTGCTAGTATCCTACTGGTTCTGCATGGAGCGTTCTGACAAATCCACTTGCCTCTGTTGCAGGAGAGACCACTGAGGTGGCCGCCCGCGCCCTTAGCCTGAAGGACCTGAACCACAACGACACACCGGCGAGCGTGGAGCGCCTGGAGCAGAGCGACCTGGAGGCGGAGACGGCCCACGTGGACCAGATGATCGAGGACATGGAGCAGAAGGTCAACGTCCTCCGCTGGACAGTGGAGGCCCAGGGGCCGCTGGACGGCGACACGGTCAGCACCGACAGCGCCCCGCTGGCCCTGCTGTGCACCGATGAGGAGGACCCGGGCCGGGTCTGCGACCGCAGCCAGATGTTTATGGCGTCGGTGCTGGGCGGTGTGTTCGCCGTGGCAGTGCTAATCTCCGTCAGCGCGGTCTACATGTTGTGAGCCTCGTTCCCTGTCCGGAAGGGGCCAGTGCCGGTCAAGCCAAAGAGCCAGCATCTGACCGAAACCTCCGGCCACATGCTCAGTACTTATGAGTTCAGCTGTGAGGAAGACTGTCAAAAGGGATTGGAGCCAATGTGAAGACTTGACAAGACCATGTATGACACAATGTGTGGAGGCCATATACGCCATCTGATATCTGTGGTACATTTTTTCGTGCAGCTTTAAACTGAAATTAAAGCCTAAACATGAATTTAAGGTTACTGAATTTGAGTGAGTTCAGCCAACAGACTGAAGTTCATTTAATCCTCAGAAATTTGATAAAACTTCTCCATCTGGAATGATACCCAGCCAGGAAATTATGTATCCAGATGCCCACGGAAGAACTCAAGTGAGTATGCGTCTGCAGTGCAAGGGATACTGACACTGTTTCAGACTTCCTGGACTCATGCACTGCTGTTGTAAGCTTTCAGGTTTGGTAGGAAGGGGGAGATAGGGTGGGGCAATTGAGGGCGGGGGGCAGGGTGGGAGGGGATTGTGTAATATAACTGAATAACACAGAATAACATGAATGAGCCATCCAGAAAGAGTTGTAGTTACAGTGTAATAAAAACATGAATCATTATTTTCTACTTTATTTTATGCCATTTTCTGCTGTAATTATGGTCCACTTCATTGTTTATAATGGCTATGACTGTTCAGTTAATAACAGAATTGGGATGGCAGCTATGCTAAGGTATGTGTTGGTGGGGTATACCCCACACTTATGCAGTACTTAGACTCTTTTGGAGTTTCTTGCAGAAGTAACCACAATGACCCTGAGATCTGACCCATTTAAACATTTATTTCTGTATCATCTAACTAATTTCAACCCAGCGATTTTGGATACAGACTCACAGGGCTACATAATAAAGACCCAGGCCTGGACCATCTGTACTTCCTTGCCTGTTTTGCTTCATCTGTGTCTCCATCTTAACTTATCTGCCACATTACATCTTCAAAAATACTCCAGCACCCCAGGGTATGTTTCTTACCAGTAGCTAACAGACACATCTCTTCATTGCAGCTAATGTGATGGTAGTCACTTTTCACCTTTAGCGGAATATAGATGTCTCTTATTTTTGTTGTGCATGAAAGCTAGATAGCTGGCTAACTATGGTTATAACCAAAAGGTTCTATTACTAAGGGCCCCAAGATAACCACCTTGCTATTTCTTCTAAACAGTTAGCCACTGTGTCTGACAGATGTAAAAGTGCCTTACAAAAAAGCAAAAAGTAGTGTGGCTCCAATATGACATTGACCAAATGTAATTAGCTGTGATCCCTTTCCCTTACTGAAAACAGTTAATAGCTAATATTTTTTTATATTTCTTATAATATTTTCTTATTTTGTTTCAGATACTCCTGAAAAGTGTATACACAGTAATACCCAGAATTTAGACACAAAGCACAGAAATACATGGATTTATCTGGGCCTTCCACAAACTGGTGGAGTGTTAAGGGCACCTGGAATCCTATGGGTCTTATAATTTGTCCTTAAATGACATGAAAGAAAAGCTCCTTCAGGCACATGTAGTAGCCCCTACGGTGTGTGTTAGCAATGACTGATTATTAACAATGGATATCGAGGTCCAGAATTGTGCATTTAACTTATGAAACATGACAGGATTGCATTACAGTACAGTTTCTTCTTGGGGTATTAGGTCAGTCCATGGTTCAAAATACAATTCACATTTCTAACACAGTCCACGTAAATTCAAAATGGTGGCTTGTCAGATGCCTCAGCCATTGATGTGCGCACACCTGTCAGCTTATAGTTTACAAAGAACCAGGGCATTCAGTCCGTGGATTGACCTAGTTGCTTAAGGCAGGTAGCTGTTACTCTGACATATCATGATAATTGTGTCTTTGAGGGGGACAAGTCTTTTCCCTTCTTTGGAACGGCTTGTAAGTTATCATACAAGTCCTTACAAAGCTTATTGGTAAATAATTCTGATGTCCTTAGCAGCCACTGTGACAGTGATAGTAGTTTTCATGTGGTCTTCAAGTGCCTCATTCTGAGACCATTGCAGCCACACTTACCACTTGAGAGAACTAATGAAGATGTCAAGAAAACAGATCTACACACCTACTTTTTAGTAGTTACATTCATTCCAGCTCATTAGTTGTCCAGAATATACCTGGAAAAGGCTAGTGATGGTCTGTGTCTGTCTATGTACAATGTTTCCTGCCGTTCTTAAGATGACTGTGGCTTAATGCTCATGCTACTCAAAGCCCTATAGCTGCAGACTTAATATGCTAAATATATCCTTAAAGCCACAGCTAAAACCAATTTAGATATAATCCCATTCCATATAGTATTTGGAACAAGGTGGAAGTATTGCTCATGAATTCGTATGGTGTATCAAGATTCTGAGCCAAGATCACAAAAGTGTATGACTTTACTTCAGGTGTATGTGTTACCATCTCTAATCAAAGTGAACATATGCTTTTGTCTCCCTCCAGTGGGAAGTAAAGGTCATGGTTAATTTCAGTTTGAGTGCCCTGGATTTTCACTGCACCTTAACTGGAAAGATGATGCCACACTGACTTTGTGTTGTGACCACAGAATAGAAGTTGTTGCATTTTCTGTAGTGAAAACCTGACTTGCCTCATCTATGAGAATATACTGTGATAAATTGTGATAGAGTAGTTTAAATAGTTCATTGTAAAACAATCAAACAACAGCAATGTACCTCAAAGTAGTTGCCTTTCACTAAGAAAATTCCATAGCAGTTCAAAAATTGCCCCTTGGATTAGAGTTATTAATATACATGTCCTCATCACATAGTATGATTGACAATTTCACAGGAAAAAAACCTTCTCAATTCATGATGCAAAATCTCATTTGTGCTAATGGTCAAATCATATTAAATTAACGTCGGATGTTTTATGGTACCGCACAGATACATACAAGTTCATTGTTGGCAAAATTAACTTATAAAGTCAAAATAAGAGACAATACTACATTCTCATTTCATTTTTTTTTTTTTTATTCAAATCTCAAAGTGGTGAAAAGTGAGGTCTGTGTAAGCTGAGAGTAATGTATAAAATGTTTCTGTTGTTTTTTTTTTTTAGGTCAGACGTACATTTTTTAAAATATATGATTTATGATGCATAGAGTTAATGGTGTTTGGTACGCAAGGCAGAACTTTGTAAGCCAAGTGGCCAGCTACATGGGACATGCCATTGGAGGAATGTGTGCTGACATCTCTCAGCCACTGCAAATTCCTGCTCCATGACTCACCCCATCACTCCTGCTGAGAGGTTTCCCATGAGGCAGGACGAGTAGCCCTCCCCCATGTGATTTTCCTCCACCTGCTACCCATCCTGTGCTCTGGGCAGCAGAGCTAGCCACACTGGGTGCCCCGCACAGGTTTGGGAAAAACCAGTTTGTGTGGCCACTGTGCAACAATGTGTTTGCTCTGCGGGTGTCTCTACCCACAGAGTGTTGCATTGCTAACATTATGGACATGTTAACTTTGAGCTTGGTTTCATTAATGGAATGAGTGTGGGGGGGGGGGCTTCTCATCTAGCAACAAACCTTGATGATGGTAGCAACAAACACACATCAAGCACAGTGCTGCATTTATCATGCTTAAAATTGCTCTCACATGAGAAATACATCATTAAACAACTGAGAGGAATCTCAAATCTCAAACTAATTTTGTCTGAACAATCAGAGACCTTTCTATGAAAAAAAGATCCACTGGCTGGGCTTACACTTTATCTGTATGTTCCTTGGATGACAACTGAAGGCTCCAACCTGGCAACACATGCTGAAATACCATCTGTCAGCCTCAACATTTTAATATGTGTGGACATAGGAAGTGGAGTACTGCGCCCCATTAATTAAAAGCCACGTTTTAATTTTAAGCAAAGGGAAATCATTTTTTTTTAAGAATCAGATATTCAGGGTTAAAGGTGCTCAGAAAGATTCATACCACTGATGCAGACAGCAATGAATCAATCCAGGATTATCAGATCCATTGTCTCTCACTGCACAAATCCAGTCAGGCTCAAAATTTATTTGGAAATAGAGATTAAACCAATGAGAAAAGAAACATTGACACTAAATGGGGTGGTGTTCAGAACACATGGGTCTCAATAACATGAAGAAAGCCATCAAATAACATAACCTCCATGCAGTAGGATTCCTCTTCCACTCAGGACACAAGAATCACATGGACAGTGCCCTCTGTATTTATAAAAACATACATATCTATTAGCTATTACTAATGAATGTACTCCTGTTTAATAGTGTCTTGTAAGTCCTCACAGGCTAGGCACTATAGAGTGCATGACACAAATAAATAATCAATCAACCAATCACACTGGATTTTTTTTTTTTAAAGTTTCCACAGGGATTGCTAAAGACTGCAAACAAATGGTCATTGACTGCAAGATGGAAGACATCTATAAAGGATTTTTTTTTTTTTTTTAAAAAAAGCTGAATCTACCACTTTCCATTGTGGTATCAATTACTAAGAAATTTAAGTATCTGATAGAGTGTCAACTCACCAAGGAACAGGAGCAAGTGTATCTCGCCACCAGAGGCTGTGAATGACCTGGAGCCTTTGTTGAGTTAGAGGGAGTCATAAATTCTAACCTGTACCACAGAGTATTTGGCCAAAATATGGTTAACCTTAGCAAATATCTAATATATACATTTTTTCTGTTATGTCATGTCTATGTTTTTGTTTAGTCAGTAGTGGGTATGAATCAACTATGCAGGGTACAGTATTGTTATAAAATATGTTTAAACTGAGGGTTTAAACAGCTCAGCCGTGAATTGAATCACCTCTTGTATCGCCTAAATCTATTACTCTTGTCTGACAGCTTTGCCTTGAAAACCGTGCAGCACAAACGTGGATCAATTCTGCAAAGGCGCTGCACAAAGCTTGCTTCAACACAACAGCGAAATTCATGCTGCATGATGTTAACCCTTTTGCGCAACTGAAAACCTGCTCGGTGCCTCAGAAGCAAATAAAAGACCGCTGACTAACAGGAACAGCACCAGCTATTTCCTCCATGACAGTCAATAGTCTGTTGCTACCGACATTATTGGTGTGCTGAAGGAGTAATGTACACTGTAGCTACCATATAATACAGTAATTATGCTTCATTTATTCAGATGCAGTCGTTGAAATCTGCGATTTTTCTGTTACAAATAAAAGTATTTTAAAAGTCTGACCAAAGGTCTAAGTGGTAGTAAATATAATTATATAGTTTAAAGTGTTAAAATATCTTAATTAATGATCGGATGTGAATTTTGCGAGTTCGTCTGGAGATGAAGAGCGACTGAAAACTATGTATCCTGTAACTGTGATGGGTTTTGGAAACCCTGCTTTCTACTTCATGAAGCACAACGTTCAGTTGTCAGCACCAGTTCACTCATTTAGCATTTACAAATTCAACGTTTTGCGTCATACAGAAAGCTCGCTGATAGCTTATCCCTTCCTCTAACAATTATCAGCCACTCTACAAACTAAGCTATAAGGATCAGTGCATCTGCGCGGGTCCTACGCAAAACTGATCATCGTGAATCGACCGTAACCTACACAGGCCGCAGGACTACAGTCGCAGCGCACTCTTCATTGGCGTGAACGCCGTGTTCGAGATCGGCAGTGAGAAACGCGACTCGAAAGATCGCTCAGTTGGGGCTTTGATTGGTCGTGCCTGAGCGGATTCAGCCCTGGGGAAGAAGTGTGTTTTTAGTTTGACTGGAGCTTCTCCTCTCCAATCAGATTTGTGGATCATGCACTGACAACAAACAAAAGATCTAGCTAGCTAGCTAGCTGTCTGTCCATGTCTTGTTTTAATCGTAGCTATCTTTATCTTTATTTGCTTTTTTAAAAAGACCTTCTTCTTACAGCGTTCACTGAAGTGCTAGCTAACCGTTGGTCTGTTTGTTACATAGCTTGCCGTTATCGTAACGTTGTTATTTCAGTGTGTATTTTAATAGATAAAAACAGTGCGATCGCCATGTCCGGGCAATCCTCGGGCTGTGGGTTTCTGATGTCGGTTGTGGTTCATGGGGACTCGGCTCTCAACGAGCAGGAAAAAGAGCTCAACCAGCGACTCAGACAGCTTTATCCAGCAGTAAACGAACAAGAAACCCCGCTTCCCCGATCTTGGAGCCCCAAGGACAAGTTCAGTTACATCGGTCTTTCTCAGAACAATCTTCGAGTTCATTATAAAGGTACAGCGAAGAAATATGACGTGTGTCCCATCATGTTACTTACACAAGCCAAGCGAAAACACATTAACACTGACAGTAGCTAGCTAGCAAGCTAACGTTAGTCATTTAAAATGTTTGAAAAACAACAGAAGAAACGATGCGACTGTGTCGTATGCATTTAGCTAGCATTAGTTGCTGGCTAGCTCTAAAATATATTTACTGTCTGGGTATTTTGGCACAATCCCGAACAGAGAGAAAAATAACTCTGGCTAGGTAGCAAGCTAATGGTTTTCACATAACGTCAGCTAGAACGTCAGCTAACATTACATCGCACCTGGCCTGTTGTTCACTATCTAGCCACTTAGCTAGCTAGCCTCATAGCCTTATAGCTTAGAGCGGGCCAGGTGCCATGTAGCTAATGTTAGTTAACTCCAGCTGTCGTACAAAATGTTCTAGCTAATAGCATGGCTACCGTGTATTTCAAAACAACATTGGCTAACTACCCAGATGGTTATGATTTTGATGTGTTAAGGCTTTTAGGCTTTTATTCAACTAACTATGCAATAAATTGCGAAACAACATCGCTAGCTAACAAACTTGACTTAACAGACCAAACACAGTTCTCCCGAGGTAGGAAAATGATCATTAAAAATGAAGTAGTTGCAGCCAACTAGCTATCTAAATGTTCGATGCCAGTAAGGCACATTTAAAGTAACGTTACTGGGTAAATAGCTCAATTCATTTCACTCTTCAAGATTAGGGGTTAACCTATATACCTAAACATACAAAAGGACAGGAAAAACAACTAGAGCAAATGTTGGTGTAATCTGTTGACATCTGTTTTTACTATATCCTTTGTATTGAAGAAAGTGTTGTGTTTGTGTCAGCATTACATTAGGTAGTCGCTAACATTAGCGAGCTACAACAATAGAATGAGTAATGCCAGTTAGCTAGGCGGCTAACTAGCCAGCCACTGTCATGAGAGTTCAGTGTCTGCAGATCCTGCATAGGCCATTGTCGCAGTCTCTTAACAAGACCATAGCTGCATTTTATGTAGCTGGCCTTAATCTCTTTGTTTTCCTTTAGCCAGGTAGATGACCAGTCTGGGTAATATTGGTTTATCCCGAGTTTATGTGACAAGAGAACTACGTTCATTTACGCCTGCCTCCGTGGAATAGAATTAGAAACGGTTGCTCTCTTGAGAGCGCATCCTGTTGTGCCAGGATAACTAAATCACCAGAGAGTGCGCAGCCTATCAAGATGCGCTCAAAATAGCCCGAATAACCCAAGGACGATGTAAATGGAGCAGCCGTAGTAGCTATACGAACATGAAGGGAGCTGTAACAATGAACACTAGCAAGCTGTTGCAGTGGGATCAGGGCTGCAGTTTTCATGCAGCACAGAAGCTAGGCCTTAAAATAACAGGAAGAACGAGAGTGGTTTGAGTCATGCTCAGCCCTGTGAAAAGGCTCGTGAGAGGAGAGGGCTGTAGCTGCGAAGACACTGAAACCGGCCACAAAACTAGCTATTGTAAAAATGATGGGGCTTTTGCGTGGTAACTAGCTAGTTCACTTCCATATAAATTATGATATTTGAAAAAAAACATGCGTACGTTTCAGGTTAAACATTCCATTGTCTCATGATTCTTTTACACCCCAAACCCCACGACCCTTAACTTCAAAGGTTGTTCACACTTAAAGCTGTGCAATGCGTCATACTTAGGGAGTTCAAGTCAGACTGGTTTCACGCGTAATGCTCTTGATTGATAACACTTGTTTAAAAAAGGATAATGCTTTGCTTGGGTCTATGAACAAACCGTCGTGCGATAATATAATTTTTTTTTCTAGCAGAAACAAATACTGTGAGTTGAAATGTTCAACATATATTGCTCTTAAGACCTTTAAACTAGCTAAATTACATATGTGCATACACAATGTTACATGTTCTTGTCTTCAAGTGAATTTGCTGAATTCAGTACACTAACTTGAAAACAATCTGGGTTAGGTTGCAACACAGCAAAAGACAGATGTGTTTCGGGCTTAGCTATCCTATCTTGTTTGTGCAAATTAAGATCATGGGTGAAACAAACACAGTTTAAAAATCTTACAGATTCATTTAAGATTACAAAATTACTTGATAGCCATGGCAGCATCTGTGCTGCAGTCAAGGAAGAAAATAGAACAATCTAGAAAGAACAAAGCTGAGCAGAAGAGTAAACTTTGGCCATCTAAATGTACTGGAAGGTGAAGTGATGAGGAGATACCAGATACAGTGTGAAGGTTCTGCCTTTTGAGGGAAGACATAGATTGCTTAATTTTTCAAAGCAAATATGGATAAAATAACTTTTTTTTTTTTTTTGCTTTGCCAGGTTGTAGATGTTTTAGATGCCTTAGGTTGTGTGTTGGTTAATTGTGGACCCTAAGGTGATATAGACATGTTTTAGTCTTTTTTGGAATGACTGATGGCCTCTTGGTTTCTACATCTTCTCCATTCCCCCGTGTATAAGGGTAAAGTATGTGTGTGTGCGTGTGGGGTGGGAAGGTGATGATGGTGTTACAGTATGGAGGCTGTGGGCTGGCATGTACCCTGTCCTGTCATGACCGATCGGTTATCCCAGCATGTGTCAACATATTCCAGAAAGCACCATGTATGTAGCACACGGAATGGCCCCTGTTGCATCAGAATAACCTCTGTCATCATTTCAGCAGCTTACCATAAAATACCCAACACACTTAACAACACAAGCTATGTTACATAAAAGACTGTCAAAAAGGTTGGCTCACTGCCTCTTCCAGAGGGATTTTCACTTGTTTCTGTTAAATGAAAGCTTTTAACATTTTATTCAGGCCAGTCTATTTTGAGTAGCTGTGTATCATGTTTGCCTTAGAAATATATGAATGTTGGAAACGCCTTTGTGCATAGTTAGCAGGTTTCTCTATACTGTTTCCATTTGGAATCAAGCTTTCCTTGGTGGCACAAGACAGTGTCATAGTGTGGCTTCTCTCACTGGACCTCTTTCCACACATTTATCCAGTAGAGAGCCTGTTCTGCCTGAGGGGGGATTGATCCTGAGAGCAGACCTCAGAGTTGCCATTTTGGTACGTCAGACGTTGATCTCATAGCTGGTTTCAGAGGCTAGAACTCTGGCCTTAATGTCCGTTCTGCTTGTCACACGCCGAGCAGCCCCATCTAACAAAAGCGCGCTCTGTCCCTCGTTCGCCGTCACCTGTGACAGGCATGAGACCCCTCTCTCAATCCAGCAGCACCTTTGAATAATAGTGAGCGTGTAGGCATTGCCGGGACACTTTGTCCCCCTGTCTTTTTTTCAGAGCTGTGAGAAAGAGACCTCTTTCACGCCTCGCTGCTCCTCTTGGACAGAGCACACCTAAGGGGGTGCTCCACAGACCAGAGGGCCTGTGTTCAAGTCCCCAGAGACACTTCTCTTCCTGGCGACCGGCTGGATGTGCAATGTCGTCCTGGATCAGAGATATTTGTGGTCCATACGGGCGGGGGGAGAAAAAAAAAAAGCGATGTTTCGCAAAGTCAGGTTACCTGAATTATGGACGGGTCTGGACTTGCCAATCTCTGACAGGCAGCAGAATGTCGAATGAGCTAACATCATCAGGTGTCCATGTGATGAGTTATTTAAGATCATGGAAGGTGTAGTTTCTTTTTTTTTCTGAGAACAATTAAACTATGTTCCATGATGTGCTCTGTTTGTAAAGGGCATCTAAGGTCATTCGCTGAAAATCGTCTGCCAAGGGGCGGTATTTTAAATGATGTATTAAATGTCAGGCTTCATATGAACATCTTTTAATTTATGTTTTTAAGAGAACAGTCATGGGTATGGTACTCTTGTTAGCTCTGCAGGTAGGCTTATTAAATCAATGCAAGCAGATTTTTGACAAATAAACTGCTGCTACCTCCATTTTGTAAGCTCCACCTCTGTAGGTGCTTCAAGTTGCATTGTCATGCGCATTGCAGGATGTGCCTTTTGTGTCTGGAAGTATTTATAGGTGACCTTTTGGAGGAAAGAATAGTGCAGTCGATATCCATTGGGATGGATGGTGCGCGATGGGATTTTTCTCTGCGCTATCATCTGAGACATGAGGGCCAATATCTCTGTGCGGCAGCTTGGAATCCTCACAGCCTTGTTGGGTCACATCAGGGGAATGCAGTCACTTTGATTGCTTGACCTGGACCTTTGAACATGTCTGCAGTAGTAATCGAATCTAAAATTCACATTCTTCAGCTTTGTGTACCGCATGGTCAGTAAGTAAGGTTTTTCTCCTTCAGTTTCCGTGTGACAATAACTTCTGTTCAGTGAGGCTCTTTTTTTAAGCCGTGATCTCGTTGCAGTTATCTCACAGGACTCTGTTACGTTGAAAGTGTGCAATGCAGTAGTAGAGTTTTAATGATGTGCAAATTTTGCTATGCAGGTTGAGGGCAATCGGCTTTAGATATGTCAATATGTGAACTGGGATCTAAGGAACTACAGTAAGATTTCTTGTCCCCTTCTCCTTACCTTTCTGCCAGGTCACGGGAAGACCCCGAAAGATGCAGCTTCGGTACGCGCGACACACCCCATCCCGGCGGCCTGCGGGGTCTACTACTTCGAAGTCAAGATCGTCAGCAAAGGACGGGATGGGTAAGAGGAACCACTCATGATGAAATGCAGATGAAATGCTGCCACAGATTGCCTATAATTGCTCTCCGTTTAGAAACAGCTGGGTAGTTTGATTGCAGGTAGGCCAAAACCAATCAGTCAGTCCCAATCAATAGTTACATTTGGTGGTGTGGCCCGTAACAGAATTGCGGCTGAGCAGTATAGGAAAAGATTTTGAAATCGTAACATAAGTGATGAATAACTGCATACTGAAGAGAGTGTGTGACATATAACTAGCTACTCATGGGGTATTTCTGTAAGTTTTTTTTTGTATTCACAGCACAGCTACAGTAATGAAGCCTTTAACGGTAGTTAGCATTGGAGCTAGCACTGAGTTAACAATGCTTCACCCCCTTGCTAACTAAGAACGCTCCCACACGGTTAATGTTTTGCCTGGGTTATTATCTGTTTGAATTTCTGTCCTAAGAACACAAAATGAAGGGCATTACAGTTTCCGAAGACAGGTCTCAATCGGCAGCCAGATAATTTTCACACCAGATTTTAACCCTTCGTGTTGCCACCACTGCGAATCAAAAGTGAGGTTGATCGCAGCCCGCCGGTGCCTCAGGTTTCACCCTCCCAGCACGTACAGCTCAGGCAGCAGAGACCGCTTAACTTTTCATGATGCGGTCACGGTTCAGTGGCGCCTCGCCGAGCAACGCGGGCGCTTCCACGGCGACACCGGAGGCTTCCCGCCCTCACCTCGCTCCGCGGCACCGCGGTCGGGCGAGTTCCTCCACCGGGAACTCCCAAGTGCGTACTTTTGCAGCTGCTCAGGAAAACTGGTGGGGTGGAATCTTCCGGAACCGACTCCACCCTCCTAACAGCCAGGGTCGAACAGGGAGCTGTGGAGCTCATTCCTCGTGCCGGAGTGTGAAAAGCACCGAGGCTCACCCCCCACCCACAAAAAAAAATTGGCATCAGCTCCCACTGTGATAATTTAGTACGATGAATTCCCGCGTGACCGTAATTTTAGGTTCCCTGTGAAAAGGCGATAAGCTTTCCAAATTCAGATAAAGGGAAATTTCTGTGGCCCTCCAAGCAGTCAGTAAATGGATGGACTTTACAGGGGTGCATGAAAACATGGATTAATTAATGGATAAATGGAAGCAAACATGTTTCCAGGATTTATATTTTCAGCAAACATTGTTTTCAGGTGTTCATTGCCCTTTGAGCGAGAATTCATATACATTGTTATGACAGTAGGGACTACATTGATTTTCATAAAATGATTATATATTATTATAGTGCCCTCCTTGCCTTCCTCATAACAGTTGCACCCTATCTGGGATGATTTTATTCTCATAAGTGGTTGATTCTTCAAGCACTGTTCAAAATAAAGGGGTTAAATTGACGTTTGTGATTTAAGCAGCTTCTCTTTATAATTGATTCAGATTTGAAAGAGGTGCATAAATTCAAATTCAGGTTCATTTTTCGGTAGTGATGCACCATTTCTCCCCACTGAATACCGTTTACCCGCTGTGAGTGAATCCACTTTGAGTCTTATAAGCATATTTCTCAATTCCTAAAAATTGAGCTTCTGTACAGTCTTAGTATAGGAATGATTTTGTTCCTGGATTTCTGGACACGGTGTGTGGTTTACACTTGCAAAAGTATTTTTTCTAAGTGGATTTCATGTATTTTGTTATAAATGCTTTTTTTAGCTACATGTTTACATATGGTTGAGTAGGATGGCATTTTATATTTCTGGAGTTATAACTGACCTATTTCTAGTGAAGATTGTTAGTAAAGACTATTCGAATGTGTGCCTGAATAACTTAAATATAAGGATAAGAGTGAAGTGTTTGTACATAGCTAAGTGGCAGTGGTACTGTTACCTCTGATTTGTCTATATTTTTCTCTGTTTATGTTCACACTGAAATCAGCAGTGCAGCTCTTTATGCATGTTGCTCTCCTGTTTGTTTCGACTGATTCTACCAAATTATTGTCATGAGTCAAGAGTTTGAGATGGAAAGTAATTTCGTGAAGTGGTTGTGCTTGACTCTAACAGAAGAGTGCTCCTGTTCCACAATAATAGTGCAATTAATTATGACAATTTGCTTCAGAGAGATCTCCCTCTTTCCTTTTCAGTTATATGGGAATAGGTCTCTCCGCCCAAGGTGTCAACATGAACCGGCTCCCAGGTAAAGTCGGACTCCTTAAATGTACTGAATTGTATTTTCTGTGTGTGTGCACATCTGTGCGCCTGTATGAGTATATGTGTGTTTGTGTGCATTTGAATTCTTGTATGAATGTGTTTGTCTATGTGTGTGTCTGCAGTTGTGCGTGTTTGTGTGTGTGTCTGCATTAGCACATGAGTCATCTTCTTCACGTCTCTTCTCTAAGTGGTGGAATAAGCTCCCCTCAACTGGTAGAACAGTGGGATCACTGTCCATTTTCCACTGCAGACTTACTTATTGAGATTACTGCTGGACTGTCTGAACTCTGACCCCCCCCCCCCCCCCCCCCCCCCCTCCTAAAAATAATAATATAATAAAACATAATATAATAATGTAATATAATAATAATGAAATAAATGCTAGTTGTAAGGTTATATGCCTTATGATAACACCACCACCTCTCGTGGCAGTGTTTCTCACAATGTCACTGTATTTCAGGGATGGCCATAAGATTCAGTGTCTATATAGCTAATTGCCTTGCCCCATTGAAAGTACTTTATGTAAGTCCCTGTGTATGACATTGTCTGCGAAATGAAAAAAATGTAAATGCAGTGTAAATGTGGACAGGTTTGTGTGCAAATGTGTAGTGTTTCTGTGTGTCTGCAACAGCACGCATACATGTTTATGTGTAAATGTTTTTGTCCATGTGTGCGTGTGTGTGTGTGTGTGTGTGTGTGTGTGTCTTGTCTGGGTGTGTCCCCCAAACTGGGCCATTCTCCTTTAAGCCTCATACCATGCCTGGAGGGTGAAGACTGCTGTGAAGCTATACATTTGCAGCCCCTCTGATATCGGATAAAGAATGGAGCATGGCTCCTCCCACTTTTGCGACACAGTTTTACGGGCGGGCCTTCGTTGGAGCAGCAGCCATTGTGCGATTCTGTTTCTCATCATTGTGTAAACCCTATACTGGTGGCAGTATGAGATAATAACCAATTCAGCAAAGCCATGAGTCACTTTGTCAGCTGATAGGTCATCTTTTAACAGGGACTGTACATTAGACCATTGTGTTTGCCTAGCAAACATTCTTATCCAGGGACATACTTAGATTTGTACTTTTTACACATCAGTAACCCATCTATGCAGTAGCTATTCTAGGTACACACAGGGGAGCAAACTGGCCTCGGGACCAGTGCCCTTACCCTTGCACCACATTTCTGTTGCTTTTTAAATCTGACAAAATGTATATTTGTGAATGGGGGTTGCAGCTCTCTTTTGTGTTAAGTGAGGGATGGGCCACCTCTGGTATGGATTAGTAATGTCTGACCAGTCTTAACTTGGAAAAATACACACATTCTCCTTATTCTGTGCTGTGATCCCTCAGGGGCTTATGTTTCTGACTGGATATATGGCAGCGCTTGTCTGCGAGGTGTTTTTCTCCAGACAGATTAGATCTGCAGTTGCGTGGGGGTTGACACTACCTTCCCATTCTGGCTTTCCATGGTTCTTAAAAGGAAGTGTTCACCCTGAGTTACTGAATCAGGGTTTGTGTCCAGTCGTTTACTGAGTTTCTTTTTTTTTTTTCCACGTTTTCACAAATAATTAAATACAGCTGAATTTTGAGTTGGTTCGAGTGAATTCTAACTGACTTTGGCAAGGCCCTGTCAGATTTTCTTGAAAGGTGGCTAATACCTTTCTATTCTACAGATCAAACTTCTGTTTACTATCTGTGCAGTTAAAATTTTTGGTATGATACTCTGCAGACTATTTCATGAGTACAACACAGGGACCTAGTTTTAGAGATATTTCCAGGGGGTGAAGCTATCAGGGTCATTCAGAAAGTGTAAGATGATGCAGTGACTCTTACTGAATGCCTGGAAACATGCACAAGATGTGTGAAGCTTTATCCATGTCCTCTTCAGGGATGATACAGTCAGAGATCCCTGCTGGTATTAAAAACAACAAACCGGTCTTGACAAAGGCATTTTATTCTCATTCAGTTCTTATCTGATGAATTCTAATATGATACGAGAGTGATTGAGCTGGCCCTGTTGGTTAGCCAAAGCGCACTTTTACCTCTCATATGTTGTTGAAAGCATCCTGTGCAAAGCCAAGCCACCATTTTCTATAATATTTGACAAATCCCCAAAAGCCACTAATAACTGGCATGTCTGAATCAGCAGTGGCCACCCTGGCAAACTGTGTATACACCTTATAAGCATAAGCATATAAGCATACACCTTATTAATATCTTATTAATTAACAATACCAATTAAACAAGGGCAATTGATTTGAACATAATATGTATCAGCATATTTTCTAATGGCCCTCATTTAGACTCTGAAGCCTAAATTAGTTACTCCTGCCCTGATATGTGCTAAGTAACATAGAAAACAACATTACAAACACACCATTGTCTGAGATCAGCATCACTGGTGTAGAAGGTTAGACTGTCTGTCTGAGCTGAAATTCCCCCCCCCCCAAATTGAGTGTTCTTGCCGGGGACTGGAGCAGCAGCATACAATATGATGCTTACAGGCGCTTTTTATCGTTTATCTACAGGTTGGGACAAACATTCATACGGATACCATGGCGACGACGGCCACTCCTTCTGCTCGTCAGGCACCGGGCAGCCCTACGGCCCGACGTTTACCACAGGCGACGTGATTGGCTGCTGCGTCAACCTAATCAACAACACCTGCTTCTATACAAAGAACGGCCATAGTCTAGGTAACGCTCTAATCTAACGCTAATGATAACGCTACACATGCTGCGTCAGAAATTACTCAGCAGAACCCCTGCACTAGTACAAAGTCATAGTCTAGGTGAAACAATACCTGTTTCCACCCCAAGAGTTAACGCATCACCTGCTTTTGTTAAAAAATGGCCACAGTCTAGGTAATGCTACACCCTCATCTGCACAGAGAATTGCTATAGCCTCGATAATGCTTCTACACAAAACACAACATAGCAGCTGTTTCTGCATAGAGAGAGAACAGAACAGCCGCTTGTACACGAAGAATGGCAGAATCCAGGTAACACAACACCCGCTTCTACACAAAAAGGTAACACCACCAGCGCTACACAAATTACTGTCAAGCTGAAAGCATTCACTTTTTTCCTTTAAGGAACGTACGTACGGAAAAGAAATATGTGTGTGTAACATGATCCTTTATTTTTTAACTGAGTCTTAACTGAAATTGCATGGAAATAAAAAATCATTTGACACAGGCCTTGTCATCTGTGATGAGAATGCTTTAATTGAATCTGTGCGTCACTTGAGACATTTCTATTTTTACTCTCAGGTTAGACGCTAAGACGCTAGAAGGCCTTCACTTTATTTTCATCTCAGGATAGAAATATTTTCCCTGCTGACTGAATGTTTTCAGAGAAGAAGTGCGTGTGGGAGTATCTTTTAACGAGCTAATTGAGCTGAATCTGGCCTTGAGTCTGGATGTTTTCTTACAATCAAAGTGGTAGCTATTTCCAGCACAGCTTTTGTGTTAGAAACAACTGGTCTAACTAAGTTTATCCAGACACAAAAAAGGCTTAGAAGATCCTTTGTTTAAAGTCTGCGAAGGACTCCTGTGACCCTTGTTTCCACACTTTCTCTTCCAGGTATCGCTTTTACAGATTTACCGGTAAGCATAATCTTCTGATATCTTCTATCTGATGTATTATTTTACAATTTTGATTTCAGTCTGTATGTTTCTAATAAAAGCTATTGGGGGCATTAAACTGCACATGGTACACTATGCTGTGCTTCTCTTTTTCCCATATGTTGTGGGGGAACACCAGATAATGTCACCTTCTGATTGTGATTCAGTTGTGGCTGCCTGGCTTGCTGCCAGTCTGTCTGAAGTGTGAGAAAGGGGTGTGGCTACACAGTCTGGCTTTGCATTTGAGTCTGCGACTCGGCACCATTAATTGTCCAACATTTTCTTATTTTTCCCTAGCTTGGCTTAACTTTTTTTTCAGCTTGGTACAATTCTGCTCAAAAGCAGAACTAAGCACGCTGTCAGTTTATACTTTATCACTCTCTATTGCCACTCTTGTCAGGCTAAGGTCTCAAATTGTATTTAAATTTAAAGTTTAGATTAGATATTTGCCCTTGAGGTTTACGGTTTGCTTTACTGGACTCTGAGATTGCTATCAGAAATGCAGTTACACATTTCTGTACCAAGGGAAAACAGACAATGGGATATGAAGAAATAACCACAGTGTTTGTTTCTTGCTGACAGAACCAAAACTAGTTGTCAAGTAAAACAGATCCATTGGATAGGTTTTGCACTTTACAGCCGTGGTCTTTGATTAGTCTGAATAATTGGGACCAGAGCAGTGACAGAAAAGCATTTCATGCTTGGCAAAGCCCTGGCACCTCTGACAATAGGAAAGAGAGGGTAGAGGACCTCCTGCTGCTCAGAATGACAGGTTTCGACCTCTTCCCAGCCCAACCTCTACCCAACGGTGGGGCTGCAGACACCCGGAGAGGTGGTGGACGCAAATTTCGGCCAGCACCCGTTCGTCTTTGACATCGAGGACTACATGCGGGAGTGGCGGACCAAAATCCAGGCCCAGATCGACAGGTTCCCCATCGGAGAGCGCGAGGGCGAGTGGCAGTCCATGATCCAGAGGTGAGCCTTATCCTCCGGCTGAAAGGGCTGATGGGTATATGGGCAGGGAGGAGTCTGGTGATGCTCCGCAGTCAGATCGGTGTTCTGGGTGGCATTGCCACAGTGGCGCCTCGTTTTTTCACCCAGGAGTTCGCACATGTGAAAATAAACAGGCGCTAAACAGTTCTTCTCTGAAACAATTAGTCTGTATTAATCCTTATTGTTATACATATTAACATGAATATTGTGCTTCTGTTTGCTTGGACCTTGAAAATGATTTAGGACATACTAAGTAAGTGGATACCAAACAAACAATAGATGGCTGGCACATTCAAGAAAACACTTTATTCACACCAGCAATGCTGGAATTGCCTTGAAACTACATTATGTTTGTTCAGGTATCTAGCCTGACTCGCATTTATCCGTTTATACAGCTGGAGGCCATTTGGGTTAAGTGCCTTGCACAAGGGCGCAACAGCAGCGGCCCAGCAGGGAATTGAACTGAAAACCTTTGTATGTTGCCAGCCCTGCTCTTTAGCACAGCGCCCCGCTGCCGCACCGGTGATAGCCGCGCTGTCGCTGACAGGCTGTTTCTGTCCCTCCTCTCCATCTGGCAGAATGGTGGCGTCGTACCTGGTGCACCACGGCTACTGCGCCACGGCCGAGGCCTTCGCCAAATCAACAGACCAGGCCGTGCACGAGGAGCTCGCTTCCATCAAGAACAGACAAAGTGAGCCGGGTGGCATCCGCTGGGGGTCCATTTTGCCTAGTCCCACGTCCATATGTTCTTTCTCTGCTACTACAGCACAGGGCAGAGGGGTGTTTCACCTGAACTGCTGGAGGGCCTGTGTGTTCGCTGCTTTGTGTCTCTTGACAGTGCGCTGGCTTAATTGGTCCTATCAGATAACAGCACACATTTGACTGTTTTATGCATCAGTATAAATGTTTCAGTGCCCCCTAGTTTCCAGGGAGAATCGCACGATCTTCATCTGCGGTGTGTCGAGCTCTCAAAAAAAAAAACCAAAGCAGTTATGTCATTACAACTACAACTTACAACTGGTATAATCTAACATGTATAAGATGTGTGTTTGTAATGTGGTTACACGCTGTCTGATTTTGTGTCCCTGCAGAAATTCAGAAGCTGGTGCTGGCGGGCAGAATGGGGGAAGCCATTGAAACGACACAGCAGCTGTACCCCACTTTACTAGAAAGAAACCCTGACCTGTTATTCATGCTAAAGTAAGTTATCCATCGTTGGTGGGAAAAGATGCATTAACACTGCGTCAGTGAGGTGAATGTCTGCCGGTCTTGATTTGCACCGCCATTAGCAGAGATATCCACACAGAGGGCGAGTGTATTACAGATGAGCATGGACGTACAGTCATTTGCTGTTTACTTGTACTCACTCTTCATTTCCCAAGCTAAGTCAAGATTGGGTTGAGTACAGCCCCGTCTACTTTCAGTCGTAGACTAAAGGTCATTTTTCCTCAGGTCTCGCCCCGTTCAGCCTCTCTAATACCCTGTTGACCATCTCCCTTCATTTCTCCATTGTGGTGTAAAATTCTTCCTGACAGCTTATGTTATGTCCCCATTCCACTTCAGAGACAGAGACTGTTTAGCAGTAATAAGACTGAACTCTCTGCACTCCTTCCTGTTCTGGCTAAAGAGTTCCTGATTAGTTTATGATTAAACTCTTTTGCGTGGAGTTCCAGTTACTGAACTTTCTGTTCAGCGTGGAATTATCACAGTATTTGTTTCCCCCAATTTAAGCGAGCTTACACGTGTTGCTTTTTTAATGGTATTTATACAGCTAGATAATTTACAGAAGAAATACAGTGTGCTGACTCACCTACTTTAAGGGTTAAGTGGGTGAGGCAGCATACTGTATTTCTATTTCTATATATTGTATCCCCTTTGTGATGGATTAGTAATGTCTGCCAGCCCTCTCACAGTGTGCGGAGCTGGTAGACATTACTAATCAATCACAAAGAACAAAGGCTAGGGTGTTGTGTGATGAGCGGTCCCCCTCCTCCCCAACAGGGTGCGGCAGTTTATCGAGATGGTCAACGGCACTGACAGTGAGGTGAGGTGCCTGGGTGGGCGGAGCCCCAAGTCCCAGGACAGCTACCCCGGCAGCCCCCGCCTCTTCGGCAGCCCCACCCTAAGCCCCAGCCACAGCGCCAGCATACACAGCCTGGCCTCCCCAGCCAAGCCCGGCAGCTCCCACTCCTACATCCCGGGTAAGCCCGCCCGGGTCGCGCACGGGGTCACAGCTGGGTCACGCCTGGTCATGTGACCTGTCACACTCGCACCGCCTGCTTGTTCCTTATCTCCGTATTATCTTCTTATCTAAGTGTTCTGCTCGCCTCTGATTGGCTCGCATGCCCCATGCAACAGCAGTCACTTTCTCCAGGCCAATCAGAAGTGTGAGGTCTCTGTGAAGTGGAAAAACCTGCTCTCACTGTCTCAACTGTCGCAATCACATATGTTACCTTCTGTGTTACAGAAGGTAACATGTGTGTACTGAGAGATCCAGCACAGTTCAGGCTAATGTTTTACCACTACAAATTGTATGTAATTTTTCAGATTGTAATTATTAGTAACTCATTTGGATGTCAGGTCTAAATCATTCACTTATTTATTAAACCAGAATCAATCCCCTCTTCATTGATAAGTATCATCTACATTGATATCTTGTACAGTCTGGTTGGCTCCAAGCTAAGCCGAAATCACCTGGTAGTGCTGTACTTAGGAGTGTGAACAGCTGTGGCCTGTGGTCCTTTTGAAGAGCAAAACAGAGGGACTTTGTAGGGAAGTGCACATACACACACACATACACACACACATACACACACACACACACACACACACACACACACACCTACGTTAACAGCTCCAGCAGTAGGAACAGAGATGTCCCGCTTTGACTTGTCGCCTCTTTGTGCAGGTTTCGACAGCAGCTGCAGTAACGGCGTGGCGTCCGGCAAGCCCCACCCCCCGACCCACTGTCACAAGCCGTCTCCCCCCGCCCTCTCCAACTCCGAGCTCAACACCATCAACAGCGCCAGGAGTCAGCAGGTCAACAGCTGCACCAGGTAAACCGAACACACCGAATCTAAAATACGGAACGGAGAACATTCAGCACAGAGGACTGAGCACAGGTAAAAGAGCAATGAAAATGCTGAGCGCAAAGCATTGAAGCACAGCAGCTTTTAACACAGGGCAGCGACCACACTAGATGCTAGGCACAGAGCACTCCTGAGCACTAGAATAACACACTAGACTAGGGGTGCCTACCTGTGGTCTTGGAGGGGTGTGACCTAGCAGATGCGGTAAAGAGTGACTCAGAGTGACAGTGTCTCTAATGTGGGGTGAAAGGAAAGACCTCTGTCTCCCTTTATTTCCCAGTGCGTATGAGAGACATGACAGAGTCCCTCTTTTTTTCTGTGGCCTCCAGCAATGAAATGGACATGGAGGTAGACCACTATAGCAATGGGGTTTCAGAGTCCTCGTCCAACGGCTTTCTGAACGGGAGCTCCAAGCATGACATGGAGCTCGAGGAGTGTGATGCTGACATGGGTAAGCTGTAGATGATCCAACCGATGGCTTTGAGTTCCTGGCTTATGAAGTCAAGAAAATGGCCTCTGACGAACTCAGTAGTCCAATCTTGAGTCTGTTTAAGAAGATGGCAGGTCATCTCACTGCCTTGTGTGGGGGCGGAGCCTGTCTCTGACTGACTCCCATTTGCTGTTGTGTGTTATTGGGGAGGGGGGGGGGGCGGCGGGCTGGGGGGATGGGCCCTGGCTGTGACTGACAGCTCTCGCCCGTGTGGTGTGTGAACAGAGGTGGACTCCAGCCAGCCGAGACGGCAGCTGTGCGGGGGCAGCCAGGCCGCCATCGAGCGCATGATCCAGTTCGGCCGCGAGCTGCAGAGCATGAGCGAGCACCTGCGCCGCGAGTGCGGCAAGAACTCCACCAACAAGAAGATGCTGAAGGTACCCTCTTCCTCCTCCTCCTCCTCCTCCTCCTCCCCCCAAATCCCCGGGGGCTAAGCCTCGCTCCAAAACTCAGATTAGGTCGGGGGTCACCGCTCACCCTTCAGGTGTGATAATGAGTGCAGATAATCTGCGCTTCAGTGGATCGGCTTCACACAGCCCATGTAATCCCTGCAGATCTACTGCGCCCCCTGCTGATAGACCCCCAGTACTGCATGTGATTTGTATGGAGGGTTGGAGGTCAGACCAGATCAGATTAGGCAGGGATTTCATACTCAATACCTGGAGTGTTGTGCATATGCTGCTTTTTTCCAGTCTTAGTGCATCACCTAAATAGCCCAAACATAACTCAGTTTTTCCTTTTTCATATTTTGTAAATTATACATAATATTATGAGACTATCCGTGAGCAATACAGTGAAGAAGCATTTTATTGCTGCGTGATTTTGGAAATGCACAGGTGTAGATTTGTACAGCCATACATCTGATGAGGGTAAGGGAGCTGCAGAACCAAACCCTGTGCCACACTCAGGCCTTCAGTAACTGAGCTAAACCACTTGAAGTGGTTTAAATGGCGTGACTTAAGAATATCAATATGATGGTGTCAGCTCACACTGAACACCAACACCAGTCAATGTATCTGTTCCATCTGTAAAGGGTGATTATATATAAACACACGTATCTGGCAGATTTCCCTTTCAGTTTGCCAGCAGCATATAGCCATAATGCAGTTGTATTCTCATTCTATTTGCTAAATGTTTTTTCGTCACTTCCAGGAGAATGGAAAGCAAATTCAGTGATCTTCATGTTCCAGCTCAATATTCGCTACTGTAGCCAGATGTCCCACTTTTTAATTCTTTTTTTTTGTTCTTTTGCCACTTTTTGGGCACTTTCTCCACTCTCTGACCACTGTTTCTATCATTACAAAGCACCTTTATGAAGACGATTCATGTGCATTTGCCTGAACAATTCAATTTTTACATTCTAAAGAACGGACGAATATCCCACCACTAAAAAAAAAGTGCAGTGACATCAGTACTTACAATTACATCATTGCCATATTAATTTGATTGAGTACTATGAAAATACTGATTATTCAGTGTCTAGGCGGGGCTAGTTGGTGGATGCTGGCCTATCTGCCGTCAAACCTACCTCTGTGAGGTAAGCACATTGAGATCTGAAGAGAAGCAGAATTAAACGTGTCCGTGCTTCCTCTCCTTGCAGGATGCATTTAGTTTACTAGCCTACTCGGACCCCTGGAACAGCCCGGTGGGCTACCAGTTGGACGCCATACAGAGAGAGCCTGTCTGCTCCACCCTCAACAGTGCAATATTAGGTAAGGCCATACCATGTAGAGTTTCAGTGCCCAGCGAAGCAACAAAAACAATAGGGAACCTGTTTTGTGCTTGCCTGAAGAAAGAGGAGATTAGCATAGATTTGTGAAACTCCTGCTTGGGCTGTTAAACACTCCAAAGTGCTGCTGTACTTCTGGAGCAAGGCACTTTACCTGAAGTGCACCGCCTTACAAAAATGTCCGTGGTGTACCTGTCTGTGGTAATGAGTAAAAGGCAGTAAAACTCTCGTTAAACTGTAAAGTCTAACAGTAAATACAGAACTGTAGCGGCTGTCAGCTCCCTGAGTCTAATTTTTCTGAAACATCTGTAACATTAAAACATCATCTCCCCACGTAAGTAAACGATAATGAAAGGAGAAATATTTTTTCTGGCATGCCTGTGGTCCTTCTGTGTAAGTGTGAGACACTGACGCTATGGCTACATTCTGAAGAACCTCGTAGTGACTTAGGTAGTGTTCGGTTTTCATTTTTAGCTGTTTGTTTTTACCTGATACCTATAAGGCAAAACAATAAAATCCGGTTGTCTTGCTATAAGCTACTATAAGGCTATAAGCTCTAAATTTCAGATCAGGAAAAGGCAGATACTGGCAGTAGTTGTACATAAAACTCTAATCCTTATTTCCTCTAAAAACTAAAGACCAAAATCTGTATTTCTTCTGTTGAGTTTTAAGACTTAGGTTTAAAGGACACCTAGGCCTGTTATGTGGAATAAAGTAGTTTACGTAACTTTCATACAGCATAAATCTAATCAGACCTTAAAATTTATGTGAACAAGAATATGAAAGATTCCCCGGAAAAATGTTTAGTTTTATCCTCTCCTGGATCTAGAGTAGGTGGCTTTTTAGCTGTCCAATCATGCTGTGTTTTGTTTGTTTATTTGTCTTAATACCTCGTAATGGATAACCGATAGGCTGTACGCTGGATGCATCACAGACCAGTAAGTGCTGTAACAGAAATGTAGTGTGAGGTTCATGGCAAGCTTTATTGTGTTACGCTTTGACAATTTTTAGTCACTGGTAACTACTGTACCTACATTAGTAAAACGAATTTTGTGCTGTAGTAGACATATGTAGAGCAGTTTGTCGTCATAGTGCACAATAGTTTACAATTTGTTTACAAACACAAATTAAATGTAGCCATACAATGTTGTTCTAGCTGTTTGGTTAGATTGGCTTTATGAACCTTACGGCTTGTACCTCAAAGGGTTCGTTATGGCTACTGCCCGAAGCCAGTCGATTTACAATGCTTGTGTATATTGTGTATAACCAAACTGTAGCAGTTACTCAGTATGTAAATGAGTTTAACTGAACTCCCTGGCAAATATATTACTGCTGCATATAAAAGCTGTCAAAGAGACCCCTTCAGCTGTTTTTATGCCCTTTGGTTAGCCTATTTTAATATGATTACGTAAAGCTTAATGAGACACTTCCCCATCTTCCCCATCATCTTCCCCAGCGTTTCCCATGTATCATTTTACCATACACTCCTGAACATTTACTGAGGAAAGCTAGGTGATGTTCCTAGCTCAAGGTTGTAATGGCAACTCCCTGCCTGGGGGTCTAACTGGAAACCTTAGGCTTACAAGAAAACCCCTGTAAACCTTTTCGCAGGCACTCACAAGCAGTCCCAGATAGCCTGGCAACCTCTACATTTTGCCGTACTGCAAAGAGAGTAGTATTAGCGGCACAGTAATGCACTAGTATTGCTTCTGACTAGCTGTCTTGATGTCCTGTCTGTAACCCCACCCCCCTTCCACAGAGACTCACAACCTGCCCAAGCAGCCCCCCCTGGCCCAGGCAGTTGGTCAGGCCTCCCAGTGCCTGTCAATCATGGCTCGCTCAGGCAGTGGCTCCTGTGCCTTTGCCGCTGTGGAGGACTACCTGCACTAGCTATGCAAGCCGGCCCGCATCACGCCCGCGTCACAAAACCCCCCCACCCCACCCCCACCCCCACCCCAGCCCGCCGGACGTCTGAAACACTCGAGGAGACGGATTATCGAGCCAGAGGAAAGAAAATTACCTTGTCTCTTTTTTTGTTTTTGGCGTTTTTTTTGATTAGTTACTTAGAGGGGGCAGGCTCTGATTGTCACGCAACTCCTGTTTCCTAGTTTACAAGGCATGGTGCAAATGATTATCATTCTTACTGTTATTATTATTATTATGATTGTTATTGTTTGCCTAACTAGCGTATACAGATATATTCGTTCTCCGTTTTGGGAAAAAAAAAAAAACCAGCGAAGGCGAAACACCCGCCAACAAACAAAGCCCCAAGTACCGTACATCCCTGCGAGTCACAAGGCGTTTCCACGGACCGTTGTTTTGTAGAACCACTCGCATATACGGTCTGTCGAAAGTATATGTGTCAGCCTGTGTACATATATATATGAATATATATTTAAAAAAAAAAACTTAATGGAATTATATTAACATAAGAAGTTCAAAATATTTAGCTACCAAAAGTGAGAAAACCAAAAAAAAAAAAAAAAAATACAAAAAAATTTTTATTATAGAAAGATGCATCTTTTGTGGTGGGTATTTGTACGAATGCCTAGTGTGAAATTCACCGTAGGCCTGCCATGGTCGATTTGATCGCCGTTACCCCTCCTCTTATCGGTCACCACACCTTCCCAACAACACGAAAGGCAGTGACAGGTTTGATGTGATGTGGCTTTGACCTTTTTATTATTTTAATTCGTTTTTTCCTTTTTTTTTTTTTTTTTTTTAAATGGTAATATCGTCGAAGCTTGTCCTCGAACCATGAACAACTCAGGAGCCTAGTGTCCTTCCTTCCTCATTGCTGCTGAAGGTGTTCATAGCCAGCAACGACCCGGTAGATGCGTTTTTTTTTCCCCTTCCCTCTCACTCTCCCTCTCTTTCGATGTTTGCTCTTTTTTTTTCGGATCCTACCCCAGAACCCGGAGTGTTCCTTTGTATGACTTGCCATTGTAGAGAAGAAAAACAAAGGAATGAAAAAAAAAAAACAAAACAACAAAAAAACAAAAGCAGTATTGTCAATGACACTGTGTGGTAATGACATTTACAATAAACCAAATGCCTAGGATCGACAGTCTAAACTGTGTGCACTCTACGTTTTTATACATGCTGCGGCAAGTTTCTCATTTGTGCCCCGAGGATAGCGGACACGAACACGAAGTGTATCATCCCGATTAACCACCCATTAAAGTTTACTTCCATTGCTGTTCCAGTGTGAATCTGTGACTCTCATGTACAGCACATCTCTGACACCTACCAAGAGTTTACACATGTAATGAGGTTGGCTTTGACATTGCGCAAGTCTTCGTTCATCTTAGTTTGGGTACGGTTCATTCGGTACGACCTGTGTTTCAAACTGGCCAAAACCATCTGCCTTTGCTCTTTAATATTAAACATAACATGTTTCATTTAAATGCCCGTGAACAACTATGTCAAGTAGCTTTTCCTTCTGAATACCTAGCAAGCAGGATTTATTCTTATCTACACAGAGTTAATGGCTGCAGTTTACAAATTCAGTTGACAAATGAGGTGGTCCTTAATATATGCCTGTCCAGGGGCAAATCCATCAGTTTCAGAACCTAAAAAGTTTGAATGTTGGAAGCTTTGTGTTTCCATGGCTGCTGCTCTACTCAATTTCAGCAAACATGTTTTGAGGATATCATGCCACTTCTATCGCTAAAGGTGAAAGTCTGCCAGTTCTGACTTAGCCAAGAAATAACATATTGCATGATGTTAGAAAGAGATGTAATGTTACTCTGCATGTGTGAAGTTCCTGCCCGTAACAGATTATTATTTCCATTTCTTTTAAAATAAGACATGGATTCACATTTTATTGTTACAGTAATCATACTTCCATGAACTTGGATATTTTGAAGATGGATTTGTGTGGGAAACACTTTTTGAGACATTACTTTCAGAATATTTTGCCTCCAAACAGGTGTTTGCAGTGACTTGGCAATTTTTACACAGGGCCCAATCTGTTAGCAGCATCACCATACTGACATTGCCGGGTTTGCTGTTAAATGACAGCAAGATTGTAGTATTCTTATTGCAAGCAGAGATATCAAGGGAAAATCTATCTTGTTTATTCAGATAGGTGGCCCACACCTGACATATAAGGCAAATAAAATTAATGTAAAAGCTGTATTTTGTAAATCAATATCCTCGGCATGCTCTTATGTGGCTATCTCAAAGAAATCTATGGCCTTGATCAGACTTGCATTTATGACAGATCTGAATTAATTTCCCACACCTTTTCACTACATAAACCGGTTGTCCAGAGAAGCAGTTAAAATTTGATTTTGTTTGCATCTAATAAAAACATGTACCAATGCCTAGCTCAGACTGTAGGACTTGCAGAGCTATTTGTGTTCACACATCACACACCAAGCAGTTCCTTTAATTTAGTAATCACAGAAAAGTAAACCTGTATAGAAGGACTCCATTTTGTACAGCTATATACAATTTATTCATAAATGTATGATATGGAACAAAATTTTTCAGCAATGTATCATGTTATATGTAATATAAACCAATACGGCTTAAGGAAAACTAATTTGGCTACTTCTCACCTTAAAAAAAAGACAAAGCACAACATCTCTGACCATCGACTCAATGCAACCATAATCTTTTTCCATCTGTAGCATATAGCTGCATTTGAACAAAGGATTGGTAACAGCCATTCTTTGCCTCCATCTGACAGTCTCCATGTAGAGGGCAGTGTTGGGCTGGAGTGGAACAGTAGCTTCAAAGTCCAGTTTAGGTGAAGGAAAAGATGATTGGAGGAGCTCTCCAGCTCTGTCCCCACCCACACCACCTATCCTGGCCTCAACTTGTCTCCACCTTCTGCTGGTTCTGCCACCTCTTCTTAAACTTCTCTGCCTTCATCTTCTTCTCAGTGCCTGGAGAACAGGTGAGACAAGGCATCTTAGAGGAGCAAAGAAACAGAACCCCAATATATATATTCAATATACCTTTATTAATATTCATTATTTAACAAGTTATTACTGAAATCTTGTTCATGCTATAGATATACTTTTGTTACCATTTTTTCATATCAGAAAAATTTATTTTTTTTGTTGAAAATAATCAAAAACCGCAGGAATTCAAAACAATGCACATGCACTAGCTTTTCAAAAGTAAGCAAGTCTTGTCTTAATATATTATCTACAGCAAAGCAGAGAAGAGGTCGGTTAGTCTCCCTTTTAAATCAATGCCCTGGTTTCTACCATTTCTTGTGAATGGCATTCAGCAAAAATTGGGTTATTACAGAAAGTCAAGTGGTGTCAAAACACATGCCATAAAGGTCTGAGACGACTGTGAGAGATATTGCAAGCCTCCGATTCACCCATAATCCAACGGGCCCTGAACACTCACCCCACTGCTTGTCCACAAACTGCGGTGCGGCACTCTTCTTCTGCGCCCTTTTGTTTTGCAAGGAAAGGAGATGGTTGTCTAAAAGGAAGAGACACAGAAAACACACGAACCAGTTATGTTGAGGAAATGCAGGCAAGGTCCTGCATACTTGAGTATACAACAAGCATGACTGTAAAGACATAATAGCCTGCAGGCTAGCATTATCTTATGGCACACTTCCTCCAGCCACTTCACACTGGTGCTTCACACTGTGGTGTGGTGACAAGGACTAGATCCCCACCTTCAAAATCCCAGATGGGTCACTGTAGTCATACAGTGGTACAAGGGTACCTCAGTACTTCACTTCAGTGAATAGCCAACATTTATACACATGTAGTATATGCAAGTTAATACAGATGAGGTCATCTGCTAGCTAACCAAATAATGTAATAGCTGTAGGACAATGAACTCCCTACAGCCTTACTTTAGCAATCCCAGTATGCGCCTCTAGGAGGTCTGAGGCCAGTGTGCGTCTGCAGGAATGGCAGGTCTTACTTGTGGTTCTGTTGCTCCCCGCGCCGTAGAGATGGGACTGAATAAAATCGAGGGCATTCTGCTTCTGCTTACTGGCCAGAGACTGGTCCTTCACCCTCGTCACACTGTAGTTCCCCTTCAAGCTGAGAGGCAGAAAACTAATATCAAAGACCTGAACAGCCAGTTGTGCCATTTATGGTCTGAAAACATTCCGATACAGGCAATTCACCTAATGTTTCTCACCTCGTAATTAATCATTTGCCTCCAAATATACTGTTGAGCCAACAATGTATAAAATAACCATCCCATTACTAACTAATTTGCTGGATAATTCTGGAAATGTCCACACTATAAAGATACAGTGTCCCCAAATAAACAAAAATATCTGTATGCAGTGCTCACACAGTGTGTGCAGAATTCATTAATGCTGATCAGCTTATTCACCCAACCAGCTACCTCATCCAGTTTTAGTTGATAGGTGTCAGTGATGTTAAAACCATCATTCACAGTTAAGTTGAGAGTCCTTGTCAAGGCTGCTGTACAGAGTATAGAATTAGAATGTTCCATTGTTCAGGCTGGATGACCTCATCACTCATGGAGGTAAACCGCATTCAGCATCTTTGGGTTCCATTTGCCCCAACTGTGTAGACCCGTCTCCTGAGAAGGTGGCTGCCATTACCTCTGTCTATTCCTCCTCTTTTTCTTTTTCTTCTGTTTCTGCTCCACTTCCTCCTCTTCTGCATCCGATTTCTCGCTCTCCTCCACCCCTGAGGAGCTTGCTTCCTCCTGGGTCCCTTCTTTTTCAGCTGGAAGAACATGAGACCCATGACAGCTCAGGAACAATGGGGACATGACATCAATTCTGGGTTTTACAGAGCAAAAACTGAATATGAATCAATGTAGTGACTTGCAGAATGACTGGAACTGCCATACCTTGAACCTTGGATGCCTTCGGTTTTCTAAAAGAAAAAGGAAAGCGAGTTTTTAATTCATTGAAGAAAATACGCCACTCATAACCACTTACGGATATTTGCCATAAGAAGGCTACCAAAATGCATTTATGGCAACGTACTTCGGAACTGCTGAATCGATTTCCTCCAGGATATCGTCTGGGAGAAGTCTTCTTTTCTGTAACGGGTAAAAATGAATAAACAAAAATAAAGGACCGATTGCCATTAACATTGTTAGTTTGCTAGTTACAAGCCTTTATTTGGCGCTTGGCTTTAAACAGTAGCTGCATAGGCGTTTCATCCATGTGGGCAACTGTTTCGTAAAGCTATATACAGAATATCTTTCTCCAGGATAATGCAAACCTGACGTTTTATTATTAACAGTTCTCTTGTCACAAACATTACAGCTTACTTGAGGTGCAGATGCAGAGATAATTAAATGACGACATAATTACTTGGCTCGCTCCTAACGTAAGAACAGTATAGACTTAACACCTCGGCAATAAGTAAAATTTCAAAGTAACTTGTGGAAAACACAGACCTGGCCATATAAAGTGCCAAGAAAGCATGACCAATCAGACAGGTGCAATAAATCTATACCTACTTATCCTAGCTTATTCAATCATTGCACTATAAAATGTAGACTAATATACCATTATCTTACCTTTTGTTCTTGGAACAGTTCCTGCCTTTTTCTTCGTTTTTCCTTAAGCAATTCCTTCTCTCTGTGGAGAAAAGAAAAAAAAGTTACTAATTGTTCTGCGAGTTGGCTAGTTAGCCGATCGGACACCAGCTATTGCTAGCTACAGTGCACAGCACCTTCTCGCAGTCTCGATAGCCTCTTTCATGCTCCGTAAAGCGATCGCTTTCGAATCTTCAAATGTCACTTCTTCTGGGGCTTCGTCATCGTCGTCTTCGCTCGATGCTACCCCTAAATGAATATTCTCTGCCATTTTCTTACTTTTTGGTTTCCCCTTCGGGACATCTGATTTCCCATGCTGTGTTTTCGCCATCTTTAAAATCAGACGAACTCAAATGAACTTTCACCCTGTATATGACGTCAGAAACAACCGGGAAGGTCACATCAAGGGATGGCTCCTCCTAGTGGTTAGGATGTAGGAACACAACAGGGTCCTTAACAGTCACAACACGGATTATCTATATTGGACCACGCAGTCAGCTTGATGTCTATCACATTTCAAAATTTGTCTATGCCATTATTGTTGCTACAGTTGTTGATTTGCTGGCTCATTATGACAATTTGGCGCGGTCTGAAACATCCACAGTCAGCACAGACATGCACACAGTACAGAGACCTCCTGTTATCAGACAGAACTTCCAAGGAAAGAAGGCAGAAGGAAGAAGAGAGATTAATATCTGATTGTAACAGAATAGCTTCAGTCATAACAGAAGTGACACATCTTGCTATCAGATTTTGATCCCAGACAACTCAGAGAGAAAATCAGAAAGAGGAAGTTTTAAGTAAAGCTTGTCTAATTATTCAGTGTTTCAAGAAGTGCTTTAAATTGATTGATGAAATTAAACATAAAAGGTTAATATATCTTAAAATATGAAATAGCAGATATACAATTTAGAGTCATATTTTACACTACCTGATGTACTGTATATATGTGTGATTCTTGTCATGTTTATATGTTCAGTTGAATGGCTAAATAATGCCATTTTGACACTCCATATTTGGACACAAAATATGATTGCAGTTATTTACATTAAAGTACACATGTTGATGTATATGTAAAATTTAATATATAATGTAAGGTTACACTTTACATTATGTTGCACTATACCAATGTAGTTACACAATGATGAACAGTTATGGTGTACAGTATCTGACGTACTGTGCAATGGCAGGCTGTTACAATTATTTACAGAAAATAACTAACTTTTTGAAGTTAATATAAATATATAATATATAATTAGCAATTACTGTAATTAAGGTGTAAAGGTGTGCAGCATGTTTCAATGAATGTACCCAGGTATTGTATGTTTCATCATTTCATTCACAAGGGTGGTAACAAAAATGCCTTAAATGTGTAGCTTAAAAAGTGGAAAGGATGTAGCAGGCTTATTTAAGCTTCAAATAACTATGCTGCACTTTTGATGTCGATGATGAAGCACTCTCCCGCTGAAGTAGCTTGGGTTGTGTATCACTTGACAACAGACACCAGGAAAGTAATCAGACCCTTGCAATGACATCACGGCCAGCCAGGGGAAGAGTTATCTCCCTCAGACATACTCACTATATTCTGAGCGTTCCAAAGCAGAGACACATTTTAAACTACAACAAAAAGTGTTCCTTTACCTTGAAAACACAGTCCATACATACACACTTAGTATACATAGCAGTGATCTGGTTAGACTTTATTTGAAAATGCAACATTACAGTTCTATCTCTTGTTGACTTCTCAGTTATGAAAATTCTATATCATAGCTAAATTACACCCCTGGGATGGGATAATTGTGGTATCTTTGAACTCTTGGATCAATGTGGCACTAAGAGTATGACACATGTAGAATAAGGTCTATGTACAGTATGCAGTATATGAACATGTACTGTTTATACTGTTTATACATGTTATGTATAATGGAACATTTTATAGCCCTAATCTTCATGATGCTGAATGTATATTTTACTTTTCACTTATAGTTCTACAGCAGAGGGACATAAAAATCCCGATATAGTAAGTCAGCTGCAAACTTGGTTCCATGCCCCATGGCTCTATAATGCTTTTCATTTTCTTATTTATAAAGGTTGACTTGTTGAAATGTTCTATCTGCTTACATATTAGAGAAGCTTCCCAATGACTGGTTTTCACTGGTGATGGTCATGTCCAGGATTAATTATTGGCACTGTATTTGGAAACTTCCCACGAATGGGGTTGTACGTTAGACCTGCCTGGTACAGTATGATGTCATGTTATTTAGTGCATAATTATTCATTTTACCTTGATGTGTACTGACCATTACCTCACCTAAGGCCTGCTTGCTGAGGCTTCTTCCAATCAATGATTTCTGCCATTCATGTTAAATTACACCAGTATTTATGTCCTGATGAATTAATCAATGGGATTCCATTCCCTCAGACTGGGTAAGATTCTCTATTTTTACAGATAGTTTGCACAGGAGTAGCTTGTAGAGATAAACACACAAAGGTAAATCTATCCAAGATTATAAAAAGGCCTATTCATTTTGACTCTCACCACAGATTTATAAGCACTGCAGGCATGATTGTGGTAGGTACATTTCATCATGTAACTTATCATTTGCGTATTAGGAATAATTTTTTCCTCCACCAAATGAAATGAGTTTTATCTTGTGCCCGGGGGATGTGGAGAAAACCCTGCTTTAAGTTTCTCATCAGGACCACTTCTGTCACTGGGATTTGGGCCATAAATGTAAGTCCCTTGACTCTGTTGTTTTTCACAATTGCTCTTCTGGCAGCGGGCAACACTGCGTGTCAGCTTGATTTATGAGCTGTCACAGAACACCGGGTTTTATTTACCAGCACCGAGGATGAGACAGTTTCAGGAGATAATTATGGAAACGCAATAACAGACCAGGAACCGCAGCCGTGTCCCCGTGACCCATTCACACAACAATCCACTGAGAGAAAACTTGGAGGCATACGTAATGGCAAGCAAATGGGGGTGTCTGTTTGAGCGAGAGGTTCACTGTCATCTATGGATATCATTAACTTTTCACTGTGTAATATCTTAGAGTGGACAGCGGTTAAGCAATTTATATGCGGCCTTACTGCCTCTTTGTCAGGATATAGGCACAACATAGACAGGTTTAAAGCGTTGTCATGGTGCTCCTCATTCAAATTAACCATGTTGGCAGGGTGGGGTGTGTCCAATACACTGACTGACACTCTTGCATAAATTGTTGTTGATTTGAGCAAACGGAAGCAACAACCAAACCTCAGTATTAGAGATTAAGTAATTTGAAATGCAGAACCTGTCACAAGGTCATTCAAACAGGAAGTAAATATGAAGCTTCATTATGAATACATTGCAATAACATAATTACGTTAAAGAAAAAAAAAGCTCGCCTTTATCCCAAATATGTAACTAATACTGAAAAGTAAAATGGTGTTTTGGTTGGACAGGAGCTGCTCAAACCTGCTAGCTTGTAGAGATAAATGCGCCAAGATTGGTTTGCACAAGTTATCCATTTATTTTTTTATGCGAAATGTAACTTACATCTCATCAAGTGATGTAAAAATGTTCATTACTTTTTGCATTAGCCTTGTAGTTGGGAATTGTGGGTAGATTGATGCTGTAGTCTAAATTTTACACCCAAGAGGAAAACTTTATGTGAAGCAAAGAATGATTTTTATTTGAGGATGACTGGACATGACCATATATGAAATATAGAGCAGTGCATCCCCTTGCAGTTTGGAGAAACTGTAAATTTTCCTGTGTAACAGGGCTGTCAGCTTGAAGGTAGAACTCACCAATATAAAAATGTATCTGTTGGAAATCTAGAAATATAACATCAAAATCACAGCACCTAAACTGTGGCATAAACACACTGAAAATGCAGCACTAAAATACGAATGTCGTCCTCTGCCATCGAATAATATCAGACATATAAAATATTTAATATTATTATTATTTTTTTTAAAAAGGCTGTCTCCATCAAGGTAAAAAAGGCAGCTTTAAAATAAATAATAGAACTACTCAAAACCAGTTGATTCCAACTAGGACAGCAATGAACACCCTTTAGGGAAAAAATGGCTCGTGATTTACCTTTGAGAAGGACAGTACAAAAAGATTTGCTGGAGATCTGCTGGACACTAAGCAACTATCAATAAAATATCAAGAAAAGCTCTGAGAGAAGCCATAACAAAACCATTGGAGCCAGAGTTCAAGGAATTTATCTTGAATTCATATTTCAAATCCTCAGGGGGATGTTCAAAACATTAAACAAAACTCATGTCATATTTTATGGCTGTGAGTTTTATACAGCCTGATATGCAGCTATGCATTCTATGATTGTACCATTAGGTGGCACTACAACCCACATCGGGGAACTAATTACCGAAACCCATTTAGATAGCATACACGCAGCACCAATAGAGTGGTATCTGAAACTGAAAAAACACACATTTCAAATATCACACTGATTAAGAAGAAACATCTGAGGCAGGATGTGAAAGAAAAATAAATTGGGTATGCATTGCAACCATTAAACAAAGTCTAAATTGCCATAAGTAATATAGTGAATCATTTGTCACTGCAAATAATACACTTAGAGGAGTGTATTACCGAAAAGGTAACTCATGTTTGGGGGAAGCTCCTACAGAATATTAGCTGGGAATATATTCCAGGACCTGCTGACTCCTATTTAAAAAATGTGGATTCTCTCTTCTGAAACCATGTCTACAGTTACAACTGAGTCAACAGCCGCACTGTTTGTTGTACTAGGTTGTCAAATGAGCCAAGTGTTATTCTTGCTGACATCAACTATCAACCATCTCAAGGCTGCTTGTGTGTGGCACATGAAATTTTCAAATCTCTAAACACATAAGGAGTTCATTTCAGCAGTCACCAGTTTCATTCAATCATGGATTGTGCAAGTTATAGTGCATGCCGATGTCTTTTAAGGAGACAGCACAACTTAATTTTAATCCAAAATGGAATTCATCAGCGCTGCTGAAAGCAGATCACCCAATCTCCCAGCAATGTCTTGCTGCTTCATAATAAGCAAGCTGAGAAGCTGATCTTGACATTTAAAAAATGTTTGAACGCCACCAAACCAGGAAGCTGCTATCCAAAGACTACCTTTGGGAGATGTTTCCATGGATTCAGGGGATTTTCAGCTTGTTTCAAGCTTTTTCATGGATTGAAGCTAAATCTAAGTGAGTGACAACTGGATATGTGGATTACACAAATGACCATAGCAATCTTTTAATGGAATTTTTGGACTGGGGTACAAATTTTCTCACCAGTTTATCACACAAAGTAAATGTGCACTTATCTGTTTTTGGTAGTGCTATAGATGTCAATGCTTTGACACATCCATTTAATGAAAACATACCTGAACATATCTTTCACAAATCTGTGACTAAACAATATGGGTATGTTTATGAAATTATGCCGTATTTATTGATAACAATACAAAACACAACTACAAAAATGTTACAACTTTAAGGTTGATGGTGCGTAATTATAATTGCTATATGATGCTTGCATGGTTCACACTTAAAGCAGCTGGATTGACCATGACAAATTTTTTGAACTGTGAAGATAACATAGAAAGCACTGTAAGACATAAGGCCCAAGACAGTCACATTAAATTCCATGCAGACCTGCTTTCACAACCTGCAAATGAACTTGGGGAGGGGGAATAACTGTACGAAATTACAGCTGGAGACTGTTTAAGCATGATGACCCACTGAGCTAACTTTTCCCTAAGCAATGTTCAAACATTAAATGGAAAATTGAAAATGTATGGTCTTCATTTTCAACATACATTAAAATACTGTCACATTATTTCATCACACGCATCTTCTAGGCTGACTTGTCATCTCGGATAATATGTATCTTTGTATGCATAGCATGACATGAAAGTGACGGTTGCTACATTATATTTATTTTCTGCAATATTTTAACATCACTTTGTCATAAAGGAGAGAGTCTGGTTCCAGTCCTTGCCATGCAAGAGAATACCACGGGTTACGGATTTGGGGGCAGTTCACTGCTTCCTGGGTTGACCGGCTCTTTGTGCGTTCTTCTTGCCCCTGGTGGGTTTCCTGCCGCTCCCATCTGCCCCCTTCAGTTTCGGTTTGGGGTTCCTCTGCTGTTGCTCCTGCAGTCTCTGCTCCCAGCGCTGTAGGGAGGGAAATAAGAGTCAAACAGCGAAATACAAAAAAAAAAAAGAAAAGAAAAACCCAAACTGGAAACTGTTTGTTGGATTTGCGCAACTGCGGCTTGCTCTGGAACAGGAAAAACCTGGCTTTGATACCTGGCTCAGAAACATGCTGGTTTAGCGATAGGAAGATTTTAAAGTTTTTGCTGGTGTGCAAGAAATGGGTCGGGGCCAGTTTACAGTGAACTAGTGAGAACTCAGCCTCCAAAAATAATTTTTGGAGACTTGAGGCCCCATGTTCATCTTTTTAATCATTATCTCCTTGTTTTATTTGAGTCCATCCCTACACAGCACCTCTCTCTATCAGTGTCCCCATGTCTCCCAGTATCACTTGACCCAGGACTTTCCATTGACTTGTTCCCACAGGGCGCTATGTGGTACATAACCTGAATTGGTTCAGTAAAAGGAATGACAACTGAAAAATATACTGTATGTGTTCAGCATCATGGCTGATAAGCACAAACATAAGAGATATAAACACTTTATCTGTTAATGTACATATATTTGAAGGCTAATACATGTATGCAGAACACCTTACAATTTCTACATGCTAGTCATTTATACAGTGGGCTATTTACTAAAGCATTTCTGGTTAAATACCTTTCCCAAGGAGAGAAGAGCAGTTGTCCACCTGAGGGGCACACCAGCAGCCTTTGGGTTTGAGCCATGCATCTTACCACAATATCACACTTTTGCCCCTAACACTCCTCCAAAGGCAGGGTTTACCTTGTATCTCTTCACCACTTGGTCTCTCCATCCCTCTACAAGGCAACCATCCAGCAGCATTAGCCTGTAGTGACAAACACTGCTATTGAATTGTCCTTTACATTCCAAGTGACACCAAGTGACCATGCGATAACACATCATAATTGATCATCAGAAAAACTTAAGAAACCAAAGAAGTCCTTAATTATTTAGTGCTTTTATCAGACAACAGTACCCTAATTACTACATTACTTGCAAAGATGCAAAATTACTGGAGCTTTATATCATAAATTTGTATATGTTTCACCAAAAGACTGTTGTGAAGCTGGAATTAACGTCTGTAGCCTTGCATAATTTCTTCCACAATGAAAATAAGGGTGTTCTGAAATGGCAGTTCCTCACTTAGATACCCAACTGACACAATAGCGACTCAGAATTGTCCATTTTTATTATTGCATTTAAAAATCAAATAATACAAATTTCACGTCTCAGTATGGACCATTAAATATCAGTTATCACCCATTTGCACAAGTGTTAGCATACATTTTTAGAAAGTATTGCCTTTGGTGCGTGAATGGACTCTTACCTTGAGTGCCACTCGTAGCAAGCGATGATTACTTCTTGATTGGGTGTAAGCTTCGGGCACGAGCATGAGGAATTGGACGTCAGATGCACGTGAGTTTCCGGGATCCGGTGGTGGGATTTTAATATTTCTTTCACCTCAACAAATGTTGTCATCTCTTGGCAGTCAGTCCGACTGACATCGAGCACTTTTGCGTGAATAACTGCAAGCGTGGAGATAGAATAGAGAATTATGCTCATCATCCAACTACCGAATTTTGTGCTAATCTTCAGGTCATAGGAAAATGCAAGAATCAGTCTAAACGAAGTATTCTCTTGACTTATTCACTTGTCACTCGGAAAATTGCATTGATTTGCAATGTATACTTTACATATTCATCAAGGAAGTCCGTGGTTTCAGTTAAGATGAATGCAGTCAAACCCACATTGGCATCGACTCATTTGCGTTCAACAGCAATGCATATGCCAGTAATTGGGTAAGAAGCATGTTAAACCACTGCCTTTCAAACAGTGCACCCAAACTACAATAAAAAGTAACATTGCGCAAATCTCGCTACCATAATTAGCCTGTAAAAACGTGTCATTTGAGCACTTACCATAGTCATACTTCTTTTCCATGTATGTTGTTAGTAATGGTTTTATATTGCGGCATCTGCAGCTGTCTGCTGGAATAAGTGTGAAACAGGTAATAAATACCAGTGTAAAACATTTTCTTGAGTGAATGTGGTGATTATTTTCTTGTTTGTATGAACTCCTCGGGATATGCATTAACACGCGCTTACCTGAACTCCAGCTGTTGCAATCCGAGGCTTGTGGTGGGTTTGGCATAACATCCGGCGAAACATCGACCTGTTTCACATCTGGAAAGTAGTTAAAATCACATTTTACATAAATCATCCTCATGCTGCTGACGTAAGTAATTTCCACATGAAAATGGCAGGAAGTATCTCTCACTATAACCGTCCAATTGGCATGTGGGAATAGTTTATCAATCCTTTTGAAACGTGACATTTCAGAGTTCCGCACAGTTCTTTCCCTGAGTCTGGAAAAAAAAACGTCAGAATACAACAAGTAACTCACAACCAAAATACGCAAAGAGAGCACGCGTTACTCACCTTCGGCTAAATCAGTCACAATAGCTTCAGGTGATATGCAGACTCCTCGATCATAAACAGGTAAGTCTTCGCAAGCCAAGCTTTCTGGCCAGCTGTGATTATAGCGCCTCATGACCGGCTCGCATCCATCCCTGGCTCTTTCACACACCGACTTGCAAGGCTTGATCGGGTCGTGCAGGAACTCGAGGGCGCATATTGGAGCGTACATGGCACATAAGAAGAAGCGCAGCACCGCGCTACAGTTGATGTCCACGAGCTCCTCGTATTGCTCTATCGCCAGTATCGCGTTCTCCTGCGTGCTATGATGCAGGTGGTTGGGCATCCTTGTCAGGTTCCAAGGCATATTCCTGCACATGGGGATATGAACCGGCTCGCAGGGGGCACTGCGCACCAATACCCCATTACCTATCCAAAAACACAGAACAGCGGCTGCTACCGAGAGCATGTCCACTCTAATGACGGCGTTCACCTGCCAGCGAATCAACGGGGAATTCCTTTTTAAGTTAAGTGGAGGTTCAGGACGTGCCACACACGTATGGTTAACTGAGTAGATGTCTATAACGGTATATCCACCAAAAACACTTAAGAAACAGGTTGAAGTCCCTGTTGATAAAAGTCCACTGATTGCAGAATGCACCGCAGGGCGTTGGTTCAGGAAATTATATGAGTTGACTTGACGTGGGACGAATACCAACGCCACAAGTGACGCGCCCTCTTTCCATCTCTTTTCCGAATGCACCATTTATTATTTTCCAAACTGGGTGACATCATTCTCATCTCCTTTCACCACAGTGATTGCTGCACTAAATTCTCACCGTCCCAATTAGCGCCGAGCGCATTGCGGCAAGGTAGGCTACCGGTTTACCTGTTTCAATCAATGTGTCAGTACTCCGTCATCAACCATCAGCGAAGAGGCGGGGGTGTGAGCTCTCCTGTCGTGCTCTTGGCGCTTCTCCTATCACGTGGATACAGCATTTTACCCACTCATCCTTATACCCACGATTTCATACTCTTTCTTTACAGCGAAAATGTATAGAATGGTTGAATGTATGCTTGCATAAGGATTGGGAAATGCGCATAATTGTGAGCATACATTCCAAACAACAATGGATAATTGTGTATGTTTGTGTTACAATCTCAATCTCATCCAGAAATGAAGCATGTTGCCTGATACATACTTCAACACAGATAAATACCGTGTAGTGGTCGTTATTTTAAAATATCTCCCATGACGTGTAAGATTAGTTTGCATTCAGAACATATTTGTAAGATACATCTTTTAAGGGTTGAAACAGTTTAAAATGCCTTTGCTGTCTTATATAAAATGCATGGTAATTTCAGGGAACGCAGATTAGACTGAAATTATATTCATGAGAGTCGTGCTAAAAAAAGCGGCATGATGCTGAAGCACGACAGTATGCAGTTGCTACGCCACTCTCACTGACGGCTTCTGCGCTTGTGCACAACGCAGCTTATTAGACAATCAGGAGGGTGTGATATCGCTGAACGGTGCCTAGCTGTCTGATGTCCGACTCGTATTGTTTTCTCTGATTACTGAATGCATTTGTTTTAACACGTTAAACTAACGCGATGCATTTATTTGTGTCAGCTGTAGTATTATTCATATCGGCAGTGGTACCCTCGCAGGGCACCGCACTGGCTGTCGGCCCACCGGTCCAGCCTTGTCTGGCGCCGCTACAGTGGGAAGGCAGGACCGTGGAATATGACCACAACACAGGGCGGAATACACGGACAATGGTCTCATATGATGGACAGAACCAGCGAATTAGGGTCTTGGAGGAGAAGAAAGGGCACGTACCATGCAAGAAGTACGTATAATTTACACTCTGCGGTCACGCAAGTCTAGTTATTTGATTTACAGACGCAACAACATTACGGGTTATAAGATAAATCGTAAAGATAGTCTGCCACCTCTCATATTCCGCAGAATTAAACAGTTATTGAATTGCGTAGGTTTTAGAATACTGTTCTGTAAAGATAAGACTATATAAGAAATCCTGTTTGTTACTACTGTCATTATAACAAATCGTCCCCTTCGTATACTAGTCTCGTCTGTAAGGGCGTTCGTTGTTACGATTGCACCATGGGAAATGTTGTTCTTAGAGCTCTCAGCGACAGCAGTCATTACCAAAAGGAACGCGTAAAAGCCAGCCCTTGTCAATTTGTTTTGGCCACATTGCACAAATTATTTATCACGACGTTCTTTCCACAACGGTAGTTGCATTCTTGGCTTCATAACGAAATAGCCCTGCAGTTTAGCAAGGCAATATGAACTGTGCAAAAAGTTTATATCTGAATATATTTACAGTAAATTGTAAGCCATCTATTCACAAGGCAGTAGCAAACAGTATTTCATTGAAAACGTATCTGTGTAAATATGCTGAGTAATTGTTGAAAACGTAGACCCTCCTGCAACTAAAAATATATTTGCCGTACACACACCATACATTTTTTTAATCATCTGACATATTTACTAGATATACCCATATCAAAGGTGACTTACATAACGTACACAACTCACTTTAAGGACATGTTACCTCGTCAAAGAGTGCAACAGCAGTATCCATCCTGGGATCTGAACCTGCAACCTTCATGTTACAAATGCAACCTGCAGAACCTTAACCACAAAGCCTTGTATTGCTCCAATAAGTGTAAAATACTTTGCAGTGTGAAATAATATTGCATAGCTAAAATGTAAACACTAGCAGTTTTAGTAAGAAGGACTTCATTTTAAATGTGTATTCATATTCAGAGTACCCCTGTAGTGCTAATACTACCAACACTGCACTGCAACCTAACACTGCCAACACTGCACAGGATGACAGAAGCTGTTTTACAAATAATTGCATCAACTATAAAGGAAATATGTCATCCATTGCTTTATAATTTTAAAACAGACCTCTGACATTTATTCTTGATGTAGCTTTTGTGAACATTAATCCAGCGTGGCTGTGTCCAGGTCTTCAAATTTTGTGCATCGCTTTGTAGAAGCTTGCAGGTGAGATCCTTTTTCTTACTTTCTTAGGTTCTTTGAATACATCTACCTGTTCAAGAGTGCCGTGCTGTTCCAGATCGAGCAGGTCACCAAAACGTGCGCCAAGATCCCTCTGACGCAGGAATGGGATCCGTATGACATTCCCGACAACTCCACTTACGAGGACCAGTACTTCATCGGAGGACCGGGTGACATGATCGAGGTGCAGGAATGGTCGGACAGGAAACCTGCTCGCAAAAGTAAGTATGCCACCGGAGGAGGAATCACCCAATGATTAAATAATAACAACTGAACTTCTCCCTCTCATGGTTTTCTGGGATTATGTCATGGACTGTAATATTCTGTCACTCTTTGACATGTGTATTAATCACTGTGGAGTGTTACCCATACATCCTCTATTCATAAACATTGGCATGCATGATAAGCATGAAAATGAAGAATGGTCATATCTACGCCTGAGAGTTAACAGCATGACTCCTAAAGTTATCAGCTGAAAGGTTATCTTTGGGAGACTTGTTTAAAAAACTTTAGTAAATAAGTAAATAAGACATGCTTGAATGCTGATCTTCATTTCACGCTGTCTATTTCAGACTAGCAATCTTTGATCACACCTTTGCCATTTTTTCTTTTGATTGTTTTTTGGAAATGGCTTTTCTGCATAGCCAAACACCAGTTGCTGAAATGCATCTGAGGGTCACCTGCTGACTGTCACAGACAAGAGACAGACTATACGGGATCCGTAAAGAGAAGGCCAATTGTGTGAACACTGCCTAACATCTCTCCCATTTTCTGCAGCGGAGACCTGGGTTGGCGTTTACACGGTCAAGGACTGCTATCCCGTCCAGGAGACCTACACCAGGAACAGCAGCGTGACGACCTCCACCCGCTTCTTTGACCTGCAGCTGGGCATCAGCGACCCCGCCGTGTTCACCCCACCCAGCACCTGCCAGTCCGCCCAGCTTGAGAGGATGACCGGGGGCTGCTGAGTGAGGAAGGTCCCCGACACCCCCACCCCTCACTGCTGGTACAGTCCTGTACATGAAGCCAGACAGCTAAGCAGAACCCATGTGATAACCTCAGACGCTCTAACTAACATAAACTAATTCAAGCCAACACTGGAAAAAAGGGAAAAGGAGGGACTGAGATCTGAGAGGTTGAGGTGAAGGAGGACTGATGCACTCCAAAGAAATAAAAGTTATTCTTTGGTCATTTATGAAGCGAGACATTAGTGGTTAATATGTGGTATATAGATAGAAAACATGGTAGAGGTTCACTTCTGGAGGAAACTGCCTATATGCACAAGCGCAATTATACTCAGATGTATGCCATTGCCATTTACTGTTTTGAGATGGGTTTGGTGAATGTGTTTGAGACGCTTTGGTTGTAAAGCTGGATCAATTAGTCAATGTTACTCTTATTCATAGACAATTTAGAATAGCATAACTTTGCACAATATTATTGAATTATTTCATATTGCTTACTGTTCCTAATACGGGTGTGACATTGTTTGATCTAATTTGAAAACTGTACATTATGGTTTTGTTGTTAGCCTGTTTAGAATAATTAACTATTAATTTTGGAGCTTTCCCTGTGACTTGAAATAAAAGCTGAAAGTAGAAGTTCATTGTCTGTCTCTATGTGGCATGCATGTCTGACACAAATTTGATGAACCCAAATACTGTTCAACCCTAAAATGCAAACTGAATTGTGACATCCTCTTTATTTTGATCCTTTGCGTATATTTTTTTCAGGTTTCATAAGTGTATTTTTCCCGCTCTCTTGCAGTGAGAGTCACTTAGTATGACTCAGGTCAGACTCACTCCATGCTCTGTTTTGATGGGTTACCTTAAATTAAAGACTTTAAAAAGCAAATAATCAATCAAAAACAAGCCATCACCAATATCATCCCCAATAACCGGTGACCCCATTAAGGGGCTCAGTATGGTGGAGGAAGTTGATGTGGTTCAACGAAGGCAGTGATTAGTATAGTCATGTGATAAAGGTGCCTGGCTGGGACAAAAGCTTGAAGACACTGCAGCCCTCCCAAGACCAGACCCTCCCAATCCTCCATCCCTTGGTTATGTATGGTGTGTTTTTTTTTAATCCAGCCAATGTTTTCTAACACACTCACCACTGCACGGACAGTACTTTCCCACACAGAGTAAAGCAGTATGTATTCTTTTTTTGTAATGGGCATTCCTTGATTAGGAATTAGGATTTTGTATTAAATCAAGCTTTATTGTGTGATTGTCTGATGTTAGGGTGGTCACTTGATTGACTGATTCATTGATTGATTGATTGGACATTTTCTGGTCCTCAGAGTTTGTAGAATCATCTCTCGCTATTTTGTGTTGAAAATGACCACAAAGAAATACGCTCAGAAACCTCAACTAAACAAGTTTTTGTTCAAAGTAAAATTATAATGCAGTTTGTGAAACTAATAAAAAATATGGGTGATGAATCAGGCACTACCATTTCACTAAGGTTTTCAGGCAATAGGAGTTGAAACATGGGCATCTTGGCAAAGATAGCCATGACCGCTTCTTCTCTGACATGACCTTTCCCAAAGCATCGACATTTAAGAGAATGAATGTTTGGTCTGAGGTTTTCCTCCATGAGCTAGCATGGGCTAGCTCTGAGGTCATGGCAAATAGAAACTCCTTTGAAACTCAGTCTAAATGATTCAGCGGACAGTCACTGTGTCCAAGTGGCTTTCCGCTGTGTCGTCCGGTTTCTCACCGCAGTCCGGAGATGCGTTCTCTGGGCTGACTGGGATCTATAAAATGTCCCTGCTAGTTTCCGTGCTTGCCTGTGCTTGTGTCTATACGCGTTTCTGTGGGTGCGTGTATCTATGCCCCGCAATGGACTGGCACACTGTCTTGCACGCTGTGCCTGACTGGTTTGGCCGTGGCTTTCTGGGACCCCCTCCGCCAGATAATGTGGTCGTTCCAAACCCAGTTGAGATTAAACTGTTTCTTCCTTGCTGGTTTGGATAGTGCACATGGGCGTTACTGCGGGACAGCAGGGCGAGGGGATGAGCCGGGCCAGATGAGAAGGGCAGCAGCTTCCTGTGGATAGTGGATGAGACAGTGGTGGACGGCCAGTCAGACTCTCCGTTCGTCGGGAAGAATGTTGTGTATGACTCACGCCGCTCTGGGGCAAAGGGTTCGTTTTGGTGAGTCCGAGAAAAACCAGTGACCCGTTCACAATCCATGCCGCTGGCTCCCAGGCTAGGAATCCCCAGTTTATGACCACAGGTAATGGCCTGTTTCACAAAGCACGGCGTGATAACAGCAGTAAATGGCCTCTTGTTCAGTGTAAAACCGTTAATAAAGCCCCGGGCCAAAGTTGCAGAGGGTCAATCTATCAACTGCTCACGCAGGTGAAACGAACAAATTACTGGGCTCCACTCTTCAGATTAATTTGTTCCAAGTCTAAGCGCTTGATGATTCAGAGATTCTTGGGAGCACGGAAACATACTTTGGCATGCCTAGAGGTGTCACTCAGTTGACATGAACGATGCTGTGATTTAACAAAAAGTCTACATTTCTTTGGCTCAGTTTAATAGATTGGGGCATCTTATAATTATGGTGTCAGTTTTTCTTAAGGTCAAGCCTTTTGAAATAGGCAAATGGGGAGGGCATGGGGAACTTTAAAAGTGCCTGTATTTCAACTGTAATTGTAATTGTAATTACTTCCAGCATGGATAGACAGAGAAGAGGCTATTTGATCGCGCTGTGTGTGTTGTTTGTGTTGCGTGTCTATAAACAGGATAACTGAAAACTGACTCAATGCGTTTGGATGAAACTTGGTGAAATGCTTGGCTTTTGGACAAAGAAGAAAAGTTTAGACTTTGGCGCTGCCAGAAAAAGATTTCTAAGGGGTTGCGGTGTTCCCTCGACCGATTGCTACCCTAGCGGTAACTGTAATTCAGCAGCTTTGTGACATTAGCTGTCTGTGCTCCACACGTCAGGAAGTACGATACCGCGCAAGGGGAAAACAAAGCACAACACATACATACACAGTCAGGCAAGAACGTCACATCTGTTAGCACCTCGGAAAGGATACAAGTGACCCCTTGTTTTTACAACAACAGCATATGCTGACTAATTATCGCTTCTAGACTTTCCACGAGTCCAGCTGTGACCAATTTGGGATCCACCAACAGGCCAGTCAAGGGGTCATTTGCGGTGAGGAGAGAGGAATGGACGGAGGGAAGGCAAAATTTCAAGAAAAATAAATTAATTAAGAAAACGAAATGTCATAGACCCAGGGGCCTGGTGCCGTTAGAATCGTCTGCACGCCAGTGAGTCATCAGGAAGAAATTGGATTTACGTCTGTATGTAAAAAGCAGTTTTGAAAAAACCCAATTTCGAACTTTCTGTGACCTGCAAGTCCTGGAGTGCTGTTAATGATTGGTTCCAGCCAGTTTATTATTATTTTTTTTTTCCTTTCAAAACTTTAATGTGAGCTTAATTGAAGGAACAAACAAACAGACCTTTGTTTGGTGAAACTCAGGCGAGGCAGCAAATTAGCTAGGTCGCTGAGAGCTATGGGAACACAAGTGCAAACTTGGTTTGTTGTCTTGTTACTGGCATAGTAAGTTCAACCCACTGTCATGCATTGGAATAAAACTGCTACACCTTTGTGATGTTGTTTACACAACTATAGTATGCAAAAGCACTACTGGAGCAGCAGTGTGGCTTAGTGGGGAAGTGCAGGGCTTGTAACCTAGAAACCATTGGTTTGATTCTCATGTGGGCCACTGCTGTAGCACCCTTGCGCCAGATACTTGAATTACCTGAATTACCTCAGTATATATCCAACTGTACAAAATGTTAACATTGTAAGTTATGTAAGTAGCATATGTGTTGTCAGTATGTTTCCTTAATATGAAGTACATACAAACAAGCACTCTATCACAAAGTGGGTGAATCTAGTTTTAACAGTGAAAGTCTACACATTGTTTCTGCTCTTGCGATGTCTGACTTGTAAATGGCAGGAACTTTGAATGATACGTTAACTGGTTGGTGTTTTCATTCATTCATTCATTCATTCATTCACTCGTTCATTCTTTTCAGTTTTTAATATACAGTTGCATGTATCAATAAGGTCCTTAGGAAGTTTTATTTAAAACTTTAATTTGAAAATTACACAAAATGAATAAAAACAGAGATATTCACTAAGGTTTGCTCTCCTGGGTGAGTTTTTGAATAAAAAGCTTTTCTGGATATTTGTCCTTTAGTATTTGCCATAGCTGAGCAAGAAATGTCTTCACCACTGTCAAATCATGACTCTTTAACACCCACTCTCATTTCCCAAAAGGAAACTGTGGGCCAAAATGACATGTGCAAACCCCAAACCAGAACAAACAAAGCCCATTTCCCATAAACTATGGACTGTATTTTCAAATCATAGCAAGATACCTACGTCTCTTGCTCCCACATTAAAACCTTCACTAGATGGTGTGTTTTTTTTCCAAAATAAATGGACAATATGGTAATTTTGAGGTGGACCACAATGTGCCTTCATAAATATTTACAATTGTTTTATATTATTAAAATTATAAGGAAAAAAAGCTTGAGGAAAAAGCCTGAAAAAACTTTTGCTGGATTTTATGTTCCTTGAAATGATGATCTGTGCAGTGATGAAGTACCTGAAATTACAACTGCATTGCATACACACATGGTTGTGGCAAGCACAATTTCGTATCTGGAGAAACACATTCAAGGTCATAGTCGTCATCTTTTTACTATTCCCATGTCCTCAAGTAGATTTATGTTTAATATTTTTCATTGTTTCATAACAGAGGGGCATTGAGCCCAAGAGTCCCCACAATGCTGGCACCCATGCGCCATTGTTTAATGTGTCTGCATAACTTGTGGAAATCAAGAACACAATAAAGATACAAATAATAATAATAATAATAATAATAATTTAAAAACACGTGTTCTGTAAGATTTAAATGCAAGGACACTGCTTGTTTTTCATCCTGTCGTTTTAATATGAGTCATAATCATGTGTTTTCCTTGGATAGCCAAAACATTGTTTTGACTCAATACCGTCTTCTGGAGGAAATCTTCCGGACTATATTGAGGAAAACACTGCATTGAGTTGATGCTGCTGAAACGGAATGAACTCAACACAGTTGTTCTATATCAGAATTAACTCTACGCAGTTGTTCGCTATCCATCAAAATTATTTAACTGATTCTCAAAAGTTGTGAACAAATCAAGTGATAACCTTCAAGTATAATATCATTTATACTTGAAATATTAACTAAAGTGAAAGTGTGTACAAACGCGAGGGTTAAACTGCATTTAAGGTTCCGAGAGGCATTTAGCAGAGAATGTGCAGAATGGTCAATTTTAACTCGGCAGTACATCAGACAATTGACTTGGTAATAATGGTGAACCCTTGCAATGTTTTATTGTTAACCGGGTAAACATTAGTGGCCGTAGTAGTTTGTGTCCATTCCAACAACAGTAGGTACACGTTCCGATTCCCTTTTAACTCATTACGGTGTCTTCTCTTAAGTTCGAATTCCATACGTTCTGCTTAGCTGCTGAGTCAATGGGTTCCTCGGCTCTTCCTTAAAAACGCTGAGGACATGATTCAGTGACCCCCCAACGTCATTGTGCAGTTTGATATCCATTCAGCAGTAAATACTAGGCTAACGAACCAAATTCAATTCAGCATTTCCCCAAGTGGAGATTAAACATTAAACCATGATGCAATTATTTGCGCGTCACAATCTTGTAAAGACAGCTGTGATTGAGAGGCATGTATTAATTTAATAAAATTATATTCATCACGGAGGAGAGGGAGAGAATAAATCAGTCTCAACAGGTAACTTTCCATAGCTGTGTGGCATGACTCACAACAATAAATAAAAAGACTAGGGGTCGGGTGGGCACCGCGAGTGATCCAATTCAACTGCACTGGCCGGGGTTGAACTTCAGATGAATGCAGATCCGGCGCGATACGTATATCATCTCGACTGCAACCCTAATGAACACCAGGCCTTGGATTTATTGGCGTGATGAACCGGGTAAACTTTCAAGCGTCATTATTTCTAACGAGCAGTAAATTTTGGCTCGTCCGTGAGGTTGTAAATCGACGCTGCGTGGTGGAAACGGGTGACATATTTCACAGGAGAGCGCGCACTTGCTGCTCGCGTCCGGACTGTGCTGCGGGGGGGGGGGGGGGGGGGGGGGGGGGGGGGGGGGGGGGGGGGGCTCCGAGGATGCCCAGTAGTGTGTGCGTCCTCAGGGCATTTCTGAGTGGTTTAGGTTTAGACAGGACGTTGAGCTTGTCAAAAATGAGGAAAGAGAAACTACTAAATGCTGTACATCCTTAGTAAATATGTAATGGACTGGAAAGGTTTCTGCAATTGAGAGAGCTAGTACTTTGAAGAACCATAGACTGTACAGCTTGTCTATTGCTATGCACCGAGGTGTGTATGCCAAGATAAGCAAAAGGAAAACAGTTGTCAGTGGTGTTGATGGAAGCTGATGTTTACAGCTTGAGTTTCTGGAGTACTTCTATCTTATGACTGGACCTCACATCCCATCAGCACCTCTGAAATATTGCTTATGTATGTGATTATTATATATACAGTATATGTGGTTTTCACTGCCAATTATGTAGCTTTGTTCCCAGATGAAGAAATATTTAAAGCCAAGTGGCATTTATTTTCATTGTTCTTTCCACAGTTATTCAAAAACAACAACAACATGTAATGCAGCATATATTTTCACACCAGGGTGCCCGCAGATGGAAGTAACATGCAGAAAACAAGTTGTGCTTCCCTCCGAACGACCCCCAGCCATACTCCTGGTGACTTCTGACAAGAAGAAAAGCAACTTTTGGAGGCAGTCTGGCAGACTGCTGCTCATAAATGTTGGCAGCATTCGTTCTCACTCTGGTTCAGTGCTCTTGAGTGCCTCAATTAGCTGTTCCTTTGGCTAAAGTTAAAGCTGGAGCCATAAAGAGACCTATAAAAATTATTAGGTTACACTGCTCTGGGACTGGAATCATACACCCCTAAGTAAACCTAAATCAGCATTGCTTCAGCCAAACCCTCCTCTAGTCTTTACCTTGTGCTCCCCAAGCCAAATGTAACTAATTGCACCTCTTCCACAGGTTCACCCTTTTCAATTGCTCATATACAAAAAGTCATTGATTAGATTTTGCAACTAGCTTCACGAAGCTAGACCATCAACCAAAGGTCTGCAGCCTCTGATACTACTACTTAAATGTTGTGTGTAGTAAAGGAATTAAATTGGACAAAGATAAACACACAAACAAAAACAACAACAGCAACAAACATGTGTAAATATTGTGTAAATGTTGTAGGACCATCTGCAATATACATGTATATATTTCAGGTTAAGCTCCTGTTCCATGGTACTGAACCCGCTTTATATTGTGTGATGGTACGACAGCAATTGAAGAAGATTGGATTTACGTCACATTAAAAAACGACATCTACACCTGTAGCGACATCTAGTGGCTATATGAAATAAAGTTACAAGGCTATAGGGTAGCGGTTGTGTCAACATTTTGAAAAAGGCTTTTTTCACATTATTACCTTTGCATTTTGCAGTATAGACTTATTTGTTACAGATTTGTTCATGATAGGATGTAAATTTCATTGTATCAGCAGATGACATGGTCCTGAAGCAGGTATCTCTTTCGCAGTGTTACAAAGTTTGATGACCATTATTACAATTAATTTAGCCTATAAATAAGGCCCTTGTGTTGTACACTAACACAGGACAATCCGATGGCATGTAGTTACATCAAGTAGTTCGAATAAAGTAGCTGCTGTTTGAATAAACAGGGACATTTTGGAAAATAATACTTCTGTCATTTGTTCAAATAATATCACAAAACTAATCACAAAACTTTTGTGTTGAAATCTTTACTTAACGTGGATTCAAATTGTTTTATTGTGTATAGAAAATGAAAGAAATCATAGTTGTAAGGATTTTGAACAACTCTCAACTCACTACATATCCCAGCTACCCTTACAATAAAAAAAAAAAAATCACTTTGTCCCCCTCATTTACTGTCCGACAGAAACATGTGCAAGGTAGAGGATATTTTTTGGTAGTTTATGTATTACCGTTGTTTGGAACAAGCAACTGGTCGCAAAAGTTAAGGTATACAACGAACATCCGAATAAATAATCGCTTTTCATTAAATGTAAGGTAAGCAAGATATCCTCTTCTTTTTGTGTGTTGCATTCATGTGGCAAGCATTAATAAAACTGCTATCACAGCATGTTCTTTTTACGCCCTGTGATTTTTCACCTAGCTTTCTAGTTGTCTATCCACTAACGTTAACTTAACTATCTCTTAGTAATTATTGCTTGCTCCGATCACATTTTGCATGAATCACTCTCTAGATAAATATGAAATATTTGCTGCCTCGACAAAACGCATTGTTGAGGTAGTGCCCGGTAGCTAACGTTAGCTAGCAAATTGCGAGACAGAGCTGCAGTGAGAAGTGAGTTGCTTATCAAATATTAATATTACGAACCTAGCCATATCTGAATGTTTCTGACGGATCGACTGGCTACCTAGACAGATTCGTTAAACAGGAAATGCTAAAATAGTTCAATAACGGTTTGCCAAAGATGAAGGCACTTCGCATTTTATTGTAATTTAACAGTTTGACCTTTGAAGTCGCACTGTTATTTCCCTCTAACTACACAAGCTTTTTCATGTAATCCCCGGTCGTGGTCGAAAATTTTGACTGCTAGTCTAAGGAAATAGATCTCTACCAGGTATCCACATTAGCTAGTGCGCCGTTAGCTGGTTGGCTATGTCATAACCTATTCTAGCTGGCTATCGCGTAAATGTAGCCAAATTATTGAGTCAGGCTGCACCAGTTTGCTCTCTCTTTAAGTCATCTAGCCATAAAATGTCAATGGTCGTGAAGGTTCCCGATTTTTATTTTACCCTTTTTTAGAATTCAGGAGCCTTTAATCTCAGTTCGACTCGTTTACTTGCTGCATTCGTTCCCATTTAGCCGTGCACGTACAGCGTTTTCTCATGCAACATCCCGTAAGCATAAATGAATAGCATTCTAGCTATCGATAACTCATACGAGTCTTATTTTAAAACGTCTTCATGTTGAATTGTTAGTGCCATTGTTACGTGCAATGGAGTGTACGTGTAATTTTGTACTATTTTTCTGGCAAGCTTTGCTGACAGGGAAATCATTTATTCCTGGCCAAGTGTATCGCTCTACTGCCCCACCTGTGACCCACAGCCCACTGCAGTTAAAACTTCCTTTTTGGGGTAAGTAGGCTATGGCAGCCAGGTAACAGAGTAATTCCTTTGTTATCTGTCCTTCATCTTTACAACCTGTACGTCTGATGTAAAATGTCCTTCATGTGACAAACGGTAGGCATGTGTTTCAGAACCCAGATTAGGCTGTTTCCGTTCCTCTGTGATGTTAGAAAACAGTTGTACACATATGAGGAAACCATCTTTTTCGGTCTCCAAATTACATTACGGGCTGAAAGCATGTCTGGTTACTGCCGTGGCTCCCCTGGTGGGAGTAATGTACTGTAATATGTTCAGCTTGAATGGAGCAGCTGCCATAGAAAAATAAGACTATCAACAGATTCACATTCATTATGATGAAGGGCTGTGTTTTCCAAGGCTTCTCCTCTGAGTTTCACTGCGACTGAAGTATCATGGTGCAAAGTATCTTAATGCACTACCTGGTGTGCCTGTACGACCCCCGACATTTAGAGGTCACTGAAAATGAACTGAGGTTATGTGATTGTTGTTTTCCTAAAAATGGTTAATGTCTGACACATTTGAAATATACCCCATGACAATTATAGATTGAAAAATTGCAGCATGTGACATGGGTCACTGGGAAATACGGTAGTGTCATCAAAAAAACTGTTTACTGGTGTATGAACATTCTGACACTGAGTGACTGCTGTGAAGGGTACAGTAGCACTATGCACAGGAAGTGCAAATGTGTGCAAGCCAAAGGAAGTCATATGAGCAGTTCAGAATGAACGGTTTTAAATTTTTTACTGCACTTCATTTTTCCTCAGCCTGTCTCTTATGTAGGAGAGTATTTGAAGGGTGACATGTAAGACTAATCACCTTTGTACCACTGAGACCTACAACAGCAAATAAATCTAGTGAATGGACTGATAACTTTGAATTTGAATATATCCTGTTATCACCTGCTGAGTCCTTTCAGTCAAAGAGAAGGAGAAAGTACCAGAGTAGATAGAGACCATTCATTAGCCAATCGTAAATAATTTCAGCAGCTCAGCAATTTCATTGAAGCACACATTGATTGCCTTAATGTTAACTCTTATGGGAAGTGACGGGAAGGTGTGTGAGTGTGTGTGTGTGTGTGTGTGTGTGTGTGTGTGTGGCTGTTTTGCTCAGTTTTCAGGAACTGCACTCAGTCAACATCAGGTGCAATGTTGTTATCTTACGTAACATTTTATTGAAGCTGTACAAGTCATTGTGTAATTTTATAGAGCAGGCTTGAGTAACAAGGCCATTGCTTAATTGTGGCTATATAACTTAGAGTAAAATTTCTGCATAGTGATATAATGCTGTTTGTTCCAGTAGTACACAGTGTGACAATAGCACCCTACATGTAGTTTGATACTTAAATTAATTTTCTCCTTGAGACTTGTCTTTTGTAAGATTATGCACCTTTGATGAATCTTTGTATGAATCTTTGTATTCAAGTGTGTGCAGTATGTTCCCCAGGTCTTTTAATTCATGCCGGCCTCTTTTGAGAAAACGATGACCAATTTGCTGCACAGTTTTCCAGTCTGTGGCTTTTGGAGCTTGGATTTTAACATTTGTTGCTTAGTTTGCTAACGTGCTACGGACATAGTCCCTCCTTTCCTCCATTACTCTGAGCTCAGCAGCGCCCCCATGAGTGATTTGATGGTAGTGTATGTGTGGTGTCACCTGAAAGCAGAACATTTTGATAAAAGAATCAAATCATGACAGACTCACGCAGCAGCCCCAGTCCAAAGTCTAGAGTTTACCACCTTGAGTAACTGAATTTCTGCAGGTAGCATTGTGCAGTGGACCTGCTGTGGTTGAGAATATTGCCCCCTTGTGTGAGTGGTAAGAACTGCAGTATGTTTTTGGACATTCAGGTCAGGTCAGTAGATCGGTCCTGTTGATACAACAAGCTTGTTCAGAAACTCTTTAAGTGTTCCCCAAGCACTTTGCCTGCTGAACTCAACCCATGGCGTAAAGATCAAAAAGCTCTCACTGATCCAAGATTTATCTGTTCATCTCTCTGGTAAGGGTTGGGTCATAATAACCCTCTGACCGCAACTAGACTGCAGGCAGATGTGGTATATTCAGGAGCCAGAAGTTGTTTACATTTACTCAAATTGTGACCAGAACCTGGGGACACACCTGTTTTCCTGTTGTAGGAGCACACAAATATGTTTGTAGCTGCATGAGGCAAGTCTTCATGTTTCTTGGCTGTTCGGTTTACTATCAGTGACTCATCCTCTTTTGCAAGTCACCACCCTATGGGGATGTGGTGGAATGGGGTGAACATCACACTTTATCTTATCACAGCATGAAAAAAATACCAGAGACAAACAGGAAGCTGAAAATAAACAACCAGCAGCCCTGACTGAATCTGATATTATGTTGAGCAGCTATTTCTGAATTTGTTTTTTGCTCAAGGCTGTGTCACACCGAAACTAGCTGATTAGCCTCAACATACACTAATTTAAATCGAAAACAGTTATTGCCAGAAACTGCTTTGCATACATAATGTGCAGAATATCTTCACTGATGCTGAAACCACATTTTATTTTAGTTTGTTGGTACGTTGCCCAAACTGTACGTTGCATCAGTTTTTTTTCTCTTACATGCTAAGTCGTTGTACAGCGGGCACTTTACGTTTGCCATTTCACTCATGTACGCAAGTTTCCTGTAAATTTTTCCTAACTTATAAGCAAGAATTTTTTTTTCTCCCCCAGCAGCAGGGAAAATCAATTTGAAAAAGGCTCATGAATCCCTGTTAAAACAATATATCCTCTGGAACAGCTTTATTATTCATTGAAATACATTTCTGAAAGACATACAGTACATGTACATATGGTTTTGAGCATGTATGCATGTATGTATGTATAGTACACATTTTGTGTCAAAAGCCTTGTGTTCTTATTAATAACAATCTTGTCTCAGGAGGTCTATGAATGGAGTTGTTAAATGTGTATCTCTGGTAGAGGCTATGTCCATTTTTTTTTTTTTTTTCAAATTAAACTTTGAGGAACCTTTTCTCCATCGTCTTGTAGAAACTGTAAGAGAAAACTTTTTTTTTTTGTGAACGTAGTGTGACAGGTTAGCAGCCACTCTGTAAAGATGTCTCCTGTCTCATCTCTGTTTTTCAGATTGGCGGACTCTTTGCTCTGCTGGCTTTCGCTTCCTCCTTGGCGGCGCTCCACGGATCTTGTGACCGGCTAGTGCACCAAACAGCCCCTGGAACGTCCGGAACGTTACAACACTCCACCTCTCTCCTTAATGATTCCATAAACCAGCCTTGTATCACCACAGTGGTTTATACGGTATACGAGGTGCTGATGTCATAACGCCACCTTCAGATGTTTGTAATTGCTGTGCTGTTATGAGTGTATGACTCACTACTCTACCAGGTCCCAAAAGAGTGTGGTTTTTAGGGAGCTGTGTAGTTGCTGTCCTGCCACAGCACACAGTGGGCCTAGGATGATTATTGCGTTCATGGCACTATAGAAAGGTAGGTAGCACACACATGCATTATAAATGCTGTTGAAGACTCATACAATTTTTGCGGGAGCCCAGCTTTACTCTAAGGAAGGGAGATTGTTTAAACCAAGTGCTCATCTCTGTACACCTGATTAGGTATGTGGGTGAAATCCGTGCTAAAAAAATTTGATTGAGATGTATGAAATAAGTTATCAGTTCACGTAAATCGTAGGTGATTCATTTAAGAGGTACCAGTGTGACAGTAGATGTTTGACATGCCCTGCTTACAGTTTTGAATGGGGTAGTGTGTTTTTTGGGTTGCCCTTCTGCGGTTCAGTAGGTCTACTCTTGTGGCACCAGAGGTTTCCAGTCTTTTGCACCACCACTTTTATGCATGGATTTTAAGTAAACTTGACTCAAATGTTGTCCTCACTGGATCTCTGAGTACTATTGGTATTCAGTTCAACAGCTCAGTGGTTAGGTGTATTTGGTCTACTGTGCCAGAAGACCCAGATCTCCAACACAGCTGCATCTGGCATCTGACTGTTTTAGCGCTGACTCCAAGAGATCTCTACAATGTCTGCTGTTTGGTTCTGCACCCCCCAGCAGTGGTCATTTGGGACCGTGGCTGAGATGTGTTCCAAGCTTGGAGCCGACGACCAGTGAACGCGGTTCAGCCATGGCCGCTGCCTCAGCTGTCAGTGTGGACGTGACCGCCCCTGCGCCAGAGCCTCTGGAGGCCGGTGAGAAGAAGGGCATCTCTGACGTCAGGAGGACTTTCTGCCTCTTTGTCACCTTCGACCTCCTCTTCATCACCCTGCTGTGGATCATAGAGCTCAATGTGGGTCTTCCGCGCTTTCTTGATACTTACACAAACTCTTGGATACTTTTGCGTGGAGGCAGAGGCCAAAACCTTCAGCCCTAGATTAATCACAAACTTCAGAGTCATGCTAACCATTAGGTCATACCATGGTATACACAGGATATATTTTTAAAGAAAGGCCTCAGCAATGTAGATTCTGCACATGTTGTAGATGTTTAACCCAAGATGTTTTTGTTCCAGTACCTCTGCACGCCTGTTTTATTTCAGTAATATGAAAATTTTATATCATCTTCATTGTGTTGTGACTCTGTGATCCTGTAAAACTTCGGGATTTCATTGGACTGCGGTTTTTGTCTTAACCTGAACAGCAGGTCTGGAGAAAGCAGACGCAGCTCTTGATAGGAAAATTCACAGGGGAAGCATTTGAAAGGTGCACCTGATTTGTGCCATTACAGGTCATGTCACATTGAACTGTATTTATTCTGACACTCTTGTGTCAAACAGCAGACCATATAAGTACGGTTAAAACTATAGTTCAAATACCATTATAAATAAATGACAGCAATGACAGAATAAGGCAAGGCTGAAATATTGTCAGTCAGTGACTTAACTGCAAGTCTTCCATTTACTCTTTTACAGAATCTGTCCCTTGAATTAGAGAGATGTTTTCTTTATTTGTGGTTGCTGCAGTATTTCATTTTAATTATCAGAATTTTGAGGAATGTTCCCCATTTGTATCCCTCGCTAGGTCAATGGAAAAATCCAGGATAGGTTGAAAGAGGAAGTCCTGCATTATGATTACCACGCCTCCTTCTTTGATATATTTGTAAGTGGACTCTTCTTTTTGAATGACAGGTCTGTGGGAGAACTGTGTAAAAGAAATACTAAACAATGCATTACTTTTCAACTTTTCAGATGGCTTCCTCTGAACATATCTTTGTCATTTAAACTGGGGGATGATTCAGTAGAATTGGGAATTTGGGCAGGAGAACTGGGGACACTCCTACTCTATGTGACTGCTACTGTGAGGTCTTTAATGACGATAGTGAGTCATCACCTCACTGTAACATGTCACCTGAAAGGTGGAGTCTCCTGCAGCCCAGTGTCCCTGTCACTGAGCTGGGATGTTGGTTTTACAACTTCACTCAGAGCAAAGTTGTTCCGTTCCACACAGATGCACCATTGCCACCTCCATCAGCAACACAGAGCAAGTTCTCCCTTCCAAATAGTAGCCAAGCTCAGCCCCGCTTAGCTTTATCCATCAGGCAAGAGGAGACTCTACAGTAGTGGATGGCTACTGGCACAAGAACTGTTATTATCAGATCACAACAATAACATTGGGCCCAGTAGCTGATTTACTGTAACTATCCCTGAGGTGATAATCATGAAGGTTTGCATATTATTAGTTTTCATGTGGAAAAGATCGTAAGAGCACTTTTCTACTTTACATGCAAACCCTGACCATGCTCACTCTCTGGCTTAGTTGCATGCATTTTCTTTAAATCAGAAGGGTTATTTCCACCATATTCTTTAACAAATGACAGAGGTTCATTGGATTGCACTTTCTCCTGGAGCTTCAGATGACCTGACCCCGCTGAGTGACAGTGACCCGTGACTCGGCTGACCCCCGTGTCTCTGCAGGTGCTGGCTGTGTTCCGCTTTGCTGTCCTCATCCTGGCCTACGCTGCCTGCAGACTACGCCACTGGTGGGCCATCGCGGTTGGTGTCTTTCAGAAAGTAACGATGAAGAGCATGATTGCTGTCACGCGTCCGTGGTGTCAGAGGGCCTTGCTGCCCTTGTTAGACTCACTGTCACCTGCATGGAAGCCACATGAGAATCAGGCTTTGTTAAATCAAGAATGGCCATTTTGAACTGTTGTGCCAACAACTCCCATTTTCTCTGTGACAAGTGAGAGGCACAGAAACTGTTTAGAGAACTGTCATCAAGCTCAATGTTGTTGCCTGACTGTTATTTTTCACTCCACATTTCAGATAACAACAGCTGTCTCCAGTGCCTTCTTAATAGTCAAAGTTATTCTGTCAAAGGTAAGTATCTCTCACAGACCCCCGGGTCAACATACAGTGGCCTCTGCAAAAAAGAAAGATTTTTTTTCTGTGTCTTTTCATTTCAAGGTTTTTATTTGAATTGATAATGTAGTGTAATATTAATATTACAGAGAGACTCATCTGCTCTGTGTTTTGCTATGAGGGGAAAAAAGAAGTGTCTGTTACTGATATTGAACACAATATTGTTTTGTCTTACTTCATGAGCCGTCGCTGTGTGTTACAGCTCCTATCCCAGGGTGCCTTGGGCTACCTGCTGCCCATCACGTCCTTCATCCTGGCCTGGATAGAGACCTGGTTCCTGGACTTCAAGGTCCTGCCCCAGGAGGCTGAGGATGAAAGCAGTGAGATACTTCGCATGCACACACATTAATATGCATACATAGTCACAGGGACACACAGACATGCATGCATGTGTGAAAGAATGGATTCACAGAGACACATATGCGAGTGTGCACATATGCACAAATATGCATACATACATGGCTGGCTGCATACGTGACTGCATGGATGCACACGTGCAACAACACGCATGCATGCATGGAACATACAAATGAAAAACAGCTGTAGAAACACATAGTCATACACAGTGGACAATACACAATATACCACTGAAGTGAGTTTACCTGTCAGAAACCTGTGGGATATACTTGTATATACTTCATACTCTGTCCCCTTTCTAATAATGTTTAATTTTTGGCTCTTAGTGTACATGGCAGTTTAATAGTGCATTGGTTCTGCTGGGTAACTAGTTAGTATGTTACTCTTTGAGTTGAATCTGAACCTCTCTTCAGCTGAATGTTGTAACTAGATGTAGAGAATTATTATACATGTATTGAAGTCTGTTGCATTTTTCCAGTTCGTCTGAATGTGTTTGTTCATGTAGCATCGCGCTGTATGCTTTGCCAGTGTGAACATGTCTTTCTGTGTGTGAGTGCCTCTTGCTGTGTCTGCCTGTGCTTCAGGGCTACTGCCAGTCATGGATGGCCCGGTGCAACCCCCCTTTATGCACTCCGGTTTGCCGTCTGAAGGACAGTTCTACTCCCCCCCAGAATCTGTAGCAGGTGAGGGTCTGGTGTGAAGGGGTTGAATGTTGGGAATGGGCCAGATCAGCTCTTTTGTCCATTTTTCCAATAGTACAGGCGTTGGAGCTAAATCTGTTACACTCACACAATCGTAGAATACTTGTTTTGATCACAACACATGATCCTGAAGAGTAGATATCCACAATCTTGTCACGTAAAGGTATTCTCTGCTGCCACCTACTGGGTGAAATTCTCTGTGTGGAATCTTGAAAAAGTCAACGTGCATGGATCTTCAGCTTTGATGGCACTGACTTGGAAATCCTGGCTTCAACAGTTATTCACCAAACATACATTCTTTTCCAAACAAGATGTTAGATAATAAAACAGAAGCTGCGAGTTAGTTTGGTTCTGCAGAATGCAACATCTAGATCGGGGACAGTGTCTGTCATCATCATTAAAAACTGGCAGAAAGGAACTCACACCTATTACTGTAAAGGGCACAATAAGCTAGTTCATTTTAGGGCTTGAAGCGCCGTAGTTATACAACCCAAATTGTAAAATTCAGTCGTTGCCCTTAAGGGGAATCACACAAAGCAGTGTATTACACAGCATTCTTGTTTTATATTTAGGACTTTGTTTATAATTGCACATATATTTTCAGTGTTTGCCACCGGTTATATTCATGAACCCACATCCTAATGAATAACATTAATTGGACAACGAAAATGAACAGAAAATGGACAACAGATCGTAACCGTTTGTGGATGGGTTTAATGAAAAAAAACATAAATGACCTATGTATTTATAATTTAAGCAAAAATGAAGAACTAACAGATACACTATGGTTTACATCACAGAATGCCCATCAATCATACTTGGTATTTTCAATCAATTCGCATGCATTTCAGTAAAGGCAGTTGACTGCAGGCCGTTACAGAATGCAACAGAGGCACATGAGTTCCTACCAGCTTTGAGAAGAATTCTCTTGGATCGCCACCAAGTCTGTTTGCGGTCTACCCCTTACTTTCCATGAAATGGTTCTTATATCACTGTGGGGTCGGCGCACAGCACGGAATAACTGTCAAACCACGAAAAGGAGAGAAACGTTCCCTCGGAGATGGATGTATCATCAGTTATCAGCCCTGTTATCGGTGTAGAGACCCAGGTGCATGGCAATGTTGCTGCCGGTACTTTCTTTCAGTGTCTGTACAGTTGAACATACCTCAGAGTGGAAAGGGACATTCTCCCACGGTCAGGAGGACACCAAGCTATCTTTCAGAAAGAGTCAACTAAACAACCAGAAAAAATAGTGAAATTAATATGTGTTTTTGTAGAATTATTTTTCTGGTATATACAAAGTATAAAAACATATGTCTTCAGCCACATTTTTTCCTGAAAAATACAACCCAGTATTGGAGGTGAAATAAGCTTTATTGTCTGTAATTATGAATTTTCACAACCTTGCTCTAACACATAAAGATGGCATTACTGACACAGATTGGCAGTTTAGTGTCTTGGACTCTTCTCAAAGAAAGATTGCGTAAGTGGCCTGTTTTGAGTGCAGGAAATTAACTTTCAAAGACCAAACGTTGTTTTTACCACCAAGTGAAACACTATAATTTTGCTCAGTTGTTTTCTTTGTATGTAACACTCATTAAGTATATGGAGTGCACGGCTGCTGAATGCGTGGACATTTTTTGGAAGGGCTGTTAAGTGCTCCCGCTCTGTGATTAAACCCAAACTCAGAAGAATGGTAGTTCAGATAAAACAATAAAATAACACTTACATTTCTGGAGTTCTTGCCTTGCATTCACCCTGAGGAAAATGGCAAACTGTGTTGCTTTGCCCTGTTTGCAGATTCTGATGAGGATGGAGAAGACGAGAATGACCAGAAGAGGCTTCTTTAACAGGTACTGTCGCTCATAGGCCTATACCATGATCCTTTGAACACAACAAGCATCCCTGCTGCATTTGTGGTCAGAAATGGAAAAAAATGCCTTATTTCCTGATTGACTGTTACACTAGCACATATTAAAGCAGTAATAAATTTAATGGTGCATTATTTTTTGCCATAACATGCTCAGAAGCTGTCCTCTTTTTAAATTTATTTTCATACATCGGTGCACAGAAATATTTCTGATGTTTTCATGAACACACAGCTTTGATTAAAAATATGACTCAAACCATTTGATTGGGTCACAGCAGCAGAGCCAGTTTCTCCTCAATGGAAAAAAAAACCCAGGAGGAATGTGACAGAAATTATGCATTGCCACATTGTTCATTTTATTTATTAATTTATGAATGTATCTCTTTTGTGTTTTTTTTAATGAAAGGATGCTAGCCCTGCTTCTGGTGGAGGAGTCTAAAACTGAGCTGTGAATGATTGACAGTTTGATTCTGGGACCCAGGGGGCAGCGGTTGGACGAAAGGGTGAGCATTTGCCCTTGAGGTAATCGGGACCAGGACCCTCAGATAGCCACACTAGCTCTATGACCCTGGCTACCACTACCCAGTCCTGCCTGCAGGGGGCCTCGCTGCCTTACGTCTCCTTCGGATTCTTACTGTACTCCTCTGCATGGTGGACTCCTAATGCAAAAAAGAGAACCATTTCGGTTTTGCTTTTAATTAACTAAATTAGTTGGACCACATGCAACAAATATGGGAAATGAGCTGTGAATCAATGTTCTTGAATGTGTGAGATAAAAAGTTGCGTTTGTATTTTAGATTTTCTTATCACGATTCATTTTCACTTCAGAGTTGGCCTTAAAGGCAACTCTGTCTTCTGCTGACTGTAAAGATTGATCCAGTGCAGGGCTGTGCTGCTCAGATATATTGACTCCTGACCCCGTAAAGTGGCTTATAATTGTGTGTAAAAAAAACAAATGGTGCCATACCTTCACCACCAGATCACATTCTACCAAAATGGTGCTACACTTCAGGTAGAGCCATCAGTGGAACAAAAAAGTATTTTCAAACTTACATCATGCATATTAGCGTAGTCTTAAGTGATTCCACTTATTCTGTTCTGTTTTGTGTCCTTATTGAATATGCTAGTGACTGCTGCTGCCTGTGTGTTTGTAGCTTGAAGCGTGTTATGTTACTGAAGCTTGCTGTACTTGTTAGCACTGTGCATAGCATAGCAGTCCCAAATTTGCAAAAGTGTATGAGACTGTGGCACTTGCATAGAGCCGAGCTCAAGCACACTTGGGTCCTTAAAAACAGTCCTGCACCTGAAGTCCTAGGTTCTGTTGTATATATGTGTGTGTTTCCGTGTGTAAGGAAAGAGGGATGTAAGGCTGTAGCAACACCCTTTAAATGTACCAAAACTGCACAGCTGTAAAACATCAAAAGGTTTCCAATGGCGATTCAAATGTAATCTTAACTCATGTAAATAATGCTACACTCTATATTGAGTATATATAAAATATGACTGTAAAATGAAATATCTGTTTGTTTTTTTTAATATATAATCGGTGGAGATTGTCTGAGATTTGGGTTTTTTCTTGTTTATTTTTTTTTTTTCCATCACATAAAGGGATTCTGTTGCTGGCCAATGTACACTCCGCTTTGACATTCATCTGAAATGTGGTAGATTGAGGGTGAGAGGGTGAACCACTACCGTGCAGTCAACTTATAAGAGCCACATTAGTAAATTTTTTTCTCATAAGTGCTTAATTCTAGTAAGCAGTACATTTTATGAGATTCGGTCAATTTGTCGTACGATTTTGTACACATTTTTATTATTCTATTAGTAAATAGTGTCTTGTCCTTTTCCCGTTCCTTTAATCACAGAATTATAGGCTATGTAAAGCAGAGAGAAGAGTTTTGTTTTTCTTCACCAAATGTAAGGAAATACTTGTGACTCATATAACACTTACGACATCAGAATATTTGTAAAACTGTCTTGCTATTATTGATTAAAATGTCATACATTTCAGTCGTATTTATTTGAGCTGTGCTGTGGATGTGTAACTGATGGCGAATATTTATTCGATGATGTCTTTCATTCTGCAATTCTTTAGACATCAGCAAACACAGGAATGTCTGTTGATAGTTGAAGTGAAGTTGAAGTGAATGTATTTTTTCTCAGCAAGAAATGTGTGTCAGAAATTCAGCGGTAACTTGGTTTTTTTAGACCCCCTGTACTCCAGCGTGGACTTGGTTGTCAGAGCAGAACCTCCATCGTTTCAATGTAGCGACAGCCAAAGCCATGTAACCAACAGTACAGTCAGCGGTATACGCTGTCTACCCGGTTAATGTCTTACTACTTCTCAATTGTGAAGTTATGTATGTTGTCATCGTCAGCGTGTCTTTCATTTCTTCTTTTTCTCAGAACTGATTTATCCCAGGTAAAAATAAAGCAGCACGCTGTCCAGTTATTAACAGAATGTTCCTGTTCTGTTAGTAGCCGGTGCTTAGAAACTGACCTTCACAACACAGTACGAGGTCTTTGCTCGAGGACAAGGCGACTTCAGCTTTAAGTAGCAAAAATATACACACCAGTGTATTATTATTATTATTATTATTATTATTATTGTTATTGTTATTGTTATTATTATTATTATTATTATTATTATTATTATTATTATTATTATTCCGACACGTAAAGTGCGCCGTGTTACTCATGCTTCGTCATTCAACGGTAGGTTAAGTCGATTTTCGTTCAAGGTAGCAAGCACATTATTATTTTACAAGTCTCATGGTAATTTACCCAGATGATTAATTGTATTAGGACGCCACTGGTTAAGATATACCGCTGAAGTTGTTTTATTAATTGTGCTACCACACAGGCCTACTTTACACATTGATCTTCAGCGAATAAGGTTCATTGCAGATGAATTTTTGACTTAAATATGGGTGCGAGTAGGCTATACCTTTGCAGGTTTCTCGCTAATTATCCCTGTCATTCACACAACAGTGTTCTGAAAAATATAAAAATAGAAAAGTGACTTATTCGGTGAGGCTGATGAAGATCAGGGTGATTTTCCGTTTCGCACGACAGAGATGCGAGGCGCACTGTTGCTTGGAAACTTCTCAGAGCTCAGGGAAACCAACTTGCCCACAATTAACAGCGCTAATGCGCAAAGCATGCTGCAACGACTAATGAAAACCGCACTATCAAACCTCGGTTGAACTGCTCTGCGTTCTGTTTTTCAGCAAGCTCAAGAAAACAAGCAAACAAATTAACCACGCTTTCCGGCCACTCTCGCTTCTGCTTTCAAATTCTGCTCGCAAATGTTGCATCCAAGCGAGCACTTGTTTTCTAATCAACAGTGAAATTATACTATACATGTTGGAGCTTTGTCGCTAAAAACGTAATAATAACTCTTTTCCTCTTTTTGAGGGGAAAGGGGTTGTTTAAGTAATGACAAAGTGGTTGGCTTTTGGATCACATTTATATCGCTTGGTATAAGGACTGCAATAGATGAAATCGGCTTCATAGTCTGTATTCAAGTCGCGCGTTTAGTAAAATCAAAATATAATGATCAAGACCGGTAACGTGATCACAGAAAATTTAAGGAGCAAATGGCATTAAGTCCGTTCAGGGAAGACCCCCAGACATGTCCATTGGAAAGAAAGTGACTAAGTTGTAGGTATGGCTTCCGTTAAAAAAAGGTAAATTGTTAATGCTAGTTATTTATGACAATGACGTTTGAGTAAATGCATAAGCTTAAATGATTAAAGGTAGATATTTCGAATGCATGCACATGCGTATCCCATGAAACTGTCAAATATCGCACGAAGTGTATTATCGACCAAACTTTAGGCTATACACCACATTTCATATTGATAAACTCTCTTTAAAAGCACGGTGTACCACAGACTGGGTACATTTAATTTTTGGCTTCCTTTCTCGTATATATTTATTTATTTATGTTTTCTTCTCTAGAGCGTATTTAATGTGGTAGCGTATTCTCTGATCTGAATGTGCCCTACTGGATCCTACAGGAATGTGGAAGGGTATCCTCGCAATGCTGTTAATGACACTAAAGGAGTACATTAAAGGAGAAAAAAAAAACAGTGTCATAAATGTAATGCAGTAAAGCAGTTTTAATTGTTGTTTAGAACACAGACAATCCACATCCTCTTTAAAGAAGCAATTAAAAAAAACTTGGAATCCACAAATGATTGTGGACAGTGTATTAAACAGGAATATTGATTTTAGAAAAAATAATGTTGATAAAAAGATAAAAAATACATTCTTACTTAAGCTACTGATTTAAAATATAAGAGCAAAATTACATGAAAAGAATCATTTAACAGTAATATTACCGATAATGGTAACAGTAGAAGTAGAAGTTGATAAAAACGTACAGGTTACATGTTAATAAAAAAAAAGACATTGCATGCACTTTTCTGAATAATAAGGTCTTTTTACACATCTGAATCAGCTGTCTGTAGATGGCTCATCTGAATATTGGGCGCAAACAATCATCGGTGAAATCATTCGGTGGTCAGTAGGACCAGTCTACCGTGACCGTGACCCAGAGCAAATGACCCCATAGCTGAGCAGAACTGCATCTCTGTCACATGCACGTCTATTCTTCAGTCTGTAAGCTCGCACATGCATGCGTACATGACATTTCTGAGATTGTGGATATCTAAGATAAAACATGTTATTTGCTTTCACGTGCTGGAAAAAGTCATCATTATGTTCATCTCATTACACAGATTCCACGACCCACTGCTTCGAGCTATGCATGATATAAGTTCAGTGCAGTGGCAAATAGTGAAAAAGACCAAAATTATACGCTTTTGAGTACATCAAGGACATTTACATATTGCGTACAATGAATGAAGGCTTTAAGTTCACAATATAGTTGAATTATCAGTGATCTGAAATCAGAATACAGGGCCGCTACCGCTGGTCCTCCTGTACGTTACGACGGACACCACGCTGAGGTAAGCCACGCCCTTCAGTATCATCAAGGTGTACGTGAGCGTCGCTAGGTACAGGCTCCGAGTTTGCTCAAAGGATCCTGCAAGTGGGAAAAAAGAAATTCGTTGTTTTTATTATAGTAACTGCAAAATATGCCCAATCGTGGGGCCAGTTGATCCCAAACTTTTCCTTTCCTCGTGGCCAAATGACATTAAGCGTACGCTTAAGGGAGCGCGCCTTATCCTGATCTCACAGTCATACATATTTTAAAGGACTAATTAATAAACCATCGGAACCCCCCCCCCCCCCCACTCCGCTTCTCGCTTCAGCTTTATGAGTTCGGAAGCATTGAAATGAACGAAAAATGCTACATGTTGCATGAAACAAACGTAAGTGATGCTGAAATCTGTAGCTCATAATTAAGATAGAACTTCGCTTTATTGATACGTTGAGACGTAATAATTTCAAGGTTTTTTTCTGGGATTTGTAAATTATCGCAATGGTTGTGCATCCTGATTTGGTTTCATGCTTATCCACGTGGCATTTTATTGTTTAAATTTGTTTTGGAATGAATATACAACAGGTGAATGCAACTCGGGCTACGAATATATCTACTTGGCAACGCATCCAACCATCAAAAAAATCTCAAAATATAATCACGCACAACACATAACAGCATTTTCTGAAACAGGCATTTCAACCGCCGAGGTGAACACAGGGTAGCAAAAACAGAAATGCAGACTAACCCTCTATGATCTTGAGTATCGGAGCTGGGTCTGTACCATTCGTGAGCGGCGGACATTTGGACTTCGGTGCAGCGTCAGGAACCTTCTCTGTAACATGAACAAACACACGAGATAATAATAATAGACGAGAAACAAACATTTCACACATCCTTTGTATGCCATAGGCCTACTTGTTGTTTTGGTGCTCAGCTATTAGTCGAACAATTACAATGTTCAACTCTGTTAGTATGGAGCACGTTAGTGTTGAGTCTATAGGGTTGTATCCAGAACAATATGGAGCGCCGTACCTTTCGGTATTTTTTTTTGAGTGGCATCCCCCGTCGCAATAGCTTCGTGCTCCACAGAACAAAAGTAGTTATTCTTTTCCACCTTGCTTGCATCTATTGTCATCATACTGGCGATGTAGTTCTCCCCCTGCTGTTCCACTTGTCCCACACTGTCCTTAACGGGGGTCTTCGTGCCGTCGCTAGCCTCCACGTCCCACTTGAATTTGAGTACTTTTGGAAACATGTCTCTGGCGAGACACACCAAGGTTTTCTTCCCATTGTTTTCCTTGGATGGTGGATAAGGAATCACATCTGGCCTGCGAACACTTTCGCCTGTCAAAGCAGATGAATTAGAATCAGGTTAGGCGTATTACATTGCTGTATATGTGTCTACGGATATTTTTCCTTTGGCGAACTGAAAGCGATAAAAATCACTGCCTCACGTTCACGAATATTATATAGACATGTTTTTATATATATAGACACATCGATTAAAATGCATTTGAGGACAAATGCCACACAGGTCTTGTCATAATAAATGGTAAGTGAAAACCCTAACAACTCTGAAATTGGACAAAAACAAATGTTTCAAAAGGTACCTGTTGTAGCTCATACTCTGTAGGCACTCCATTGAAGATGTTTGGGGAGGGGGGGATGTTCGGACTAAACATACTATATTAAATGCATTATTCTATTTTGTTTGACTCTGTGGTGCAATCATGAAGTGCAAATCGTTCAATCGTTCCAGATACTGTGCATTACTGTACGTCCAAAACAATGAAGATATCAATCTCTTCAAATATACAAGGTAATATTATATATATATAGGATCGTCCAGAAAATATTACTTTGTATATATGAACAGATTTAATATATTGCGCAGGGAAGCGAAAAACACTACAAAAAACTGTTTTATGATTTTATAAATAGTATGACCGCTATGTTTGTGCTACACATTCCAAAGTTGCACACTTTGCTTATAACAATTGGAGTATATACGAAGCAAAATAAAACAGGTTCTCTACAAACATGTACGTGTCGTTATTAAAGGCGCTTCATCTTAGTGTCTGAACTGAAGACTGCTTCGTATTTAGCGTCTAATCAAAAGATTTGTGTATTTTAAATTCCACAAACTCATCCTTTCAATGGTTAAGCCGTGTGCTGAGTAGCCTGCATTTTACTGCGACCAGTCACACTAGAATTACAAAATGGCCTTACCAGAAACGATTAACGTTGTTCCAGATCCAAATACTTTGGAGCCCCCCACAGCGGTGAACAAAATAACAAGAACTTGCGGCGGGATAAATTATTGTCCATTTTATGATAAAACGCTTTACAACACCAAAAGGTCAAAATTTCTGCTCTCGGATTTTAGCTGCTACGGGGTTTAAATTACCCAAAACTTAATCCGAATAGTCGAGTTGTTGGTACATATTCGACAAATTCAGCGATGCATTTCATTGATTCAAAATATTAATACACTCTTACGTACGCTCCTAAACTACAGCTCCTACGTAACAATGTCTGCAGATAAAATATTTGAAACTGAGTACGAAATTAAACGTTTTATAATCCACAAATACGATCTGAATATCTTACCTGATACTATAAGTCTTGTACCAGAACCAAATATTTTCTCCAAGCTACCCACAGTATAACGACACAAGGAAAAAACCCATTTCATACACTTTTTGTGACGATAAAACAATGAGCATGTTTCACTCGTGACTAAATAGTCACCTTCATCTCTCAGAATTATTGTGAACTCCATAGAATAAAAGGGATTTTTAGAAGTGAAAATCGAGGCAAAGACAAACGGTTGTGTTATTTAAGCCTTCAGAATGTGCGTGAACTGCGCAAAATGTTACTGCTTCAAAAATTATGATCCTCCTTACAAGATAATTCGATTCGCGACAAACTTTTGGGTTTTAATGACTAAAGAATCAGTCGTGAATTGAATCTTGTCTTCTTATCTTATCTTGTCAGGAGGATCTTAATTTTTTGAAACTGCAGAAAATTAAATATTAATAAGTAAAGAATGTAGACTAGTTCATTTTGGCCTAGTGCCACTTACAGTCACGCGTTGCGGTTACGGTTCTGAAGCATTTGCCTGCTTTCTTTTACTCTAGTGCAAATTATAATGACATTAACATGTATTTGCGAGACAACACAGTCCTTTGATCAGAAAAGAAAAAAAAACATCAGTTTTAACATTTTTATACAGAGCAGCCCCGTGCCTACCAAAAACAATTTCCCAGAACAAAAGCGAAAACTCATGTCGTATATTTTGCTTACAGGCAAACTGCAGCATCATATGCACTAGATATTGTATTGTTTAAAATTAATCTCTGGAATGGGTCAGATCAGTCTTGCCTCGTTAGTTACAATACGTCTGGAAAGCGGGATTATGCATTTTCATTTATTATTAATATTATTGATAATACTACTAAGTTATGCATTTGCGAATTCATACTACTGGCCCTACTATATCTGCTGATTTGTTAACCCTATTGCTACCATTTATTAGCAGGATTGTGCAATAATTTGAAAACTGAAATGAAGGTTAATTAGAGTCATTCAGTTCTGAATAACAACTACCACATGTTCGGTGCATACCAGTGAGTTACATATTTTACAAGATTGACTGGATCTATTAATTCACGACTGTATATATATTTATAAACGTACAAATGTATTATAATACATTAATAATATATGCTTCATTAATGTCGTATGTATAAAACACCCATCACGAAAATGTATCATGTTACAGCTGCGTTTTATTTAAGCAATTTCGCCTATTCACTTCGCCTTTTTGCGATTGTCCTAATTTGGAACTGGAACTTTGTGGTTGCGAGAGTGAAAAAATAGAGTGAAATCAACAAATGTCGTCTCTGTTTAGGTCTACGAAATGAAACATACTTACCACTGACGATAAGTTGGGTACCAGATCCAAAAACTTTAACATACCAACCACTACTATCCACGGCTATAAGGGGCTTTACAAAAAACTGCAGCGTTTATTAAACAGCTCCCTTCCCTTGCCATGTTTAAAAATAATACAACCATAGAATCACAACACATATAGCTTTCGTTCCAAATTACTTTTGTATGTTATATTCTCCATTCTGTAATTTCATAATAACTGCCTAACTACAAAATCGTCCCTGCTAAAAGCCGCGAGTTTCGTTCCGGAACCAAAGATTTTATAGGTATCACACACGCATCAAAACTCATACAATTAGTGAATATCGAAAACATAATTTAAATAAATACATGGCTATTACTAAAACGACCACTGCTTGTATAAAATGCAAATGTGCTTGCTAAAAAGACTATCTTTGCTCACAGTAAAGCACCCAATGTGTAGCAATATCTATTATATTTCCGAATCCAAAAAAAAGTAATTGAAGAATCTGTAGGCCTACTTTTTGCGGACACGAAAACAAGAACTGGATATCTTTCCCGATAAAACAAACGGCGTTCCAGACCTCAAGGTTTTCACCCTGTTTTTCACAGATCACAGCATGAACTGAAGGCAGTTTTGCATAATAAGATCATTGAGTCTGGTGACAATAAAGAGAAGTTATGGTTGGGTATGAATAAAACGAATAGGTTGGCTATCATCTAAAGCTGTGATGTAAAGCTATTGGTATCTCTGTTTTGAATCAGTGAGCATTGCATAAATATTTAAGGTACATGGATCATCTTACTTACCGCTGACAATGAGTTTGGTACCAGATCCAAAGACTTTATATACTGCACCCCCTGTTACCCACAGCCATCAGGGGCTTAACAAAAACAACCATGATATCTAACAGCAAAATGTCCCAAAAGTTTCCATTAGTGGCTACCAGGGGAAAAAAATTAGGCTGCACATGACATCGTGTTTGACTAAGAAATGAAACATACTTACCGCTGACAATAAGTTTGGTACCAGATCCAAAAACTTTAACATACCAACCACTACTATCCACGGCTATAAGGGGCTTTACAAAAAACTGCAGCGTTTATTAAACAGCTCCCTTCCCTTGCCATGTTTAAAAATAATACAATCATAGAATCACAACACATATAGCTTTCGTTCCAAATTACTTTTGTATGTTATATTCTCCATTCTGTAATTTCATAATAACTGCCTAACTACAAAATCGTCCCTGCTAAAAGCCGCGAGTTTCGTTCCGGAACCAAAGATTTTATAGGTATCACACACGCATCAAAACTCATACAATTAGTGAATATCGAAAACATAATTTAAATAAATACATGGCTATTACTAAAACGACCACTGCTTGTATAAAAATGCAAATGTGCTTGCTAAAAAGACTATCTTTGCTCACAGTAAAGCACCCAATGTGTAGCAATATCTATTATATTTCCGAATCCAAAAAAAAGTAATTGAAGAATCTGTAGGCCTACTTTTTGCAGACACGAAAACAAGAGCTGGATATCTTTCCCGATAAAACAAACGGCGTTCCAGACCTCAAGGTTTTCACCCTGTTTTTCACAGATCACAGCATGAACTGAAGGCAGTTTTGCATAATAAGATCATTGAGTCTGGTGACAATAAAGAGAAGTTATGGTTGGGTATGAATAAAACGAATAGGTTGGCTATCATCTAAAGCTGTGATGTAAAGCTATTGGTATCTCTGTTTTGAATCAGTGAGCATTGCATAAATATTTAAGGTACATGGATCATCTTACTTACCGCTGACAATGAGTTTGGTACCAGATCCAAAGACTTTATATTCTGCACCCCCTGTTACCCACAGCCATCAGGGGCTTAACAAAAACAACCATGATATCTAACAGCAAAATGTCCCAAAAGTTTCCATTAGTGGCTACCAGGGAAAAAATTAGGCTGCACATGACATCGTGTTTGACTAAGAAATGAAACATACTTACCGCTGACAATAAGTTTGGTACCAGATCCAAAAACTTTAATCCATGCACCACTGCTATCCACAGTAATGAGTAGCTTTACAGAAACCCCCCGTTTATCAAACAGCCCGTTTGACGTTTCACAGCACGCATAAATTGCTAAAGAATGGCAGCAAGAGCGGTCCGAAATAATTCGGGTATAGCTGATTTTAGTACAGTAAAGCTGTATAACTCGACCTAACATCATGTCCGTTTCATCTTAAATTATCAAGCGGTGCCTGTAACAGTAAACTTCATCCCGGATCCAAAAACATAAAATGTTGACGCGTAAGAGGTATCGTAAGAGATATTTGCTGGTTCGAGACTTAATGCTTACTGGGCCGATTCTCATCTGCGGCTCTACTTGTATTCTTCTGAACAAACTAATTTTACCAGAATATCGCTGTTTATGTGATGTCTGTTTGCTAGCATAATACACAATAAATACTGCAGACTTTCGTTTAATATAAATTGTGTGAGTTTGAGATCGCTTGCGATCTAAAGCATGTCGTATCATCTTAAATATAGGCTACAATTTGTTAACGATATCTAAAATTGATTATAATGACCTACCTGTTACAATGAGTTTAGTTCCAGATCCGAACACTTTTGAGCCATCCCACAGGCATTAAGGCTCATACAATAACCCCATCTCATACATCACGCGAAAACGTTTGTAGGCTAACTATAATTTAAGCAAATGCATGACTTCTACTTGTTCAAATATGGAGATGTACTTGATTAAAAGGCTGGCCATGTTCGTTGCCAAAAAAACCCCTTTCCGTGACATTGATTTTGTGTCTGAATCAAAAGCACAATTTCTTCACGTGGAACACGTTACTTATCACTGACAATAAGACTGAAAAAAAAGTTGCACCGTTATCCACAGCGTTTATTAAACACACAGCTGTGTTAAACGTTAAACGTACTTACCACCGACAACAAGTTTGGTACCAGATCCAAAAACTTTAACCCGTCCTGCTACCCACAGCTATACTGGGCTTTGCAGAAACAGCACAGTTTCACAGCTTGACTTACCACCCTCAAAAATAATACATTTTCCCATCCGCAACACACATAAAGTGCATTCCGAATCTCTTTTGTATGTTACGTTCGCATTTTGTAATTTTTACAATGTGCAACTGCTGCAGAATTGTGACAAGAGTGATTCGAAATAACCTGCATATAATTGTCGTTCCAAAAAAACTTCCAAATAGCATTATTGATTTTTAATGTTAATATATTAAACTTACTTGTTACAATAAGCTTTGTTCCGGATCCAAAAACCTTAAACGCATAACTACCAGAGGTATCCACAGCTATCAAAACCCATACAATAACCAAGTCTCTTCAATGACTAATAGCTTGTACCGTTATATAAACCCACTTATAAGTAGAACTATTTCTCTGTAATATATACCGCGTGTGCAAATACATCAACCATGGATAATGTTATTCGCCACTGTCAATAGCAGTGGAAACAACTTAAAAACCATCTACTACCGGTTACTCATATTTAAGAGAAGCTTCGAAAATATCAGTGTTCATCATTTAAGTGTCATTCAGCTGTTTAAATAAAAATAAAATCAAATCATAACACAGATTCATCATATTCAGGCTTCTTTTGTATGTTGGCTTCATTCTGATATCACCATTATAGAGACAACAGAACTGAGCTAATGTTAATCTTAGCTCTGAATCAAGTATTCAAGCTATTTCTACTCATTCTGGTAATATTCAGTTGCCAAAGAGTGGTCCAAAATTATGTATAATTAATTATGTAATTATGTAATTGTGTAAAAGTCCAGAGAACAATAATGATGACATACCTGTAATAAGAAGCTTTGCCCCAGATCCAAATAGTAACTCTCAGGTAGAAATATAAGTCCTTCATCATCATTTTGTGCTATGGCTCCACATCACTTTGTGCTATCATCATGTGGTGGTAAGGTTATACCATTATAATCATAATCATGAGTATAACCATCATCCCAGTACTATATATACTTTTGCAAGTACAGAAGGCTGAGTCTGAGCCCTGAGGTGTCTTGTGTGACTGTAGTTGTGAGCAATATGATGACAGCACTGCAATCCCTATCTCAAATTTTCTGCACATCGCGATATTCATCTCACCATAACATAATCAGGTAGGGGAGAAGGACCACATTCCACGCCGTACGTACCTGTGACTATGAGTTTTGTCCCGGACCCGAACTGCTTGCCGTACCCCCACCATGGTGCATGCACGAACAAAAACTGAAGTCAAAAAGCAGCTGGGTTTTTAAAAAAATGCGCACCTCACCCCCAGTGTCACTGTCTCTCATTTATTTGTAACAGCCAACCCTGTTCCTTTCCCAAACACTCCTAAATGATCGATCTCCCCTCTCACATATCTTTTATCTGTATGCATCTGACATGCTTACATGCCATGGATCTGCACTAAGACGTATATATATATACCTCTTAGTGGAGAGAGAGAGAGAGAGAGAGAGAGAGGGAGAGAGAGAGTTTATATTACTTGTCACATATACTTCGTAAACATTCCCAAATTTGTGTCATTTGACTTGTAACATCAGGAGTACCTCATTTTTGCATAAGTGATGGATCTCTCCTCCACAGGGGGGGTTTTCATGTGGAACGATGTAACACTGATGTTACAGCTTAAGTGATGTGATAAAATTTAAGAACGATTACAAACAAACCATAATCATATATAGAAATCAGTGATGCAATATGTATGCACTGTGAATGTTAGCAGCACCCTGCTCTCCTAGTTTGGTAGCCTCCATTACTGAAGTCTTTGTCTACCCCTTTGCCTCTGTGATGATACATGATAGAATGATTGTCATAGAATAACCAGCCCTGATTTCTTTTAAGACAGATTTTGAATTAATTCTGTGAAAGTGTAACTAATGTTGTATCTTAATCTAATGTTGTAACTGAATTGATGAGGCAAGAGCTATTATGAGAGTTGTGTCATGCAGGCTTATTTTATTATAATGATGGCAATAAAACCATTATTAATGATATATTAAGCAAAATTTAGCCTGTGGACATACAAATTATATGTACACTCATACGACAGATAATTTTGAGCCATTTATAATAAGCGATTTATTGACTAATGCATCATCTTATTTAGCAAATGCAGAATACATTTGTATCCTACAATGTAGAATACAGTTCATCGACAATTAATTGACAGCATAATGAACCATAATTGTACAAAATGACATAGTTATATCTAGAAAATATGTTGGTAAATTCTGTGGAAGATGTTGGTTAATACAGATTAGGATGTCACAAGGGGATTGTGGTCTTCAACTAATCATATGGTTAAGGAGCAGGACTCGTAACCGAAAGGTTGCCGGTTCGATCCCTGCTGGGACACTGCTGCTGTACCCTTGGGCAAGGTACTTAACCCACAATTGCCTCAGCTGTATAAATGGATAACATTGTAAAGAACTGTAACCTACGTAAGTCACTTTGGATAAAAGCATCTGCCAAATGAATAAATGTAAATCTATTCAGATGTATATAAGGTGCTGCCATTGTCAGGGAAACAACATTGCTGTGTTTTTTTCCTATGAGAAAGTGTAATGCAGGTGGTACCGATGTTTATGTATAGTGGTCTATGGTGTCTGTATCACTGTGCTGTAACCCAGGAGGCACAGTAATAGGTGGCAGCATGGACCGGTTTGACCGAGGATATTATCAGATTGTACAGATCCTTTGACTTCTCTCCAGAGAAGTCGTCTTTTTGTGGGTGGTCAGAATCAGGGGCTGCGCTACCACCATAGCTGATGTAGAGCACTCTTTTGAAAGGTTCGCCCTCTTTCTTCTGGTACCAGTGGACGTAGTCACCCGAGCTCAGGCCAGTAGCTTTGCAGCCCAGTGTTACACTTTTGCTTGGTCTCTTTGTCCTTGACATTTCCTCGTCATGCAGTGATACTTGGGTGTCAGCCACTGAAGTCAGAAGAGAAGCAAGAGAGGATGCATGTGATCCCATAGTGCTGCACTCACTCACCTGCACGTTTCATTAACTACACATGACATTACATGCATTCAGCAGACGCTCTTATCCAGAGCAACTTTCAGCACAAGGGAACATTAGTGTATCCATTCAAGTTAAGTTAAATGAGCAACAGCATCAGACCAGGCTAACAACACTGCCAGTGAGTGTGAGCATAACACCATTCAAGCCCTACCACAAGATAACTTGTGATCTGACTAGGCGATGGAAGCCAACTATACTATGGTACATCAATCACTGGAACACACGCTCACTTACCTAGAAAAACAGAATAAAGAATGATGCCAGACCGCAGGAACATCTTTGCTCTGCGTACCCCCAGGGCAGCGTACAGTATATGCTGTGTGGATGACCTGAGGTAGAGCGTAAGGGAGGAATTGCCTGTGATGTGGTAACCAATCATAGAGCAGCTGGGTGTGCTGCAGCTCTTTAAGTCTGCAGAACCAGTGAAGTTGAAGCTGGTGAGGGACAAGCAGCAAAAACATGGAGCGAGCTTTCAAAAATGCTGCGCTACTTTACATTTTTTAAATTATTAATGTGCTTCACAGGTGCTGTTCCCCAGACCAGTTTATACAGCTGTGTTTTACATATTATCAGTTTATAGATCTTGCATTTCTTTGCTCACTTTGCTCAAAGGGACAGAAAATATGCACTTCTTTAAAAAGCAATGATGCTACAACCTTCATTAGGGATTATTTGACAGGGCACAAAGAGGAAGAGTCCCCTTTGAGTAAACAACAGAAGGTGGCTCACTGTTTTACTCTGGGATAATGAGGATCCACAAATAGAGGGTGACTTACATTTGAAATATTACTAATTTATGTAACTGGATATGCACTGTTAAGAACCTTCAGTTCTTAACAGTGCAACAACATCAGTGCTCCTCTTGGACGTGAATCAAAAATCTTTTAGTTAAAATCCGAACTTCTGAACTACTGAACCACACTGCTGCTCATCGCCTTGTTTTAAAACGTGCTTTAAAATGTGTTATCTTTCCACATTTGAATATCAAAAGGAGCTTAATTTGTTTTTAATCCTTGGATGGATGTAATAAGTTCTGTGAAAACCAGGCTGGCAGTAAGAAGCAGCACTCATAACTGAAAGGTTGCTGCTTCAATATCTCCGCTGGGGCACTGCTGCTGTACCCTTGGCCAAAGTACTCAACCCATAGTTGCCTCAGCAAAAATCCAGCTGTGTAACTGGATAACATGTAAAAATTATAACCTGTGTAAGTTGCTTAGGATAAGAGCATCTGCTAAATGACAGCAATGTGAAAAAAATTCCACCAAAAGGTGTTTTGGAGTTGTCATTATACACTAGGAAGATGGCATCTTCTGCTTGTATTGAAATGATCTAATCAGTCACTTTCTCTAGGTTTTGATATTTCCAGTGAAGGTACACCAAGTGCCCTTTAAATTTGTTTGCTGCCATTATAGTCTTACTGTTTTGATGTGATACCAGTCACACAAAGCAGTGGATAAATATGCATTAATATGAAACAGAACTGAAGGGAGGGGAAGAGTAATGAATATCATCAGATATTTATTGGTATTTATTATGAGCAGGTGGTGTCAAACTGCATTCAAATTCTCAACCAGTGAAATTTCCAGGTACAGCGGCATTGTGGTTACTGGTCTAGACTTAAAGCTTCAGTTCAACAAGGTAGAAGTTGTTCCTGGGGTTATGGTACAGGCTGTACATGACCTGTGTGTCACTGTGGGACTCATAGCAGGCACAGTAATACGTGGCAGAATGGTAGCTTTTCACTGCCTTGATTCGCAGAAACGAAGTGTCAGCCCCCTGTTGCATTGATGTGAATTCCTCAAAACCTGGATCATTATTTCTGACGCCGCTGGAGACCACCATGTAAAACAATTGTTTAAAGGGCTCTCCATCTTTTTTCTGGTACCAGTGGATGTAGGTTGGTATCACTCCTTTGGCTATGCAGCTGATTAGGGCCATTTTTCCCTCATTTTTGATTGTTACCATGGATTCCTGGTGAAGCTCCACTGTAGCCACTGCCACTGAAATGAAGAAAAGGGAAAAGCACATGAGATTTAGCTGTAGGATCACAAAATACACCCGAATTTGCTACACGAAGGAACCTGTATCCAAAAGGAACAATTAAAATACAACAATCTTATGGGAGCTCTGATCTTCTTACCTACATAAAAGGAGAAAATAACAGACAAAGGACCCAGACACATGGCTGTGATGTGTGATCTCTATCTCTGTTCACTCAGGGTTGAGTGTGGGTGTGTGTAATGTGAGGAGGCTTTGACTCTCAACAGGAAGTGAATGTTGTGGGTTGACCAATCACAGAGCAGCAGATGGTTGTGCTGTGGTTCTTCACACTATTTTCCTCTTTAAGCACCCTCTGTCTCTCCACACTGGGACCACTGGAGTCAGAGCTGAGAAGAGCTAAAGAATCAGTCATTTTCAGGAAACCAAGGTGAGCTGTAGAAGACCAGGGAAGGACAAAAAGTGGTTTGCTCTGAAACTTTTGTTTTTCAGTTGGGGTATTTTTTGACTATAATATTGACTAAAATCTCACTGAATAAATTACAGTTTACCAAGCTGTCAATGTGGTTGGTCGTATGCACTCTGGCATGCTGAAATGCTAAAGAACAACCTTAGACTAGCTTGTTCTCAGTGTTTGGTCCAATGTATTATCTTTTTTTTTTTTTTTTTTTTTTAGAAAAGATAATGTTAATGACACTGTTATGGAGCACCAATAAATATTGGTAACCATATTATATGGCTAACCATATTATATGGTGTTTGCAATTCGTGACATTTATAATTTTGGGCTACAAGTGGATTTGAATAAAACCAGTAAATTTTAGATATATGCTAACTGGTATTAAGCATGATTGTTTCATCAAGACTGCGACTTGATTAGTTTAAAATGAGATTATTTGTCATAGAAATATTAACAGATGGTTTCAGTGTCACAGGGGCATACAAGTCTCCTTCTGCATTGATATATTTAATTATTCAATGGGAAAATGATATAGGCTGTTGAAGTAGTTGAGCTACCAACAGAATTACACAACTCTGCCTTTTGTGAGATGATACTACATTTTCATTAAAAAATAATAAGTTAATTCAAGGGCTTAATCCTCAAATGAAGCATCTATGTTTCTTCAACACTTAATCAACACCACAAGTCTGACAGACTCCAAAATAACTGGAACATGTTATGAAAGATTAAAATCACATCTAACTCCTAGTTACATTTGTTGTTCAATGAAAATTGCATAGGTCTAGTGCCCTACCAAGATAACTATAAGATAAGATTGCCACTGTGGGCAGAAATAAATGCACTGGCCCCAGGCAGCTTTCTGAATCTGAATCTGAAGGCAAAATCTGAAATGTCATAAATAAAGACATAGATAAATGTGTGAGTGAGTAAGTAATTAATGAAATGAATAAATACACATCCTGTGTGGTAGATGTGTGTCATGAGGTCAGGGTACATTCTGTATTATAAAATGTCATCTTATTATATACTATTATTCAATAAACAGCATTTTACCTTATAAATCTGTAACAAAAGCATGAGAGATCAGTGTCAGCATGCAGATAGTCAGCTGAAACTATCACTAATGTCCACCCATTTGCCTCTTAAAGTATAAGTCTTCCAGTGAATGATGATTAACTAGAAATGATATCACATATTTGTAAAATACAGTGCTGAAAGTCCTGAAACAAAGTATGTTCAGATTTTTCTGTAGTATGCTGTCTAGTAGTCTCTTCTAGTCATGGCAAAAGAAACTATTTTAATAAACTATTGGCCATGGTGCACTTGAGGTTTTGAAAAAAAATATTCTGATGATATGTTGCTGATCATTGTCAGCTCTTTATCATTAACTTCAGCACTTCTCATTTTTGTTAATGAATGACAGTCATTTGTATTAAATGCATTGTTAAAATCTTTAAAAAAATGAAATGTGGCTTTGTTTAATATGTATTGATTTGCACTGCGATACAGCAAATATAATTATATGATCTGAGTATGAATATGAAAGACATTTGCAAATATCAGTGAAGGATTTAAGTCACTAATTATATATAAGGATATCAAGGTCATTGTAGTGTTCCTAGAATAAAAGACTCTAAACATGATTCAGGTAAGCTCAGGCACAGTGTTTTCCAGGAAATAAATAATACTTTGTGTTGTCTGTTTGTGATTCTATGAAAGACCAGGAGGCAGGTGTTGTTTTTGTACGGTGGTCTATGGTGTCTGTATCACTGTGCTCTATCCCAGCAGGCACAGTAATAGGTGGCGGCATGGACAGGTTTTACAGATGCAATTGTTAGCTTGTACAAATCCTTTGATTTCTCAGCAGAAAAGTCGTCTTTTTGTGGATGATCGGTATCGCGGGTTACACCTCCATTATCATAGCTGATATAAAGCACCCTTTTGAAAGGTTCCTCTTCTTTCTTCTGGTACCAGTGGACATAGTCACCTGACACCAAGCCAGTGGCTTCACATTCAATGACGACTCTTTTGCCTGGAGTTTTAGCCCAGGATATTCTTGCCTGGTGCAATGCCCTCTGTGCTTCAGCCACTGGAATCAGGAGAGAAGTAGAGAGGATGCTTATTAACAAATACTGCCCTCAGTCACCAGCACAGTAATCAAGTTAACGTATACATACCCAGAAAAAATGAAAAGAGAATGACACCAGACCCCAGGAACATCTTTCCTCTGGCTGTGAGATTTTGTGCGCTCTATGCCCTCAGGGTAGTATGTGTTCTCGGAGGAGGAAGTGCCTATGATGAATGAACCAATCACAGAGAGGATGGGTTTGCTATAGTTCTGAAGAGCTATAAGTAGTGTCTGTCTCAGTGGGACCAGGAACATCTGAGTTGATGAGGGGCCAGTTGTAAAATCACAGATTGTGCTCACAAAGAGTTGGCATTATATACTTTAAATAATTAATTTACTTTGTAAATGCTCTTTGCATAGGTCCATGGGTCCATTATTTATATATTATCTTTATATAGGTGGTGTGTTCACCTCAACCTAACCCCTGTTTTTCTTCAGATAGAAAGCTCCAGTAACCTTTAAATAATACAATTGAAACTTACTGTAAATCTCATCATTCTAATGTGACACCAGTTACAAGAAGCAGTGGATGAATATGTGTTCAGATTAAGCAGGACCAAAGAGGGGAAGAGTCATAAAGATATCATTGTCAATGATATTGTGCAGGCTCTATATGGGTTTCATATATCCGTGGGACTCATAGCAGGTACAGAAATATGTGTCCCACAAACTTGGCTGAAAATATCACCAGAGCCTCTGCCCACCCACCACAATGGCTGCTAAATAACCAGCAATGACTTGATTTCATCATGTGAAAATATTAATAAATGACATTATTTCTTGATAAAATATCTACATTTACATTTACATTTATTCATTTAGCAGACACTTTTATCCAAAGCGACATACAAAAGTGCATATAGTGGGCAAACACGCACAGGCGCAAGGGCAAGATGTGTACAGGTCATACAAAGCAGATAGTGCTGAAGCTGAGCACAAGGTCAGTGTAGCGAGACAGAGCTAATCTGATCTAGGGGTACATATATCAAATACAATCATATATATCGAATACAAAGTAAATGTATTTGTTAAGGCTTCATTAATTTGTAATATTCTGCAGGAATTATAAATGGATGTGACATCTTTAGAAAATAGGGAAGGTGGGAAGGTGTTAAATATATAGGTAAATGCATATTATGATGGCATAGGTGCGTGGCCGTTTTTAGAGAATCAGTGAGTGAAATTAAAATTTGTCTTTTCATTTTGTACTTGGAATTTGTAAGGCACTCAGGCTCAGTGCTACAGGATCCCAGCAGGAATTTAACAGCAGAGGTATGCAATAAGCCTACCCAATCAGATACCCCCAATAGGGGAAAAAAGGTGTTCAACTGTCATATGACTCCAGTGATGCTGCCAAAGACCCCATAAAACAGTTCAGACAATGCAATTTCTGAGAAGCCCTAATTGTGGTCTGTGTTTGTGATTACACAAGAACAGTGATGCAGGTGGTGCTGGTGTTTTTGTACAGTGGTCGATGGCATCTGTATCGCTGTGGTATTCCCAGCAGGCACAGTAATAGGTGGCAGAATGGACTGGTTTCACAGATGCAATTGTTAGCTTGTAAAGGTCGTTTGATTTCTCAGCAAAAAAGTCGTCTTTTTGTGGATGATCGGTATCGCGGGTTACACCTCCATTATCATAGCTGATATAAAGCACCCTTTTGAAAGGTTCCCCTTCTTTCTTCTGGTACCAGTGGACGTAGTCACCTTGCCTCAGGCCAGTAGCTTTACAATCAAAAAATACACTTTTGCCTGGACTTTTAGCCCAGGATATTCTTGCCTGGTGCAATGTCCTCTGTGCTTCAGCCACTAAAATCAAGAGAGAAGTAGAGAGAATGTTTATTAATAAGTATTACTGCCCTCAGTCAGAAGTTACAGTCACAGTAAGCAAGTAAACACATACCTAGAAAAAGTGAAAACAGAATGATACCAGCCCCCAGGAACATCTTTCCTCTGGCTGTGAGATTTGTGCAATGTGTGCAGACAGGGCAGCTTGTATCCTGTGATGGTAATAAGAACACAAAGAGGAAGTGCCTGAGAAGAGCTAACCAATCAGAGGGAGACTGGGTTTGCTGTAGTTCATTGGGTTCATAAATAACATCTGTCTCAGTGGGACTTGCAAAATTTTAGCTGATGAGATCATCGCTGTATATCTTAGAATGAGCTCACAAACAGTTAAATTAGCAGCATATAACAGCATTATATTTACACTTTAAATCATTAATTTACTGCAGTAATACTTTTATAAAGGGTTATTCCATTACTTACATATTATCCTGCCATACAGCTGTGCGTGTACTGATCCAAGTCAGGTTAAGTACTTTATCCAAAAACAGTGTCCACCTTGACATGATCCTACAACTTTTTGGACACAAGCCTGGTTTCAAAAAAGCTGTGTTGCATTATCACCCACTTTAACTCCTTTTGAAAATGAACAAAGGGAATTTCTTTGAAAAATGATCACCTGTTCACCCCGGCATAATGGTTTAATAGCTATATATTAGGTGGAGATCCTTGGGAATGTGTCTACCTTCAGAGGCCTAACCTAGAAACTCCTGACGTGCTAAGCCACATATTTTTCCTGTTTGTGCTTTCCTTTCAGATAGGACGCCTTTGTTTGTCCATCAAATAACGTAACTGCAGTTTACTTTTAAATCTCACTTTTATAATGTGGCATTAGTCACAAGAAACTGTGGAGGAATATATGGCCGTGTGAAGAATAATTGGGAGGAAGGAAGCAGTAGGAAGTTCATTAATATCATTAATTGCACTGGAAAGGGGTTTATTGTCACCTGTGGATCGTACTCTCAGACTGCTGTCATCCTCTCAGCCAGTCCTGATCCACAGACATTTTGATTTCTGGTTTATAGAGTCAAAGCTTCAGTTAAATGTCATGCAGGTTGTTCCTGCTGTTATAGTGAAGACTCTGCATGTGCTTTTTACCACTATGGTTCTCATAATAGGCACAGCTACAGACAGGTGTCTGATAAATTTGGTTGAATCCATTACCAGTGCCTTTGGCCACCCATTTGCCTCTGAAATCAAAAGCCACAGAACGGCTGTTGAACAGCCAGCAATCATTTTCCTGTACAAGAAGGTTTGGATATACTCTGCAAAAATATATAAATTATATAATTTATTAAAGAAATACCATTTTGAAAGGTTCCCAGTAGGGTATTTATTTTTGCAGTAGTGAGTAGACTCATTCTAGTCCCCTAATGACAATTAAAATACTATTGATTTTGATACTGGTTTTGAGCATTATCAACCATTTGTCATTAGATACTTTCATTATAACAGCATTCAGTGATGTATGACTGCATTTTATATTTTAAAAAATAAATTTGCCTTTATTTAGGATTCATTAATTTGTACTTTACTGAATTACCTATTATACTTATTAATCACTAAGATATGGTTAGCTATCAGGAACGTGTTAAAGATGTAGTAGAATGCAAATTATGATTGAAAAAATCTTTTTAATTTTATTGAAAAAGTAAGGCAAATGTTGCAATGTTGGTGGATCAGTACAGGTAGAAAACAGCAGAAGTATGCAAGTATGAAATTCAAGCCTACCCTTCTAATGTCTGCCCAATCACAATGTGGGAACCAGTTGAACCAGATCAGATTCCCCCATTGGGGCAAAAAAAGTGTTCAGCTGTCAAAGGACGCCAGCGATGTTACTAAACACCCAAACACAGCTCAGAGAATGTGGTTTCCAGGTAAAACTGTGATCTGTAGTCTGTGTTAAACAGTGGTGGTGGGTGATGCAGATGGTGCTTGTGTTTTTGTACAGTGGTCTATAACGCCTGTATCACTGTGTATCCCACACAGCGCAATAGTAGGTCGCGACATGGACCTCTTTTACGAAGGAGATCTTCAGCTTGTAGAAATTGTTTGACCTCTCAGCAGAAAAGTCATCTTTTTGTGGATGAGAGGAATCAGAGCTTACGCTTGTACCAGCATGGTTGATATACAGAACCCCTTTGAAAGGTTCTCCTTCTTTCTTCTGGTACCAGTGGACAAAGTTTGTTGAGGCTAAGCCACTAACTTCACAGCTGAAGATGACACTTTTTCCTGTGCTTTTTGTCACTGACATTTTGTCCTGCTGCAATGTCAATGTCTCTGCCACTGTAGACAAAAAAAAAAGAATGAGAGAAGGTGTACATTAATCCATATGTGAACACTTAATCACCCACACATTCATCTGGAAGAACTTCACATACCTAGAAAAAGTGACAACAGAATGATACCAGCCCCCAGCAACATCTTTCCTCTGGCTGTGAGATTTGTGCACTGTGTGTCCCTCAGGGTAGTATGTGTTCTGTGAGGATGAATTGACACAGCACAAACAGGAAGTGCCTGTGATGAGTGAACCAATCACAGAGAGTCTGGGTCTGCTGTAGTTATTTTGAGCCATAAAGAGCTATCTGCCTCAAGGAGACCAGGGAAGTTTTAGCTGGGGAGGGATAAGCAATTGTTATTTTAAGACATTATTGAGATGACTTCATAAACCTTTTTGACTTATGTATTTGTTTTGCAGGAAATTTATGTAGCTTATATTTGACCAACTATAGCCTTAAATAGCTGCATATGCCCTGGAGAAATTCAGGTAAAGTGATTTGCTTTCATGACCTTTTCAGACATGATCCTATACTTTGAATACAACCGCTCTACAATTACCCAGTAGCATTCGTTTTGTAGTTTTGTGCAGTTATTGTATTTATGTGACTTTTGCTATTCAACCCTATATAACTCTATCTTATTTAGAGGGGTGTAATATAATGTTTAACATTCTCTTGGAGAAGGTAATAGATGTAAGACAACAGAACGATGAGAATATATTTGCCCCTTACAACTTAAATGTGTAAATTTGCACACATTGGGCATTACAGGCAACTACAGAAAGCATACATAAAACATGCATAAGTGTATTATTATTTTATTATGTGGGAGCAATGTGATATAGTGGTACAAAGGAGGAATTGTAACCAAAGGATGGCTGGTCCAATTCCCCACTGGGGCACTTTTGTTGTACCTTTGGGCAAGGTACTTAACACACAGTAAATATCCAGTTGTATAAATGGATGAAATTATAACCTACATGTATGTAAGTTGCTCTGGATAAGAGCATTGGTTAAATGACAATATGTAAAGTAATAATGTGTTGTACATCACGCACCATATATTCCTGGAAAAAAAACATAAAGTTGAAGATTGCTTTTGATTGTATGAAACACAGTGATGCAGGTGCTGGGGTTTTTGTATAGTGGTCTGTTGCTTCTGTATCACTGTGGGTATCCCAGGCGGCACAGTAATAGGTCGCGGCATGAATCGGTTTTACTGAGTCAATCTTCAGCTTGAATGAATCTTTCATCACAGTGAAGTCATCTTTCTGTGGATGGTCATTATCAGGGCTTACAGTCTTATCATCATATTTGATATAGAGCAGCCGTTTGAAAGGTTCCCCTTCTTTCTTCTGGTACCAGTGGATGTAGTTGCCTGAGCTCACTCCATTTGCCGTACAGCTGAAAATGGCACGTTTTCCTACGCTTTTTGTGAATGAAATTTTGTCCTGTGTTATTGTCACTTGCGTCTTTGCCACTGTAGACAAAAAAGAGAAGGAGAGAAGATGTACATTAATCCATAGGTCAACACTTAATCACCCACACATTCATCTGGAACAACTTCACATACCTAGAAAAACTGACAACAGAATGATACCAGCCCCCAGCAACATCTTTCCTCTTGCTGTGAGATTTGTGCACTGTGTGTCCGAAGGACAACATGTGTTTTGTGAGGATGATTTGACAGAGCAGAAAGAGGAGGTGCCTGTGGTGAGTGAACCAATCACAGAGAGTCTGGGTGTGCTGTAGTTCTCTAGGTCCATAAATACACTAGCGTCTGTCTCAATGAGATGAGGGAGGTTTTAACTGGAGAGGGACGAGCTGTAATTGCCTGTAAAAGTTTTCAAAAATATTTTCTTCACATACTTCTCTCGTAAACAAAAAAAAAAAAAAACAGAATATAAATGTGTTTCTGGGCCAACTGCAGTAGTCATGGTAGGGGATTAAAGTGTGACTTTGGACTGGTGAGCTCTTTCAGAGCTGACATCCGTGTTGCTACAAGGAACACACTCGTAAAATAGTCAGATTTTTGCACACGTTCAAAACTCATTCTTTTTTCGGTGCAAATCCAACACCTGACATCATTCTGACATCAGTGCAAAAATATTGGGGTGAGATGAAAAAAAAAATCTTAAATTTGTCAAAATAGTAAGAATATATTGAATTTTCCATGCCACTTTAAAATGTTTTTCAGAGTAGACAGGAACAGGTACATGAGCTGTGATGCAACATGACATTCTAAAATAAAGGCAGGAGCTGAAAAAAAGTCCTGAAAGACAAAATGTTGTGTTTTTGGCAGATTTGTCATGTGGAATACCACCTGAGGTGAAAGACTGAGCTGTGAAATATAAAACAATTTATCAAAATTAACATCATAATTAACATCATGTGTATAAAATAAGTATGCTTCCATTACATCAGTCCCAGATGACAGAATAGAACACGTATGATTATTAATGGATGCATTAATTTATTCACTTATTTGGTAGAGATTCATATCAAGGGTTACCTAAAATGAAATCAAAATGACCCTGTAAATTTCAATTTGTTAATTGTTTACTGGTGCTATGATTAAACTGGAGTCTGTGTCAGCTCTACAACAAGTAAAAATGCAGGTGGTGCTGAGGTTTTTATACAGCGGTCTATAACGTCTGTATCGCTGTGGTAATACCAGGCGGCACAGTAATAGGTCGCGGCATGTTCTGCCTTTATTCTGTTGATCTTCAGCTTGAATGAGTCTTTCCCCACAGTAAAGTCATTTTTTTGTGGATGGTCATTATCAGGGCTTACAGTCTTATCATCATATTTGATATAAAGCAGCCGTTTGAAAGGTTTCCCTTCTTCCTTCTGGTACCAGTGGATGTAGTCACCCGAGCTGAGGCCGGTAGCTGTACAGCCAAAGATGACACTTTTTCCTACACTTTTTGTCAAAGAAATTTTATCCTGCTGTATTGTCACCTGTGACTGCCACTGTAGACAAAAAAAAAAAAGAATGAGAGAAGGTGTACATTAATCCATAGGCCAACACTTAATCACCCACACATTCATCTGGAAGAGCTTCACATACCTAGAAAAAGTGACAACAGAATGATACCAGCCCCCAGCAACATCTTTCCTCTGGCTGTGAGATTTGTGCACTGTGGTCCCTCACGGTAGTATGTGCTCTGTGAGGATGATTTGACAGAGCAGAAAGAGGAGGTGCCTGTGGTGAGTGAACCAATCACAGAGAGTCTGGGTGTGCTGTAGTTCTCTAGGTCCATAAATACACTAGCGTCTGTCTCAACGAGATGAGGGAGGTTTTAACTGGAGAGGGACAAGCTGTAATTGCCTGTAAAAGTTTTCAAAAATATTTTCTTCACATACTTCTCTCGTAAAAAAAAAAAAAAAAAAAAAAACAGAATATAAATGTGTTTCTGGGCCAACTGCAGTAGTCATGGTAGGGGATTAAAGTGTGACTTTGGACTGGTGAGCTCTTTCAGAGCTGACATCCATGTTGCTACTAGGAGCACACTCGTAATATAGTCAGATTGTTGCACACGTTCAAAACTCTTTCTTTTTTTGGTGCAAATCCAACACCTGACATTATTCTGACATCAGTGCAAAAATATTGGGGTGAGATGAAAAAAAAAAATCTTAATTTTGTCAAAATAGTAAGAATATATTGAATTTTCCATGCCACTTTAGAATGTTTTTCAGAGTAGACAGGAACAGGTACATGAACTGTGATGCAACATGACATTCTAAAATAAAGGCAAGAGCTGAAAAAAAAGTCCTGAAAGACAAAATGAATGTTGTGTTTTTGGCAGATTTTTCATGTGGAATACCACCTGAGGTGAAAGACTGAGCTGTGAAATATAAAACATTTTATCAAAATTAATGTAATTAACATCATGTGTATAAAATAAGTATGCTTCCATTACATCAGTCCCAGATGACAGAATAGAACACGTATGATTATTAATGGATGCATTAATTTATTTACTTATTTGGTAGAGATTCATATCAAGGGTTACCTAAAATGAAATCAAAATGACCCTGTAAATTTCAATTTGTTAATTGTTTACTGGTGCTATGATTAAACTGGAGTCTGTGTCAGCTCTACAACAAGTAAAAATGCAGGTGGTGCTGAGGTTTTTATACAGCGGTCTATAACGTCTGTATCACTGTGGTAATACCAGGCGGCACAGTAATAGGTCGCGGCATGTTCTGCCTTTATTCTGTTGATCTTCAGGTTGAATGAGTTTTTCACCACAGTGAAGTCATCTTTTTGTGGATGGTCATTATCAGGGAATACACTCTTATCATCATATTTGATATAAAGCAGCCTTTTGAAAGGTTTTTCTTCTTCCTTCTGGTACCAGTGGATGTAGCTGCCCGAGCTGAGGCCGGTAGCTGTACAGCCAAAGATGACACTTTTTCCTACACTTTTTGTCAAAGAAATTTTATCCTGCTGTATTGTCACCTGTGACTCTGCCACTGTAGACAAAAAAAAAGAATGAGAGAAGGTGTACATTAATCCATAGGCCAACACTTAATCACCCACACATTCATCTGGAAGAACTTCACATACCTAGAAAAAGTGACAGCAGAATGATACCAGCCCCCAGCAACATCTTTCCTCTGGCTGTGAGATTTGTGCACTGTGGTCCCTCACGGTAGTATGTGCTCTGTGCGGATGATTTGACAGAGCAGAAAGAGGAGGTGCCTGTGGTGAGTGAACCAATCACAGAGAGTCTGGGTGTGCTGTAGTTCTCTAGGTCCATAAATACACTAGCGTCTGTCTCAATGAGATGAGGGAGGTTTTAACTGGAGAGGGACGAGCTGTAATTGCCTGTAAAAGTTTTCAAAAATATTTTCTTCACATACTTTTCTCGTAAACAAAAAAAAAAAAAAACAGAATATAAATGTGTTTCTGGGCCAACTGCAGTAGTCATGGTAGGGGATTAAAGTGTGACTTTGGACTGGTGAGCTCTTTCAGAGCTGACATCCATGTTGCTACAAGGAACACATTCGTAATATAGTCAGATTTTTGCACACATTCAAAACTCTGTCTTTTTTCGGTGCAAATCCAACACCTGACATCATTCTGACATCAGTGCAAAAATATTGGGGTGAGATGAAAAAAAAAAATCTTAATTTTGTCAAAATAGTAAGAATATATTGAATTTTCCATGCCACTTTAGAATGTTTTTCAGAGTAGACAGGAACAGGTACATGAGCTGTGATGCAACATGACATTCTAAAATAAAGGCAAGAGCTGAAAAAAAAGTCCTGAAAGACAAAATGAATGTTGTGTTTTTGGCAGATTTTTCATGTGGAATACCACCTGAGGTGAAAGACTGAGCTGTGAAATATAAAACATTTTATCAAAATTAATGTAATTAACATCATGTGTATAAAATAAGTATGCTTCCATTACATCAGTCCCAGATGACAGAATAGAACACGTATGATTATTAATGGATGCATTAATTTATTCACTTATTTGGTAGAGATTCATATCAAGGGTTACCTAAAATGAAATCAAAATGACCCTGTAAATTTCAATTTGTTAATTGTTTACTGGTGCTATGATTAAACTGGAGTCTGTGTCAGCTCTACAACAAGTAAAAATGCAGGTGGTGCTGAGGTTTTTATACAGCGGTCTATAACGTCTGTATCACTGTGGTATCCCAGGCGGCACAGTAATAGGTCGCGGCATGTTCTGCCTTTATTCTGTTGATCTTCAGGTTGAATGAGTTTTTCACCACAGTGAAGTCATCTTTTTGTGGATGGTCATTATCAGGGCTTACAGTCTTATCATCATATTTGATATAGAGCAGCCTTTTGAAAGGTTTTTCTTCTTCCTTCTGGTACCAGTGGATGTAGTCACCCGAGCTGAGGCCGGTAGCTGTACAGCCAAAGATGACACTTTTTCCTACACTTTTTGTCAAAGAAATTTTATCCTGCTGTATTGTCACCTGTGACTCTGCCACTGTAGACAAAAAAAAAGAATGAGAGAAGGTGTACATTAATCCATAGGCCAACACTTAATCACCCACACATTCATCTGGAAGAACTTCACATACCTAGAAAAAATGACAGCAGAATGATACCAGCCCCCAGCAACATCTTTCCTCTGGCTGTGAGATTTGTGCACTGTGGTCCCTCACGGTAGTATGTGCTCTGTGAGGATGATTTGACAGAGCAGAAAGAGGAGGTGCCTGTGGTGAGTGAACCAATCACAGAGAGTCTGGGTGTGCTGTAGTTCTCTAGGTCCATAAATACACTAGCGTCTGTCTCAATGAGATGAGGGAGGTTTTAACTGGAGAGGGACGAGCTGTAATTGCCTGTAAAAGTTTTCAAAAATATTTTCTTCACATACTTCTCTCGTAAACAAACAAAAAAAAAAAACAGAATATAAATGTGTTTCTGGGCCAACTGCAGTAGTCATGGTAGGGGATTAAAGTGTGACTTTGGACTGGTGAGCTCTTTCAGAGCTGACATCCATGTTACTACAAGGAACACACTCGTAATATAGTCAGATTTTTGCACACATTCAAAACTCTGTCTTTTTTCGGTGCAAATCCAACACCTGACATCATTTTGACATCAGTGCAAAAATATTGGGGTGAGATGAAAAAAAAATCTTAAATTTGTCAAAATAGTAAGAATATATTGAATTTTCCATGCCACGTTAGAATGTTTTTCAGAGTAGACAGGAACAGGTACATGAGCTGTGATGCAACATGACATTCTAAAATAAAGGCAAGAGCTGAAAAAAAAGTCCTGAAAGACAAAATGAATGTTGTGTTTTTGGCAGATTTTTCATGTGGAATACCACCTGAGGTGAAAGACTGAGCTGTGAAATACAAAACATTTTATCAAAATTAATGTAATTAACATCATGTGTATAAAATAAGTATGCTTCCATTACATCAGTCCCAGATGACAGAATAGAACACGTATGATTATTAATGGATGCATTAATTTATTCACTTATTTGGTAGAGATTCATATCAAGGGTTACCTAAAATGAAATCAAAATGACCCTGTAAATTTCAATCTGTTAATTATTTACTGGTGCTATGATTAAACTGGAGTCTGTGTCAGCTCTACAACAAGCAAAAATGCAGGTGGTGCTGAGGTTTTTATACAGCGGTCTATAACGTCTGTATCACTGTGGTATCCCAGGCGGCACAGTAATAGGTCGCGGCATGTTCTGCCTTTATTCTGTTGATCTTCAGCTTGAATGAGTCTTTCACCACAGTGAAGTCATCTTTTTGTGGATGGTCATTATCAGGGCTTACAGTCTTATCATCATATTTGATATAGAGCAGCCGTTTGAAAGGTTCCCCTTCTTCCTTCTGGTACCAGTGGATGTAGCTGCCTGAGCTCATGCCAGTTGCCGTACAGCCAAAGATGGCACTTTTTCCTACACTTCTTGTGAATGAAATTTTGTCCTGTGTTATTGTCACTTGCGTCTTTGCCACTGTAGACAAAAAAGAGAAGGAGAGAAGATGTACATTAATCCATGGGTCAACACTTAATCACCCACACATTCATCTGGAAGAGCTTCACATACCTAGAAAAAGTGACAACAGAATGATACCAGCCCCCAGCAACATCTTTCCTCTGGCTGTGAGGACAGCACGTGTTCTGTGAGGATGATTTGACAGAGCCGAAAGAGGAAGTGCCTTTGGTGAGTGAACCAATCACAGAGTTGCTGAGTCTGCCATTGCTCTGAAGGCCTATAAATAGTGACTGTCTCAGCTGGACCAGGGAAGTGAGCTGAGGAGAAATGAGCAGTACGTCAGTGGAGGAAATTTTCAAAACATTTGAATTAGTCAGTTAAAAAAATTCAAGAAAGAAAATACGAAAATGCCTCCCTCGTTTCCCATCTGGAAGATATCTTAATGTAATGGATTTGATTCTGTTATGTGAAGCATAATATTAAATTAATAAATAATTAAATGATAATTAATTGATCATAACACTTTACATTTTAAACAACCATTGGTTAAATAGAATTTAGAATGTGCCAGTTAAGTTTAGTGAGTTAAGTTTTATTTGGCCTTTTTTGTATCCTAGATTGTGAAGCAAGAATTTCCAGTTGTCATCAACAACTGACAATGTGTAACAAAATTGTGAATGTGTACATGCTTTCATTAGTGCATTATATACTTCATTGATGCCTTGATGACTAATGACAGGTGATTAACTATACATTGATTCAAATAAAAGATTAGAAATGGGTGAGCATCTGCAGACATCCGGGACAGATAAATAAAGGTTAGAGACAATTCTGATCCCGGATCCACACTTACTGGTAAGGAAAACTTCTAGGGCAGCAAAAAAAATCAAGGGAACCAAAATTTCCAGGGCTTGTCCTGCCCAAGATGATCACATATTGCTCACTCTGAATTCAGGTTGAATCCTGCAGCCCAGAATGTCTAGTAGGAGTTTAGGCTGTGGCATTAGCTAGCTATGCGGAGGAGCCAATAGTGTTCTCAATAAGGTCCTGTTACCGTCAGTCTAAAGAAAAAACCATACATGGTGATGGAAACCTGTGATGTAGTTAATGCTGGGGTTTTTGTCCAGTGGTCTGAAGTCTCTGTGTCACTGTGAACTGTCCCAGTAGGCACAGTAATAGGTGGCAGCATGACTGCTCGTCACCATCTGGATTTGCAGAATGAATGTATCGGCTTCTTGTTTCACTGATATGAAGTTCTGAAAACCAGGGTCATTTGTTTGGACTCCAGTGGAGAGAGTCACATAATACACCCTTTTCAAAGCTTCTCCATCTTTTTTCTGGTACCAGTGGAGATAGTTATTTCTCACTCCTGTGACTTTGCAACTGATCTCAACACGTTTGCCCTTATTCTTTGTAAGTATTATTTGTTTCTGATGCACCTCCACTGTGGCCACTGACACTAAAATGAAGAACAAAGACAAAAGACAAAAGGGTGAAGTGGGAATTTACAACCAAATATCCTGTATACTGGATTTTTGCATGATCTATCTGGCTGTCTATCAGCATCAATAGCAATATTTAGTACTAAATATTGTCTGAGAGAGATCAAGTTTTGTTTCTGTAATTTCAATTCTCCGGCTGCTATTTAAAGTCTTTTTAGCATGGGCCAATTGTCTTTTATTTCGATGTTCCAGCTTAAATTCTACCAAAAACAATGCAACAGTCTTGTTGAAGCTGTGATTAACTTACCTACATAAAGGAAGAAAACATCAATCACAGATCCTAGATACATTGCTATGATATACTGTATGATCTCAGTGTCAGTGCGCTCAGGGCTGTGTGTGCGTGCGTGTGCTGTAAGGAGGTTTTAAGTGCCAACAGGAAGTGACTGTTTTGAGTTGACCAATCACAGAGCAGCAGGCTATGCTGTAGTTTGCTACAATCTTTATTTCCATAAGCACTCTCTGTCGCTCCCCACTGGGGCCACAAGAGTCACAGCTGAGAAGATGGAAAGAATCAGTATTAAAACCATGCAGTGTAAAATGCAGTAGAATTCCTGAAAAACAAAATATTTGTCTCATTTTCAGCAGATTAAGTATGTAGAAATGCCCCTGGAAGTGACAGAACTCTGTAATTAACATAACTTTGACATACAGTACCTTATGACAGGTGATATGAGCTGTGTGGTAGAAAATAAAATCAAGTTAGAAATCCCTAACTTTATCTAGTTTTTTAAAATTTAGAAATAGGAATAGGAAAATGTATGTGTCCATCCTATCAGGAAAAGCTGACAGCATGCAGAATTTATCAGAATTTATTTATGTATTTATTTTCTTATTTGGTAATGGCCAGAGATGGGCAAAGATACATCAAAATGTATCTTGTTACAAAATACAAAATTACCCCTGAAATAAATGTGTCAAAATAAAATGCAAAATACTGGTGCCAGAAAATGTATCAAGATAAAATACATGTATTTTGTATTTTCAAAATACAGGAAAATACATTTGTACAAAATGGCAGAACATTCAGATTTTTATAATGATCACAAGGAAGAACAGGAAGTAGTATGCTACTGCATCTAAGCAAAAAGCAAAAAAAAAAAAAAAACTGAGACCAAACCACTTCAATTAGTAGCCTAGCTACCTTTAAGAACAGCTAACTTTTCAAATATTTCTGGTGTTAACCGCCTCCCATGCAGATGGAGTATTATTCCTGCAAATGAGAACAGTCTCTCAACCGGAGCTGAGGAGGCGAGGGTTGTGTTAAATCGAGCAAAAAGGAGCTTGATCAGTGGGTACAGCTCTAGAGAAAGCAGGTCCTTTCTGGTGTCCTCCAGAAAACAAAGGGTCTCTAATTCAGCTTTGCTGTGGCTTGGGATCTCTTGTCTTTCCCAGGCTTATACATCTAGCTAACACTTGCTGGCTACCCATGGCTAACCAGTCTTATAAACTAGAACTTGATTACAGAAATACTGTGAGTAGTGTGGGCTTAAAAAATCACTGTGAGTGTGTCTAAGTGTATTGTTCTACATTTTAAGATGTATTTACATGACTTTTTTTATGTTTTATGAATCAAGTATTTTGAGTATTTTGAAAATACAAAATTACTCCACCTAAAGTAGCTTGTTACAAATTATATTTGAATTTTTTCAGCCCTGTCAAATACAAATGACAAAATACTCAAAAGTAATTGAAATACGTATTTCAGATACAAGTAACAGAAATACGGCCCATCTCTGGTAGTGGCAGAGGGTTACCTAAAAGGCCATCAAGGCCGTCAATGAGCATGAAACCTGGGAAAGCACTCTATATTTAGATTAACTAGAGATTAGGAAGTCACAGGTGTATTGTGGTCTTCAAGGAATCAACACCCTCATACACATTTCTAATGTGCGGGACTGTATTTCCAGGAAAGGAAAATACATCGTGATGTCTGTTTGTGGTTTTATGAAAAACGATTATGCTACACAGATGGTGTTGGGGTTTTTTATGCAACGGCCTATGCAGTCTGTAATCACTGTGGTATACCCAAACAGCACAGTAATAGGTGGCAGCATGGACTGGTTGTACTGAGCTGATCTTCAGCTTGAATGAGTCTTTCACCACAGTGAAGTCATCTTTTTGTGGATGGTCATTATCAGGGCTTACAGTCTTATCATCATATTTGATATAGAGCAGCCTTTTGAAAGGTTCCCCTTCTTTCTTCTGGTACCAGTGGATGTAGCTGCCTGAGCTCACTCCAGTACAGCCAAACGTGACACTTTTCCCTGCGCTTTTTGTCAATGACAATTTCTCCTGCTGCAGTGTCACTGGAGGCAAAAGAGAATGAAAGAAGATTGACATTAATCTATAAGTCTACATTCACTCACTCACATATTTGTCAAATGTACTTTCCCTTACCCAGAAAAACTGAAAAAAGAATGGTAAAAGACCCCAGGAACATCTTTCCTCTGGCTGTGAGATTTTGTGCACTCTGTGCCTTCAGGGTAGTATGTGTTCTCTGAGGATGATTTGATTTGATAAAGCAGAAAGGAAGTCCCTGTGTTGAGTTAACCAATCACAGAGAGGCTGGGCATCTTTAGGTCTGTGTCAGTGGTTTAAATTGATGAGAAGTGAGTTGGTGGAAGAGGCACTCAAAACATCAGAAACATGCTGACCTTCTTCAGTAATCCTCATACAGATTTTTTCACAGTGAAAATATCAAACAGGCCCCCATAGACACAACAAGCTATCAACAGACCACTTGAAATCACACTGCAGAATACAATGTATTTATGATTATCTGACACTCTGATTTACCATCATTCTTAAATCTGAGGTGATTATAGCTGATTAAGACAAGTTTAGATCTCAGATGCGTTAATACATATTAGGATCAATTGCTATTTTGCGTTGGAATTGTTAATTGATGAATTACATTTTTTTTAGCAATATCTGAATGGCCCTGTACAGATGATCAATTACAATTCTGAAAACTAAAGAGGATAATAATTTTGTAAAATAACTATGGATATGACAGAGCGCATTACATATGAAAAATCAGAAAGCCCACAGGCAGTTACGTTGACTCAGACAGTGTAATTTCCAGGCAAAACTACAGTTCGATATCTGTTTTATGATTCTGCGAAACACAGTGATGCAGGTGGTGCTAGGGTTTTTGTACAGTGGTCTATGGTGTCTGTATCACTGTGCTCTATCCCAGCAGGCACAGTAATAGGTGGCGGCATGGACCGGTTGTACAGAGATTATCTTCAGATCATAGGGGTTGCTTGATTTCTCAGTGGAAAAGTCAGCTTTTTGAGGATGATTGGGATCAGCGAATTTGCTGTTGCCACCATAGCTGATGTAGAGCACCCGTTTGAAAGGTTCCCCTTCTTTCTTCTGGTACCAGTGGACGTAGTCACCCGAGCTCAGACCAGAAGCTCTACAGCTGAATACAGCACTTTTGCCCTTTACTTTTGTAAGCGTTATTTGCTCCTGGACCAATCTCCGTTGTGCCTCAGCCACTGAAGTCAAAAGAGAGAAAAAGAGAAAAATGCACTGATCTGTATTGCTGCAATCACTCCATGATACATTCATCAAAAACATTTCCGCTTACCTAGAAAAACTGACAGCAGAATGATGCCAGACCCCAGGAACATCTTTCCTCTGGCTGTGAGATTCGTGCACTGTGTGCCCTCAGGGCAGTATGTGTTCTGTGAGGATGACTTGATTTGACAAAGAGGGAGTGCCTGTGATGATTTAACCAATCACAAAGACGCTAGGTTTGATGTAGCTCTTCAGATTTACAAGGTCTTTAAATAATGTCTGTTTCCTTTCCATGCAAACACCTGAAATATCATTTGTGTGTACAGATGGGTATGTACCAAAGCAGCTTTGGTTAAGTTTTTGATTCAAGGCCACAGCAGACGTGAACCTGCAACCCAGGGCAAACTGCTGCCCCATCTAAAAATTCCATTTTTATGCCCCTTTTTAAATATTTATTAATTTTCAAAAAAAGTCCCCAGTGAATATTACATAAAGACTAGAAAATAAATCCAAAAAGCTGGAATTAAAAAAAAAACATGCTCTAAGTCACATCCCAAGTTCTAAGTGAACTTTACTGAATCAAAAATTCTTATTTCAGTACATCTGACCAAAATCTGACTTTCTGTGTGTTTTTGTTATTTTTCTGTGAAGGTGCTTCTGGCACACTTTAGTTGAGTTGTTTTGATGGGACAGCAACAGAAAATTATGTGAAGCAGTAGAAAAATACATTTTCATATGAAACAGACACAGAGAAATGGTGAGAGTCATACAAATCATCAGAGAAAAGGATTTAATGTCACCCGTGCATTGTGGTTTCAAGCTGCACTCAAATTCTCAGCCAGTGTAATTTTCCGGTACACAGACGTTGTTTCTGACTTATAGACTTGAAGCTTCAGTTAAACAGTGTAGACGTTGTTCCTGGGGTTATAGTGCAGGCTACACACATGCCTTGTACCACTGTGGTCTTCATTGCAGGCACAGTAATAGGTGGCTGAATGTCCGGGCTTCAAATTTTCAATTTTCAGGTAGAATTTATCAGCTCCCTGTTTTTTGGTTGCCAAATCGTCAAAACCAGGATCATTCCTTCCGCCATCGTTGTGGATACTAACGTAAAGTACCCCTTTAAAAGGCTCTCCTTCTTTTTTCTGGTACCAGTGGAGATACGCAGTTCTTACTCCTGTGGCCCTGCAGCTGATAAGGGCGGTTTTGCCCTCACTCTTTGTCAGTGCTATTTGCCCCTGGCTGAGCTCCACTGCAGTTATTGCCTCTGAAATGAAGACAAAAGCAGAAGGTCATTGAGTAGAGTAGCAGGATATTCTCAGGTACCTTCTGCTGAAAGAGCTCTATCGTACAATGATCGTGATGTCACAGAATGTACATGGTACATATGTGACTGTGCAATCAGCTTACATTGCAATTCCTTAGTACCTTGCCTCAGCATTATCCTCATTATTATCAGAGTCCCGTTTTTCTTACTCTGAATATCCAGCCAACACGGCCATTAATACCATTCCTATATTATTGCAGCTTTCTCTTCATCCACTGCTGAAGTGCCCATTCTGCCCTTAACACTGTAATGACCATAAGGGCAAAAATAAACTGTCTTGCAGAGGCTGTTTATAGAGGGTACTTACCAGCATATACATGTAGAAAGGAAATTATAGTCCCAGGTCTCAGACACATGATCGTGAACGCAGGTCTCTACCTGTAAAAGCTCAGGGTCTGGGAGACATTGAGTCAAATGGGGATGCGACTGCACTGGGTTGACCAATCACAGAACAGCAGGCGTTGCTGTGCCTTTTCCACCTAACGGACATATAACTGTTAGCAAACTCGGTCCCTTCTCGGCTGTATCACTGGACCTGAGAGTCGCTAATTAAATCAACTAGAAATGTCGTTTGTTGCTAACTTCAAATGCCTGAACTTGAGCGAGTATTGCGAGTGCTACATTCAAGATGCACTTAGTCATGAAAAGAGTTAGAAATTGTTTCTGAAAAAATGAGATCAGAGAGGTCACATTGTAATCGTTGAAGAAACCTTCATCTCAATGATGAAAGGAGAAAAAGCTTTCAATATTCCAGTAGGTTCTTTTTCTGGCACCTGTAGAAAGCGGCCTGTAACATTTCTCACAGTCAGGGCATAACAAGTTCCTGAGACACAGATGTAGTGGTTTCTGATTTTGTCTGTCATCTTCAATAAAACAGTTGAAGTTGGTTAAAGGGTTTTGTAGCGACAGTCTATGGGCCTTCTATCACTGTGGAACACAAAGCAGGCACAGTAATAGGTGGCAGAATGACTGGTCTCCAGTTTAATTATTTTCAGGAGGAAAGTATCAGGATCCTGCTTCTCAGAATTGAAATTTTCAAATCCAGAATCCTTTGTTGCAGCCCCACCAGTGAGAGGAATGTAAACAATTCTCTTGAAAGCTTCTCCGTCTCTTTTCTGGTACCAGTGGATGTTTCTGCTACAGCCACTTGAGCCTCTACAGTAGATGAATGCAGTTCTCCCTTCACTTTTAGTCAGGGATAATTTCTCTTGGTGTAGCATCTCTGCTGCCATCACCACTAGAATGAAGAGGAGGAAAACATTACTTTTGTTAAGAAATGGATACTAATGTTCACTCAGAAATAAAAGTGACGTGACACTTTACTCACCAGGAAGGAGCAAATATATAACTTTTCCACTGATAAAAAACATGTTTGTGTCAACCATATACTTTCAAACAACCAATTTATCAGTGGGCCACATAGATAATTTGATGTAACCAAAACAGGAAACAAACTAACCAATCACAAAGCAGATAGATTTGCCTTATAAGCTCATAGCTAATCATTGGCTGGAAAATATTTTTTTTGTATTTATTGTAGTGAAACAAGACTTGACCTTGCAAAGGGGTGTTCAATCACAGTGGCAAAATTATCAGATGGGAAATTGTTTTGGTGTTGTGGGAACATCTCCAGCCTAGATCACTGAACAGCCACTTGTTTTGTGCTTATCTTTTTGAAAGAACTGTACGTTTCCTTTAAAAATGCTTTTCATTATTTTGGATTCATGCCTTAGGTTTGAAAAGAGACTCCAGTCCTATTAACACAAAGAATAGCCCCAAAGACATAGCTGTTCTCATGAGACTGTTTTGTGCAAAACCATCCATTGCATTTGAAAGAATATGCAAAATCTTTCTCTCTTTCTCTCACATGCACCTGTTGTAATCTGGTGTAGAGCATTGAATAGGATATTCTAAGGAAAGTCTTCCAATCCTCAGACAGGAATTGTTTTTTTTTTGGGCCACCAAACCTGGAACTACTGAACTGAGAGAAAATAAATGTTCATGTCTTGCCCTCACAGGTTTATCAAGTAAATAAAACCTGCAACATAGAGAGAATCTGCGCCCATTTCAGGATGCCTAGGACAATTTCAAATGGTTATGCTTGTTTCTTTGTGGCTTCACTGCTGTCCTTCTCCGTGTATTAGTCTCTGTCATCTCACTGAGCTGGAGAAATTGCATAGCTGATGCACTTAAACCAGATTTCTCTCTCCTGAAACAATGCACTGCAATACAATGCCTCTACGACACTCAGGAGGGAGGGGTAGAGCCTTCATAACCCCTCCCCACAGATTGGTGTGTCTCACAGAGTGAATAACTGGTGACACACTGAATCATTATAAGGTGTTTTTATTTTTGTCACCTGTGTACTGTGGTTTATAACGGACCTTATACTGCAATTTCCTGAAACACAGATGTAGTGGTTTCTGTATTTGGCTGAATGCCTCAACAATACTGTTAAAGTTGTGGACGGGGTTTTGTACCGACAGTCTACGGCATCTCTGTCACTGTGGAACACGTAGCAGGCACAGTAATAGGTGGCAGAATGACTGGTCTCCAGTTTAAGTATTCTCAGGATGAAAGTGTCAGAGACCTTCTCAGAATCAAATTTTTCAAATCCAGAATCCTTTGTTGCAGCACCACCAGTGAGAGCCATGTAAAGAATTCTCTTGAAAGGTTCTCCGTCTTTTTTCTGGTACCAGTGGATATAGCTGTTACAGCCACTTGAATATTTGCAGAAGATGGGTGCAGTTTTCCCTTCACTTTTAGTCAGTACTGTTTGCTCTTGGTTTAGGATGCCCGCTGCCATCACCACTAGAATGAAAAGAAGAAAAGCATTAGTTTTTTTTTATGAAAATTGATACTAATGTTCACTCGGAAATAAGTGACAGAACATGATGCAACACTTCACTTACCAGGAAGGAGTAAATATACGACTTTTCCACAGACAGAAAACATGTTTATGTTGCTCATGTCTTCTGAAATAACAAGATCATGAGTGAGCCACAAGGGTGACTTGATTTAGCCCAAACAGGAAATGACTGTAATAAACTAACCAATCACAGAGCAAATAGCTTTGCCTTATAAGCTCAAAGCTTCTAGCTCAGAGATCATTGGCTGGAAAAGAATATTTCTTATTAATGATTTTTCTTTAGTGAAACAAGACTTGACCTTGCAAAGGGGTGTTCAATCACAGTGGCACAATTATCGTGGGAAATTGTTTTGGGGTTGTAGGATCATCTTCAGCCTAGATCACTGAACAGGAAGTTGTTTTGTTCTTACCTTTTTGAAAGGAGTTTGAATAAAAGGTTTTTTGTGCGTGCGTTTCATGAGTTTGGATAGATACCTTTCTGTCACAATAACAATCCCCTAATATTTGTAGAAGGGACTGATGCTTGAGCAGACTAAGATTTGGCAGGTCAGGTGTTTTCACCCTCTTAACATGAAGACTCAATACAAATGTAATATTCTTAAGTGGATTGTTTCGTACTGTACAATAGTGTGTTTGTATTCGAAATTATATGTTAATTTAGTTAGCTCTGGTGGACTGTCTCATGCCACTGGCATAATCTGGCTTAGGAGTGATGTGACACGATAACTGACTTAAATTTTCTGATCTTCAGATTGGAAATATTTTGTCCACCGATACCTTGAATGATTGTAAAAGCGATAAAGAAATGTTTACACCTTGCCCTCACGGGTCCTTCAAGTAGACGACGAGCTGAAACAAAGGGAAAATCTGCTCCCTTTAAGGGGTTTACAGGATCATTTCCACTCATCTTGTTTGTATCTTTGTAACGCCACTCATTGTCCGTTTCTCTCCCTTGCTCTTTCTTTCCCACCCACTCTAAACAGACAGAAAATTTCATAACTGATTCAGCTTGATGAACCAGTGTCCTTCATCCTGCAAAGGTACGCTGGCTTCCCAAATACACAGGGGGGCGGGGTGAAGCCCTTCTTACTTCTCCCCACAGATGGGCATGTATCACTGACTGATTAACTGATGTTACACTGAAATATTATCAGAAATTTTAATACTGCCACCTGCAGACTGTGGACTGGAACTTATCTATTGCTTCAGTGCACAGCAGTTTCCTGAGACACAGATGTAGTGGTTTCTGATTTTGTCTGTAAGCCTGAATTAAACAGTTGAAGTTGGTTAAACAGGTTTTTTACCGACAGTCTACGGCATCTCTTTCACTGTGGGACACCCAGCAGGCACAGTAATAGGTGGCAGAATCACTGGTCTTCAGATCAGGTATTCTTAGGCGGAACGTGTCAGACTCAGGTTTCTCAGACTCAAATTTTTCATAACCAGAGTCCTTTGTTGCAGCACCACCAGCGAGAGCCATGTAAAGAATTCTTTTGAAAGCTCCTCCGTCTTTTTTCTGGTACCAGTGGATATAGCTGTCACAGCCACTTGAATCTTTACAGTAAATGAGTGCAGTTTTCCGTTCACTTTTAGTCAGTGCTACTTGCTGTTGGTTCAACCTGCCTGCTGCCATCACCACTAGAATGAAGAGGAGGAAAACATCACTTTTGTTAAGAAATGGATACTGATTTTCACTCAGAAATGTAAGTGATGTAACGTGATGCAACACTTCACTTACCAGAAAGGAGTAAATATATGACTTTTCCACAGACAAAAAACATGTTTATGTTGCTCATGTCTTCTGAAATAACAAGATCATGAGTGAGCCACAAGGATGACTTGATTTAGCCCAAACAGGAAATGACTTCAATAAACTAACCAATCACAGAGCAGATAGCTTTGCCTTATAAGCTCATAGCTTCTAGCTCAGAGATCATTGGTTGAAAAAGAATATTTATTATAAATGATTTTTTTAGTGAAACAAGACTTGACCTTGCAAAGGGGTGTTCAGTCACAGTGGCAAAATTATCAGATGAGAAATTGTTTTGGGGATGTAGGATCATCTTCAGCCCAGATCACTGAACACCTGTGTTGTTCTTATCTTTTTGAAAGAAGTTTGAATAAGAGCTTTCTTGTGTGTTTTATGAGTTTGGATAGATACCTTTCTGTCACAATAACAATCCCCTAATATTTGTAGAAGGGACTGATGCTTGAGCAGACTAAGATTTGGCAGGTCAGGTGTTTTCACCCTCTTAACATGAAGACTCAATACAAATGTAATATTCTTAAGTGGATTGTTTCGTACTGTACAATAGTGTGTTTGTATTCGAAATTATATGTTAATTTAGTTAGCTCTGGTGGACTGTCTCATGCCACTGGCATAATCTGGCTTAGGAGTGATGTGACACGATAACTGACTTAAATTTTCTGATCCTTAGATTGGCAATATTTTGTCCACCGATGCCTTGAATGATTGTAAAAGCGAGAAAGAAATGTTCACGCCTTGCCCTCACGGGTCCTTCAAGTAGACGACGAGCTGAAACAAAGGGAAAATCTGCTCCCTTTAAGGGGTTTCCAGGATCATTTCCACTCATCTTGTTTGTATCTTTGTAACGTCACTCATTGTCCGTTTCTCTCCCTTGCTCTCTCTCCCACATCCGCTTGAAATAGAAAATTTCATAACTGATTCAGCTTGATGAACCAGTGACCTTCATCCTGCAAAGGTATGCTGGCTTCCCAAATACACAGGGGGGCGGGGTGAAGCCCTTCTTACTTCTCCCCACAGATGGGCATGTATCACTGACTGGTTAACTGATGTTACACTGAAATATTATCAGAAATTTTAATACTGCCACCTGCAGACTGTGGACTGGTACTTATGTATTGCTGTCAGTGCACAGTTTCCTGAGACACAGATGTAGTGGTTTCTGATTTTGTCTGTAAGCCTGAATTAAACAGTTGAAGTTGGTTAAACAGGTTTCTTACCGACAGTCTACGGCATCTCTTCCACTGTGGAACACCCAGCAGGCACAGTAATAGGTGGCAGAATCACTGGTCTTCAGGTCAGGTATTCTTAGGCGGAACGTGTCAGACTCAGGTTTCTCAGACTCAAATTTTTCATAACCAGAATCCTTTGTTGCAGCACCACCAGCAAGAGCTATGTAAAGAATTCTCTTGAAAGCTTCTCCGTCTTTTTTCTGGTACCAGTGGATATAGCTCTCACAGCCACTTGGATCTTTACAGTAGATACGTGCAGTTTTCCCTTCACTTTTAGTCAGTGCTGTTTGCTCTTGGTTTAGCCTGCCTGCTGCCATCACCACTAGAATGAAAAGAAGGAAAGCATTACAATTGAGAAGTAGTGCATAATTATATTCACTCAGAGATGGAAGCAATATAACTCCTCACTCACCTGCAAGGAGCAACAAAATGACTTTTTCAGTGATAAATAACATGCTGGTGTAGTTTCTTTCTTCCCATGAGATTGTGTTGTGAGCGAGTTGTGAGGATGACCTGTTTTACCCCAAACAGGAAGTGACATAAGTCATAAGATAACCAATCGTGGAGCAGATAGCTTTACTTTGTAGACTTGGAGCTAATTATTGGATAAAAAAGAGTGTTTATAGCAAATGATATTTTAATGAAACAGACCTTAGCCCAGAAATAGTTTATTCAGTAATGGTTCCAAAATTATCATCAGTTTTTGGGGGTTGTGGTATCACCTACAGTACAGCTCACTACAACAGCACCTGGTTTTGTGCACATCCTAGAATAAGAAGGTAAAGAAAGTGTTGCTTATTTGCTTAGTTAATGCTTCGCTTCAGTTTGCAAAGATGCAATCGCTCCTTCTGCAGACTGTGATTAGTTGTGTCAAGTGTTTGTTATTGATGAAGATTCCAGCCTGTAACAATGAAGAACCAATATAAGTAAAATAACTTTAGTGATTTACTTTGTGGCATTCAGTAATATATATTTCGTTTTGAAATGATATGGTTCAAATATTTCCCGTCATGGACTGTGTCACACACTATACATGATGCAACATGGCCATGATTTGATGTGAGTACAAAGGGAATGTTTTCTGGTCTGTCTTGAATGCCTGTACAAAGGAAAAGAAATATTCATAGGTCATATTCACAAGTCCAAGAAGAAAATAATAATCTTAAACAAACAGACTAGCTCTTTCTTTTTCAGGTATTTCAGGGCTGTTTCCAACCAACTCATTTCTTTCTTTGTGGCTAAGCTGTTGAGTGTCTCTGTCTCTTGCTCTCCCTCCCCACACTCAAAACAGGCAGAGAATTTCATAGCCGATTCACCTTAACAGAAACAGTAACCTTCAACATGCACAAATGCACTGGCTTCTTAGATACACAGGAGGGAGAGGTGGAGCCCTGCAGTCTTGTCCCCACGGATGGGTATATAACAAAGACTAACTGATGTGAAACTGAATTATTATGAGGCAGTTTATTTCTGTTGCTTGTACACTGTGCACTGTGTTTGTAGCTGATTTTGTCCTGGTAGCCAATGCAACTTCCTGGGACACAGATGCAGTGGTTTCTGGTTTTGTCTGTAAAGCTCAATGTTGTGGAAGGGGTTTTTGTACCGACAGTCTATGGCATCTCTTTCACTGTGGGACACCCAGCAGGCACAGTAGTAGGTGGCAGAATCACTGGTCGTCAAATCAGGCACTATCAGGGCGAATGTGTCACCGTCCTGTTTCTCGGACTCAAATTTGTCGTAACCAGATTCTTTTACTGCTGCCCCAGTACGGACAGTCATGTAAAGAATTCTCTTGAAAGCTCCTCCGTCTTTTTTCTGGTACCAGTGGATATAGCTTACACAGCCACTTGAATCTTTGCAGTAGATGAGTGCAGTTTTCCGTTCATTTTTAGTCAGGAATGTCTTCTCCTGATTTAGCCTGTCTGCGGCTGTCACCACTAGAATGAAGAGGAGAAAAACATTGAATTTGTCAAGAAATGGATAATAACATTCAATCAGGGACAAAAATTAATGTTTCACTCACCAGGAAGGAGCACAAATATGCCCTTTACAGCGAGAAAAAACATATCTGTGTAGCTCCCTTCTTTTGTGTGAATGGGTTGTGCATGAGACATGCAAAAATGAAAAATAATCTTATTTGGCCCTAACAGGAAATGACAGCTATAAGATAACCAACGGAAGAGCAGGTAGCATTGCCTTATGGGCTCAGACCTAATCATTGGCTGAAAAAATGTGTTTATTGTAAATAATTTCTCATACTCACACAAAATGTGGCCCTGCCCAGGAGTGTTAAATTGCAGTACCAAAATGATCAGCTGAGAAATTGATTTAGACTTGTGGGGTAATTTGCAGCCAAGACCACTGAATAGCAAACTTGTTTGTGCTTGTCTTTATGCATGAAGTTTGAGCAAGTGGGTATATCAGGTAGATGAGAAGCTTAGTCAAAGGGGAAATCTCCTCCCTTTTAGAGCATTTCAGGACTGTCATTTCACTCATCTTATTTGTTTCTTTTTTGTACCTACTTGCAACAGACAGAAAATTTCATAGCCAGTTCACCTCAATGAACCCAGCAACTTTCATCTTGCACTGATGTGATTTCTTTGCTTTGCAAATACACAGGGGGGGAGGGGTGGAGCCCTGCTTACTCCTCCCCACACATGGGCGTGTGTCACAGACTGATTAACTGATGTTACACTGAAATATTATGAGGCGTTTTAATACTGCCACCTGCAAACTGTGGATTGGAACTTATCTATTGCTTTCAGGGCACAGCAACTTCCTGAGACACAGATGTAGAGGTTTCTTATTTTGTCTGTAAGCCTCAATAAAACTGTTGAAGTTGGTTAAAGGGGTTTTGTAGCGACAGTCTACGGCATCTCTTTCACTGTGGAACACGTAGCAGGCACAGTAGTAGGTGGCAGAATGACTGGTCTCCAGTGTAGGTATTCTCAGGAGGAACGTGTCAGATCCCTGTTGTTTCTCAGACTCAAATTTTTCATAACCAGAATCCTTTGTTGCAGCACCACCAGCGAGAGCCATGTAAAGAATTCTTTTGAAAGCTTCTCCATCTTTTTTCTGGTACCAGTGGATATTGCTCTGACAGCCACTTGAATCTTTACAGGAGATGCGTGCAGTTTTCCCTTCACTTTTAGTCAGTGTTGTTGGCACTTGGTTTAGTCTGCCTGCTGCCATCACCACTAGAATGAAAAGAAGAAAAGCATTTGTTTTTTTAATGAAAATTGATACTAATGTTCACACAGAAATAAGTGACAGAACATGATGCAACACTTCACTTACCAGGAAGGAGTAAATATATGACTTTTCCACAGACAAAAAACATGTTTATGTTGCTCATGTCTTCTGAAATAACAAGATCATGAGTGAGCCACAAGGATGACTTGATTTAGCCCAAACAGGAAATGACTTCAATAAACTAACCAATCACAGAGCAGATAGCTTTGCCTTATAAGCTCATAGCTTCTAGCTCAGAGATCATTGGCTGTAAATGATTTTTTTAGTGAAACAAGACTTGACCTTGCAAAGGGGTGTTCAGTCACAGTGGCACAATTATTAGCTGGGAAATTGTTTTGGGGATGTGAGATCATCTTCAGCCCAGATCACTGAACACCTGTGATGTTCTTATCTTTTTGAAAGAAGTTTGAATAAGAGCTTTCTCGTGTGTTTTATGAGTTTGGATAGATACCTTGGTGTCACAATAACATTCCCCTATGATTTGCAGAGTGGATCGCTGCTTGTGCAGACTGAGATTAGGCAGGTCAAATGTTTATAGCTTGAAGATTGAATAAAAATACAACATTCTCAAGCGGATTGTTTTGTACCACACAGTAATATGTTTTGTATTTTAAAGTATATGGTAATTTAATTTCCTCTGGTGCACTGTCTCGTGTAATCACTGACTGATTAACTCATGTAACTCTGACATATTATGAGCCGTTTTAATACTGCCACCTGCAGACTGGAACTTATCAATTGCTGTCAGTGCACAGCAATTTCCTGAGGCACAGATGTAGTGGTTTCTGATTTTGTCTGAAAGCCCGTAATAAAACTGTTAAATTGTGGAAGGGGTTTTTAACCGACAGTCTACGGCATCTCAGTCACTGTGGAACACCCAGCAGGCACAGTAATAGGTGGCAGAATGACTGGTCTTCAGATCAGGCACTATCAGGATGAAAGTGTCAGGATCCTGCGTTTTAGAATCAAAATTTTCAAATCCAGAATCCTTTGTTGCAGCCCCACCAGTGAGAGTCATGTAAAGAATTCTTTTGAAAGTTTCTCCGTCTTTTTTCTGGTACCAGTGTATATAGCTCTCACAGCCACTTGAACCTCTACAGTAGATGAGTGCAGTTCTCCCTTCGCTTTTAGTCAGTGATGTTTTCTGTTGGTACAGCTGGTCTGCTGCCATCACCACTACAATGGAAAACATAAAAATGTTACCTTCCAGACGACATGGATAATCATATTCACTCAGCGAAAGAACTGATCAAAGTGGTCACTCACCAGGAAGGAGCAGAACCATCACTTTCCCAGAGACAAAAAACATATTTGCGTTGCCTCTTTCCTCTCATGAGATTGCATTGCTTTAGAGTGGCAAGGATGATTTGATTTAGCCCAAAACGGAAGTGACAGTTGTAAGCTACCCAATCGCAGAGCAGGTGGTCTTGCCTTCCTGGCTCAGATGTAATTTTTTGCTGGAGTAGAGAATTTAGTGTAAATGCTTGAAAACGACACATACAGTAACATGGCATGCAAGGGATTCTTAATCACAGAGCAGGTGAGAGCAGGGGTAGAAACCTGAGCAGCTGAGTGATACTTGGGAATGTCCGGAAGAATTTCTCTGTTCTTGCAGCAAGTGGACACGGAACAGCTCAGACAAAAAGGCATGAAATAGTGCCCACGATAAAAACAAGGGGAATTTAAACATTCTGAAAAGGCTGAAAGCCAGCTCAATAACTGGAGTTTCAGTCAGGAAAGGTGTGATCTCAAAAGCTAATGTTTAGAAACTGAGGCACTATGAACCCCATAATGGGAGGTGCTACAATGTGCTGTCACACACTGTCTAATACTAAGCAATCAAAAAGACTTTTTGTCCAGAGCAAAACCTTATGAATTGTTCCAATCAATTAATTGTTTATACCATGTGAAAGCAATTCCCATTTCTGAGGTTCGCCAAGCCTCACTCCTTCATGACGATGGCAGACTTCTTTTAATCTCATCCTGGTAGGGGAGATGCTGTTTTTGAGAGGGACATAACTGGTTTTATGCTTGTTTGCAGTGGTGTGTTCGTGAGACACTTTTCAGGTGTGGTGCCGGAGAAGCTCTGGTCAGTGGTCTGAGGTGTAGAGGTTCTGTGGGCTGTCCTAAATGCTGAACAGAAAGCCACCCTTACTGATGATGTAAAAAAGCTACACACGCTGTGCTGTGGGCACCACTCCCTGTGCCACTGATATCAATCATGGCACAAGATTTTCGGATGAAAAGCTGTTTTCAGGCTGTAGTTCTGTCTGTGGCCTAGACCACTGAACTGCAATGTCGATTGTCCTTAACTTTGTGTGAGAAGTTTAAGCAATTATTCCTTTTTTTATTTTTTCATAAACAACAATGAAATGTTGAGGCTTGCCCTCATGGGTCCGTCAAGTAAATGGTGAGCTAAAACAAAGGCGAAATCTGTCCCCTTTCAGGGGTTTTCAGTCCCATTTCCACTCATCTGTCTTGTTTCTTTTGTCCATCTTTGTGTCTCGCTCTCTCTCCCACTCTCATTGTAAAAAGACAGGAAATTTCAAAGCCAATTCACCTTAATGGAAATCGTTACTTTCACCCTGCACAGGTGCCCTGGCTTGGAGTGCTGCTAACTCCTCCCCACAGATGGGCGTGTGTCACAGACTGATAAACTTATGTCACACAAGAATATTACGAGGCATTTTATTTCCATCACCTGTGCACTGGGGTTTGTAACCGTTTTTATACCATCAGGCATGGCAATTTCCCCAGACACAGATGGTAGAAGTGGTTTCTGATTTTGTCTGAAAGCCCAGTAAAACAGTTGAAGTTGGTAAACAGGGTTTTTTACCGACAGTCTATGGCATCTCTGTCACTGTGGGACACCCAACAGGCGCAGTAGTAGGTGGCAGAATGACTGGTCTCTAGATTAGGTATTTTCAGGAGGAACTTGTCAGACCCCTGTTTCTCAGACTCAAATTTTTCATAACCAGAATCCTTTGTTGCAGCACCACCACCGAGAGCCATGTAAAGAATTCTCTTGAAAGTTTCTCCTTTTTTCTGGTACCAGTGGATATAGCTCTCACAGCCACCTGAGTTTTCACAGCTGATGAGTACAGTTCTCCTTTCACTTTTAGTTAATGTCATTTTCTCCTGGTGTAGCCTTTCCACAGTCATCACCGCTAGAATGAAAAAGATAAAAACGTCACATTTGAGAAGATGTGGGTAGTAATATTCACACAGAGAGAGAGGTGTTGTCAAACTTCACTCACCAGGAAGGAACAATAATATGACTTTTGCAGAGATAAAAAACATATTTGCAGAGCTCCTTTCTTCTCGGGAGACTGGGTTGTGAGTGAACTGTGTCGATGATGATTTGATTTAGCTCAAACAGGAAGTGACAGTTATGCACTAACCAATCACAGAGCAGGTGGTCTCAGAGCTAATCATTGGCTGAAGCAGAGTATTTATGGCAAATTATTTTCTGTTGAAACAGAACATGATCTTGCAAAGGGCTTTCAGTTACAAAGCCAGTAGGACCAGAAGCAACAACATGAGGGATGGAGTCAGTGGTATTTCATAAGGATGTGTGGACTTTTCTGCTTTCACTCAACAAGTAGACAATACGCAGATCAGGAAACAAAAATAAATAGTGCCAAAACTGTATGTATCAATGTGGTCGAGGAACCTTTAAAGCCCAGGCACAGCCTGTAAAATTGCAAGGACTATGGTTAAAGTGATATCATTTATTTGTCAACAGGAACAACAAAAGACTTTCTAAAAAGATACAACATCTTCACAGCTTGTCCTTAAATGTTCACCAAGAAAATAGCAAAATAGAACAAGCAGAAGCCCTGCTCTTTTTTCTGGTTATTCGAGGCAATTTCCGCTTGTCTCGTTTGTTTCTTTTTATCTTAGCTGTTTTCCCTCTCTGGCTCTTGCTCAGTCTCCCCTCACTGTGGATGGACAGGTGATTTCATAGTTGCTGCACCTTAATGGAAATAGTTACATTCATCTTCCACAGGTGCGCTGGCTTCTCAAACACACAGGATGAATGGGTGGAGCCCTGCTTACTCCTCCCCACAGGTGGGCACGTACCACATTCTGATTAACTGATGTTAGAAATATTATCAGGTATTTTATTTCTGCTTAAGTCCAGTATACTGTCCTGGGTGCTGAACAGAAAGGCACCTTTACTGATAATGTAAAAAAGCTGCACATTATTTGCTGTGGGCAGCACTCCCTGTGCCAACAATATCAATCAGGGTACAAGACTTTCAGATAAGAAATTGTTTGAAGGCTGTTGTTCCACTCGTGACTCAGACCACTGAACAGCAACATCTTTTATCCTTATATTTGCGTGAGAGGTTTAAGTAAGGACTGCTTTTATTTTTGTTGCATTCCATAGTTACCTTAGTGCCACATTATTAACGCACTAAGCTTAGGAATGAGGAAGTCACTGCTTCAATAAAATGAGATTATTAGGGTGAAAGTTTTGTTGCTCTTCCAGACTGTCATCTATTAATATCAAGACCCAATAGGTTTGTGTAGTGCTGCACAGTAGTGTTTTTCAATTCAAAATAATATCATAAATTGATTTCCTCTACTGGACAAATTTGTTTTTCTTAGAGTGAAGCATAATCAGGTGTCTAATTTTGTCACCTGTGCAGTGTGGTTTGTAACTTATTTATTACAATAAGGCTAGAACGTTTCCTGAGACACAGATGTAGTGGTTTCTGATTTTGTCTAACAGCCTCAATAAAACTGTTGAAGTTGGTTAAACGGGTTTTGTAGCGACAGTCTGTGGCAACTCTGTCACTGTGGGACACCCAGCAGGCACAGTAGTAGGTGGCAGAATCACTGGTCTTCAGATTGGGCATCATCAGGAGGAAAGTATCAGGCTCCTGCTTTCCAGATTCAAATTTGTCGTAACCAGAATCCTTTGTTGCAGCCCCACCAGTGAGAGACATGTAAAGAATTCTCTTGCATAGAGCCAATACAGCCATCTGAGCCTGTACAGTAGATGAGTGCAGTCCTCTTTTCTTTTACAGTCAGTGTTATTTTCTCTTGGTTGAGGCTGCCTGCTGCCATCACCACTAGAATGAAGAGGAGAAAAGCATTACATTTGTGAGGAAATAGATAATACATTTAACATTCATTCAGTGATAGAAGTGATATTTCAACATTTCACTCACCAGGAAGGAGTAGAATGTGGACTTTTAAAGAGAGAAAAGACATGTTTGTGTACAGACTTTCTTCTCGGTGATCATAATGTGTGTGGGCAGCAAGGATATGTTCATGTAGCCCAACAAGGAAGTAACAGCTATTAGATAACCAATGACAGAGCAGGTGGATTTATTTAAAGGCCTGAAGGCTAATCATTGGCTGAAGCACAGATAGCTGCCAAAATAAAGGAAACACCAGTATAAAGCCACCATAAGTTACAAGAAAACCTTCAATGTGCCCCTTGGCATAGATTCTACCAGAGTCTGGAACTATTGGAATGATCCAACACCAGCCTCACACAGGAAATTCCTATGTTTTTTTACACCATTTTTTCTCACAGTTGTGCATTTTTAGGTGCAATGAGGGGTTTATGCTCTGCAGCCTCAACCATAGTATCACTCTCTGTGAAGTTTTCGATGAACAGTTCTTGATGAAACTCCCTGCTCACCCTAGATATTTGCAGCCAGATGATTCAGAGTTGCTTGTTTGTCTGCACTGCATATTGAACCAATGCACGGACATCACTGAGGAGTATGTGCTTTTGACCAACTTGCCCCTAGTTGATGATGTCTCTCCTTCAGACTTCTTTGCCAGCATCACCTTAGCTGCTATTCCTCATGAAACATCTGCACCATTGAGCAGTGTGTGTCACTGAAGCTATTGCCAAAATGTCCCCAGCAAACACATGTCATTTAAATCTCTTCTTCTAGCCACAGAAGCCAAAGTAATGGGCAGCTGAACCTGCCTAGGGTTTTTATACATGCCTCTAAGAATGGTGGGATGTTAATTGCTTAATTAACTCGGAAAACACAACCTGATGTGGAAGCATCTGCTTTCAATGTACTGTTTATTCATCATTTACCCAAGTGTTTCCTTTATTTTGGCAGTTACCTGTACGTTATGCTTTTGTTTTGTGTTTTTTTTTTTTTTTTTTTTTTTTTTGTGAACAGATCCCAAACCTTCTCATGAGATCAGGTTGACAGAATCAGTCACCTCCCTGCACAGGTGCACTGGCATCTCAGACATGCAGCAGAGAGGGGTGGAGCCCTGCTTACTCCTCCTCACAGATGGGCGTGTGTCACAGACTGATTAACTGACGCTACACTGAACTATTATGAGGTGTTTTGCTTTTCTCACCTGTGCACTGTGGTTTGTAACAGATTTTATAGTGCCAGCAAGGCAATTTCCTGAAACACAGATGTAGTGGTTTCTGATTTTGTCTGTCATCCTCAATAAAACAGTTGAAGTTGGTTAAAGGCTTTTTTACCGACAGCCTATGGCATGTCTGTCACTGTGGAACACCCAGCAGGCACAGTAGTAGGTGGCAGAATGGCTGGTTTCCAGTTTAGGTATTCTCAGGTGGAACATGTCAGACCCCTGCTGTTTCTCAGACTCAAATTTTTCAAATCCAGAATCCTTTTTCACAGTGCCACCACCGACAGGCAGGTAAAGAATTCTCTTGAAAGCTTCTCCATCTTTTTTCTGGTACCAGTGGATGTAGTCTCTACAGCCACCTGAACCTTTACAATAGAGGAGTGCATTTCTCCCTTCACTTTTAGTCAATGTTATTTTATCCTGGATTAGCTTGTCTGCTGCCATCACCACTAGGATGAAAAGAATAAAAATGTTACATTTGTGAAGAAATTGATGCTAACATTTTTTCAGTGATTGAAGAGATTTAACATTTCACTCACCAGGAAGGAACAGAAGTAGAACCTTTCCAGAGATACTAAACATGTTTCAAAGCTCCTTTCTTCTCCTGAGATTGAGTCTTGAGAAAGTTGGATGGAGAGTTGCAAAAAAGGTTTACTTCAAACAGGAAGTGACAGTTATACACTAACCAATCACAGAGGAGAGGTAGCTGTGCCAAGCTAATCATTGGCTGAAGCAGATTACTTGTTGCAAATTACTTTTGGTGAAACAGAACTTGACCTTGCAAGGAGCTTTCAGTTACACAGCCAGTAGGACCAGGTGCAGGAACATGAGAGACTGAGTCAGTGGTATTTCGTACGGATGAGTGGGCTTTTCTCTTTTCCTGCAGCAAGCAGATAATGCAAAGCTCAGGAAACAAAAATCAAATAGTGTCCAGATAACTGCATATTTTAAAGTGGTTGTAGGACCGTTAAAGCCCAGAGACAATCTGTAAAATGGCAAGTGCTATGGTTAATGTGATGTCATTTATTTGATTTGCTGATTAGGTTTTCTTAGAATGACGTACAATTGTGTGTCACCTGTGCACTGTGGTTTCTCATTTATTTATTGCGGTCAGGGAAGAATGTTTCCTGAGACACAGATGCAGTGGTTGTTGGTTTTGTCTGACAGCCTCAATAAAACTGTTGGTTAAACAGGTTTTGTACCGACAGTGTATGGCATGTCTGTCACTGTGGAACACCCAGCAGGCACAGTAGTAGGTGGCAGAATGGCTGGTTTCCAGTTTAGGTATTCTCAGGTGGAACATGTCAGACCCCTGCTGTTTCTCAGACTCAAATTTTTCAAATCCAGAATCCTTTTTCACAGTGCCACCACCGACAGGCAGGTAAAGAATTCTCTTGAAAGCTTCTCCATCTTTTTTCTGGTACCAGTGGATGTAGTCTCTACAGCCACCTGAACCTTTACAATAGAGGAGTGCATTTCTCCCTTCACTTTTAGTCAATGTTATTTTATCCTGGATTAGCTTGTCTGCTGCCATCACCACTAGGATGAAAAGAATAAAAATGTTACATTTGTGAAGAAATTGATGCTAACATTTTTTCAGTGATTGAAGAGATTTAACATTTCACTCACCAGGAAGGAACAGAAGTAGAACCTTTCCAGAGATACTAAACATGTTTCAAAGCTCCTTTCTTCTCCTGAGATTGAGTCTTGAGAAAGTTGGATGGAGAGTTGCAAAAAAGGTTTACTTCAAACAGGAAGTGACAGTTATACACTAACCAATCACAGAGGAGAGGTAGCTGTGCCAAGCTAATCATTGGCTGAAGCAGATTACTTGTTGCAAATTACTTTTGGTGAAACAGAACTTGACCTTGCAAGGAGCTTTCAGTTACACAGCCAGTAGGACCAGGTGCAGGAACATGAGAGACTGAGTCAGTGGTATTTCGTACGGATGAGTGGGCTTTTCTCTTTTCCTGCAGCAAGCAGATAATGCAAAGCTCAGGAAACAAAAATCAAATAGTGTCCAGATAACTGCATATTTTAAAGTGGTTGTAGGACCGTTAAAGCCCAGAGACAATCTGTAAAATGGCAAGTGCTATGGTTAATGTGATGTCATTTATTTGATTTGCTGATTAGGTTTTCTTAGAATGACGTACAATTGTGTGTCACCTGTGCACTGTGGTTTCTCATTTATTTATTGCGGTCAGGGAAGAATGTTTCCTGAGACACAGATGCAGTGGTTGTTGGTTTTGTCTGACAGCCTCAATAAAACTGTTGGTTAAACAGGTTTTGTACCGACAGTGTATGGCATCTCTGTCACTGTGGAACACCCAGCAGGCACAGTAGTAGGTGGCAGAATCGCTGATCTTTAGAGCAGACACCATCAGGAGGAAAGTATCAGGTTCCTGCTTTACACATCCAAGTTTTTCGTAACCAGAATCCTTTGTTGCAGCCCCACCAGTAACAGGCACGCGAAGAATTCTCTTGAAAGGTTCTCCATCTCTTTTCTGGTACCAGTGGATGTAACTTTTACAGCCATCTGAGCCTGTACAGTAGATGAGTGCAGCTGTTCCTGCCTTTGCAGTCTGTGTTCTTTTCTCTTGGCGCAGTCTGTCTGCTGCCATCACCACTGGAATGAAGAGGAAAAAAAAACATTACATTTGTGAGGAAACAGATAATAACATTCGTTTAGTGATAGAAGTGATATAACGTTTCACTCACCAGGAAGGAGCACAAATAAGACTTTTAGAGAGAGAAAAGTCATATTTGAGTAGATGCCTTCTTGTCTTGTGATCATTTTGTGTGTGGGCTGCAAGCATGATTTGATATAGCTGAATCAGGAAGTAACAGACTTTAGCTAACCAATCAAAGAGCATGGAGTAGATGGAGTAGGTTGTTTATTTTGTGTTATAATTTTGTGAAACAAAGCATGGCCCTGTGAAGGGGTGTTCAAGCTCATTACCATGGTGATCACCTGAGAAATTGCTCTGGGGTTGATCATCTTTTTAAACTACTCACCAATAACCTGTTTTGTGCATATCTTTTTTTAAGAAGTCTAACCAAGTGTTTCTTTTTTGTTATATTGGATCAATGCCTTAGTGTGACATTAATGATGCACATTCAGTTTTCATAGATGCAGTCATTGCTTCTGCAAACTGACATTAGGCAGGTCAAGTATCTTTGTTGATGATGATTCCAGCCTGGAACTATGAAGAACGAACAAAAATATATATTTTTAAAAAAGTCAGCGATTTATTTTGAGCCATTCAGTAGAATATTTAGCTTTTCAAATGATAGGGTAAATACATTTCACCTGAGGACTATGTCGCACATTAATGGTTTGATCTGGCTCAGTCGTGATTGGATGGGAGGACAGAATAGTTTTTCTTGCCTTCAGCCCAGTGTGTATGTTTGCAAGGATACCTGTACCAAAGGTCCAGAAATCTTCTTGGCTCACCCTCACATACCCACTAGATAAATATCAAACTAAAGCAAACAAAATATCTGCTGCTTTTCCACTTGTCTCATTTATTTCCTTGTGGATTCATTGTTCATTTAATAGCTGACATATCTCAACACCCCCCAAAACTTCTCATGAGATCAGGTTGACAAAAGCACTGGTTCACTGGTATCTCAGACATGCAGCAGAGAGGGGTGGAGCCCTGCTTAATCCTACCCGCAGATGGGTGTGTATCATCATGTAGCATTATACACTGAAATGTGAGGTGTTTTATTTCTATCACCTGTGCACTGTGGTTTGTAACCGATTTTATAACGTCAGGCAAGGGAATTTCCCCAGACACAGATGGTAGTAGTGGTTTCTGATTTTGTCTGAAAGCCCTCAATAAAACAGTTGTAGTTGGTTAAAAGGGTTTTTTACCGACAGTCTATGGCAACTCTGCCACTGTGAGACACGTAGCAGGCACAGTAGTAGGTGGCAGAATGACTGGTCTCCAGTTTAGGTATTCTGAGGCGGAACGTGTCAGACCCCTGTTTCTCAGACTCAAATTTTTCAAAACCAGAATCTTTTGTTGCAGCACCACCAGTGAGAGCCATGTAAAGAATTCTCTTGAAAGCTTCTCCGTCTTTTTTCTGGTACCAGTGGATATAGTTGTAACAGCCATCTGAATTTTCACAACTGATGAGTACAGTTCTCCCTTCACTTTTAGTTAATGTTATTTTCTCCTGGTGTAGCCTTTCCACAGTCATCACCACTAGAATGAAAAGGATAAAAGCGTCACATTTGAGAAGATGTGGATAGTAATATTAACTCAGAGATAGACGTGTTTTCACACTTCACTCACCAGGAAGGAGCCAAAATATGACTTTTGCAGAGATAAAAAACATATTTGCAGAGCTCCTTTCTTCTCATGAGACTGGGTTGTGAGTGAAGTGCAAGGGTGATTTGATTTAGCTCAAACAGGAAGTGACAGTTATACACTAACCAATCACGGAGCAACTGGATTTGCTCAATGCGTCTAGGGCTAATCATTGGCTGACGCACAGATAGCTGCCAACATAAAAGAAACACCAACATGAAGTGTCTTAATAGGGTGTTGGGCCACCATATGCTACCAGAAAATCTTCAGTGTTCCTGGAAGAGCCTGGAACAATTGGAGTGATCCAACACCAGCCTCACACAGGAAATTCCATTTGCTGTTTTGTTAATGGTTAGCAGCTGCTCCAGAAATTCTCTGAAGTGTTCAATTGGATTGAGAACTCAGATGGCCATGGTACATGGTGTAACTCATTTTCATGCTTATCAAATCATTCAGTGACACTAATGACCTTTGGATAGGAGTATTGTCATTCTGGAAGAGACCATTCCCATGGGGATAGAATTGCTTCACCATATGATGAAGGTGATTACTCAGAATGGCTTTGTATGTATTAGCTTTTACCTTGCCGTCTGAGGGGCTGAGTGGATCGAAATCATGCTAGGAATATGCACCCCACACCATAACAAATCTTTCAGAGCCATGCACCATGGGAACCAAGCACTCGGCATGTAGGTTTCTTTATGTGTGCACCACGCATGCACTAGTTTGCTTGGTTAGAACAGTGTGAAGGCTGAGTCAGCTGACCATATGATTTTTTCCACTGCTCAGTTCTCCACCACCTATGTTTTTTTACACCATTTTTCTCACAGTTGTGCATTTTTAGATGCAGTAAGGAGTTTATGCTCTGGAGCCACAACCATAGTATCCCCCTCTGTGAAGTTTTTGATGAACAGTTCTTGATGAAACACCCTGCCCACCCTAGATATTTGCAGCCAGACGATTCAGAGTTGCTTGTCTGCCCTGTATATTGAACCAGTGCATGGACATCACTGTTGAGGAGTATGTGCTTTTGACCACACTTGCCCCTAGCTGATGATGCCTTTCCTTCAGACTTCCTCGCCAACATCACCTTAGCTACTATTCCTCATGAAACATCTGCACCATTTAGCAGCCTGTGTCACTGAAGCTATTGCCAAAATGTCCCCAGCAAACACATGTCTAAGTCATTTAAATCTCTTCCTCTAGCCACAGAAACCAAAGTAATGGGCAACTGAACCTGCCTAGGGTTTTTATACATGCCTCTAAGAATGATGTATAAAATGTATAAATAATTTCTTAATTAACTCAGGAAACACACCCTGATGTGGAAGCATCTGCTTTCAATGTACTGTTAATTCATCGTTTACTCAAGTGTTTCCTTTATTTTGGCAGTTACCTGTACGTTATGTTTTTGTTTTGTTATGTTTTTTTTTTTTTTTTTTTTTTTTTGTGAACAGATCCCAAACCTTCTCATGAGATCAGGTTGACAGAATCAGTCAGCTTGTGTGCTGTGGTTTGTAACAGATTTTATAGTGCCAGGCAAGACAATTTCCTGAAACACAGATGTAGTGGTTTCTGATTTTGTCTGTAAGCCTCAATAAAACTGTTGAAGTTGGTTAAAGGTTTTTTACCGACAGTCTATGGCATGTCTGTCACTGTGGAACACCCAGCAGGCACAGTAGTAGGTGGCAGAATGGCTGGTTTCCAGTTTAGGTATTCTCAGGCGGAACATGTCAGACCCCTGCTGTTTCTCAGACTCAAATTTTTCAAATCCAGAATCCTTTTTCACAGTGCCACCACCGACAGGCAGGTAAAGAATTCTCTTGAAAGCTTCTCCATCTTTTTTCTGGTACCAGTGGATGTAGTCTATACAGCCACCTGAACCTTTACAATAGAAGAGTGCATTTCTCCCTTCACTTTTAGTCAATGTTATTTTCTCCTGGTTTAGCTTGTCTGCTGCCATCACCACTAGAATGAAAAGGAGAAAAACTTTACGTTTGTGAAGAAATTGATGCTAACATTTTTTCAGTGATTGAAGAGATTTAACATTTCACTCACCAGGAAGGAACAGAAGTAGAACCTTTCCAGAGATACTAAACATGTTTCAAAGCTCCTTTCTTCTCCTGAGATTGAGTCTTGAGAAAGTTGGATGGAGAGTTGCAAAAAAGGTTTACTTCAAACAGGAAGTGACAGTTATACACTAACCAATCACAGAGGAGAGGTAGCTGTGCCAAGCGAATCATTGGCTGAAGCAGATTATTTGTTGTAAATTATTTTTGGTGAAACAGAACTTGACCTTGCAAGGAGCTTTCAGTTACACAGCCAGTAGGACCAGGTGCAGGAACATGAGAGACTGAGTCAGTGGTATTTCGTACGGATGAGTGGGCTTTTCTCTTTTCCTGCAGCAAGCAGATAATGCAAAGCTCAGGAAACAAAAATCAAATAGTGTCCAGATAACTGCATATTTTAAAGTGGTTGTAGGACCGTTAAAGCCCAGAGACAATCTGTAAAATGGCAAGTGCTATGGTTAATGTGATGTTATTTATTTGATTTGCTGATTAGGTTTTCTTAGAATAACGTACAATTGTGTGTCACCTGTGCACTGTGGTTTCTCATTTATTTATTGCGGTCAGGGAAGAATGTTTCCTGAGACACAGATGCAGTGGTTGCTGGTTTTGTCTGACAGCCTCAATAAAACTGTTGGTTAAACAGGTTTTGTACCGACAGTGTATGGCATCTCTGTCACTGTGGAACACCCAGCAGGCACAGTAGTAGGTGGCAGAATGGCTGGTCTTCAGATCGGGCAATATCAGGAGAAAAGTATCAGGCTCCTGTTTTCCTGATTCAAGTTTTTCGTAGCCAGAATCTTTTGTTGCAGCCCCACCAGTAACAGGCACGTGAAGAATTCTCTTGAAAGGTTCTCCATCTCTTTTCTGGTACCAGTGGATGTAACTTTTACAGCCATCTGAGCCTGTACAGTAGATGAGTGCAGTTGTTCCTGCCTTTGCAGTCTGTGTTCTTTTCTCTTGGCGCAGTCTGTCTGCTGCCATCACCACTGGAATGAAGAGGAAAAAAAAACATTACATTTGTGAGGAAACAGATAATAACATTCGTTCAGTGATAGAAGTGATATAACGTTTCACTCACCAGGAAGGAGCACAAATAAGACTTTTAAAGAGGGAAAAATCATATTTGTGTAGATGCTTTCTTGTCCTGTGATCATGCTGTGCGTGGGCCACAAGCATGATTTGATATAGCTGAATCAGGAAGTAACAGTCTTTTAGCTAACCAATCACAGAGCATGGAGTAGATAATTAGATTTTTTTTTTAAATATAACATGGCACTGTGAAGGGGTGTCTCATTACCATGCTGATAACCCCAAAAATTGTTTTGGGGTTGATCATCATCAATAACCAGTTTGTGCTTCTTTTTCTAAGAATTCTAAGCACTTTTTTGTTATATTGGATGGATGCCTTAGTGTTACAATAATGATGCAAATTCAGTTTTCATGGATGCAGTCACTGCTTCTGCAGACTGAGATTAGGCAGGTCAAGCATTGTTGTTGATAATGATTCCAGCCTCGACCTATAAAGGACCAATTAAAACAATCTGTGATACTATGATTTTGAGCCATTCAGTAGTCTTTTTTTCTTTACTTTTGAACGGATACGGTAAATACATTTCACCTGAGGACTATGTAATACATTGTTGGTGTGATCTGGCTCAGGCATGATTGGATGGGTGGACAGAGTAGCTTTCAAGGCTCACCCTCACATGTCCACTAGATAAATAACAAGTTAAAACAAGCAGAATATCTGCTCCTTTTCCACTTGTCTCATTTTTTTCTTAGTGGATTCATTGTTCATTTAATAGCTGACATTTTTCAACAGATCCCAAACCTTCTCATGAGATCAGGTTGACAGAATCAGTCACCTCCCTGCACAGGTGCACTGGCATCTCAGACATGCAGCAGAGAGGGGTGGAGCCCTGCTTACTCCTCCCCACACATGGGCGTGTGTCACAGACTGATTAACTGACGCTACACTGAAATATTATGAGGTGTTTTGCTTTTCTCACCTGTGCACTGTGGTTTGTAACAGATTTTATAGTGCCAGCAAGGCAATTTCCTCAAACACAGATGTAGCGGTTTCTGATTTTGTCTGTAAGCCTCAATAAAACTGTTGAAGTTGGTTAAAGGGTTTTTTTTACCAACAGTCTATAGCAACTCTGCCACTGTGGGACACCCAACAGGCACAGTAGTAGGTGGCAGAATGACTGGTCTCCAGATTAGATATTCTCAGGTGGAATTTGTCAGACCCCTGCTGTTTCTCAGACTCAAATTTTTCAAATCCAGAATCCTTTTTCACAGTGCCACCACCGACAGGCAGGTAAAGAATTCTCTTGAAAGCTTCTCCATCTTTTTTCTGGTACCAGTGGATATAGTTGTAACAGCCATCTGAATTTTCACAGCTGATGAGTGCAGTTCTCCCTTTACTTTTGGTTAATGTTATTTTCTCCTGGTGTAGCCTGTCTGCAGTCATCACCACTAGAATGAAGAAGATAAAAACGTCACTTTTGAGATGTGGATAGTAATATTAACTCAGAGATAGACGTGTTTTCACACTTCACTCACCAGGAAGGAGCGATAATATGACTTTTGCAGAGATTAAAAACATATTTGCAGAGCTCCTTTCTTCTCATGAGACTGGGTTGTGAGTGAAGTGCAAGGATGATTTGATTTAGCTCAAACAGGAAGTGACAGTTATACACTAACCAATCACAGAGCAAGTGGATTTGCTTAAGGGCTAATCATTGGCTGACGCACAGATAGCTGCCAACATAAAAGAAACACCAACATGAAGTGTCTTAATAGGGTGTTGGGCCAACATAGGCTACTAGAAAACCTTCAGTGTTCCTGGAAGAGCCTGGAACAATTGGAGTGATCCAACACCAGCCTGATGTGGTGTACTAAATGTTTATTCATCATTTACTCAAGTGTTTCCTTTATTTTGGCAGTTACCTGTACATTTTTTTTTTTTTGTGAACAAATCCCAAACCTTCTCAGGAGATCAGGTTGAGAGAAAAAGTCACCTCCCTGCACAGGTGAGAGGGGTGGAGGCCTGCTTACTCCTCCCCACAGATGGGCGTGTGTCACAGACTGATTAACTGATGTTACACTGAAATATTATGAGGCGTTTTAATACTGCCACCTGTGCACTGTGACTTATCTATTGCTTTCAGGGCACAGCAATTTCCTGAAGCACAGATGTAGTGGATTCTGACATGTGAAAGCAGCCATAAAACTGTTGAAATTGTGGAAGGGGGTTTTTGTACCGACAGCCTATGGCATCTCTGTCACTGTGGGACACCCAGCAGGCACAGTAATAGGTGGCAGAATCGCTGGTCTTCAGATCAGGTATTCTCAGAAGGAAAGTATCAGGTTCCTGTTTCTCAGATTGAAATTTTTCAAATCCAGAATCCTTTTCTGCATCACCGCCAGCAAGAGCCATGTAAAGAATTCTCTTGAAAGCTTCTCCGTCTTTTTTCTGGTACCAGTGGATATAGCTGTTACAGCCACCTGAGCCTTTACAGTAGATGAGCGCAGTTCTCCTTTCACTTTTAGTCAGTGATGTTTTCTGTTGGTTTAGCCTGTCGGCTGCCATCACCACTAGAATGAAGAGGAGAAAAACATTACATTTTTTGTTTACGTTTTATTTTACAATGACCTTAGAAATAGAAATGATTTAATGCTTCACTTACCAGGAAGTAGCAAAAATATAACTTTTTCAGGAAAGATAAACATGTTTGTGTTGCTCCTTTTTATTTGTGTCATCAGGTTGTGTGTGAGCAGCAAGGTTGAGTTGATTAAGCTGAAACAGGAAATGTAGGCTATTATGAGCTGACCAATCACAGAGTAGCTGGCTTTGCTTTACTGCTCACAACTTACCATTGGTTGGAGCTTTCAGTGATTCATTGCTGTAAAACAGATCACAGCTTGCAAACCATGTTGAATCACAGAGACAGTGGATGCAGAAGTACGATTAATAAGACCAAGTTGGTGGTACATGGAAACATCCAATGGGCTTCTCTCTATTCTTGTAAGAATTAAATGACAATCATCTCAGGAAATAAAAACTAAAATAGTGCCCAGGACCAAGACAAGGGAAATTTAAATCAACACCCAAACAGCTCATTGAGCCAACTCAATAAGGGTTGGGTATGTGAGCCCGCAAAGATGTGCTCAAAGGCTAATGATGAGGGAGTGAGGCTATATGAACCATTTAAAAGAGCTATCGTGCTGTCCTTCTTACAGTACACAGTAGCTGCAAAGGCCTTATTTTGAGAAGTAATAATAAAAATAAACTTTATTTTCATGCCTGTAACACAAACTGCTTCACAGAGGTAGAAGTAAAAAATAAAACAGTTTACATTAAAGCACAAAATAAAAGCTGGGACATACTATCCAGAAATCATGTAATATTCCCCCTCCCCCCAAATAAACAAGACAAGCAGCTGAAAAGCCAAACAATATAATAAACTAATAAAGGAGAAAGATAAAGCATAAATCTGTTTAAGAAACAGAACAGGGCAAAGCAAAGCAAAGCTCAACAAAAGGCCATCCACAAAAAGTATGTTTTAAGATGTGCTTTAAAACTTGAGCCTGAGCCTTAGATACATTTTGGGAGTATGTCTACATTCCAGAATTTGGTGGCATAGAAAACTGGGTGGTTTTTCCCCTGTTCCTAAAACAAACCTCTGGGACATGAGAGAATGTAGCAATGGATGACCCAATTGACACGTACCTAGTTGGTGTGTATTGGGAATGTAGTGTGTGTGTCTTCCACGATTATTTAAACAAACTGAAAGAGAAAAATGAAAAGAAAAATGGACGTGGGGACCATAACTAGTTAACTGTCCATGTTATATTACATTTGTTACCAGTCTTGTTACCTCACAAGGAACCAAGCAAGCTTAATGCGAAATTTCTCAGCTTTGAACTCCGTATGCCGTGTCGGTCTGAGGGAATATCGCTAGCGTGGCGGACAAAACGGCAAGAATATGTTGGTTGCGTAAGCAAATATCGCGCTTACACACATTCACTGTAGTTGGAATAATAATAATAATAATAATAATTGTAGCTGTATGAGTAACAGTAATTGTATTAATGTTAGTATTTTTACTGTTGTAAGGCTTCCGCTAGCATCAGAGGAGTAAGGGGGGAATCCAATGGAAGCTATTGCTTTTAATGAGTTATTAAAAATAACGGCTAAATTGCTATACACGTCGAATCATAGTGCGCAGTAGTAAGTTAAAGTATAAGTAATGTGGAAAAAATAGGTCTACGGCTTGTTCCCCTGTTTTTAAACGTTATCCTACTCGACGTTTTCTTTTTCATCAAATTTCCTATGCTCTAGATGTCTGCACAACTCAAACTCTTAAAACGTGGTCTAGCTTTATTGCAATGACCACAACACGCAAATATTATGCTTGTTTCTTTATCTTATCGTCCAATTCTGGGGCAGCAGCCATACCAGTTCCGTTTTAACGTCGCGTTAAAAGTGAACGACTTGACAAGGACGCATTCGGCATTTCTGTTCTCTGTAACATGCTATGGGAAGCTCTTTCGACAGTACGGCGATTCCTGGTCAGCGCCCAGCTGTAAGGTTGTTTTCATGCTGACTTCTACCATTTAGTTATTAACAGCGAGGTGTACTATTTATACTCCCAATGTTGCCGGGGACAGAAACAGCAACTAACCTGGTGAAAGAAAAACGCTGGAGGACTGAGGCAAGGCAAAGCGCAAGGTAAGTCGCCCCCGGGTGCCATAAACCAACGATTCTTTACATTACATTTTTCACGGTTCCACATGCACAATCCAACTGTTCGTAAGATGCAATATTTTTAAGCATGTTGTTTTAGCGCACAGTTTCCAGCTTCACGGAGCTAGTGCAAAGATACTGTTATCTCATAGACACAAGTAGGCATATTGTACTGTTCTTCTTCGAAAATAATTTTCAGCAACTGCAATTTTTTTTTCTCCAGTTAAGGATGAATCACTTAGGTTATTGCTTATTTAACAGTCAATTACTACCTTCACCATTCATATGTATGATAAAAAGTGTGGGGGGAAAATACTGTTTATGCCGCAAACATCAGCGCTTATTGCATGGTACACGCGATTGTTTGGCAATGAAGGTGAAGTCACGTAGACTAGCCCTTTTTTCTCTCATTAATTTCAGATTCGAGCATCTGCTGCCTATTTACTGTACGTAATCTTGTTCGAGAAACATTCATTTTATAACATGTTAAACCATTTAACGGAATGTCACTGGGGGAATTGAAACTGACTCGTGGAAGAAGCGCTCTAAGGTGTTTTTGTTCAGATTTCCGCTCAAAAGCACCACAGTGGTCTTGATAGCAAGCACAGAAATATGATGCGACATCGCCTTCGGCTGCGTTTGTGATCGTCAGGGTACTTTTTTGTCCCGAGGCTGTTCCTATATACCTCCTCGAAAAGTCATCGTCATTTTTTCCTGTCTTGGACCCAGCAGGTATGTACAAAATACGCTGGATAGCCTCTCCTTCTTTGAGACGGTACCAGTGGAGGGGATTGCTACTCAGAGGAATTGCCGAACCTACTTCACATTCAATGCGGGCAGTTCTTCTCGGTTTAATTAACATATACGGCTTTGGGTGTGTAATTTGCGCCAATGCACAACCTAAAATGAAAGAAAAAAAAATTCCACGATTAAAACGCACAGCGCAACACTACTACTACTACTAATATGCCTATCAATAATAATAATATTAATAACAACAACAATAATAATAATACATAATTATCTAAAAATCTCACCGAACATAAAGCACAAAACATGAGTTATCGCGATGTAATGCATAATACTTATCATGGTGATCACAAGTTAAAACCTCGCTCTCGCGCTCATTGTCTGACCACTTTATTGAGGTGCAAAGGTGGGGCGTTCCGATTTCTTGCAGGTAGGCGTGAACTGAATTTATAGTATTTATATTTGTCTAAGAATCAAATTTCAAGCATTTAAACGTGTTTTAGATCAAAATGTCTTTGAATATCTTTGACTGGTACTGTGTGCATATATAACACAACTTATCTAATGAAATTACGTTTCTTCCATGATGCTCTTTTTACTTTTTACTATGTGCATTTACTAAAATAACTTATGTACAACATAACAATGCACAATAATGAATTATTTGTCAGAACCAGAATAACCTTATGGATAACTTTAACTTCACGAATAACATTAAATGTGTTATTCATGTCAGCATTCTCCACTTGAGTTAGTAAAAGATAATCACAACTGAAATCAAAATGACTGTTAAAAATAAAACAATGCTGGTAGTTATATGTAATGAACAAGGTCAAATAACTGTCACATTATTATTATTATTATTATTAATAATAATAACAATAACAATAATAATGATGATAATAATAATAATAATAATAATAATAATAATAATAATAATAATAATAATAGTCACATTCTTATACCAAAAACACATATTTGCCTGAGGCAGGTCCTTAAATCCAAGTTTTGACCAAACCAGTATTAAAAATAGCATAGCGTGAGCTCTTGACCGAAGTTCTCGAAATAAAAAGATATATTTTAAAAAATATATATTTTAAATCATTGTAACAATTAAACTTATGATTTAGAGTGTATTATGTCCTGTATCATGATGAATATACTGCATTTTGGTTTATTTCTACCCTTTTCAGCCACACACATAGAAATACATACAAACCTGTTCACAAAAAAAAAAAAAAAAACTTTGCTCCTTTGCTGTGTTAATGTTCATTCTTAATCTGAACCTGAAGAATCCAGAACTGACCTTTTTAATACTTTCATTACTAATAACTTTATAAAAATGGTACTATTGCTTTATGATCTCACTATGGGAAAAACTGCTCACTACATTGAACGGATGGTACTCCGTTGAAACTAATGTAATTTGAACTGATTCCTTTTGATAAATTTAAAACAATTAAGTAAAATGTGTATTTTCCATAATTGGGAATTGAAATTCATATCTCGTCAAGGGTGCTACACAAATAATATATATTTGATCACTTAATTAAATGGTCCCTTTAACATAAGAGTATTCAGTAACAGTAGAATTTAATTCAGTCAATCAAAGCCATTTAGATTAGAATCAGATTGTTCATGGAAAGAAGCTTCTTGTACCTTTTGCTTTAATATAATCTTTCTGAGGGTCTATATCTGAATAAGTGTTATCGTGGGGAGGTTACCCGTGTGGCAGTCCCTTATGTAGATATACTGTAATGGTCACACCAGCAGTTAGGTAAGCACTTGGCAGTCCAAATCACCGCCTGCATCCGCTTTATTGACCGAGTGCACCCAAACCTGCTGCCTCAGCCCTTGTGAGCAGAAAACCTCTCTCCCAGCTTTGGCAAACACAGCTAGTGAGCCAAGAATGGCTGAAATCAGCAGGTTGCAGAGCATAACAATTTATTTGGAGTCGTATTTGCTCAAACTCAAGTGCGTCATAGAAAGCGGCCATACCACATGTTGAACGTGTGGTGAAAAAACTGTGGTCCAAGCTCACTTCGAGATGTAATAGCTACAGGTTGTGTTCTCCTCTTCCTGTGCTTGTGGTAGCTACCGCTCTGGACTCTCTGTCTTGAGCCTGAGAGGGTCCTGTATGTTGTGTGCTAGATCTTGGGCTCCACCATGTGGCAGCCGGATGTCATGTTATCTAAGGGCACATACAGTGTTGCCAGATTGGGTGGGTTCCTGTCAGATTGGGTGGGTTCCTGCCCAATTGGGAGGTTTTGAATTTGATTGTGTGGGTCAAAATTGGTTTGGATGGGTGAAAAAAAATTGGGATGGTTTTGGATCGGGAACCCGCCCAATCTGGCAACACTTGCTTTTCTAATAAAAGCGCGAGAAGAGCGCAGCAACACTGTCTAGTAACGTCACGATGACAGATTGCATGGAGACTGCGTTTGGATGTGATTGGACTGATTGGCCGTAGTTGTTTTGTTCAGCTCTCTGTCTGAGCTGCCGCTTTCTGAGGAGTAGAGAGAAGCACACCATGTATATATATGGAGGGAAACACTCCAGTCCAGAAGGTGGCGGTAATGCACCTAAAAGCTGGTCGCCAACCGCTGATAAACAACAGAAGAAGAGCGCTTCTCTCTACTTTACAGCAGAGCAGAACAAAACTACAAATAAATAAGGCTTATCATGTGAAAGCAGCCTTACATTGTCGGGGTTTTTGCTGTGGTAGTTGGCTGCTGCTTTTGTTTGTGGCTATAGGATGTCAGTGTGCATTGCTTTTAAGTGTGGAACAGTATATCGTGGCCGTTAAATAATCGGATAACAGTAGTGTGATTGCTTTGCAAAGCACTTAACACTTAACAGTGCTTGAACAGTTTTTGTATGGCACTGCAGCCTCTTCTGTCAGTGTGCATGTGGCACAGTAATACACCGCAGTGTCTTCAGCTGTCAGGCTGTTCATCTGTAAATACACCTGGCTTCTGCCATTGTCTCTGGAGATGGTGAATCTTCCCTTAACAGACTCTGAGTACTTCTTTGTAGTACCAGCCCAGTAACTTATACTTGCCACCCACTCCAGCCCCTTTCCAGGAGCCTGCCTAATCCAGTGCATCCAGTAGTCACCAAATGTGAACCCAGAGGCTGTACAGGTCAGTGTATGGGATTCTCCAGGCTTCTTAACCGCTGGTTCAGACTCAGTCAGTACAATTCCTGACTGTACACCTGGGAAAGAAATGAACAGCAAAATGGATCTTTTAAGGCATTATAACAAACATCTGATATACCAAAGCTTTAGACAATGGACCTAGAGGTGCACAGAAGAGAAAGAGACAGAGACCTGAGAGAGTCAGGGCTGTGAGGGTGAACAAAGCTGTTAGGAGCTTCATGACTGCAGGAGAGAAGGAGCAGCACTGAGTCAAAGTGAGTCAAAGAGTCCCACTGCTGCTGTAGCTCCCACACTGACACTGGCTCCATTAAAAGCTGGGAGAGGTTTGCATTGGCCCCTCCTCTGGGCGATGGCACAGTGAAGGTCACTGGAGGTCAGTCAGTAACAATACATAACACAGACACACAGTGGAAGCTGGTATGTCTCTTTCATTGGGCTGTATTCTTGACACAGTTTGCATCTTTACCAGTGGAAGACCTGCAGCCACTGAACTGGTATCTTGAAGTGGAAACAGGAGAAGCACTGGATTCACAGTCATGAGACACATCAACAGGATAATCTACTGTGAGACATTGTGCCAAACACAATCTTTATAGGCACTGTGTTTCAGTGTATCTCTCACTCGTTATTGTCCCATGAAACAATATTGAAGTAATTCAATCTCTGGTTCAAGTTCATGAAGCTGATGTTGTATAGTATACTTCAACATCCATCACTTATTGATACTAACTTTCAGACTGTACTCTCAGTTAAAGTCATTTAGAAAAACTTGAGACAAAAAGAAAGCGTGTTGAGCTCTTTTCTGAAATAAATCACCCAGTGATTATGTAAAAATTTTAATTTTAATTTTCTGTATAGAACACTATATGAAAAAATAGATAAAGTGGACAGTAAGTTTTCAGTTTAAACTAAACTGAATGTTTAATTTTTTTTTCAATTCTTGATCTGTTCTAGTCATCAATGGAGCAGTTCTCCTGCTCATTGTTACCAGCATTAATAAAACTAGTGGATAACAATAGTGTGCTTGCGAGGCTTCGCTTTGCAATCACACTAATAATTTAACAGTACACAATAGATTGCTAATGTCAGTGGGAATAAAATACATTAACCTTACGTATTGCAATGCTCTATTATGCAGGAAATACAGGGCAAAATAATTTTACATTACAATACATATTTACTTCATCAAGGAAGGCACATACAGCTTGTATCTGACAAATTTTAAATTGTTACACTGAATATTTACTCAATGCAATTATTAACTTTTGTCAAGGGATCAAGCAGTAGTGCGGGATTCAAGTGCGGGATTTGTGGGATTCAAAACACTAAACTTCTAGTTACTGTCCCATATCCACTACTACTGCACACTATAAAACCACTTCAGGGTTTCAGATGTATTCTGTTAAATGTTGAAACACCAGGAGATTCTCCTTTTTAATTGTTGAAAGGTCTTTAGAAAAGAAGAAATTCTACTTACCTTACTAGATGGTTTTAACTACCTAACAAATTTGTTTCTTTTTTTGCCAGCAGGTGGCGATATAAGAAAGGGAATAAACACCGCAAGCCGTCACAAGAGAATCAAACAAAATGCCACAGAGACAAACCAAATGAACTGGATGGCAGTGACAATTATCATTATGAACTATTCTTTATTTCACCTTTAGATAAATAAACACAGATATGTACATCACAAAAATGTTCTACTGTGAGGACTGACTATACGTACACTAAAATGGCATTGGATTTATTGATAACTGAACAGTGCAACTATGGAAACGGTATCAAGAGTTACATGGATTGCATACTTCATACCCCCCCCCCCCCCCCCCCCCCCCCCCAGCTTGACCTCCCTGTGGCCATTTACCTTTGAGAGAAATGTAAAGTTGAATAAAGAACAAGTGTATTACATATATCCTTCAGAAATGAATGTTTGAAGTATGTATTTTATGTGCTGGTAAATATTATGTAAAGGTATATATAGATTTTTTTTTCTCTCATGATCAAGCAGGAAGCTTTTATATAATCCTTTTGTATGGAAAGCTTCATGTACCTGATTCACAATTGCATTATTCCGCTCAAAGATATCTCATTAACATCTAGATTTATAATTCCATAATCTGTCATTCATTTACAATTACTTTTTTTGGCAAAAGAGCAGCAAGTCTCATCCATGAAACAGAATCAACACCAAGTATGCCAAATATCATCTTAGCCGCACACATTCAGCCATGAAACTACAGAGAACGGTTAACATCGACGCAAAGGTAACATTGATGTTGGAAAACGAAACGTTTAAAAAGTCTCGCGCAACACTTTCAACTCTTAAATAGGTTATACCACTACTCATATCACGGGCTGGTAAAATCCGCTGCAGAGAAACAAAATGAATACAACACACTTAGTGCAGAGAAGATAAGGTCATCATTTTCAAAGAAGGACTTTCTCATTTTTGTGTTCCTTTTTTTTTGTTTTGTTTTATAGACAGGGGTTATACATGGAGGTCACCACAGCTCTGACAAAGCACATACCAACTCGTTGCCATTTACAGGTATACAAACAAAAAAAAAGAACATTTCCAGTGGCTGGTTTCTAAGGAAGGTGGTCTCGGGGCTTGTGCCATGCCTCTGTACTTTTAAAAATTCCTCACGCCCCACACAGCCAGGTCATTCACTTGATCGCCGTTCTTTTTCTCTTACCAAAGAAAAAAAAAAAAAAAACACACCCAGTTTTATCTGATAAAGGGTTTCCGTTGATACAGAGGGCCGTGGGTTCACCCCCCCCCCCTCCCTGTTCCATCTGGAAGTCACTGGGTTCGCACTGGTCGCTGTGCCAGGGGGCCCCAGCCTCTTATTCCAAACGCTGGGTGAAGTTTTCTGGAAATAGTCCTTTTTGAGCCATGTCTCCTTGCTGCAGCCAATCAGATTCTTTGATCCCTGTAAGCCAGCCGGCATCCTGAAATCAAAGAGTAAATGACTTGGGGTCTGACAAATTTTCATTTTTAAAGCTGCGAATAAACATCCAGACCTCCTATGGCTTAGTTAGCCTGTAGCTGGGAGCAGATTAAGGCCTTGTGCGCATGGTAATGCTTCAGACTCAGTATAGCCTCCTAATGCATGCATAACACTCTCGTAAGCACTAAAAAAGACTGATATAACAGCCACACAAAACATTACCATACATCCCCTCCAGTAAATTATCTCACGGAATCACTTCAGGTGCATGCATTGTACATACCTCGGCTTCATTGCTTTGCCTCATAGCTGTCAAGACTAATGGCATTGTATTGCTATATGCCTTGCTATATGCCAGACTGCAATGTCTGTGTCTTTGAGCTGGCTGGAATCTAAAATGAGTGTGTACTTCCAACAGTAACATCTTGAGTTATGCTGGGGTAACAGCAGTCTTAGCATAACCTCTCTTGTTTTCTGTGGTTATAGAAACCTTGTAAATTTTGTTTTTCCCTCCCTTTTCCTAAGTCGTTTCCTCTTGACAGAGCAGGTGGTTCAGTTCAATTTAAACGCAATGAAGTGAAGCTCATGGTACAGAATTCATTCCCCCAAGACATATTCCCAGGTACACAGTCGCGCAGGTCTGCAACTCTCGTGGACCATTCGTTTTGTGTTTGTGTGGAAGAATGTGTATAATAATAATGTTGCAAGTCTGGTGGATAGAGACATTAATAAACAATGTTGTATAAATGATGAAACAAAGGAACATTATTTTAAATTTGTTACCCCGATTTATGAACAGAATAAAACCAGAAGGACCGAACAGACATTTTGTATTGGATTCAGTCTTAACGCAGTCTGTTTTGTCTTTAAATTTCAGTGTGGTGTTTTGATTTTTATGCATTTTTATTTAATCCACTGGCACTTGTTATATCCTGTAAGAGAAAAAACAAGTGACACCTGTAGAAATATTACATTAAAGTTAGGGACACAGAGTGCTGAGGTTAGACTGAATTAACCCCTTAATCTCTGCTGTTCAGATAGTGGCCCTCTCCTACCTGATCTTCCAACAGCTCGGTTGGCACCACCAGCACCACGTCTCCCTTCTTCAGATCCAGCTCATCAGAGTTTGCTGCCTCAAAGTCGTGCAATGTCTCCACCTGTGGGACAGGACGCCGCCCCATCAAAATCGCGACCCCCTAAGCCCTGCACCTAACATGCAAAATGCTTGCTTAAACATCATGAGGAACTGCAACTGCTACAAAGACCCACTGATGTAAAGAGCCTCCCTGCTTCTTAATGAAACCCACCAGGACCAGTCCATATCCCTGGGAATCTTTCCAGTATTACTTAAACATAGTTTAAATCATACATGATTTTGACCTGCCCAGCCAAGAACATATGCTCAGCCTAAAAAAACATTTACCCATGTACTGTATGTATTGGTGTGAGTAATGCTAGTTGTGTGACAGTACCTGAGTGTGCTTTTTGCCTTGTAAAATTTCTAGCAGGGCTCTTAGCTGATTACCTTTGCTGGCTGATGTGTATTTTGGCCTGTTCAACCTTCACAGTACAGCAACCAATTTTATGATTTATGGGTCTGAGCCAGAGCCATTATAGTGCATTGCAGTTGCTGTACAAGCAGCAGGTTTTAATTATTGTCATGTCTTTGATGTATCGCTTTGTTGTGAATGTTATTGTCACTAGGTCATAATGGAGCATCACTGCACTGGCAGATATGCTCAAATGTCCTTGAACCAGCCAAAGCCCTATCCCCACGGCACTAATTACAAAGCTGTATACTGATGTTCAGTAAATATCTTTCCACAAGGTTCGATGCAAACAAGTAATTCAGCGAACTGCAATAAATTAAGAGGGAATCCTGTACATACATTGTACAACAATAAAATGTGGTCTTCATTCTTTAACAACATACAGTAAGACCGTCCTGTCATGCTATGGAACAGGTAGCTTTTCTGTCTCATCTATTGCTATCGTTCACTAAAAGAACTGTCTTCAGTACTTTCACAAGTTCCAGAATCTTGGACAATTTACTGTAGGATTCATTCAGTTTTAAAACGCTATAGGAAACGGGCATGTCCTAAAGAATCAGATATGGTGTACCTGATCAATAGCTATATTAAACTTTCACCATCATCAGAGGTGCGATGGGTTGGGCCGGGGATGGTGACTACCTTATAGATGAAGCCAAGGGGCATCCCGGGGGTGGCCGTCTGGCTGTCTGGTGTCACTGCGTTGTCGCTGGCCGCGGTGGGAGAGGTGATGTCCCCGTCACACTCGTCATCGCCCTCGTTGCTGGAGGCAGGTTCGATCACAACTGATGGGATAGGCATCTTTTCCTTCAGGGTCAAAGACGGAAAATGTCACCACACACAGTAGTGGAATTCATTACACATGCACATCCAGGTGTCTGAATATGCATATATACACGTAGACACAGACACACGTCTGTCTCAGCAACCACATCTTTATGACACAGTTCATATGCTGAAACTTTCATGTGCTCATATTCTCCATGAAAGCTTACACAGCTTGTACATAATTTTAATTTTAACATAGTTTACATATGTCAAACAGGTATTACCCCAATATGGTCCCTTTTACTTACAGTAACACAATACTGCTGTTAACACATGAAAAAGAAATGAGGGGAGATGCACAAATAAACACAGGAAAAACAACTTCCCCAACGAGCTTCTGGTGAATTATTTATCCAATGATACAGCATATCAGAACAAATAGCAATCAGTCAGAAATCTGCCATCCCATCCCTCAAAAAGTAATGATAACAAAATACACCTCCTATGAAAAAAAAACTGAGAACAAAATTATTCCCCCACCCCCCCCAAAAAAAAGTAGAAAAGAAAGAAAAAACAAAAAAGACAGAAGTACAACCTTATATATTTGTGTTTCACCAAACACATTCACCGAATGCTGAATAATCCCAAAGAGGAAATACAATAGTCCAGCCATTGCTCACAAGCGCAATGGCTTTACCACAGATGATAATGACCAACAGGACAGAGCTGGATATCTACCTCCTTTGCCTCAGTGTCTTCAGTCTCCTCTTTACTGATTTCCTTCCCCCCTTCTGGCTCTACAGTCTAAAAGATTGTTTCAAACGTGAATGCTAATTTTGAGATACCACACCAGTAGGGAACTGTTAGAGGTCCAACACACCACAGTGCACAGGATTATGGGAAAGGTAGTTTTTTTTTGGAAGGGGTGGGAGGGTTAGAAGGTTTAGCTGGACCACAATACACCTCACATGACAGATGTAAAATGATTCTGATTTTCAATGCATTCTCCCCTTATAAAACAGTAATGTAATGCTGGTAATCTTCTATCCGCCAGTAACATAAAACCCGGTCATAAACTAAGGGGGGGTCCCCCTTAGTCCCCATCTGGCTTTCTCCATCTGGTCACTGAATCGGCTCCCAGTTTAATGAGCTACATAAATCCCTTTCTACTTCAGCGGATGTGTGGTAGGTGTTCTGTACAAAAATAGCTATCATGCATCACCCAGGTTCATGGTAGTCATTGGAGGCCATGACATGAGTTATTCTCCCAAAAGCAGAGCACTTTGAGGTCTTTAACAGTTATCAAATGATTAACATATGCAACTTTGTATTCATTATTAAAAGTTCAGAATAAAAAATTATGAGTATAAAAATAGGTAAGTGTTAAAACTAAATAAATTGTAAATGTAGTTTTAACACCAGTGAGCCTTTCTGTCTCACAGCGGCAGTCATGCCTTGACTTTTACTGCCAGCAATCAAGATTTTCCTGTGTGTTTATGGTCTCTACCTACAAAAGCAAAGCCTTGTGCTCATAAGACAAGGACTTTTCTAATGGTGGTCTGTATTCAACGCAGTTTCTCATCCCAGTGTTTATAAGGGGGAGGCTTGAAAGTTGCTGGTTATTTGTGGGATTGGAAGGAGGAGGTGATGACACTGACAGAGGTCAAAAGCAGTGTTTTCGTTGATTTATCTCCTCACACCAGAGTGACCAGCTGATCACCTGAGGCATCAGAGACAGAGGAGTCATTCTTCCCCTTTGCAAGTGGGCTAAACCTGCATAAAGCAGGGGTCCTGCAGTCTGAAATCTGTGGGAAATCATTTGTTGAGATAGTCGACGTCATTAAGAAAGTGGTGCGATATCATCACTTCAGCTGTCTATGCACAGCATTGGTCATAGCAGTCTCACAAAAATGCTACAATGTCCTTATGTCTAAAATGCCGTGGCAACATTATGAGAACCATGTGCACAAACTAGGACAATGTTGTTGGGTTTGCATGTGCAAGAGACCCTGCAATTGACCTTATGTTGATACGAGTCACTAAAAACCATTTGTCCACAGACAATACAAGGATCAATTTAGTCACTACAAAGTGACTATAGAAATGCGCAAAACAACCACTATGACAAGAAAGCATATACAATTTCTGTTTATAATGGACTGTTATTGAAAAAATATGATGGCAAATACATGATACTGATTTTCATGTCAATACAAGAATTAATGCAATGTAAAAATTATCAAGGTGCTCTAAACCAGCGCCCCAATGGATTGGTGTTGCTATATTGCTGTATCAAGACTGGCATCACACATAAATGCAACCCCACAGGGGACAGACTTCATTTCTGATGATTAATTCTAAGTCAACACTGAGAAGCAGAGGGAATTTGCTTTCATCACTTGTGTATATAAATAAAGGTTAATATACAGAAATCTGCCAACAGGAGACAACGGCAGACAATGAATCTCATAAGCCTATTTTAATATATAAGCTTTGCATTCACAAAGCATCTTGATATCGACCCAGTTTGGCTGCAAGTAATGTCCTCCTGTTTGAAATCCTCTATTCATATATATCATACATCAAATGTTCTGCGCACTTCTAATTGATGTGGTGAATGATATGAGAGGGAACACATTTCCAGCGGTCATGGAAGATTAACCATAACAACATACCATCCTGAAGACTCCACATCACCCCAAACATTCACAGCGGCATTTGAATATTTTTCATGAGTAACAAGGCATGTCTCATCAGAAGCCATGTTCTAATCAGACTGTAATTGGATGACGAAAATGCTAGATCCATTCCCCAGCAAATAATTTCTGTGGTATTCCATGCCTCCATCTTAAACCTCTAATCACAACAGTAAAAAAATAAAAAGGGTCCCTCACACAGAACTTTAAGGGGGTGATCATATTTTTTTTTCATTGGAGAAAATATTGCCGCTTCCCAGCTGACACGTAACATTGTCAGGGCGTTGAACTGCAGCAGTCTTATCATGCTTTTACCACACCGCAGCGACGCTCTGAGAACGTTATTTGTCAGCTCTCGGCCCAGCTGCTGGTAATCCCCCTTGACTCATAATTATCACAGTTGGTGGTTATTTGTCAGGTGTGGGTAAGGTAGTTACCGGAGTCTGCTCTTTCGGGGACTCTTTCACATCCATTTCTGGGGCCTACGCACAGCACAAAGAGAGGCGAGGTGTGTTATCGGCAGAGACACGCGGTTCGAGAAGCAAACAGTGTTTGGAAAGAGCTCAAACAAAGAGGAGCAGCCAGGCACCTCATGGGGGGAGAGCAAACGGCTGGTTTACATGCAGAGAGAGGAGGGAAAACTGCTCCACCTTTCAACTGTTCTCTTTAAACAATTACATATTCTGCCAATGACACCTCCAGTTGTACCAAACCCTCCTCTGACATGACATTTGTCTGAGATGTATCACACTTTCTTTCAATGTGTTTCCTCAGCCAGAAAATCATTTATTTATCAGCCTCTGTCAAGCCTCTATGGCTTATGGCTGGAAAGATTCAGGAGATTCCATTACAATAGTCAATGACAGTTATAAAAAAAACAAGCATACAAATAATAAATAAATAAATATTATACAGTCATTTCACAGTTGTGGCTTCAAAAATATAGCACTCTTATCAACTGCAATAACATTCAAATGAAAGGTCAAATCACAGAAAAGGGTTTTCAAAAACATCTCACAAAAATCACACAGCTAATCTGAATAAAGGGCTTTTGTAATTACATTAAAACCATTGATCCTTTGATCCATACAGGACATTAAAACCATACATCCTTTCACATTTAATAGAAATTCAACAAAAACATCTATGATTCCAAACATGAAGGAATTGAAGAATGCCTGCTGAGAAAACTCTGTAAGCCAAAGTGCAGTTAATAAAACCTTGGCCTTTAGCCTGGCCCAGTTTCAAGACAAAACTTTTTACCTCTCTCCTGGCAGCAAATCACAAAGCCATACATGGAAGTGAATCCATGTGGACCAAACAGCTATCAATAAAATCCACAATCTTGGATTAGGACAAGGCTTGAAAAAGGATTGTGGGAGGAATCTAGGGCTGTTCAGCTGTACCGGGGTTAAGGTTGGGGTTATTACCGGAGCCTCCGCAGAAGGGGACCCCTTCTCAGGCTCTCCAGCTGGGGCTGTTTCCTACACGCAGAGAGAGGTTATTGACACTTCCAGGCTGAGGAGCCCTCTTTTACAATGAAGTCTTGCTCACTCATTCAGGATTGACACATCACAGTTCAACCCATTTCACAGACATGAAACAAAGAGCAAAAACTGTCCAAGCAATCAAACCTTTATGAAAACAATGGAACTAAAACAACGGCAATTTTCACAGCTCAGATTCAACAAAACTTCATTAATGGCTTTCTTCATTGCTCGCCTGCTGTTCCGCCCTCAAATTGCTCTCTTTAATTATGTTTTGGCGGCGGGCGGGAACTCACACTGAGCTTTGAGAAATCTCCAGCCTCGATCGTGTTCCCGAGAAGAACTAAAACTAGACTTGTTATTAGTGATTCTCGGGGGGGGGACAGCTTCGAGGACTCGGAAAAAGCAGTTTTATGTAACTCTTAACATTTCTGCTGCTGCAAGTTGTCTGCCATGGAAGCCAAGATCATATGCGCCATTTTGCCACATATGACTTTAACTTCTCTTATGCCAGGATGGCATAAGTCATATTTACCGGAGCTGCTTCATCGGCAGGTGCTTTCTCGCCATCTGCAGGCGGGGGGATCTACGTGTGGAGAGAGATCAGTTACGTTTGTTACTTTAGACACCATGGCTTGTAGGGAGAGCTGTCAAGGCCTTGCTGCTAAGCTGGCTTCCTATGAGGTATTGCTGAAGGTGGGGGAGCCCCTTAGATTAAAGGTGAATATGCTTCTAGACGATTCAGTGATCATTTCTTATAATAATCTCCTTTGTACTAAGTGAGAAGGATGTTGCACATTCTTAATTATGCAGTATAAGATCTTGCAGATGTATTTTCTGCCATTGATTTGTATTTCATAGTATTTTTCACGTCAAGCTGTATTATTTCATATCATGGCGACAAACAAATTGCTCATATATGGTTCATACACAGTATGTTCATGTGTCATATTTCTTAGAATTTGAAAATATGTATTTTATAGTATTATGCTGAGGAATTTCACAGCATTTTATGTATGGTATTATGCAAAAAGCACATGGCACATTTAAATGAGGTACAGGACAAAATGTACTGAAAAAAATTCACCAAAGGTCTGTTCTGCAAGCCCTTTCCAGCATGAGTGCTTCCCTCTACAAAGACGCTGTGCCTTTAAGAAATAGCATGACATCACTCCCCTCATTTCATCAGAGCCAATCAGCACCTGGCCTACATAACTGCACTGCAGTGAAAGGGATTGTGATGCACTATTAGAGGAGAATGACAGGACATTAAAGTCAGGCAAAGCCCCCCCCCCCAATAGCCCCCCCCATTCACCGGTAATACCGGCATTAGACAAACACTACACTAATTCAATGGTGTGCCTGAGAAACTGGCCCGCAATGCCATTTCATAAATTTTGTCCTCAGAGTGAAGGGTTGGCTCAGCTTGTACATTCTTCCTCCTCCAGGGCACAGCAGTGAGTCGCTGGCAATTCCGCCATGAAAGCTGCATTCTCGCACATTCCCTTCGGCGCGAGTCGGCTTAGATGATTCATATTTGTAGACCTATTCTATTTACGTCCTACATGACTCTGACCAAATGGCACAGCAAGCAATGTGAGGACCGCTGCCTGTGACATGGGTCCTTGGTCCGCCTAAGTGCATGCTGAGGAAAATGTATTTTTCCGCCTGTGTTCAGGGCCCCCTGTCATGCCACCCGCTAGCCCCATAAACACTGAAAGCTGAGGGGACACATTAAAAAGGTATTACCAGTTCAAATCCCAGGAGGGGCACTGCCATTGCATCATTGACTAAGGCAGTTAACCTCACTGGCTTCAGCAAATATACAGCAGTGCAAATAACATGTAAAATATAAGCTGTCAATCTGTAGTGGACAAGGGTGTCCACCAAGCAACTTCACCCAGTCAATGACCAACACAAAGTCAGTAAGGTGTACATTATTGGGGAGGCGAAGAACACAACCAGGGATATTGCATTACAGATGAGAAACTCACTGCTCAGAGCAGCACAGTGATGCATGCAAACAGAATGTGGAAATAAAACCTCAAAACCATCACCAGCCTCACCATCCCCATGACAATCTATTAATATTGAAAAGAATGGGGAAATCATAGAACCAACAGAGGCACTTGTTGGGAATTCCAATAACAGTGCATGAATGGGGAGTTTGTAAGAATAATGCAGATTGAATGTGGTAATCACTTCAGATATTGTTTTACCGCTGCAGATAACAATGAAAACATATTAGAATCCTCCGCATTAGCACTGACAATACACTGCATTATAACACATGAGAGAACAGAAGCAGCTAAGAATAAGGTTTCTGTGAAGTACCAACTTAAAAAAAAATCTTTGATGGTAGTTTGCCCTTGTTGATTAATCCACTCAGAAAAAAATGGATAAGTGAAACAAAATAATAAAACCCCAGGCATAATTCTTGCATCAGCTCTCTGATACAAAATACAGCATCTAATTAAAAGGAAAATCATACAAGAGCAAGCTGTAATTGCTTTTGCAAAAAAAAAAGATTTTCATACCTTACATTGCAATTCACAATACACTAAAAAACAATAAAAAGGATGAGCACCTCAGCAATAGTTGAATGGTTTGTAAATAAATAAATGATATAAATATGCATACATATACATTTACATGTATATACATACATATGCATACACATACATGTGCATATATATATTTATATATACACCACATTTGTTTGCAGGGAATTGTCATCTTGTCAACTACATTGTTGACTTTTCACTCCATAAAGTCAAAGCAAACAAAACCAAAGTATGGTGGCAATGTAATAAATGTATTTTAGATACATTCATAATGCACAACTGAATCACAGTTTAGGAATACGTCTGCCTGAAGACACAAAGTCTGCCACGCTTCACAAATGAATGACACTTTACAGTGGTTGAAGGGTATTATTATCAAGTTATTTGGACTGCATAGTACTTTATTAAGCACATCACTTATGACACATATGTATGAATTGTCTTGTATGTATTTTTAACTTTCATAGTGCATGTCATATTGTTATGTCAACCATTTTAGGTGCTATGTATGCAGGGTATGTAACAACAACCCCAGTTGTTTTATAATTGCCAATGAAACATCACCCGATTGTATGTATGACTTGGTAAGAAAAATAATTTCTCCTTCATCCAGTTAGCTCTTTATGTTAAGGTTTTGCCCACAGAAGTAAAAGAGAAAGACATAGAGAGAGAAAGAGATAGAGAGAAAGAAAGAAATAGAGAGAAAGTGAGACAAAGAGGGTGTGAGGGCTATTAACTTGGCTTTTCAACCACAGAAGAAGAAATGAGCGAGCAGACGTGAGTGTTAATTCAGCAGTTGCGCGGTAACCAAATAGACTTCAAAGATTTAATTAAGATGTCAAACCGCTGAGATCAGGACTTCAGAACTGAAGCGTGAGCTGCACTCCACAACAGCATTGGCTACAGAAGCAGAGACATTCAAATGGCTTCAAATGAACAGGTATTCTGAGGACAAGAGGTCCTATTGAAATGTCCCCTTCCTCTGTAGGGAGGAAGCATGGAGGCCTGTGCTTCACATCCAGTCCAATGTGTTATTACAAATCTTTTTGTAATGGTTAAAATGTCACACCCATACGGAAATGAAATATATTGTAATATACTGAGAAATATGTTGTTCAGCCCAAAAACCAAATCCATTTAAAATATACTAATGCAAAACAAAAATATATTGCAATATATGGAAAAAGTCAATAATTGAAATATTTCAAATATATTGATTGAGCTAAACAATATATTCTCTAAAATACAGTCTCAATATATTCTTTTTTTTGTATGGGAAAATACTAAGAAATAATTACAGAAAAGAAATAATTATACTTGGAAACAGAAGAAAAAAAAATTAAGAGCACAATTTACACTTTCAGTGTGAGGATTTGGTATTTCACAGTAGCTTCTGTTCACTGAATATTACGGCCACTTGACAGCACAAAAACATCATGAAATGGTCACCTCCAAACTAGACGCAGCCACCAGAATTTCGACCATTACGCAAATGAAACTCGATGAAAAGAAAACACGTGCATGCTCATCTTCCACATGTTCACCAATCGTAACGAAAGCCGATACTGATCCATTTTGACAGTGAACATTCTATAGACCCCTCTTCAGCATGCCTCAGATTGAATGCTGTGGTAAACTTGCACTTCTGAACAGGCTGAAGATTTATGAAGACTTATGCATATCCCTGGGCCTTGACTCCCATGCACTACCTCCATGCCATGTAGCATAGTGGGGACTGGCTACTGCAGGGGCCAGGTGAAGGGGAGGTGATGCATGCGGGCTCACCCCCCTATGGACCGATGGAGGGGGTGGATGGACCAGAGAGGGGCGTATCGCACACCTACCTCAGCGGGCTCCGTGTCTGGACTCACCACGCCCTCCTTCGCCTCCGCCTCGGCCACATCCTTCACACGGAGGAGGAACGACAAATGTTAAAGCGCCGCCGAAACAACGCAAATGGGAGCAACGCAAGTGCAATATCTAGCAGTTGCCTAGATCCCTTTCTCTTTTCCACAAAAAAAAAAAAAAAATAAATTCACTTTCATGAGGTCTGTATCGGAAGCCTCTAAATGAATTTTCTGACCTTCAGACATGGATTTGGATGGATGTACTCAGAGCCAAGTATGCTGTTCACAGGCTCATTTATCCCTGGCTGGATTCGATGGTGCGCCGTGACATTTACGGCTCTTAACTAAAGCCCGCCTGGTGGGACTCAGGCCACCATATCTGCCTGCATGCGTTCTGCTGCGACACGCGCATTCTGAATGGCAATCGGCCGCTATCGACATCACAGTCATTCTCCAGGTAGGGATTCTCATCGGCGAGTGCCATGTACAGTGAGACATCCACTGAGAAGGAAACACTGAGCCAACAACACTCGCCATCAAAGGATTCTGGGCCAGACATTCATACCGAAATAATAAGCCCGGGGGGGCATTCCAGAGCGCTTCCTCACTCATTATTCCATCCAACAACACTATTTTGTTGAGGGGAAACTGGAAATGGAGAGAGTGGTTTTGAAGACTGATTCATCTGGGCTGTTGCTTCAGATTTTCACTCTGACATTATGAGAATGTTATATTTGACCCCGAGATGCATCAGCTGTCTCTAATTAAAACTATTTCCAGAGCAAGTGAGTCTAGCAAGATTACAGTTGATTAACTGAGAATCAAAATGTTTTGAATACTTTATAATAGAGAGACTTTACAATAGAGAGACTGCATATTCATTCAACATATCCTCAGGCTACACAATAAAACACAAGGAGAATGAATCATCACATGAAGCTCAATATTTCAGCATGAATGCTGATGATGTAACGAGGGGCCGCACATATGTACAAAGGCATAGACTTAACATTTGCACAACTGACAACGCGATTTGAGTGGTTACTGCAGTGGAACAGACTTCAAAGTCACTCATGCCCCCTGGTGGTAATTAAGTGCCAAGCATCACCAAAATGCTGACGCAGGCAATCTCACAAGGGTGTGTCTGCAGTTTAACAGGACTTTCAGCACCACATCACTGTTCCTGGCAGTCAGCCTCAGATGGGATTGTGAAGGAGGAAACGCGAGCCTCTTGTCAGCAGTGACAATGTCAGCCTATATGACTCACAACCATTGTCAGTGATACCGGAGATATCGCAGGTAATTGGTTGGACGAGCTTGTTTTTTTTCAGTGAAGCAGGGGACCACGCATGGCATTTCAAGAGGAGGCAACATTCCCCCCGACCACAAATAAAACATTCTTAACAAGTGCACAGACACGCTCCATCTACTTCCTGCGTCTGCAGAAATAGAATTGAGGGTTTATCACCTCTCCCTGCTGTTAGGTGAGGAAGTAATGCATCTGTCTATGTAGTTACATACGCAGACTACTTATTTTTAACACTGCTGTATCCTGGCATCATACTCTAAGCAATGTGCGCTAGACGTTTTTCACCACTTGTAAGATTTGAAGTTCTGATGTAAGCCCATTCCCCACACTCAAAGAGGAGAAGAGCCCCAATCACAGAGCCAGCCAAGTCAGCCAAGTAACTGCCACAGTTTTAGGGCTCTGGGCCACTCTATGTGCACTGAACCCACAGTAAAATATAAAGACACACCTAGCTGATCCAGTCACAGGTAAAGGGAACATTGGTCAGGGGAAATGGAGAATACAGAGAGCTGTGGTGGGATAATGAGTGCTTCGGCACGGTGTTTTGATGTGCTGATGGCTTTTTTCATTGGCCTTGTCACTTGCCTCCCCATGTGGCAGGGAACATTCCCCTAGCTGTGCCGTGGCCTAACAAGCCATCTAAATAAGCAAACAACAGGAAATAACTAAAACTACTTCTGCCAGAGCTCAACTCTTCAGAGACTGACAGGCAATACACAGCCCCTTTGTGACTAAACTCTATTAGTGTCACACCGCGAACTGGAAATGAATGCTGTACAACTGAAACTAACAGAGCCTTATGACAGGATGGCATTCACTTAGACAGGGAAGTCTGCTGTGCAGCAGGCACCTCCATCAAAATCCCTGTATTCAGGTCCTGATCTTGTTCTTACACTTGTGTCATACAGTTTCGCACAGGCAGCTACAGGTAATACACTGACGTGAGGAACCAACAGGGACAAATTAAATGTAGGCACAAACACTGATGCACAGAAAGGTCCGGCACAGGATAAAGTTACAGGAATAATGATATGACAATGATGTACATGGTGGTGATGATGTCGACAGTGACAATGACCATAACAAAAATACTGATGATGACATCTGTGACACTGATGGTGGTGATAACATAGGCAAGGGCAGATAATACACCATGACAGTGACAACGGATGATGATGAATATGATAATAATGCTGCTGATAATGAAGGTGATAATGGAGATGATAATGGTGATGATGATGATGGAGATGGTGATGATAATGAAGATGAAGATGACGATGATGATGATGATGATGATGATGCAGATGACAAAGGTGATGACAGTAATGGTGACAGTGATGATAACAAAAACAAAGATGACAGTGATGATAAGGCTGATGACGATGATGAAGATGACGAAGATGATGATGACGATGACAAAGGCGATGACACTGACGGTGATGAGAAGAGAGATGGTGGTGATGACGATGGTGGCGGTGTCTTATGACTCACCGCAGCGGTCTCTGCGGGCGGGCTGGTTTCGGCGGTGTCGCCGGCCTCAGCAGCGGCCGGGGCCTCCTCGGCCTGGCCAGGCTCAGGCGCGGGTTCAAGGGCAGCCTCTGATTCAGCAGCAGGGGCTGCAGCCTCTGCCTCCGGCTTATCACAAAACAGGCAAGGGGGACAGCGTTAGCACCCCTCTCCCACACTCAAAGCCTTTGACAAACAGCAGACATGTCTCCAGTAGAACCACAAGGCACAGACAATGGAGAGAGATGCCTGCACCTCAATAAAGTTTGATATCATTAACAGTACAACAATACAGAGTAAAAAATAACTCCAAAGTGTCCCCTCATGTCTTGTATTAACATATAACTGAAATTTAAATTTGACAAAAGGAAATTTAGTTATCTGAGGTAAAATAAGGCCTCTGTGAACTAAAACAGAACAATACATAAACGTTACACGTAATAAAAACCATGCATGCACACTGGCTCACGTACAAGTGAAAATAAATAGAGACACTAATAAATAACCAAGTACACATATCGCATACCACAGCACAAAAACAGACACAAAAAAGACGGAATGAACAGAAATGTACAAACATCAACATTCTTGAATGAATGCATTCAGTCAGACCATGGCTCTTAATCTAAACAGAAATGTTAAAAAGAACAAAAATTACATTAATGCAGTGTATAAATACACATACATAGAAGGAAGTGAAATAAAATAAAACAATGATGCACGCATATGAATACACGAAAATATTTTTAAAAAATACAACATATTTCAAGCATAAAAACAAGATATTTACACATCACACAAATACTTACATTGTACAGAACAACACAGACCTACACAATATTATATAACAATGGATGGCATCAGCAGTTTGAGAGAAACACAAGCCTGCTCTTGATGATGACCACAATAGTGTGTGGTAGTGCAAACATAGACGTGTTGTTGATAATGGATACACCAGCATGTTTTCAGCAACAGAACTGCCAGTGTGTGTGGTAATGGACAAACTAGCATGTTTCTGATCATTGAAATGCCAGTGTGTGTGTGAGATAATGGATACACCAGCATGGTTTTGCTAACTAAAATGCCAGTATGTGTGATAATGGATACACCACCATGTCTTCAATAACAGAAACGCTGGTGTGTGATAATGTACAGGTTGACTCACCATTGCAACACCCTCATTTGAATCCTCAGAGGGCGCAGAGGCGCCTACGTCCGGCTTTGTGTAGCGTGGGAGAGAATTGAAGGAGAATAAGGACCATGCAAATGCAAGTATCCTCCTAAAAACATTCAGCTTGCCATCCACTAAAATGACCCTTTATATCAAATATCTTATACTGATAAAATCCAATGTTCTATCCAATGTTCTGATGTGGTGAGAGTAATAATGTAATATTGAGAGTAATAATGTGCCTGATGAAAACCTGACCATTAACCATCTCCATGCCTGAAAGCTCAGAGACCAATTCCTTCCCTTAACTTGTACAGGGCTCATCCATTGTCCATTGTACTGAAATATTTATCACACAGTATTCAAAACAAATTGGAGCAGTACTTTTAAGAATTAAACTGACTAAAACACCCCTTTATAGTAATATATTTTATATAATAATGTGATCTAAAATGTAAGGGATATAATGTCAAAATACATGACAAACATTAGAAATGTATCTATTTGTGTCATCTTGTGTGAAAGTATATCTAGTATATAATACGTATTTATATTTTATATATAATAAAGAGTAACTGGTTAATTTTAGAATAAATTCAACATGGTATATTTTGATACATAATAAAATGATTTCTTCTCATCCTGTGGATTGTATATTGACATGTATTGCTTTTTACATAAGAGTATATCCCAGAAATACTAAAGAAGAAATCATTCTCAATTCTCAATGAGATCTCAGCATTCACCATCCACTATAAATGTCCATCACTTCACCGAACAGCTAATGAAGCTTAACAGTTGACTACACACCTGAGTAAGCTTCAATGTATCTGTAGTTTTCCATTAAGAAGCTTGCTGCAAATGTAATGACTACACAATCGGAAATCGACTTAAACATCCCTGAGAAATAAAAGTGAATCCAAAGCAAGCATCTTTTCTAATGAATATCCCGGGTCTCAAAGCAATTACACTATGTTTTAATTCCTGTAGAAATCTCCTGCATTAAAACATGACTGGCGTGTCAATATATTCTGTCTCATTTGCATTTTGAAGGTATTAGTGTTGATTAGTTTTCTGGGAATTGTGCACAGAAATCTAATTAAACATGTATTATCATTTCTGAAAGCTGTAATTTCTATTTCCCTACCACTGGAATCTTAAATGTTTTGGATGTTTAAAAATATGTTCCTATTTAATGCCTGTTTCCAGGAAGCACTGGTAGACACTATGTCAAACACTACAGAACCCAAGATAAGGTAACCAATGGCACTGTGATTTAGATGCAAAGAGAGGAAACAAACCCAAAGCAAATGATACTTAATAGGACAGAACATACACACTGACATTTAAAAATGTATAACCTAACATTACAGTACGACAGTATAATTTACCCCAGGTCGCACAACAGTTAAATCACATATTTGAACCAAAAATTAACCAACCAAACACACGAACCAAGAAATACACTAATCATAAATAAACAAATGAGTCAAAAATAAATAAATAAATAAATAAATAAATAAATAAACCTGCTGTTCATATTCTTAAAAAACTGTCAGACACACTACTGTACATCAGTGTTGTACAGTGGTCTAAAGCCTCTGTTCCATTTGGGCCACAAAGAACTTATAAACTCAACTAAAACTGAGTGATATATTGATGATTGTGTTATGTCTCTTTCATCATACATTACATTACATGCATTTAGCGGACGCTCTTATCCAGAGCGACTTCCATCACAATAGAACATAAGTGTATCCATTCAATTTACACAAGCAACAGTGTCAGACCAGGCTCACGACACTCCCAGACCGGTTTTGACCAGAATGGGCAGAAAACGTAACGCCCCCTCAGCCGTGCTGTTTAAATGTGCTGGACAGAGGATGTTGTGGCTAGAATAAACAAAGGCCTTAGATTTTTTTTTTAATAAAAATGTGTCATATATGGTTTAATGAGATGTTAAATGTTAAACAAATTGCTTGTAGTTGTCTAATAAACAGCATGCTTGGTTAAATGAAGACGTTAATGCTGTGCTGGGAAAATCATTTAGGAAAAGTGTTAGTAAGGGGTCATTAGATATCCAACAAAAGGAGCTATTGAAAATAAAATGGCATGCAGAAAAATATTGGAACTGGGGACATGTGTTTTTTTTATCATTTCAAATCAGCGTTAGACATTTTGGAGCTTCTGCGTGGACACACGTGGAAGCTGTTGCCTGTTGGCTATTGTCTGAGTTTGATCTATTTATCTGAATTATCTATATACTATTGCTCATTTGCCAACACAGTATGTAAATCTCTGTGGATAAGAGCATTTACATGTAAATGTTATTTTAATGTTGGTTGTTTGTCATACTGTGTAGTAATTTTGCTTAAGTGATCAGTTGAACACGGTGTGCTAGATTATTTGACGGAATTTTAAAAAATCCATATACATGTAGCTGTCGTACAGTTGATGCTCATGACTGGAAATTCCAAAAAAAGAAAAGCTTTATGTGCAATTTAGTTGCGGTCAGTACTTTCCTGGTTATGGCTATAAATAAAGTAACATTACTGAAGGTATGATTACCTGAGAGATTCCATTAAATGCATTGTTGGACACCTACGTTGAATCAGAGAGAAACAATTAACATGTGAAACTCTGAGCAGTGGATGCAGCCGTGACTGCTTGCAACATATGCAATTGTGTAATAAAGATGAAACGAAAATGCATTTTTTTAAGGATTACACAAAACACAAAACACCACAATCGAGCAGAGGAGAGAGAGGAGAGAGGAGGGCGAGGATTTTAGGCACTGCAGGGGGGCTCCTGGAGGAAGGGGGGGTGTCGCAAGGCAGGCGGTTCTTTGTCGTCTGAGGGAAAGAGGGTGGGCGCTGTAGCTCCGGTCTACTCTACGCTACGCTACTTTGGTGGGGTGGGAGAGTAATGTACCTCTTCCTTCTCCGTATCTACTTCTTGGTACAACTTTCCGTATCGCCGGTTCGCGACCTCGTCTTCGGACAAGTCTGAGTTGTTGTTCTCGGCGTCTCTGTGGCTGGGCGAGCCCTCCACGCTGATCCGGGGTCCCTGCGCATCAAACGGCGCACCCTGAGGCACGGAGTTCCCCTCTGGGGAGCCACCCACCTCCTTCCCGGCACTCCCGCCGCCGGACAGGGCCGCAAAGGGGTCCTGGTCTCCGTCACCCCAGCCGGCGGCGAAATCTCCCTGGCCGTCGCTGGAGAAGAAGCCACTGCTGCCGCTGACCTCCTGCCACGGGCTGCCGGCGATGGCGGTGGTGGCAGCGGCGGCGGCGGCGCTCTCTCCTTCAGCAGTAGCATTGGGGAATGCCGCCCACTGCGCCACGCCATTGGGCTGCCCCTCTGAGGCGCTGGGGAAGGCCCAGTTCTCCCCGCCTGCTGGCGCCGCCACCGCCGCCGGCGCCGCCGGGGCCCAGGTCTCCGGCCACATCTGCCCGCCCTCGGTGGCGAAGGGGTCCGCCGCCCAGCCCGCCCCGCCCTCCCCCGGGGCCTCCGCGAAGGGGTCAGACACAAAGTCCAGCACTGGCTCGGCAGCCACCGCTTGGGCGAACGGGTCACCCTGGGCGAAAGGATCCGGGATCGCAAAGGGGTCGGCGGCGGTCTGCTCCGCCAGCTCTGAGGCGACGGGCGGCGGGCTCTCAACCCCCATGGTGCTGGAATCAGCCGGCTCCGTCTGCTGGAACAGCGCTGTGTCTGAAGGCTCATTCACCAATCCTGCGCTCTCCGCTCCACCCAGCTCTCGGACGGCAGCCATCTGGTCACCCGCACCCCAGTCTGCAAAGCCCCCTTGCTCCGCAGTGCTGGCATCTACGCCTGGTTGCTCTGTGGCCGTGGTGACCCCCGCACTGTTGACAGCCGCGGGCTCCTCCTCTGCACTGGCCCAGCCCCCGTTCTGCCCTGCCGTGTCCCCCCACTCATCCGCCGTCTCGTATTCGGACCCCGACCAACAATCCGAGCCAGCCTGGCCCGACAGCCCCCACTCCGGCTTGGTGCCGTCGGCCCCTCCCTGAGGCGGGTACAGCCCCTGCTCACTGCCTTCCGTCATGTCCTGGATCTCCTGCCCGTACTCGTTGGTGAATATAATCCCTGGCATGGACTGATCTCCGCCCTCACCCGCTCCCCCCAAACCTGGCTCCTCCCCCTCCGGCTTCTCCTCCGTCTCACCACCCCCCGTGCCACAGGGATCAGAGTCTGGGTTTGGGTCAGGGTTCTGGTCGGGTTCCCAGCCTCTAACCTCGGCCGCCGCGGTCTCTTCCTGAGGCTGCACCGGCTCCGCCCCCCACCCGTCCGCCGGGGGCCACTCCTGGCTGCGCGCCTGGTCGGTGTCTGTGGTCTCCAGCTCTGCAGTGGCCGCGGGGGAGCTGAAGTCGGCGGCCCATTCGCCAGCGCCCTGGTCGGGGAGTGAGTGGGTAATGTCACCGGCACTGTGACTTTCATCACAGACTTCCTCATCAACCACGCTACCCAGAGACACAGAGTCAGGCTTTGGGCCAGGGTAAAAGAAAGCAAGGAAAGAACAGAAAATGGTTTAAAATGAGAGGAAAAATGAAGGGTAAGAAGAAACAACAGAAAACCATAAAACAGAAAAAGGGTAAAATAAGCAAAAGAAGACAGGAAAGAGCGACCAATGGAATGGGTTTGACTAAACACAACTTCAGGACAGTGACATGGTAAATGAGGGTAAAAATGTCGGGTCTCAAGGTACTTATCCTTCTACTGCTGAAGGATAATGTACTTGGCAAACAGAAGGGCTGAAGAAACTTTCATCTGGCTCCTTCACAGAGTCTTCCATTCCGAAAAACTCTCACAAAGCCTCCCAATGTCTCTGGTGTACTGCCCCTCAGTCATTCATTCAAATCCCTGCCAGACGAATCAGACTAACCTTCTCCACCCCGCTGTCATGTGAACATGTCACAATGGAGGTTTCCCCAATCTCTTCTACATTCCAACAGTAACGTAGTGCCTTACATCTACTACTGCCAAAGTCCTGTTGTCTACTTTATAGCATTATGTCATGGCTGACCTACAGAGCTAGCGCTACTCTAGTCCTGTCTCCAGTCTGAAATACATTCTTTACTTACAGGCTGTGTAGCCTCAGCAGCTGGTGCCTAGACAGAAAAAAAGACATTCATTCAACATACATTTATATAAATATATAATAATATTCTTAAAAAAAAAAAAAAATCTATATATATATATATATATATATATATATATATATATATATATATATATAATCATTTAAGTGTACCTAAATTAGGACTGTTTTCTAGACTGCTCAATCGCTTGACACAGAAAAAACAACTAATCACTTGTCAATCAGTACAGAACGTCTTACCGTCCACAGATCCCAGGGGAGAGTCTGAAAGCAAAACAAACAGAATTACTCAACGTGGTGGTGATTCAAAAACCTGTTTCCAAAAATCCTTCCAAATGAGTTTTATTTTTATGAACAAAGAATATTAGGGAACGTGTACACATGGAAAACACAGCCTCATTTCCTGATAATAAGATTTTTTTCTTGTTATTTCCACACTCCAGTTGGCTCTACAGTACAAGTGATTTCTTAATCAATTCCGAGCAGACACTAAAAAGGGATGTCTCATTATTACTGTTAATGTCTCATTATTATTATTAATTATTACATTATTACTTAGCACATTGTTTAAAATGGAATGGCTGTTTCCAGCAGTTTCCATGGACTGATAAAGTAAAGTAAGTTTCTTGTCCTATCAGACAGCAGAGGTAATAGAAACTCACCTGGGATATGGGGGACTGTGTCTGCCCGATGGGGGTGGCAGCATCAGGCTTGAACGGGTCGAAGTCCAGGTCCAGCAGAGAGTCCACAGCCTTCTCATTCTGCAGAAGAGAAAGAGGGAATTCAGATCAGGAGATCTCTTGCTGTATTCAGGAGATCTTACAAAGAAGATCTCTGCAAAAGGAGGGGGAACATGTAACACTGTGTGTGGCGTGTAGAGTAGAAGGCTGAAGTCCTAGGGCAATGAGCTTCAAACTAGAGAAGTACAGTAGTGCCCACAAGCAAATGACCTGCTGTCCACCACTTCACATTACCTGGCGTATGACCTTTTGTGCACATGAATGTACAAGCAAATAAACTAGCTGGCACATATTTCTTTTAGCTCTGTACTAAAGGATGCAGACCTATTGCTGAAAAACTAGCAACCTGTGCCCCACAGGAGTCAAATTTGGAAACTGGCCACTGCTGCTTGGAAAAAGCTGGGAGGTTTTGTGAAGCAGATTTCATTAACTACAGTAGTATTTGGAAAGCCCACAGGTGTGTATCACTAAACACACTTCAGTGTCTGGAAGAGCTTCAGTAGAGCTAGTCAGGGTTTATTTGTCGCCTGGTTTCATATCTGCCACCCCTGCAAATCTGACTGCACAGAGGAAAGGGAGGCTTTATGACCTAAATTCAATAGTTAAAACAACACACCATGTCCCTTGTGCATATTTAACTGCAACAGCATTCGGCAGCTAAAAAACAACAAAAAAGAAATGCGTCCCCTAGCTGAGAATGAAATACTGCGTAGTCGGTATTGGAGAGAGGGCCTTGCCTAGCCACTGGACCATTAAAAAAGGTGACATCTACAATACTCTCATTATGAGAACAGGAGAATGTGTGGAACATCCATGACTTGAGGTACTGGTTTTCAGGTTCGGGAGGTTCTGGAGTCAGATATAGTTTGGATCAGTGGTGAATTGGTCCTGAGCTTTTTTTCCCGTGATTAACACATCTGGTAGTTATATTAAGGATCACCTATCAGTGGCTGATTCCTTTTCACTTGGTTGTATCTGAGCTAGCACTCACCCTTTGCACTACACATTATAATTTGGGTTGTAACGACGACATCAGAGGTCTGTTTCTAATTTAAAACCAGTCATTTTCTCTCTGCTGCCACCAAAACGATTTCAGGCAGACCTATCACATCAGATAAGAAGCCAACCGACTGAAACAAAGCAAAAGCATTCAAGACAGGTTCAGGATAATTGTAAAATAAAGTGCTGTGACTGTTTGTGCTGTAGTTCCTGGGCTGCTACTGGCTTGAAATAAATGCATTCTGAAATGGCATCAGTTGAAAGGGGATCTAAAAGAGCTCCGAGGAGTGAAGGAAGAGACCAGATAACCTGTGACAGTGCACCAACACTGCAGCAACGTCACTGCAACATTTTAAGAACATCATGAGAAGCTCTGCACTCCTTATTCCCCATCAAGCCCTTCAAGCCCTTCTAATCCTACTGAATACTCTGTTTGTACAGTGACTCTGGATAAGAGCATCTGAACAATGAATAAATGCATATGTACATTTAATAAAAGTGGAGTCACAGATGAAATGAACACTGTGAATGGATGTATGACATTTTTACAGAATCTCCAATCTGAGCAATGCTGGCCTTTATTCAGAGACCTTGTCATGACGTCAAGCAACAAGGTTGTTTGCACAGTGAATTGTGCACAGAAAGTACAACAGAGACAGGATTACACTCAGGAAATAGGTCATCTCGCCCAATGATAAATATTTTTAATTACAGGATATGTGGGTGTAGAAAGCGAAGACCAGTGAAAGCAGCTCTTGAGCATTAGACTAACTGTGACTCCTGAGTTTGATACCTTTTACATCCACAAATTAATTCCAGTCCCCAAAGAGAGGTGACGAAGATATGTGTCACCAAGGTGGTCCGTCACCCTACTGAGTTAGGCTCGGCTGACAGAGGCAGGCTGTCCATATACAATGGATAAGTATTAATAAAGTCAGATTATATTCATTGTAAATTCATATCTCTGAGTTTCTTATGTTGGGGGGGGGGGGCATTATGAAAGATAACCAATGTAAAGCAATACCTTTACATATAAGCATAAGGGAAAGGTATGCATCTTAATGTAATAATGGTAATGTGAACAGCTGAACCGGGCACATGCTCTCTTAAAAGACACCTTGTGTCCTTGGAAATACAATCTATAGCTCACCACACTACTATTGTACAACATGTACAGTGTCAGTCAATAGTTTGGGCACAACTGATTAAGATAATGGGAAGAATGCATTTTGATCTAAAGACTTACGCTTAAATGTTTGAAATTTGTTTCTTAGACAAATATAAACTGAGAAGTTGATGCCTATGTATGAACTTCTTTCCCAAAAAATTAATCAAAAAATATTGTTTGGCTACTTTGAAGAATCTAAAATATAGGACAGTTTTGATCTGTTTGACACTTTTTTGGTCACTGCATAATTCCATTTGTGTTATTGGTCTTTACTATTATTGTCTTTGCTATTATTCTAAAATGTGGAAAATAGTAAAAACAGAAAAAAGGAATAGAATATGAATATGAATATGAATAGGTGTGTCCAAACTTTTGACTTGTATTGTGTATCTGGGGCTGATATGAACTGGAAACATAGGTCAAAAGGTCAATAAATATTTGAAAACAAACCCGAGAGAACATGGGTTTGATGGGTGTATCCAACTCGCAATAAATCAATGGCCATTGCACAGGAGCTCGATAAATCCTTACTGTGTCCAACCATACACATTAGCAGGGTTTTATTTCTTGGTAGAAGCTCCCTTTATTTTATTGCAGAGGACAACATTTTGAGAAGAATGCCGTAGTGCCGTAACTCTTTTGCTGCAAGTAAAACAGGAGCTGCAATCAGTCAAGGTGCTTGTTCTAGGCACAGGCTGAGCCCTGTGCTGGGTTAGTGAGTCATGTTGTCTGTCAACAGTAACCAGGCACCCACAGTAAAATTGGTAGCAAATTGGTTTCTGTCTGCTGGGGTAGAGGTGGGTATGTTGACCAGGGTTCCCTTGTCTCAACACCCTGGGACCCCTCTGGGCACCTGCCTTGGAGACGTGCCTATTCTGGTACTCCGTGGGACTTGTAGTGTGAAAAAATTGTGGCAGTTGGCTTGTCTGTGTCCACCCTGCATGAGTGCATGAGGTTGTCGCAGAGAATCAAGCCCACTGTACAGCTTGCAACTTCAAAATGTTGGGTGAAAAAGGGGGGAAATGCAAAAGGAAAGTGAAAAAAATCTGACTGAATGTAATTCATTATTATATACACTAGAAACATGATTCAGTTAGCCAAAATCACACAATGGAATAAGTATTTCTGTATTTAAGTCAGTCAATTAATCAATAATTCCTCATTTAGTGAAAATGCTTCAAACAATAAACCGACAGAAGATTTCAGACTTAAACCCATTGAATTCTGATTCTGATTGAAAACGCTTCATAAATCACAAAGAGGAAAAAACAAGAAAAGGCATATCTCTGGGGTTCCTTGGCCTACGGCAACTATGCCTCTTAGAACAAAACAGATCACATTTTCATTATTCCATTTTATCCCTTTTAAAAAAGATTTCAAATATGAATAACTTAACAACAACAAGGGCAAAAGAAATCTGCAGAGAATGCGCTGCTGCAATTTTTTTGCCACATAACTGACAACACCTCCTTCCTTCCTGCTTCATTCTGGGGCCAGACAAGGAGCGTGCTCACCAGGCCCGGTGCGGGTTCATAGGTGCTCATGGGATTTGAAGTACGTTGGTCCAAGTTGTGCGTGGGCCAATGCGCCTATCAATGGCACCGAAGCGGCATGGGACATGAGTGCCAAAGGCTTCACTCACCTGCACAGGCGGGGCCGCGCCAGCGTCCGGGGCGAAACTGTCGTCGAACAGGCTGATGATCTGCTCCTGCTGCATCTCTGTGGTGGGCGTGACCTTGGGAGGCGGCGGCACTGGAGGGCGGCCCTGGGGGTGCGACAGTAGGGGTCAAGGGGTCATCGGGGGGGGTGGGGCGTGGCACTCAATCCATCAGTCGAGAGGTAGGCGTACGCATATGTCCTACAGCACTACAGCTAAACTGGCATGTCTTACAGGACAGAAGTTTCCAAAATAAGGTCCAGGAACTCCAGTCATTCCCTAAGGGAATTATACATAGCTATGACAACACTGACAATAATATCACTGCGGTTTTGCCCTTGAGCCAATACATCACTGAAAAATATCTGTAATTGGATTTTGTTGAACTTGTATCCAACAGATGCATTCTATAATCCAATCTATGGTGTCCATAACTATAAATATGGAATTTAAGACACAAACAGCATCCTATAATTAAATATATGAGGTCCCTGATTTGGCTGAGCTAGTTTGTATGAGACTGAGCTGATGCGGTTTAAAACTACAGTAAAAAGACATGATCGTGTGAGTGGGAATTACGCACAGATAAAGCATCAAAGTTCATGTGACGCAACGGTGTGCCAGGAGGAAACATTCTGATGTGGTTGGCTTTAGGGACGACTGTTTTGTTGAGGCTGATGAGCGAAAACATTTGCGACGGCTCAACATATGATTTTCCAGTGATTCAGCATCCGACAGCCACATTCATCTCCCTGCTTTCACAGGCTAATGTATTCAGAGCTGGCTTAGTCAGTACTGGCACGGCTTTAATCATTGCTGCGTGTTGGTCAATAAAGATGCCTGCCACTCTCATGGCTGTTGGATCCTAGAGGCGGGCCTCAAACCACCCAAGAAATAGCAGTGAGAGATCGAGGAAACGGAGGGCACAGATTTCTGTGCTTCAGAGCCCAAAGGAGCACTCTGCTGTGACACCCAAACAGAACATGCTTATAACTCATAACCACTCCATCCATTGTGATTGGTCATCTTCAACTATATTCAATTTTGAGTCAACTGTCCACTCATTAGGGGTTTCTGACATTGCTCTGACATTTTTATACATTGCAAGGAAGACACCACACATAGCTGAATCAAAACTCATACAACACAATCAGCTCTCAAAGATCTATGATTAATTCTGTCTTGGAATTTTCTGTGGTGCCTGTGAACAGAAAGACTATGTACACCATGATCATGGCAATATTATGCTGTGCCACATTCATATCTGTGTGCATTGAATAAGGATTCAGACCTTGAAATAGACAAAGTTACAGTATAATGCTACAGTAGTGTAAGGTAGTATCACGGCCCAGTATTCACCATGGTCTTGCCCCATTTCCATCATTTTAGCATTAGGTAGTACAGGGACTGTGCTATTATTACAGGCCTGCCGGAAAAGTGTAAAAACATGGGGCTTCATGCATTTTCACTGAGGAAGCAAACGCCGCTGTACCTGTGAGGGTGACCTGGGTCGGTGCGGACCCGGAGCCAGCATGTGGTTGGGGCTGGCCTCCGGGCTTGCTGGCGGTGACTCGTCCTCCGGGGGCGTGGGTGTCCGGGCAAAGCGCAGGGGTCCCGAGTCGCTGCAGGATTTGAGACAGAAGAGGGTACCTCAGTCACCTGACCCTGTCCCCGGGACCTCACAAGTTCTCCACTTAATGCTGATTTTGCAACAAACCATAAAAACAAGTACAATCAGTATAATTCGAACAGAAGGCAAGATGGGGTCGGGTATAAACTTCACACCTCCTGACAGTTCGCACCAGTTGTGTCTCCTCACAACGTACCTTGGTAATATCTTTCTTACACTCTCTTATACATCAATTTTTAACAATTTTGAAGCTCCTATAAAAATTAGCCAGAGTCTTGTGATTCAGCTAATGATCCCCCATCCTCTATGAGCAGCATCTACTAAACAAGTAGAATTCAGAGAAACATTTTGTTTCTAATCAAGGTGTTACTCCCAAAACATGTTGGAGAAACGATGTATTTGAAAGCTAGGACTGCAATGGCTACCCCTACAGTTTTGACTTTATTTGCCCAATACCCACCAGTAGACATGTATGTTTCATTCCAAACACCAAAAAGTAACGTGAAAAACACAGAGCAATTTAGAAACTGCTATGGAAGCTTCTAGAGGGATGCTGGAAGAGGAAGATTACAAAAAGAGTATCATCTGTAGCGCTAGAGTCTACGACACTCTTCCGTGGGCTACACTTTCAGGAGCTACAGCACAGGGACTACCTTAGTAACTACGGTAAATTGCTAGTTGCTGGGTTTTCAGAGATTTTCATGGTTGTAAAAAATGATTTGAGTAGATGAGCAGTGGTTGTGTGGTTAAGGCTGGTAAACATCTACCACAACTTCATTGAATCATAACTAGAATCAGAAGAATAAAGCCATAAAAATGATACGCGTGTACCCGTCTGTTCACTGTTTGCATCAGTTGGGTTGTATGTGATGGACATATGCAAGCAAACACTATCCTCTCAGCAAACTAAAAAAGAGTAAGTGTATGATTATCTTTTACTGTACTTTAACATGCAATTTCACATTTGACAATGAACAACGGATATACCAAATAAGAATAACGATAATAGTACTACTACCAATAATAAGCAGACGCATGAGAAAACTTACTGGACTAAATGGCTTTTATTATACTTGGTCTTTTCAGTCATAATTGTAAAAGAGTGACTACCTCCAAGATCTTCATTGTCTTTGGCTGGCATAAATATGGACATCTTCATGATATGGCTCTTAGTCAAGCATTTCCTCCATATGTACATAACTCAGTAAGCAACCAACCAGGAAAAAGCTCTGGACAGCTGATGAAGGACTATTTCCTGCTACACCTGAATGCATATATCATATGATCAGATGCCACTGGTGTCCAATCCAGTTTTTGCAAGGAAGGCCAGCACCTAATTAATATATTGTGGAGGAGGACCTGAAAAGCATCTATTCAGCTTGGTGGTTACTTACCGTCGCAATCTGTAACATGCATAAGAGACACAATGAGAGACATTACAGGCATTACGTGCAACTCCCATCTCAACTTTTCATTTGGCTGAGAACATAGTTGACTAAGCTGATTCAGGGATCTCTTCTGTTGTCATAATAAAAATTAAGATTGCCACCAATAACTAGCCAATACCTCTAGTCTGGGGAAATTATATAAAAATTCAAGCAGACGTCCAGATTTCCAGCAAAAATTTAACAATGTTGCAGAAATGTTGGCATTCCTCTTCACCAGGCAAGATACCAGTTTTGAAGTTGAATATTTCAGTAAAACAGACGCCAAATTTACAATGTGGAATGTGGAAACAGAACAGACTGAATTTGACAGGATATGAAACCTGAGGCCATGTTGGGATTCAATAAAAATGTGATCAAGTTTCTTATTGAATAACACATAAACCTTGATGGTTTTCCGTATTCATTCACAGTCAGTTGGTTCTACCCCTGAGGGGACTGGCTTTTAGCACCGGATAGTGAAATTCCTGTGAGCAACAAGAGCATGAGATTAGCTCTGTTCCCACATCAGTTTGAACAGACTGTGCTGTCTCTGACCCTCCCCTCCCCAAACCCCCATGCTGGCCTGGGTGTCCAGTACCTGGGGGCTCCCTGAATGGTGAACATCTTGTCCGAATGCTGCTCCCCCAGTTTGTTCATCACCTCATACAGCTTGCGACACAGCTACAACCACCAGAAAAGAGAAGAGAGGAAACGCAGGGTTAGTGCACATTCACACCCACAGTAACACTGCACACAGTCTATCAGTCTTACAGCTGAGGTATACACCATGAGCTGTATGTACTGTAGCTACATATTCTATAGCAGATACACATCATGTGACCATCCAGCATTCTAACACATATGATAGCAGCACAAGGATGGATGGGTAAAAGAACATAGTGATGTCAGAGCAGAGTCTACAGAATTCAGAAAGACATGAGGACACAAGGACTGTAGAGGACTGAAGCATTGCGGCTTCTGCTAACACCAATTCTTGTGTTTCTGGAAGATCCTCTAGTGAAAACACCAGAGAACAAAGTATACAGAATGAGGAGAAAGGCAAGGTGAGACAGTGAGCATGAAAGAAATTTTAAACACGCAAGTACGGCCCTTAGGGAGGGATCAGGGGATTTGAGTCCCCCCTTCTCATCTTCTGACAACATAGAATGATTGTTTCCTCAAGCTCCCTCTTACGCTATCCTTTTCGGCGTTTAGGTTTTCCCTGATGAGAGCTTCTCTCGCTAAACATCCAGCGATTAAATTCGTCTCTGACATGCACTTCTTCAATTTAATGTTCAGAGATTGAATTTGTCCCTGATGCACACTTCTTCGAACAAATGTTCAGTGTTCCTATCCAACACGCAGTTCTCTAAGGCTAAGCTAATGTTACTCTGAAATGTGAACGTGGTCTTTTTTTCGAATGCATCTGTAAAACTGCTGTTCACTCGGCCGAGCACTCGATTTTCCATTTCGCAAGAATGGAGAGGGTGCATTCTGGAAGTTCGCGTTTAATAAAAACTCATCAAGTTTAATGAAGCGTTTCCGATACGGAAAATCCCTTTGGCCAAAGAGACACTGTGGTGCACGGGATACAAGCATGAGACCCAGGGAAGGGCTTTCTCCTTCCTCCTCACCACAAAAACAGTGTACAACCCCTTTAAAAAATTGAATAAAAGCAATATATAAGCAACCAACAACAAGAAATTGTAATGCATGTCATTGCAAAATGTTCTGTAAAAATATACACTATAAAATATATCTAAAACCCATGAAATTGCATCCATGAAAATGCAGATGATTTAGCATACCAAGTGTTGTGTATACTTAATACATGCATAAATTCATCATATTTCTTGCTTTTTCTATTTGCTTTTTCCATAAGGACCTTTATTCTTGGATACAGTGTGTCCTAACCAGAAGAATAAAGGCAATAACACCACAACACACGGGAATATGAGGAAACTCTCTCCAGGCTGTGCTGTAGCCTGCAGTTGAGCCAGCACGTCAGACAGGAATCCTTGTCCTTGTGTGTTTGCGGCCTGGAAGCCTTTCCCTAGGAAAAGCTGGTGATATTGGCAGACCATAGACTGAGTTCTCAGACAAAACGGCAGCTTAAGCCCACAGTATTACTCATTCAGAAAGCTTCTAATGCTATCATGAGTAGAGGACTGCTTAACTCTTAATAACCTGGAGGAAACTGCTCTGGGAAGCATTTATTCCTTCTATCTATCTGCAATTTTATTGTAATCTACCAAAAAATGAAAATCAGTCCTGAAACTCTCTTATTAAGATATCAGGGCACTTTTCACAAGAATGTTATTGCATTAATCACCCCTTAAAACACACTAATTAATATCCAGCTAAGCTGTTGAGCGTCGATTTCAGCATCTTAATTGCATGAAATCAAACAGCCTTTTGTTTCTGAAGTGACAGAGAAAGATTGCAGGGTTTCAATGACTGAGAAATGGCATTGTTAAATTGAATCCTCCAAGGGGGTTTAAATGAAATCATCAGGGAATGAAGGTATAAATTTCATGCACTGAAATAACAGAATTATCTCTGTAACATTTCTCCTGGCGAGCCTGGTCTCCTTTGGGCATATGCAGCACCAGGGCAGGTAGCTAAATCTCTGGCTGTCAATCAGTGACATCATAAAACCACATGTCCCTGAGCGTGGATTGTGCCTAACACGCCTGGATTCCATGCGATTCACCATCAGTCTGTTGGTCCTCCCTGTGGAGAGTACATAAAACATGGACATGCTGTAAGCTGCTAACATCTGGAGCTATACAATGTATTCTGCTACCACAAGAGCATCCATCCCTAACACACTCTCTATATAAACTGGATGGCCTAATCCCACTCTGTGCCTGTCAGCGCCACTGTTTTCTGGAGCCATAGCCTCCATTAATTCCTCACCCTACCATGACTCAGGCATTTGGCAAATAAGACCATAATGCCACTTGCACGCCAGTTAAGTGTCCAATGGCATGAGTGAACCAAATCTCACTTCTAATGCACGGAATGCGGCCAGTCTTTCACCGACCTTGCTGATGCCGGGCAGAGAAATGCCCAAACTCACCAAGAGGACAAAACTGCGGTTTCACCATTGCAATTCACATTAGCGATACTGAATTCATCGACTGAGTGGGTCATTAATGGTTTGGGAACGCTGTTTTATCTAAGGGCACGAGAAGGACGAGTGGTATGGGTGCTGACGCTCTGCGGTACATTTGTCCCCTGGAGGACAGCGTACATGCAAGGGGGTGTGTCCACTGAAGAACGTGCGCCATCAGTGACGGAGCCGGTCTTGTGGAAAAAATGAGGACTCTACACAGAAGCCAATTGGATGATCAGTAATAATGCACTCAGGCTCTGTAACAGGCGAGAGCAGCAATCCCAGCACCACTGCCCTAAAGCTGTCATAGCAGTCATTCACAGAGAACCCAAGTGAGAATTAATTGAATATGAAAATAGAACAGCATCACATAATACTTTTAGCAGCAGTTTAGCATTTAATCAGTGGTTTAGTAAATGATCTGCATGTTTGATGTGTAAGAGTACCCATGTGAGCATGTGTTTGTGCATGTGTGTGTGCGCCTGAGAGAGGATTTGTATAAATGAGTTATTAACAGTGCTTAGCTCCACTGTCACGGCAAGATACACTCCCTCATATCCCTGTCTCTGGGGGAAGAGGTGCATTCTGGGAATTCGTGCTGAGAACGCTTTCCCCCGAACAGACACACACATAGAGGGGGAGGGAAAGCATTGTGAATAAACAGTCCTGAGCCGAAAAGGAAATCAAAGCACAGAGTCTTCTCTCCACAACAGCATGAGGCCCAGGGGCAGTCCTAGGACACGTGCTGAATCCAGGCCGCACTGCAGAGATGAATTAAGCTCATACTGTTATCCCAAGCCCTCAGCCTGCTCAAGCTGTGTGCATGCTCCTCTTTGCTCTGAAACCCTCCAGGCCCCAGAGGCAGACGTGGGGTAGAGAGGGGGCTGCGGTTTGGCCCTCCCGGGGCCAAAGATAAAAACACATGCCAAGCAGAGAACCTTGGCTCTCCTGCAAAGCTATCCAAGGCAACAGACAGTAAGGCTGAATGAGCAACATGGCTAAAATTACAAAAGTCAATGAAGCACCCTTTCTAAAGGCACCCTTCTAAAGCAGGATGAAAAACATGGCATCTCCTGGGGTCTGTCATATAATACATACATACACAGTACTTTCCATTATTACATTACATTATTGGCATTTAGCAGATACTCTTATCCAGAGCGACTTACAGCAATTACAGGGTTTTTTTTTAACAATGTTAAAAAAAGCAGTCATAAACATCAGTAAGATTACCATTTGTAATACTCCATAAAAGCTGCATTAAAAACTCAAATGTCAATGAGTCTCTGATGGGACCTTGAGATCTGGAAGAGCAGGGTTCAAGCTGGTCTACAGGGCCAGATCAAGTGACAAAGATAGCCTGGAATAGAGCCATGTGAATGGCTCTAAAAGTCAGCTAAGGAGTTTTGAATCAATGAGACGGAAGCCAGTAGAGGTTAAACAGCACCGGGGGAATCTGATCATGCGGTGAGGTATGAGTAAATAATAGCACAGTTCTGCACATCCTGAAGCCTGTTCAGATGCTTAGCAGGTGCTCTACACCAATAAGAAGGGTTCAGCTCAGAATGTTAAGGTGGGAAAACACAATCTTATATTCATATTCTTGATGCGGGCCTCCAGAAACAATTGGTCGAAGGTCCCAAAGGTTCCACACCTTGGTGGTGGCAAAAACTTTGATACCATCAATCCTAAAATGCGCATATGAGGGGAGACGCACACAATCTGTAACAATCTGTAAACCGAAAAATCCAAGAGGACGCAGGTGAGAACACAGAGATGGAGCTTGTGCATCCAGTGCATCAAAAGACAGCCGCAGTTGCGTGACGCAGACACTGTGGAAACTGCTCCTTCAGCTCACACTACATCAGCAAATTTCCCCAGTTCAGCTGAGGAAAGCCTGGCACAGCACTTGACTTCATCAATATTTATGTGCTTAGCAGATTTATGTGCTTCCCCAGTGCAATTCACATACCTTACAACTGACATACCCGTGGATATTTGCTCAATTAATTCAGCTACAGCCCTGTTCCACCAAGGCTCTGAACTGGCAACTCCCCACCTAATGACTTAAGCCTTGGGGTCACATGACCCCTCTGATGTAACGTCACACCAGGGTCACTGGAAGAGCAGGGACCTCCAGGGGGAATACCACCCCCTGCAGAGAGCTGTGTAATATTAACCACATGGGGCCCTTAAATCACTACCTGGCACAGGCCTCCCCAGAGCCAAATCTGGGGCTCTAACAGTGATATCTCCTCTAAGGGAAGCTTATAAATTATCTTCTGTTTTGTGCCTGTTTTTGCAACTTGTTTTCTGGTCCTACAAGACTCTTGAAAATACAATCCTACCAGCTTCCACAGTCCAGTAAGCCTATCTCCAAATACTTCCACTGCTGGCAATACCACTGTCAGTAGTATTTACTGTCACATCGAAGCAAGCCTACTATATACAGCCTGCTACTGTGGCAGGGGAATTTTAATGGTTAATGAGCTGATCCTGTAACCCAAAGGTTGCAGGTCTGATTCCCAGGTGAGGTACTGCTGTTGCGCCACTGAGCAAGGCACTCAACCTGGACTGCTTTAGTAAATAGACATGACAATATATGAAACGTAAGCAATGAACACCGCCTTGTGCAAAGAAGTCTTCAGACTAAATAATGCAATGTACGGGACATTGTGCGTGTTAATTTTGTAGATGTGCTGTTCTCCATACATGGCATTGAGCTTTGACATGGAACTACTGCATGGTAGGTTCCCTCGGGTGCTTCTACACGCAGACGGTCCTTCACCATGCGCTGATGCCCACCAGTTAATGTGGCAGCTAAAAATAATGCCCGATATGCCACTTGGCGCCGGGGGCACAGGCAGTGCAGTCTCTCCATGGCAACCAGGGAGATGGTCAGCAGGGCTGTGGAAGTGACACACTGCGGCAGTCTGTGATTGGCCCTCTGCTACAGGGGCGATTCCCGCCACTGCCTTTAGAATTCACAGCAATATGATCGTGGCTTCCTTTTTTATAATCATTTTCATTCAGTTTTACATCACATGACTAATCAAATTTTATTCAAAATCTACAGTACAGTAGGTAGCACACATATTTTCTCCAATTGGTTAATAGTCCTCCACTCTCAACCTCCTTACATGTATACACGGCCTTAATGCATCTTAAGTATTCACTCCTCAAAGCATTGCCTGATAGTTAACTGTCAGGCAGAAAAGGTCCATGTGCACATCTTAATTAATACAGCAGTGGCAATCGCTACTGTTGATTTCGTGGAAAAACCTCAGCACCAGTTTTGCTATCTGAGCCCATGTGCTCCGATCACATGATGTCAAGAGACAGCGGATACAAAAAAAAAATCACATGCAGTGTCTTATGGGTGAAAAAAGAAACCTGCAGTATCAAAGCTTATAACGACAGGATCAAACTCCCCCACTAGGCCCTGACACGGCACAAGAAATTTAAATAAAATGTTTAAGGCAATATTTTTTATTATGTACACAAAAGGTTTGCTTTTATTTAAAAAAGTAAGAAAAGCAAATACTGAAAACTCCTTAAGTGTGTTATTTGAACTGAATAATGTGATGCCACAGGATTCAATCTGATAAGTTTCATATCAGTGGAGGGATTTAAATACACAACAGTGCCTTTGCGCCACACCTGAAACACAGTATATGTAAATACACAGAACAGCACTTTCTTTTGCCACTGCTCTACAGATGCGTGTGTTTTCTCCGCTTACCAGTGAGATTTCTCTGTGGAACTTGGACTCCAGGTGCGTGACGTTCTTGAACGTGTTCACGTAGAAGCCCACCCGACTGCAAAGGGGAAAGGGAAGACACAAACAACATTTGACACACTCACTCCCCTTTCAGAGAGAGACCATTAAAAATGCATCAGCTCACGAAAGCCTTAAAAGCAGGCCATATTTCATATTCACTAAATGAGAGGCCCTCATTGTGATAAATGCTCGCCTGCATTGCCTAAAAATTAGAAATTCAGAAAATGACTGCAACAGAATGCTAGCTCAAAGACCTGAAATCACACCTTTGGGAGTTTCTGAAAATATAATAACATTCTCCAAAACACACAGAGTTGAAAGATTAACTTCAAACTGAAATGAACACCACGCCAAAAAGAAGTGTTTCACTGACCACATTGACCCTATAAGCACTGACCCAGCAGTTCTTCGTATGAACGTCTGACACGTGCTTATGATGTGCCGTTACATGCGAACCATGTGTTTCAAGGCTCATGGGCATCTTCCAGATAATTATTCCCCTAATGCTCACAAATAAAAAAATAATCCCCTTTCCAAGACCATCCAAGACCTTAAACAGGGTCACTTTTGAAACAGGCAAAAAAAAAAATCTACCTCATATTAATTTTTTGTGCCATAATCATCAAAACTGTGCACTTGTGAAAGCGGATTAGAGGCATGAGCCCTGCCTCAGCACTGAAGGATGCGCTGCCATTCAGTTCACTGAGCAGCTCAGCATAGTCAGCTAGCGTTTCACGCAAAGATGACAGTGAAAACAACAATGAGAATAAAGGTTAGAAATAACAGTGCCCCTCCCCCTTTCCACATACAGAGTAGGGCTTGAGGGCTGGGGGGTGGGGGGCAGTACCCAGTCAGAGGTAGGCGGTTACGTAACCGGAGCCAGGCTGCTGTTTTCCCCGCCCCCCCCCAGCTGCCAGCCTGCTGCCCTGAGCTACCATAACGTTCCCGGCGAATATGCAGCATTTTCGAAATGCCTCAGTGACGTCACAGCAATGTTGCAAGAGCCTTAATTGTTAGCTTGGCATCTCTCTTTCGTAACACTTCTGGTTTAAGATAATATTGGCGTGTGTTGATGAGTGTATAAAATAGTAAACGCTTCGTTAGATGGGCCACTGTGTGTAGTAGCTGAGTGTTGACCTCAGCTACTACAGTAAAACCTTCATTAAAATAAGGAGCCCTGCTGTCTCTAAGCCAGAGTTCCTCTACTAAAAACTAAAAGATGTCTAGCCAGAGCGCTTTACATAGGAAACTCCAGCTATGCAAAAGAGAAGCATAAATGGTGACCAATCTTACAGGGTTTCACAGGTTTCCTATGAAGAAATAAAGAAATAAAGATAGCACTCCAGCCCCCAAGCACTGATGCTGTGTCATTTGTTTCTACCTCTCCAAAGTTTTCTACAATTACAAACTATGGTCATGCGACTGAAAATCATTTTCACACTGAATATAAAATAGTATCATAGGGATATATAGACAGGTATTGAATTTGTAGCTGTGACATTCTGTACATAATGTCTTGTACCATGAATTCAAGGGTAGCAAGAAATGAGGCTGTAGCTAATTTGATGAACACTGATGGTAATAATGATAAACGTAACTATGTTATCAGAACGCAAAAGTCATCATAATATGGTTTCATCACGCTGAGTAGGTTTAGACACAGCCAGGCTCGCGGCTAAAGAGAGAGTCATGGTCTATTATTGGGGTTTCAGACCAGACACACTACATTTACAGCAAGTGCTAATCAGAAACTCTCATTATGTAAGAGACTGAAAGCCTGTGATTGATTTAGTCTCGCAGTGAAGTGGGGGTAATGGAACACAAAGGGTAGAGCTAGCAGCTTGTGGTCAGTCTAATTAAATGGGACCCAGGCCGACAGGCATTCGTCAGGCAGACACCACTGACGTCCTTATAATATGGGACAGTGTAAATGCATCAATGAACGCAGGAAATGAAGCCCTTCATACTACCAGAAGGGAGAGGCAGAGTAATACAAGGCATAGACTAATTCATATAGAGCACCAAATGCTTATTTTCTGTACAGAAAGCTAAGCTTCTACTATATATGTGTCGTGGCTCAGGCAGGGACTCAGGCGCGGACCACGGGAGCGTCGGATTCCGAGCGTCTTTAACGGAATCGTCAGGCAGATCGCTAATCCGAAAACAAGCAGGGTCGAAAACCGGGAGACAGTCCGTGGACAGAGCGAGGATCGGGAAATCGGAGCAGGCAAGGTCGGGGAACCGGACAGGCAGGCAATCAAGCGAACGAGGCAAGGAGGCAGGCAAAAACGAGGTCAGGGTACAAGCAGGGTCGAAAAACGGGAAACAGGCAGACAGAAGCATAAAGCAAACGCGGGGACGAAACAGGCGAAAAACACTGTGACGAACTAGCAACCGGACAGGGAAAAGCAGGGAACATATAGGGCAAGGCTGACGAGGGGATGGAAAGCAGGTGTGCAGGCAATCAGGCGGGCGGAGACCGGGCGGGGAGCGGGGCAGGAAAAACACAAGGAAAACAAAAGCACGACAGCTAAGGAGGCGGAGCACTGACAATATGGGATTGCAGTGTCACTAAATGCGAAATACATATTACCAATATAGCATTTAATTTTACTTAAATATTCTCTAGGCCATTTCTACATATTATACAGCATACTGTATTTGGAAGAAGTGTTACGGCCGGCTCGTCGGACCGCAGCATAAAAAAGGGAGACGGACAAGAGAACTGACTTTCAAACAAACTACACTACAGGGGAAGCAGGGAGGTCGTAACAACAAGCATAAAACATGATGTTGAATTTCTAATTTGATGCATAAGCACATTATGTTTGTATAAAATATTGTCAAATATAAACTGTGCAAAGTATCTTGGCTGGCAGAATTCTAACAGTCTCCCTGTTGGGGCCGCATGGTGCAGAATGTTGCATCAACCTTGAACGCAGTCCCAGTGCATGCTGGTCCTCTTACCTGTCCCAGAGTTTGGGCAGCTCTTCCTGCAGGTCCACGTTGAGGTCGTCGAACACCTTCTGCGCTTTGTGGAACTCCTCCTCAGCCTGAAAGGAGAAGCAGAGCGTGTGACCACCGCCCATGGCTGTGCCAAGGGCACCCTCTGATCACACGGTAACCCCCAAAATCTGGTCCTCTACAGGCATTTAACTTGAAGTGTGATTCCCAAAAATACATGCTTACCCTGTATAGACAGTAATTCTATTGAAGAGACACAACACTCAATGTGGGAGCACAGAAATAGTGTTTGTAGATTGACATGTGTATTAGAGATTGTAAAGGTGGTGCTGCAAGGTCTTGCTGGGTCCAGAGATGTCTTGCAAAAATAGCAGCCAGCCTTCACTTTCTGTCAATCAATACTGTAATGGACAGAAATGGACTAGAGGGCTATTTATTTTCCAGAAAATATGCTTCCATGTAGAATCAAGTAGATCCTCCACATAGTCAGCAAATTGTAGCCCATATACTCAAACTATGGCATGTCCAAGAGTTAAATAATTCATTAGCATACAGGGGTTAAATTAAATATATATTCCCTGCCACTCCATTACTTGGTGGATGACATCTCTGTCATCCCAATACCCTTATAAGGATCAGTGTCTGTGTCTGGTTTGGTAAACACATTTTTTGGCTTAACACTATGATTTTCCACTATCTACATTTATTGACTTTTTTCAAAGCGTACGCTATGCGACTGAAAAATTGCAGCCTTCAGATCTCAGTTGAAAGCATCATAATATAAATTGATGCCTTTGGACTTCACAAGTACCAAATACCTTGCAAAGCAAGCCTTGACACAGTTATTCAGCGAGTTAGCTGCTGTTTTGGAGACAGTCGGTGTTACCTTGGAGATTTTGCGGTCATTTTTCATGGCGGATGCTTGCAGGGTCTCTAAATGGTGCCTGGCACTGTCATAGTCAATTAGCTTCCTGCTCCTCTTTGCGACACGATTCTGTTGCGAACAAAGGACATGGTTAGCAAAAAGCCACAACCAGTGAGATATGGATATATCCTGGCATTCTTTCTTCTGTGGTTTCCATAAAGAAGTCATTGGTGAGTCAATTATACAGTGGTTCTTATATCTGTGTGATGTGGAAGTACAATATAATTATTATGAAACTTATTACACATTGCGTACTCTACAATATAGACTACTTACTTACGAGCACAAAAAATAAAATTGCATGCATACCTCCATACACACATGTGTAGATGTTGTGGTTAAGGCTACACTAGTGTGTACTGCATTCTTAGCTAATTACACAGGTGCAATACTGTAATGTACAACATTACTCTTTTGAATACACAAGGGATTTACTATTTTTTTTCCATTGAATAAACTTTAAAATGTATTCAACAGTGTGTCCCTCTACATTACTCTGGTACGTAAAAGCTAATGACAGGTGTAGCTTACCCTATGCATAACACTTTATGTAAGCTGTTCTCGGATAATGAACAGGTAAATAAATGCAACATGAAAGACTAATTGCACAGAAAGTCAAACAGCCCATACTCTGGCTCATCCTCCACCACATTTGTTGCTGACTACACCAACTGACTGAACTAAAGACTAAACCTTACCCCAGGACTTTGATATGCTTATCTGATATGCTTGTTGGACAGGACAGTGTTATCAACATCAAAATGGAGAACATATCTCTGTTAGCACTACACTATATTGCAGTACCTAAATTAATATGTATTTCTAGTATGCTGGACACCATCTGCATTAGTATGCATTCACAAAAACTTTGGCACTACCTCAGTATGTGCTCACAGCAGTAACAGAATTCAGACCAATAAAATTCTCTTATTCAAAACAACAGCCTAAATACTATTATTTATTTTGATTTTGTCATCATATCTCCTCCTAACCCTAAAAGCTAAGGTTTACAGATAGATTTCCTTGTATTACCTGTGAGTGCTTTCCTAGGTTTCAGAGAAAGACTTTACGACCCAGATTGAAGACATTCAGTGGAAAAAACCAAACCTTGCTCCTGGAGACAGCAGCAGACATTTTTCACTTGAAAGAATCTAACAGGAAGTAGGCCACAATACACTGAGGAGGCTTTTGCAACTCGTGCTTGTTGGGAAGTGTGTGTGTGTGTGTGTGTGTGTGTGTGTGTGTGTGTGTGTGTGTGTGTGTGTTGTGCTGGGGGGGGGGGGGGGGGGGCGGTGTCTGAGACATTCTGGCACCAGTTTTAGGAGGAAAGAGAACTAAGACTGGCGAATGGTGCCGTACTTTGATGTCAGGGAACTGTGCCAGGTATGTGTCCAAGGTGATGAGGGAGGAGTCGACCAGCCTCTGATGGAAGTCCTCCCAGAGGGCATCACAGTTCTGCAGAAGGAGACACGGGAGAGCGTTGGGTTACACACACAAAGTAATAATGACCCACAACGCTGTCAAGCACAGCATTACTATTTTGGACAGGTGGCAGACATGACAAACATGAAGAAATGAAGAAATTCTCATGTTGGATGAGGCATCAGATGTACTTGAGAGTCAACTGTATCCTTGCATCTCTCAAACTACACCACAGACAACAAAAACAGTGAGAACAGGGCATGCATATGCATATGCATACTGTAATCAGTAAAAATGTGTGGGCTTAGCAAGTAAGTAGGAGATGCTGGAGCAAAAAGCCTAAACACGCCTCATCAGCAATTGAGTGTGACGGCCTTGTGATGCTTTAGGTGACAATTTCTACAGGTTCTTTGTAAAAGTAAAGGAGGCAAAGAATAATGAATTTCATTTTGCCAGCCTCTGAAGGAGATTTAGAATGCAGTGCTGTTTTGTCTGAAATTGCCGACGAGTTGCTGGATTGAGCTGATTTGAAAATAAATGCTTTATTGTGCTAATCGCAGCTCTTTTTGTACAGTTTACGTCTTCAAAACATACTGCATCATGCTTCTTTGGAATAACAAATTGCTTTAGGACATCTGGTTGTCTATGAGTGCGTCAGTTCAGGACGTCATACCAGATAGGCCATTTTACACAGACCAGGCAGAACACTGACACTTATCTAGCAATACTATATCTATGAATTAAATAAATGAACTTGGTTGACTCAGACCTGCAGATGGACTAAGTTTCTATTTCTGTGCTGTTGACAGCATTAAATAAATAGACAAATGCTAAACATGGCATTTTGCTCCCTTGAGGGATTAGGTTGGAGGATAACAACAGAAAAGCATAATGTTTTCAAAAGAAAATAAAAGGCAAATAATGTGCAGCAAAAACATGAATATGACGAAGCAGGTTTTTCACCCAAATCTTCCACCGAGCCCATCTGCTAAACACAAATCAAGACCAGAAACATGACGACATTCTGATGAAAAAATGCCACCGTGGGATACTATGGGAGACAGAAAGGTTTGATTTTTCCAGGGGCCAATCGAAACATTGACCCCTCTGGAACCGGCGAATTCCAATTCCGATGTTAATGCGAGGAGAGGGACACCGTCCACGATGCAGGAAGGGTAATTTAATTGGGTCGGAGTTTTGATTATATGCCATTTGTGATGGGCTTCATTGGTGTAAGCACTCCATTACCCACCGCAACATCCAGACCCACAGTCAGTTGTGCCCGTTCTGTCCAGGAAGCTTATCTATTTTTTGGACTGGACTGGACATTCCTGCTGAAGGGTTTTATATCAAAGTTTCCAGTTCAGCTTGCTGCGGAAGGGAGAATGTACTGTTCTGGCTACAGACGGCAGTTTTTGGGGGTCACAGGACCACAGAGCCCTGCAAAGGGAGAGGTCAAAAATCACTGATTTGATACAGTGTTTGCCAGGCTCCACTGACTCCGCCTAGCAGGGGAGCTCGGTGTCAGGCCTAAACATACACTGGGATGGACAACGCACCTCCAACATCCCTATCCAGAGTGACGTCCTGCCCAAAGAAAAGACTATATTTCCCTGAAGCAGTGGAGGCCTTACCCCCACCCCCAAGAAAGCATCATCCATCCCGCTGCGCTATGCCATGTCACCCACCTCGTGACATTTCTAAATTCCACTACTGGGAAATGACGCATGAGCACCACTCCCCTGCTAAATAGTAAGCTGGACCTCTTCCCCTTTCTCAGATACTGTGCAGTTCCAGGATTTCCCCCTGCCAAATAGTGAGCAAGACCGGCCTTCCCCTGCATATAATGTGAACAGCTAGAGTTTCTAGACAGTGACCCCGTAGCGGAGGCAACTAATCCCGCAGAGCTTTTCTATATGCACCGTCATGATTGATCTTACATTATGCATGTGCCAAATGCGTGAAACTGCGTACAGCTGGTCGTTGTGCCTTTGGGGGTTTTAGGGTGACATTGCCGATAAAACGCAGGCCAGATTACAGCAGAGTTTCAAAACACCTGACTGCAGCAACCCGTCCCCTCGCCTGCCCCCCCCCCCGCTGGCCATTCGTCCTTGAGCTCCTCACAGAATTCCTGGCAGGGGGCCCTGGAGCTGTCCCCCTTTTCGGGAACACTCTGTAAGCAGTATTAAAATGCACCCCCCACCAGATGACATCAGTTCTTTCACTATTTTATGAGGATGAAATCCTCTGGAGGCGTGTCTTCCGATGGGCAGACGATCGAGGCAGAGATGCTGCCGCTGTGGGACTGCTCCGCGCTGACTATTCTGAGATGGCCAATCAATAAAGCGCGCTCGCATTATCAGTCATTGTAGGAACACGGGCTTATCAACATTAATGATATAAATGGGCCCCTCCTTTCAACAGAGGCCAACTGCTCCTGCTAGAAAAGTCAGAGTCACTAATATGGACGTAGGCTAGAGATCAGAAACACAGATTTACCTTGACATTTACTACTATAGGTCTACTTTAATTCTATGGGTAGAGTCAGCATCAATTTAAACACAAAAGTGTTGGCTTGACATGGAAAGCACGCAGTAAGCATCTGTCTCAGTAATGATAGTATACACCTGCATTTATTAACGCCTTTCACCTCAGCAGGTTCCAGCAAGGGAGTAACTCACCCCCTCCACCACAAATATGGTGTGCCTATCTGGTCAATGCATAGGAGCTGTTTTGAGCGGGAAGGCTAAACACACATTGGTTGCAGTAAGAAAAGCAATTTTTTAACTGTCTGATTGATCCAGGGCACAATTAGATGGCTGGACACTGCTAGTCACTGGCTTGTATGGGATGGCTTGTTGGTCAATGCCATGCTCCCACATAATGCTATTCCTGAAGTAGTTAAGGAAATACAAGTGTATGTGTAAGCAATAACACAGGTTATCTGAATACTCCTAGCCCAAAGCCTAAGCCTACATCTGGACCAAATCCAGATGTAACTCTAACCCATGAACCAAACAGTCAGACCAACCCTGGTCCATTACAGAGATACATAATCACATACGCATTTAGCAGTTAGCAGCTAGCCATTAATACAGCATTTTGTGCCCACTAAATATATAGTAGGTGTGCTTGGGGAATCTGGTCAAGGCTGGTAAACAGCAGCTATTTCTCGACCCCAGTCAATTTCACCACTGCAACCCTAATCGAAAACTCAGCCAAAGCATTAAGCCGAGCAGAGCACCACGCACCTGAGAGTCCCTGGCAGAAGCCACCACAGCGGCTCCTCTTTCAGCTGAGCGTGACTCATGTAACGCGACCCCCAAGCCGAACTCACAGCTCAGCGCTGACGCTGTTCACAGGAGCGAATAGGAAAGCACTGTGTTTCACCGTACCTTTCCAACGGTCATGACGTCGTCTTTTCCATACCAGTCTGGCTCGTATACTTCATGCAACGACTCGGTCAGGTTCATGGAGGCCTGCTGCATTCCTGCAGGACAAGAACAAAGGCTAGAATCGGAGCGGGTTCACGCCCAGCTTTGGTTTACGGTGCTGATTTTGGTTTACACTGCTGATAACAAAAGGTTAAAGCTTGAAACCAGTGACAACAGTGCTGTGTCATCTGTGCTAGAACGTGCTCTCATTGTGATACATTTGAGGTCTCAGCAAAAGGACAAGAACTTCATTATATTACATTCCATTTGCTTAGCAGATGCTCTCATTAAGAGTGACTTACAATTTAGTTTGCAATTGATTCATGCTATTCATTTATACAGCTGGATATTTATTGAGACAATTCATGTTAAGCTGCTTGGTGAGTGCCCATCTCAGAATGGAACCAGAAGCCTTTGTTTGATAAGCTTTATTCCCCTCCAAAGTGAGGAGAATGTCTAACCTGAAGATACATACATAATTATTATTAATACTACATTATTAATAGTACCACTAATACTATTTGTTTACCACATGTCCCTATCCATGCTAAAATGTTGCATGTCAGTCATTAAAACAGCTGCGTATTTACGGAGGTGATTCATGCTTGTAACTGCAGTCTGTATAAGTTAACTAGCCATCATACTGCTGCCATATGCTGTAATCATCAAATACATCTGTAAAAATAAAATGCATCATAATGTTGCTCCTCCCAAAGGAACCGCTTTTTCAAAAATATACCTGTGAGAAGCTTGCAGCAGGAAGCATGTCTAAAGTGTTACAAAGGCTGATAGACCCAGAGCCCTACCAGACTGGATTCCTTTTATAAACCAGTTCACATGAATGCGACCGTCAGGACATACAGGTGATTGGACATCAGCACAAAGGTTCAGTGGCTTTTACATGTGAGGGCGGGGGAGGAACACGTTTTGCGCACGCACATCAGCAGACCCACAGAGACTGAAATCAAACGATCCGTGCCACTGCGCACAGCAACCGAGGCTGGGGAGACGGCAGATCTGAATGACACAAGGATGGGCTACGGCTACTATCTGACTGTGGGGGTGATGAGGGCATTGGGGTCGGGGGGGTGCAGGCAGATCTGCTGGGCTGAGGCACAGCTGCCTGTATCCTAGCCACCTGCCGTTCCAGGAAGCCATGATGGCCATAAAAAAAGGGGCTGTCTGATGCTGGACTGTGCTGGGTCAGGCTGATTAGCCCTACTGGCTACCACATCCTGTATGAGACCCACGCAGGGAAGTAAAGTGGAGCCTGAAAAGAGCTGTTGTTGACAGCTTCCCAAAAATAACAGCCATTGGACATCTGCTCAAACCCCCTGCAGTTGAGCTGAAACCACTCCGGAATAAACACTTTGCTGAGCTGCACAGACAAACAGAAAACAGACACTGAGCTATGTGCTGTGTGATTAGGGATGTCCCCTGGCCTCAGAGTAACTGAGCATGGCTTAAGCCGATCTTGGCTTAAGGCTCTTATGAATAAAGTATATAACAAATTTGAAAATTAAACCATCAGAAGTGTCCGATTAGGACTACTAGGACCCTAAGAAAAGCTTGGCCTTTACTGGGATGGAACAGGCTTGCGACATCCACAGAAATACTTGTGGAAAAAAAATACACAGAAAAGTGAATTCACTCAAATGTGCCTTTGACAAAGGAAAGGGGATCTCAGAACTGTACCTCAACCTCAATCTTCCTGCTCTTCTGGATAGGAACTCTCTACTATTGGAATCCTTAATGTGTACTATCCATAATATTTTACTAAATACATACAATTAACCATTTACATACAATTAACTACCCCAGATATTGAATAGCTGCACACATTAATAGGGCTTTGTAGTTGTACCAGTGATAAATAATCTGTGACCACAGTGTTGGTTGGGCAATGTTGCAGTATAAAGTTCAGCCTCTTGATTTAAGTGAAATTGACAGCCTCATAAATAAATGTATAACGATTTAACGGTTTAATGAGTCAATATATCACCTCAACCAAATCAGTGCGTCGGTGGTATTGTTGTGCAAGACAGACTTTAGATATTTTGTGTATATATATCTGTGTGTGCATGCAAGCCTGCATACATATGCTTGTACATGCGCTGCTGTTTGTATAGCTGTGTGTGTGTGTTTGTGTGTGTGTGTTTATGTGTGACATCACTTCAGATCATGCTCAGTTTGTTTTTAGCAGGAGACTCACCTTTCACAGCTGCCAGGTATGCCTTCATCTCCCTCTGCAGCCGTGACCCCTCCGACTGCGAAATACAGACAGGAAGAGCGGTTCATTTCCCAAAACACCAACCATCCAAACAATTACAAACACAGACGGCCATAACCTCAAACATCTGAAAAGTGACACTGGATATCCAATGAAAGTGGCGAGAGAGAGGTGATGGAGAGAGGTTCATTTCTGCGTAATGCTGAGCTGCTGATGAAATGGGTGACCCTTGGGCAGAGATCTTCAGTGGATCTGTTCAATCCAGACTTCCAGCATCTTTCACATAACGAGGCAAACCTTTTAGCAAGCCATGCTTGGAGTTTACAAGGAAATACCTTTTTTATTCTTGAGCTGATGCCTTCATGAGCACTGCATTTCTTGGTTCAATCCCTCATGAGGAATTAATTAGTACAGAGTGCTGCAGAAACAATTATGCAGAAACTAAAATTTCTGGTTTGAATCAGAAAACAGTTAATCAGATCCTCTTTAGTGACTACTAAAATAGACTACAGCAAATAAAACTCAATTGAAGCTGTGGTACTCGTTGTAAGGTTATATTTTGTTCAATGACAGTGTTATGTTTATGCTAACTAACTATCATTGTTCACTTCCATTTCCTGCTGTCCTCTCAGCATTCTGCATTGATTGGTAACCATTGTGCTATTTTGAGCTGTACGCCAGCAGAAGAGAGCAGCCACTGCTGTCCAAGGTCCTGAAATAAAACCAGAAACATGAGCGCAGGTGACCCTGTCCAAGGTTCTGAAATAACAGCAAAACAAAAGCAGCTGTCATTGCACAGGGTCCTGAAATGACCCTGACCACTGACACCGTCAAAACAAAAATGTCACACCACTTCACAGACCACTGGGCCGCAGGTTATATCTGACCTTTGACCCATCTGCCAGTTCTTCATATCTCTGTCCCGCTTCTTGCTAAACTGTTCTGCCAAAACTGTTCTGTTCTCTATAGCTATACCTGGAAGGAGTCTGAGGTAGAACATGTGGGTGCATTATGCATTTTAATTTCATTTAGTCCAGAATTTTTTCACTAAGTCCCTTCCCTTTTTGCCTCAAGGGTTCATTGTCTCTAAAATATAATAATCTTTTATATGTATATGTATGATTAAAGTGTTCACCTCATTTCAAAGCACTCCAGTTGGTTTGACTTTGCTGGAGTTGTTTTACGGTACAAGTCCGTAAGAGACATCAGGCTCTCCTCTCTGATTTATTTGTTTTGATGAAGACAAAGAGCAAGAGTGAAACCGGCAAGGGCATCCAAAAAGGAAAGAGCCGCCTCCCATGCAAATATAATTATACAATGATAAAGTTATACAATGACATATCATCTTTGAAAATGTTATCCTTTGGGGTGGAATTAAATATTATTTATTGCTTCATTATACAGGAGAATAAAGAGATGCCTTATGACCTTTACTCCCAGAGCACGCACTCTGTGCTTAATAATCAAGCACAACCCTTGTGTACCAGTATTTGCTGGACTAAGCAGGTGATTAAAATGCTGATGTTGCAGCTGATGTTTCAGTGGATCTTAACATAACAAACACTTGTTGTCACCCACATCCCAATAAGTCTCTGACCTTTACTGTAGAAACGGCAAACTAAACCAGTCACTCAAAAAGTGTGAAATCATAAGCAGTACGTCCACACACAGTTGTCCCACTCCTAATTTAGTGAATGAACTACATAATGACACTGACCTACACACTTGTTTCTAAGGACAGTTCAAAACCTTTCTAATTTTCTAATAACAGCTAGATTTAACCCAGACTGTGCAGTGATTGGTTTTTCAGTCTTCAGCAGAATGTCAATCGGTTAAAAATAGGCTAAATTCTATGATGAGCTGGTTCCTGCCTTGAACTCCGGGATGCGAGAACAGTTGCTACTCACTGACGATGCATCAAGCTCCAGTGCACACAAGTGCACTGTGGGTAATGTCTCCACAGTAAGGCCAAGGCACACCCCAGGCGTGGGGTGTGGGGAGGGAGTGAAGTGGGTGGAGGGTAACACATGGCAGCAGATTTTTGCAAAGCAGACATCACTGTTCTGGTGTTGCCATACAACAGAGAACAAAGCTGCCGCATTCAATTAATATATCATGGAAATAACAAAACAAATCCCACAATACAATCTTTATTTATTGAAATTGGTCTTCTGCTTTACCCCTTACAATAACCTATGGTTACACTTTCATCCTCAGACTGCTGCTAACTATACAGTTGATAATGTATATGTTATAATATAAGAAATGTTGTTCGAGTATATGCAACACTATTAGGTATAAGCGTGATACAATTTGCTGTCATTTTGGAACTGATCATATCTTGCTGTTTTTTTTCTATCTCGCTAAGCCCCATTTCTGAGATATTCAACAACCCTCAATGCTTTCACTGCAGCAGCCTTAACAAAGCATTTTGGAATGACGGCCCGCCTCCGTATCGGGTCAGATCGGATCTCTACACGCTCTGTGGCATGAAATAGCTTTATGTTTCTTTCCCATTTACGAAAGAAAAACTGTCACTCGTGTTTTTTATTGCTTTCTCTTCTCCAATCCTGCTCTCTCTCCTGCCACCGAGCCAGCTCTAGTCACTGTGAGCAGAACAGCTGCCTCTAGACTTCCCCACAGGCCTGGGAGAATGCGGCGGTGATGGAGCCGCACTGCGATATGGAAAACGGCAGACTAGCCGGAGGAACTGCAGCAACCCCATTGTTCTAAGCACCGCACAAGTGCGCTGGGAGCTCTGAGGGTATGTCTAAAATGTATGAGTTGACCTATTCAACAGCATAAAAAATGCAAGAGAGCTGTCTAGACACAAGGTCTACAAAAGCCAAATGAATAAACCTAATCTATGAAGGAGGAGAGAAAAATCTAGTGAAAACGGTTAGACGTGCAGAATTCGTAATTCAGCTCTATTAAGGGCATTTACTTGGCACATGTTTATGCCCAGTATGCTGTATGTACAGCAAAACATACCCTGTATTTTGTGCATTTTAATGATTATAAAATTGTCATATTCTTGAACTTTAAATATAATACAAAGCTCCCACAGACATACATAAAAGAACAGAGGCACTCTGAGATGAGAAGTACCCTGATGTCCTTCGAAAATACATTAAAAAAAGAAATAAAATGACAACTCAATGTTCTTAAAAGGTGAATCACTGCTAGCATCTTTATGTAGCTCCATGCGATTACAGTGCAGTTCACCGAGGTCTTTCCAGAAATTTTTTTTTTTCCACCCGGTCTGCCACGGGTTCTGTCCAACTCACGTGACCCTTGTCTCCCCTGCTGTTCTTGCTGTTCGATAATTGAGCTGGGAAAACGGGGGGCAGCTGATGAAACCGAACAAGGCCGGGCGGGATAATGAATTGGCTTAAATTGAATGAGTAATTTCGGATGAGGGGAAATTTGGTCACGGCTCACAGGCGTGACGCCTCCAACGGGGGTTGGTGCGGCAACGTTGGCCGCGTGCCCCCACCCCCTGCTCCCCCTCTCACGTGGCAGATCACGTGGTGATGAGATCTGTGACAGAGAGAGGTGGGCATACAGACAAAGAGCAGGAAATGCCTTACCATGACTTTGCACTCAATTTGGCTCCACAGAGGACACACACACAGCAATAGCATAACATAGCATAGCACAGCAATCAACTGCCTATTGACACAGGTTCACTGACGGATCAATTTAAAAGGGATATCTGTCTATTTGTACCTCACTCATACAGGAAATATGTGCTGTATTGTCTGCTCCCCTTTAAACAATGTCCCTAGCAATACAGATTCATACAGATATGAATATATTTTGAGCAAACTTTCATGAAGGCAGCCTCATTCATATTTAGAACAGCAACGTCCCTCTAATGATTCAAACCAATGACCCACAATTTCATTAATCTGGGTTACAAAAACATACATAATTGAATCCTATAAACCACACAGCACACTCTGTTTTAATGATTGCTGCTTTACATTCACAGAGCAAGCCTGGCAGCCTCAGCAAATCTGTGGCAGTTGAACATAATGTGCTTTTCAAGGCCCTACGAAGCCGAAAGAGGTGAATCACATTACTCTGCAGTACCACCGAGGGATCTCAGAGTTACAGCTGCAGAACCGCCTGAACCGTCTGCCTGAAACTCTCCAGTAATTCATTACAATTATAATTCGCATTGATTCATTCAAAATAATGACTTTTTAAATCCTCTCTGTGCTGCTTTGGGCTCATCCCAGGAACGAAGATGTGAAGACAGAATAAAGGCATATCTGTGGTGGCCTGTTGTTAGAGTGCTGGATGGCTCTGGGATGACATTCTGTGGGGAAAACCCTTCCCCATTGCTCTTTAACAACGGAACTTTCTGGAAACAAAAAAACCAAAGGGTGTATCTCATTTATTAGCTGTACTAATGTTGTGGAGTCCAGAGTTCCAGAGCTTCCCAACTCGTACAGCCTATGTGAATTTCACTTCCCATTAGCGCTAGTGCAAAAGGTTGCATTGCTTTTGACTGTTAATCTCACCTCAGATGGGTTGATGGAACTAAGCTGGTTTACAGCACTGCTATTTGAGTGGGTTTGAAGGTTTCCACTCAGCTAAGACGTGAGACACCATGTCTGCATCTAGGTATGTTCTATATAACAAGTGGCTCTCCATTAAGCTGCAGTTATCATTTATTAATTAGACCTTCATATTAAATGATTACTCAATAAGTGTTTGGAATTCAAACCTTCTTGTTGAAATTGAAATTCCATTAATTTTTTGGCATTTAGCAGACCTTCCTATCCAGAGCAACTTACATTGGTTACAGTTTTTTTCCATGTTACCCATTTATACAGCTGGATATACTTGCTGAGGCAATTCTAGGTTAAGCAACTTGCCCATGGGTACAACAGCAGCGCCGCAGTAGGGAAACGAACTGGCAGCCTTTCAGTTCCGAGTCCTGCTCCTTACCACCACTCCTCACCAAATGACAAACAACAATAAATGACAAATAACACTACACAACCAGCCCTTACAGAGCAGATTTATGAATGTCCAGCACGGGCACAATGAACACCTTCCCCGGGTTTTATTCTGTCATTGAACAAGCGCTCTGAGAGGAATGGAGTTGACGCTGCTCCCGGAAGCTATCTGCTCAGCACAGAATTGATCCGTCTGACACAGGCCCCACGTTCCTGCTTCACTCCAGCCTGGAGCGCTGCCCTGGCTAGGAGTGGGCGGGATTTTCAGCCCACGGTGGTCTTTCAGATCGTGCTTCGCCGCGGCGGCAGGGGAACGATCGCTCAGCCAGCAGCTTCTCGCGAAAAATCGCAGCGTGTTAGTGCAGCGTGGCGCAGCGCATCAATCCCGGTGGCTGCTCCAAGGCGTGCCCAAACGCCCACTGTATTCAAACGAGCAGCAGACAAGCTGGGTTTAAGAAACCCCTACTGAGCCCGTTTGATTCTGCAGAACAGAAAGTTGGAGAAAGCTAGGGCCAGACTTTAGAGGCATTACTAAACGCACCAGGACTTTCAACTGCCAGTACAAGATGAGTAGCGTCGGTGGTGATGGTGGAGGAAGGCAGGTGGGGGGGATAGAAGTCATTGCTCGAGAGTGTGCAGTGACATCACAGTGATGGGCCACTTAACTGACTGACAGAGCCATTAATCCGCATTAGCATTCTATGCCCGCAAGTGCAAATCAGCATTGGCCGGATCTGTCATGCTAGAGAGTCTGTGGTGGGATAAGAGAAGGGAATGAGGGGGTGGGGGTGTGGGTGTCCTGCACATTACCACAGTTGGGCCAGGTGCCTAGGGACTGACTCCTCGTCACACTTGTGCTAGAGAGATTGCACTCGATAGGGCAGGATTGCCTCTGCTATACTCATCAGGTCACTCTAATGCTAACCCTCTGAATCGGCATTTGACAGTTAAACCTACGGAATGTGTTTGGTTGGACGTACTAAGAAGACACCAAGACGATGGCCTGTACCATATTGATCGATATGCTTTTTGTACATTCAGCCATCACACTGATATTCTCTAAGACTGTTCTCTTCAGACAGAAATGCTGTTTGCCCTTTAGAAAAGCAATGCCTAGCCCGAGCTGTTCGAATATGCAATACACACATGCACACACACACACACACACACACACACACAAACAGACACACACTTCCAAAACGGAAGACTGCAAATCACTTCCTCATCCTGTATCTTCTCTCTCTCTCCTCCTGACAGCAAAAAATAAAAGAGAAATTCAGCGTACACCTTGTCAAAATCAAGATTAATGCTTTGCAATGTGATCCAATTTTAAACAGCTTCAGGCAAGCAGAGATCAGTGAAATAATGAATTCAGCTACACTTCAGATTGGTGTCTCTGTCTCCGCTGCCTGAAGGAATAAAACAGAAAAGTAAAAGCATTTTTTATTATCCGTGCATTTCTCCCCACAAATTTAGTTAACTATTGTGAAGGGCACGTGGATAGGTACAGCTGAAATTTCTTAACAAGCGGCACAAGTTTACTTTCTCTCACTTCATAACGTCTGAAAATAAAGGCTTTCGGGGGAGATTATAACGATCAAAATCCTTTAGCAAATGTGATAATTGAGAGAGTCAGAACAACATGCCAAACCTATTTACTCTCCTGTTTTCTCAGAATCACAAATGGAGTTAAATACAGGTGGTGAATAATTAGCTTTACTCAAATGAGGAGTGGTTATATTCGTGCAACATTTTGCTACAGTTAAATCAGAGCACTGGAAGACCTCGTTTTCAGCAAAGTTAATTAAAAAATAACAATGGCGAGAACATCTTTTCCCTGACACGGTAGAAGGATTAATGAGAGTGGATTTACTGTGCCCCTGCAAAAAATGATTTGCAAAATTTGAATCATGAAAGTTTAATTTCTTGGGAGTGTGTCTGAAAATAAGTAAGTTTCAGCAAATCACGGTATTTTTCACTCATATGCAGCTGTGCCCATTTGTGGCAGGAAAAACAGTGCGTGATTGACATTTCTTTGTGTTAACAGAGGAGTGCACACAGTAAAAGGCCTCCTGTTTTCTTTGCAGTATATGTCTAAACAAAGTATGATAAGCCAAAAGGTGACTTTTTAAACCCAGTTTTCTGCTTTAGGCTTATGCTTAGGCTAAGCAATACATTTATCATAAATGTGTGTGTGTGTGTGTGTGTGTGTGTGTGTGTGTGTACGTGTGCGTGTGTGTGTCTACATGTGTCAGTCTATCCTTGTATATATCAGAGGTGCTGTCCAGTTAAGCTGTCCAACAGATTTTCACTGAAACCATGGACCACTGCCAATTTTGATGAATCATGGCCTGGGCAGCATCTTAAAGGGCAAACAGGACCGATCTAGAAGATACCAACATGCTCATCGCTTCACATGTACATCCAATTGGAGCTGGGGTTTGTTTGTAAGATTCTGAGAAAGCATTTATAAATCAGAGTCAAGAGAAAGTGTTTATGTGAGCTTCACCATGCATACACCAAGTAAATGGCAACATATACCTTCACATGAATACATGCGCAGACATCATACAACATATAAAGAGGATGTGTTCACAAATGCCTGTTATGTTCAAACAAATATTTCTCCTGGGCTTTATTGTCTCACAGAACCACACTGTGAAGTGTGAATACATTATCTCAGCTTTGAGCATGGATGTTGGCCGATGCATCGTCTGGACTCACAAATGGCTGGTGAGCAACAGTATCCTAACAGAGAGGCAGACCACACCCTCTGGGTGGAATTCCCTTGGCAGCATCTCATTCGCTGTCTTTTCCCAGATTTGCATAAACAGGGGAAGACCCTCCCATAGGCGGGGGTGTGGGGGCGGGTGTAAACATGCTCTCAGGTCTCTGACAGCATATTCTTAGTGGATCCATTAACTGCAGAATGACTTCAGAAGAGCAGGCTCAACCTCACTGAAAAAATATTCCACTGACAACTGAGTAAGTAGGAAGACTGACATTACTAAGGAAAGACATGGCACCAGCTCAGTCCTGACTAAATAGACTAGATAAATACACTAGGACACTTAAGCACATCAGTTTAGATCAGACAAATCCACATTTTTTTCTTCATACTAAAAATAAAATACAAATTTCTTTCATTTCCCCCAGTTCTGTCCCCTTTTTCGCCCATTTTCTGTCCCAGTGGCTATCAGCTGTGCGGCTGCCGCAGTAATGCTTGCTGGGACGGCACCGAACTGATTAACGTAATGGGTTTACTGCTTCCTCAGGAGAGCACAGGGAAGCACTGGATTCTCCAGGCCCAGCGTCTGCTAGATAAAGCTACTCTAATCGGGATTACAAAGGACAGTGGGGGAGGCAGGGATTATATTGCCTTTTCCTCTCCAAACACATGCATTTTTTAAAGGGGATACCTCTAGACCCAGAGTGCTGACTTCAAGCACTAGAGGCCTGAGTGTGCTGTATGCTGATCACTGCTCAGACCTCAGTACTTAATCAGTTCGTTAGCATACTCAATGTATGAGCTGAATGATTGTCAACAATTACAACACTACTATTCCTCTTCCTCCTCCTTCCACTACCACTACTACAGCTACTACTACAATAATACAATAATAATAATAATAATAATAATAATAATAATTTATCTTTGTCAATCACATGTCATCTCTTGAGATTTTGCTAGTTCTGTATACTCCACACATATTTTACCGCAACATATTTAAAGTGAATGTATAGAGCTAATTAAAAAGGGGCTAACTAATTAATTCAGGGATATTGACTGGGAAAAAAAGCAGCATATGCACTTCCCTCAGGGAATTTAATTAGACAACCTTCTGATTCACTCATGTTATTCATTTCATAATATGCAACATATTTCATGAAAAGCTGAAATCATGGAGCACAGAGCATAGCCTGGCCAGCAATATATCAAAGTAATATGTTTCTGTCTAACAATTGACTTATTATTATTATTATTATTATTTTTATCAAGATTTGTAGGTCCATTCCACAGTCCTGCACTTTCACTGTCATCCAGACAGCACAGGAAATCATGAGTGAGTGTGGGGGATGGGCTTATCTCCTGGCAACAGCCTGTTATCAAGAAGATGGGGCAACAGAGAGGCCGTGATAGCACAGTGAATGTTAACAGCAGAACGGTGACAGAGCGGCTTTCAGAGGGGAAATCGCTGATTAGGTTCTCTTTGGATTTCAATGCGTGAAAGAATCTGGAAGGTGGATAGGAGCGGGGACATGCATTTTCTAAAATGTGCATGTTCTGCAAATGAATCTTAATGATTATGTAGCACAGAGAATGTGGTGGAAGTAATTTCGTGTGTGTGGCGTAACTTTAAAGACATCGCACAGTAATTAAAATGGCTATCTTCTAAAATCCTGCCATTAGATATGGCTAATCCCAATCGCCCAGGCGCTGTGTCAGTTCTACTGCCTTCATCTCCTTCCTTATCACTCCATCCTCCTTCAGTCTGTCTCCTCTTCTCTCCTTCCTCACTCGTTCCTCTTCCTCCTCCATCTTTTCTCATATCTCCTCCACCCCTCAAGGTCTCCCTGTTCTCTGTTCCTCTGTCGTATTCCATATCCCCCCCCTTCTCCATTCCCTTCCCTCTTTCTCTCTGTCCTTCCCTCTATATCCCGCCCTCTCTGTGTCTGGCCCCTCCCCTCTCGCCCTTTGCCCCCTGCCCTCTGACCGCGCTGGCTGAGCGACACCTGTCCCTCATGTGTACACGCGAGGCCTTCTCGCGACGCATTAGCTGCTCCGGGAACAGCAGGGATAATCCCAGACTGTAAACACGAACAGGTGGCCAACACACACGCCCCACTCGCTTGTGCCTCGCGTCTGCACTTCGGACTTGGACTCCCGCTCTTTGTCTTCAACTCCTTCTGCCGCGAGAGCCTTTTCCCATTTGCCACAATTCCATCTGAGGGAGACCATAAGCTGTGCCCATTCTAGAGTGGAGGTATAAGCTTTTATGCATTATTGTGTTTCTCTCACTGACCTTTTGGAAGCTGTAAGCACATGAAATCCTCAATCCAAATCAGTCATACGTATGATTTGAAAGCACATATAGTATGAAAATATGCGAGACAAACACTCATCTCTTTGCCACACCTGCCCCTTTTTTAATCCACTAACAGGTTTTGTTCTGTCCCTGTAGGTGCCTTGTTGAACAAGAGCCAGAGGAGCGGGCTGGGTTGGACTGATAAAGGCAGCAGCTGAGAAACAGATATAGGCTGGCTTGGAACAGTGTCCAAAGTCACGGAGGCTCCACTGGGTCTGTGAGCAAAGCAAGTGACCGACAGCAACCGAGATCAACCCACACCTGGTTCCTGCTGAGGCACTCAGATATTGCTCATGCTCTTACCCCCCGTTTCTGATTTTCATTTCAGCTCAGGTCTTAATTGCTTGAATGGATCACATTGTGTGGATAGTGACTGGAATCACATGCTATCTTATCTTAACCAATCGATGAACTGCTGAAAATAGATGGATCATATTTCTTCATTCTGACAAGACCTAACCACTGCTGGGCCACTGCTGACATGAGATACCACTGAAGTCCCAAATAAGAGATCAAATATTACTACAATCACAACACTTTCCTTCCATTAATCTCACCATGGATATATCACCTGAACAGCTGATCTACAGTATGTCTTTCTTTGATCTAAATTGATCACCGAAGAGTATGTTGATGGCTCTGTGCTACAATACCCAGCGGCCCCCGTGACAAATAGCCAAGAAACGATTCTGCCCCGGAGAAATTCTCACCATCTAACAAACAGCTACAGTTATCATTCTGCAACATTTTCGCCCGTTTCTTGGACAGCTTTTCAACCTACCCTGCCAACTGCACGGCATTCTCACAGTGCACGAGTATTAGGTTGACACGACGTTACTGTAATGTTGCGAGACAGCTAGGCAGTGAAAAGGCCTCACCTCCTGCCTCTTGAAGTTCTGCACACACTGCTCAAACTGTTCATCTTTGGTCTCATCCGCCTTCCCCAACTTCTGCAGCACCTGAAAGAAACAGAAAATATGGTGAGATGATGTGATGAAGCACATTCCCCATCCCCTTACTGTCAAAACACTCATCTAAAATGGAAACCTGAAACAGTATGTGAGATATCTGGCAACAGCAGTTTCTGCATAATCTTACTTAATCAACAACCCTAAATTTCAGTTCTGTCATTTATTATACCTGAATCCACCATTTTTCTCATTTGTTTAGTGTCTTTGCTTGGTGATATAAAATTCCAACATGAGAATATGAGAATATGAGAGAACTAGTGAAACTGAGGACAAGGATCTGAGGAACAACCCCTAGACTTTGGCTTCATCCACGGCCCTTATCCCTTACAAGCCCTTTTGGCTTTTAAATAACATCTGAGCTGTAATATTATCAATGTGATACTAATTGAATCGAAATTTCAATTCGGTTCATTTCAGATAAATAATTTCAACATCTCAAAAGTCACATCTCCTGAAAGAGTTACAAAAATTTTCTGTGAGGTGAAGAAACACTATCTTAAAAACAACAGAAGGCAAAATGGCAGCCAGGAGAGACCCTGCTGAGTCTCGGGTGCATTTGGGTGCACAGCGCACCCTCCTCACAGTTAGCAGTGCTACAATGGTACCTCAGGGGGCCAACGGGACCCAGCAGTCTGATTTATTTTGCTACCTGTTGCTCTTTTCTCCATGAGAGCTGCTGTGTGATGGCTGAACTTTTATTCAACAGTCACCAACCTCACCAGGGCACCAAGCTCAGGCAGACACAAGTATATACACACACACACACACACACACACACACACACACAGCTTCTCTCCAATCAAAACTCTCTCTCTCTCTCTCTCTCTCTCTCTCTCTCACACATACACTCACACAAACATATGTGCACGCGCGCACACGCGCACGCACACAAACACATGCGCACACACACACACACGCACACCCAGCTTCTCTCCAATCAACACACTCTCTCTCTCTCACACATACACTCACACAAACACATGTGCACGCACACACATACACACACACACACGTGTGCACACGCACACACACACACAAGCACATGCACACAGATACACACACACACACACACACACACACACACACACACACACACACACACACACACACAAACAGATCCTGTCCAATTAGCACACTGACACACATGCACATACACCCAGCTTCTCTCCAAACACTCTCTCTCTCTCCTCTCTCTCTCACACAGACACACATGCTCGCCAATCAACACTCTCTCTCTCTCTCTCACACACACACACACACCCAGAAGCTCCCCAATCAACATGCTCATGCACACACAGATCCTCTCCAATCAACACACTCACACACGTGCTCATTATATATAATCAACAGCTCGTAGAGGGATGTTATATGAGCACTAATAGAAGAGAAGGACCAAACAGACCAAATACAACTGTTCAAAAGCAGCCAGTGTGCCACTAATTGCAAGCACAGCCATCTCCTTTAAGAAATATTAGCAGCTCATCAAATTTCATCATCCCTCCTCAGCAAATACTATAGATGCTCTGTTTTAAGCCCTGAAACAGACACACAGCCATCTAAGAGGAAATCTTCCCTACAACAAACAGTACTACTACTGTTTTTAATTTAACATAGAAACCTGTTTTGAGAACAAACTATGTTTATTTCCAAAGCAGCAATAGTCATAATTGTGTCATTCTTATGTCTTTCTGCACATGGTTTAGTCTTACTGCTATGCCTAGGTTTTTGTTCCTGTGTTGTGGTATACAGAGTTGTAGAGCAGACGTATATATCTTTAAATGGCGTGGCGCTATTTACAGTAAGCTGTTTGCGAAGTGAAGTGCGAAGCTGTACCTGCATTAAATTTAATCAGTAAGACAGCCTTTAATATTGACTCATAGCAGGGCTCCAAATCTGAGCGAATCTAAGTGAAGTCCAATCTAAGTGAACAACACATCCACTATAATTAATGAAATATTGCTTATGCTCTGCACTGTTCTTATGTAGTTAGATAAACCGCATTATTTAATAGCTTAACAGACACCCTTAACCAGAGTGATGTATATATCAGACCTTTTAACACATTACCAACTGTGTGTTATTTATTCAAGTATGTAAAGCTCTTTAACTGGCCAAGAGGCACAATGGCAGTGCCTCACTAAAGGTTTGAACCAGCAATCCCAAATCGAGCAACAGACAATTAAGTGCTCCTTTGCGCTTCTGGCCAAAAGTGAATGAACATAAATACACACAAATCCCAATGAAATATGCAGTAAACAAGACATTAGATCACCAACAATTATATCTGAGAGCTGCGTCCATTCTGCCAAATGATCTGGGCACAACTCATCCTTCACATTAGATGCCTGTTGACATTCGGTCTCCTGTAGGCTAATGTAGATTGGCAGGAATGCAAAATGTCAAAGGTAGTGCTTCACCTCCATTCTTACACTATAATTTTCCTAGCACTGTAATTGCCTTAAAGTACAATTTTACTCTCTAATGGACAAGGAGACATTAGTGACAGAATTAGACTCTGTTTTTTTCATATGGTGCACACAAAAACAACTTCGCTGGCCTCCTGTGAAGCACTTCTCATTTCTCATGCAACACAGCTCCTTACAAAATCGGCTCTAAGTAAACGTGTTTAAGAATGTCTTTCACATGGAAGGCCTACCATGCTCTAAGGAAATCAATTTTCAAAATTCACAAATACGAACTGCTTCTAAAACTAAAGCACTTTATTTATGATTTCATCAAAAACACAGAGACACAATATTGATGATTTTTCAATGGGAAAACACAGTATGTATTTACTATAAGAACTACATTGTATTGCCTCTTATTTCATTTTAATACTTTAAAAAAAACATATTTAGTCCAACACTGTCACCAGGCAGAAAACATCTTGCCAGAAAAAGTGAAGGCATGCCACAGAAAATGAAGTTTAACATACATTTTACTGCAGAGTCATATGAATGATATTGAAACATAAAAGCTGAGATTTAATATTTCTTCTCGCAACAGCAATGCATTTGTATGTGATGGTGGACACCATTACTTCTTTAAGGTTCTTCTTTCATACTTAATCATTAGTTTGTGACTTTTAATTGAGCTGTTACAATCCTTAACATATTATTTTTAACATCTGTAACCAAAAACATCCATTCACTGAAAGAGAATGAGACCACACGAAAGAGTTACAGCAACTGAAAAATCACTATGTTTTAGTCAGACAGGAAACTTACAAAGGGATCCAATCATTTTCAGTATTGTTCAAACACCCAGCACACTTGACAGGCTCAGACTCAATTCCAGGCCACTATGCCACTTACCACCAGAGCGGCAGTGTAGCATAGTGGTAAGGAGCAGGATTCATAACCGAAAGGTTGCTGATTCGATTCCTTGTTGGGGCACCGCTGCTGTACCCTTGGGAAAGGTACTTAACCCAGAATTGCCTCATTAAATACCCAGCTGAATAAATGGATAATATGTAAAAAGTAGTACCCTGTGTAAGTTTCTCTGGATAAGAGCACCTGTTAAATGACAAAATGACAACAAGCCTAAAAAACAGCAAAATCCATCTCCTTTCAGATGAGGAGAAAATACAGAGAATAAATGTAGACAATAAAAGGACAAACAAGGCACTCATTTTGACATTTATCTGACACAGAGCTATAGAATAGACTGAACACTATAGGGGCTGACATCCACATATATAAAGTATCAATTTCACTCCCATCCATTAAAATAGATGTACAAATCTGTAGCTGAGTCTCTTAGCCATGTTATATGCCTGATCAGAAACTCCATTTACATTAAGATATGACTTAATACGATTATGAAATGATTCTGTATTTTTACCTGCAAAATAACAATTCTGGATTGCCATAAAAAGCTGCTGTGATTCTAGAACAATGTATATCAACATACCCCCCCCACCCTTCTGGATGTCTGCTCACAATGCTGGAAGCATGTTGAGTTTTGCTGCCATTCAAGCAGTACACCTCTATGTATGTCAAAATGACACAGTAGAACATGACTGCTGAATGGGAGCTGTCACATGGTGTGACGTACGGAGACAGAAATTGATCTCCAGGCACCGCTTGCTATACCCTTTCCATAGCAACGACCCCATGCCAGTTCAACGCAGCCTCTGAGGCAAACGCAGAGGAAGGAGACACTGAACACTCAGCTCTCCTGCATTATAGCGCAAGCTTGTGTAAAACAGGATTGCACTCCTATAGTAAGCTTGTGGCTCCCATTTCTCTGTTATACAAGATCACAACCTGGTCACTGCAAGTTAGTGTACAATTTACAATCTAAATCTGTTGATTATTTATCCCAGCTACTGTATTATACTGTAAGAGGACTGTATCATCTTATGGTGTAAATTCTCTGCTTTGAGAAAACCAGACAACTACACCACCTTTCCTTGGTAACATGGTAACTTCTTAATATGTTAAACCCATTCATATAGTTTCACTGTAGCAAATCAGGCGGGTTCACATGGGAAACAGCAGAAGAACCATTTCAAACCTGCAATGTAGTGATGGCATTTCAATGGTTTGAACCACAACCCTCCATTCTAGTATGGATGTGATCAATTTCAAGCAATTGCACGTGTCCACTGGGCTTGGACCTCTACACACAGGAGCACACTGTAGGATCAGAGATATACAGATGAACGGCATTGCTAATGTCTAACATTTTAGAGGGGTCACAGCGGCAGGAGGGCAGGGGCTGGAAATCTATACACACTCGAGACAGGAGAGTGAGGTCATCATGTGCCATCAATCATTTACTAATTTGAGCCAACTATCCTATTTTGCCATAGTCAAATCTGACGCAGTCAAGTCTTTTGATTTGTGCAGTTTGCTAAATTTACTCCAACTAGCATCCTCCCCCTTATCCTGACCATAACTCCAGCCTCAACTCAAGTCAAACCTTTTAAACCCTTATCCTCACCTCAACCTCAAATCTAACTACAAACCAACACTAACCCTGACCACAAATCTGTCCTGCACCTGCTTATAATTGAATAGTACCACTACTACTATTTACCAACTGTATAATCACGGGTAAATATCAACTTACTGAAATATAGTGTGACCAAAATAAATAAAAAATACAACTCAAGACAAGCATTCACCTAGCTGTGGCTGCACCCATATGGAGTTGCTGCTAAGTACAGTATGTGTCATAACTGCCGCACAAAAATAACCTGTTAATGCAAGGCAAGCTAAGTGATGCCATTGGGTTGGTCAAACGGCACTAAAATTTGCCATTTGCTGAAATTTAATCAGCTTAATACCTGTATTATTTCAAAGTGGTTATAAATTTTGAGCATTGTATGCAATTCATTCCACTTTAACATGAGTCACTAACACTAATGGAAACATTACTGATGCTTGCCTCACAAATTACTTTCACCAGGGGCAAATAAGCTTGTCTAATCGAGCAAGAAATAATATGGTATGACAAAGGTATTGTTAGTGTGTAAGCTCTGGCTCTCATCCTCAGTGTATGTCAACCGGAGTGCTGGAGGCTATGTGAGTTTCTTCATCTTTTACCTTGTTTCCAGCCGGTGATCAGCTAGCTGCAGCTGTGGTAACATTATGTATGTGTTCTCCTTCGCTTGACTTCACGCTGTTTCAAAGATGCTCTTCCTGAGCATCTTTTTATATAAATTTTGTCATTACATATTTCCACAAGCATTGCTTAAAAAAAAAAAAAACAGCTAAAAATGTGTTCAAATATAATGGTGAGAATACTTACCCAATGCACTACCATACACACTATAAAACTAATGCCATGTATGGCAAATGCTTTTACAGTTCACATGAATTTTGCATTTTTACACAAAGAGAGATGAACACACAAATATTACCACGAGTTTACACAGTTTCAAGTTTAACATCTCATTCGAGTGAGGTGGTGGCAGACGACCTGGCCGTTGCAAAGTTTATTTGCTTGTCTGTGTGTTTGAAAAGGCCAATGACTAGGTGAGCAAACGCTGGCTCTAGCTGACAAGTCAACGTCACGCCAACGACACAACGGAAGCAGACATGCAGTTGCCCTGGTGTCTTGATGTGATTAGAGCCACGGGCCAGACATGACCATGACAACGTCAAGCTATCAGACCATAGTCAATGACTCATTCTGGTTTTTGTAGATGGGGTGGTCAATTTGTCAATGACAAATGTAGCTAATTATAATCTTGATGTTCCATAGAGTCTCTATTCAATTCAAACACAATGTGCTCACATTTTCAGTAATTTCAGTAACTACAAATGTTATAATGCATTGGAACCCACTAAAATAGACCTGCTTCAAGTCTTTCTTAAATTCATTACTCAGAGCTAAGGAGTGTGTTGAGCTTATACTGAACAGAGGTGTAAAAATGGAGATAAAAAGCCTAGTCACTTTTATTATTGAAGAATATTTTAATGCCGTTTCAATGCCTGCTGAACTCATTGCATTAGAAACGGGAGATGTAACATTTACAAAAATCCACCCCCCAAATTTTAGTACAAAGTAGCACAGCAGTTCCATTGAATAGAGGTCTTAGATTACACCGGTACAGAGACGGGCCACGTAGACCACACCAGCACTAATGTACATGACAACAAATAAGAGACAGATACATTCACCTGAAATAGTGGAATCAACAGAACAGGCAAATCATAAAGGCTATGCCTTCATTCACTCTAAACTGCCAAGGCCATGTCACAGTCAGGTGTTCCTTTTTTTCCACCAAAGATGGTTGCCTCCTTTGACTGTACTGTGTGATGAAGTATTCATCTTCCTGAATTTGCAGAACAAAAAGTGCTTCATATAAAATCTAGGTAATGTGTGCTTTCAAAAAAGGGTACAAGGCTTCCACTCAAAAGACATATGAACACATCTGAGGATACTTCTCTAAATAGAGAAGCCGGGCTCTGACTCACATCAAGACAACGTGTAAACAAACAACAAACAAGCAACGTTGTTGCAAATTATTAAACCTGCACGGTCTAACCGCAGAACAAAAATATTACATATAGCAATTCATCACTTTCAGCACTCCTTCAGTTAGTCTCCATGAATACACCACAACATGTTGCTTTTCTTGATTTAATTCCAGAAATATCCTGCCCTCCCTATGCGTTTTGTGCACTTCTGTGGCAGCAGCTGCCATGTCGCGAATGATGGGCCTTCACTTCTACCTGCAGGGATTCGTCTGCAGTGAGCCAGCGTCAAGGGGACGTTGTCTCCTGCAGCAGAAACGAAGAGAACATTGCTAACCACGGCACTGTGGGTATTTTAGGAGCAAAATCGATTATGCCAAAGAGTGACAGGAAGTGTCGCTCGAAATGTCACACTTGCCTTACTCCATGCGCATTTCAGCGCTGTCCGTGCCCTAGCCACACGTCCTAGCTTCTTGACAGACACTCAAACGTGACATAGTCACAGTCTGCTGTGTAGGAACGTGCTGAAGCTTTTGGCTGCAGCATCAATCTAGCTGCTGCTAAGATGGACAATGTGACACAAGGCAGTGGACTGCTTTGACTTCTTACCCAGGGGATGAGGAACAGTCTGGGAGACTCATTCATTCCCACAGTCTCATTCATCAAACTGCAGGGTACTGGACCTCTAGGTGAGGAAGTTTCATCATGTTGCTGTTATAACTTAATCCATCTGTGATAGGAGTCCACAGAAAAGAACAGAGTGACAGCGTTTCCTTGTTTTTATGTAAAAGAATAAAAAGATGCCTTCATCTTAGGAGTAGGAGGTGAGAACAATGTTAAAAGAAAACAAAGCAGTCCTCTCACAGCTCTCTGTGTTCCGCAGTCACACTGTCATATTCACTTTGACACGCCCTCCCCCCTGTCATTTACCGTTGCCGTGACAATGCATCCGCAACGCATTTTACATTACTGAGGACGAAACCACTGGAGTAAGTTTATTCAATGTGGGCTTAAAAAAATAAATACCAGCTGCAATGCAGACTGATGTTCTGTGGCAGCAAAATTGACCAAATGACAACAGCTTGGTCGGATCACTGCGTGGTTAATAGACTTTGAGAGACTTGATTAAGCCTGACTAAATCTTATCTTGTGAAGCAATGTGCTCAATTTGGGAGCAACAGCAGGTATTTAGATCAGGTTTGATTTCGAAAAAATGGAAACAAAATCAATATGCCGACAAGGAGAAAAATCCTCAGCATGTCAAACAAAAGGTCAATGTTTTGTGCTCCAATATTTAAATTATTAAAAATGTGGGACTGACTTAATAACATAAGCTGAGCACTGTTTCATAAGTACACATCACAGACAAGCGCTTAAGTTTGATCAGTGGAGTCTTCGAAAGAAGCTTCTCAAAATAACCTCCGTTGACCTTCCCTGCATTTTCTCCAGGAAGCATATAAGCACAGCAAGGGAACCAGGAAGCATTTACATAACACTATTACATCACAACCCTGCAGTGATCTCATCACTGAGACACTGACACAGACTGGATACATCACTCAGTTATTATTAAGCGATTTCATTTTACAGTAGCTTGAAAGAGTATGATGGCATCCCAGGACTCTTGCAGTGGCTACTTAAACGGAGAGCATGTTCGACTGGCAGAGTGAGACACGCTATCTATCTCCCTTCTCTCTCTCCGCGGCTTGTTTGGAGGGAGCCCCATGCAGCTTACCGCCACTGCGGCAGATCTGCGGTTCTTAATAAGATGATGTCGAGTGAGGTCACACAGGCCACTGCAGAACCTCGGCGGGAGAGTGGGATCTGACTGTGTCGAAGAAATTGTCAATCAGAGAAAAACAAATCCAGTCTAGTCGCTCCTGTTTCTTCACATTTTTTTTTATTGTCATCCGTGTCTCTGGGAAGGCTCATCCGCAGCTGGCCCGAAATCCCATTGAATTGATATTCATTTATTACAGAGGGAAAAAGTGCGTCAATGGAATTTGTGGCAAGATAAGAAGCGTTAGGTGTCTCTGGTGTGAGAGACCTGCACCTGAATATTTGGAGAAGCTCTCCCCAAAAGAAAATAGAAAAGTGAAGAGAGGTCAATATAGGGATAGCAAGAGGGAGGGATGCCGGAAAATAACAGCTGAAATAACACAATGCAAATATGTGGAATCTCTGTGCTGGGGCAAAAAAATACAGTTAAGCCAATTAGGTAATAAACCAATGAGCCTCCCACAGAACCTTGGTTCATTCTAAAAAAAGAGAGTTTTTGAGAAAATATTAGAAAATAAACGCCTCATACCAGAAGCGCTAAATGGTTTGCAGAGACACTAAGAGTTGCAGTAAATGCAGTAATATGAAAGACGCCTCTGTGCGGAGGTCAACAGAAGGTTAAAAAAAAAGAAAATCAATCCACTCAAGCTTTCACTCAAAGAGTTCTAAAAATACACCACCTCCATTATTTTCTATAAAGGCTACCCATTTGCTTAATACCATCTCTAACATTTCAGAGACTCCAGTGAAAGCACAGGTGAACCACGCTTTATTATTGTTATAACCACAGCACTTGCGTGACTGACAAAGGAGTCCGACAAACATTAGCGCAGAAATGTCACTGTGCGACTGCATTCCCTTGGTTTTACAGCACCTGGCACATGTGCGCAATTCAGTTAATAGGAAAGGTCACAATCTGTTCATAATGGCTTAATAGAGTGAGCTCTGCTGTTGAATCCTACAGGGACTTCCATCTCAAGGCAGCAGAAGCAGTCTCACCGCTACGGAAGGCTCAGAAGGCAGTCACTTGTGGGTGAAGCAAATCAACAGGGAGCCTTTTGCGGCTATAGTTGGCAAACAATAGACATTTAACAGTGAATACATATTTTATGATCGTCACAAATTATTGCCACAGGTTTTAACTGAATTTTTATTAACAAATAAAAATTTGAAGATATGTACAGTATTTCATATTTCTTAATTTGGAAGTAATCAGCTGAATGTAAGTACGACACCTAGTGCAGTCACAAAGGTGAACAACAAACTTCCTTCCCTTTAAAAGCATGACAGGCTTGGAAACTTCATGTGACTGTTCATGTAGAAAGCTACCTTCTCATTCTAGCCTTTTCAGCATTCCCCTCATTGGCAATGATATCCAAACGTGACTCTGCAGAGTCTGATTTGTATTAGCACATACAGTAAAAGCAAGATACAAGTCAGCTCAGCTCAGAGTTAGGCTGAGTGACACTGCGGAAGCTGAGAAGCCATTGCAGAATCAGGAGAGGCTTATTACATTGATGTGTATTTCTCTCTGTGTGGCCCTGGTGCACATTTGCTATTCATGGACTTAAGCTCTTAGATATTTCATTATTTTACTGCAGTGACGGTGAGTCAGTCAGTGCAGCAAGGAGCCCACCCCTATCACAATCAGCCATTGTGGCTTTCATCGATTCATTGACTACCGTTTGACCTGAATGGTGCACCCAGTAATGATTGCGCAACACAGCACATTTGGATCTATGATGAATAACAATGGCTTTAGTGAGTGCCTTTTCGAGGTCTCTTTTGTGCATATTTACATTAACATGAAGATTCAAATAAAATATTGTTGGTAAATGTGGATTCCCAATATGGAATAGCATATAATAAAACAATAAAAAGAAAGGAGATTTTTTTTTATTTATCAAAACAGCTGAAAAGAACACTTGAAAGGATATCCCCCCAAGAGCACCTTTGTTCTAAATATCAAGCCCAGCATAGGTGAGGGAATTCAAAACCGAAAGTCATTACAGCAGCTAAGTGATGTTCAGAATCTGGCAATGTTAGTCACTCTGCTGCACCTAATACATCTTAGCAAAATCCAATAAGAACACTCCAAAGAATCCTCTCTGTTAGAAGGTCATTCTTTTAAATTGTATGGATACTATGAGAAACTGGGATCCTCACATTGACTGTGATTATAATGTTAGCCTTTCTTTTTTCTGTTTTGTTAACAAAAGACATGAACATTTGTTGAACATAACTATGTGATATAAAAGAAGCTCTGGGATGATAACTATTTTATTTTGTAGTTAAGTATTTTAACTTAACTTTCACATCATCCTTCTGTGCCTTTGCCATGTTTCAATATCCACAATGCTTTAAAGAATAAATAAGCCCATTAACATATAGCTATGTGTACAATTGTGTACACACAATTCTCACATATTTGTTCCATCACTAACCTTTGTGTTGTAGTTAAATCTGGATGAGACCCTCATCCACAACCTTGCAGATTGTCCTTCACATTGAATGATGCGATCAGTTTTATTTTGGGAAGTCTTTTTTTCATACCCCTTGCTAGTTGCTAAAACGATCACATGGTGCAAGGAAAAGAAATGCCCCTTTGATATTGTTTCAAAGTTAAGCAAGTTAAGAAACGCAGCCAGACTGAGTACTGATCTTTCTCTTTCACTAGACTACCAATGGTATTTAATAAATATACCATTTAACAAATATAATACATTTAAAGCAACTCTTTCGATTTCTCTTAGGTGGCTCCAAACTAATTTGAAAAAGCAGCTAGTTTGCCATACCTTCCTAACAGCATGACAGCAAAACACATCAAACTTTGACATAGCTTTCCTTTTGCAAATGAAAAGCTTACACTCCACTCTGGGCTCAACACCTGGACTGGAAATGCAATCTGATAGAGGCTGCCAATCTATTAAACATTAACACTGCAGTGGAGCTGTACAGCATGTTAGAAGCCCACAGGCGAGACACAGACTGAGGCACAGTGTCTAAATAGGGACCCAACTCCCTACCGCTGTGATAAGCCCTGCTAACACACCTTTGCAGTTTTACTTTTTTTACGGTTTGAATAATGGCTGTGAGATCCCTTAAGGCGGACCTGCTACATCAGATAATGAGGACAGATATGGAAAGATTTTGTTATGGGACAGGCATCCTGGGCTCATAGTAAACTATACATTGCTAACCATACAAGGTGACCTCTTACAGTTCTGTGCAGGACACCTACTGTTAATGTTGAGGCGATTATGTATTTGAAAGTGTAAAATATATAGATGGAAAGATGGTCAATCTGTTTAAATTCATTTTGATTCATGTATATGCACTGTGTAGGTGACATTAGCAAATGTGCTGGAATTTGCCAAGTTTGCCGACAGCAATAGCTTATGTTCCGAAGAAATTTCATCCAAATTTCGATGTGTTCTTAAACGATTTTGCCTCCGACATGGGGACTGCACTCAGAAAAAATTTACTCAGAGTTAATTGCAGTCCACAGAGGGTTCAGCTGCAGGCATGAGTGAAGGCTTCCTTATTTACATTCACCTGCAAACGTGGCTGTTGTGAGGCTCCTGTTTGCTGGATGTCAGCCATGGATAATGCAGGAGCGGAGAGGTAAAAACACTGCCTCGGTATTGCTCAATAATGAACATGTGCAATGCATTGTAGGCTGCAGTGAACAATGTCATACAAACGGCATTTAACAAGAGCGGAGTTAAGACCAGACAAAGCATAAAATACAAAAAAAAGATTGATGACTATTAAAAATCTTAACAGAATCGGCTTTTTCAATGTTGACTTTTTCAAGAAAATATCATTCTGTCCTGCATTTATTATGCATTTACTTTTACATGCTGTCATTAGGTTGATAAACTTGACCCACTCGGTGTTGTTGGACCCAGCATATTCCGTCACCAGGGATCTCAAATGAAGGGATCTCTTTCTCTTTGCAACACGATCCCTCCTTCACTATGATCTCAGGTATCAGAATTCAATCTTCCTCCTTGCTTGAAACAGATCTGATGTCCTCTCCCATCTTTCTGTCACATAGAGAGTGCATCCCACATGAGAGGTGTAATTTTCCTCATGTGCTCCACAGTTGAGCCCAATTACCTCAACAGGTGAAAAGGTGTGAGGTCCCCTTCAACATGCTACAGAATCATTCTAAAGTTACAGCCAGGTTGAATGTCTGAAGAATGGTATTGCTTACTCTGCTACTGTAGGTGCAATAACTATGCACCTTCCCCTTTTCTCTTGCTCCAAAGCATTTCAAAGGTACTGTACAATTTAACAAATTTAACTGCCTCACTTAATATCCAAACGCTCTTCTCATCAGCTTTGTAAAACCTGTTGTGATGTTTCCAAACATCTAAATAAATCATGACTGGTTAATATCACAGCAAAAAATCTCTCTTTCCAATCAAATTTCTATATTTGGAGAGCAATGGAGAGTTCAACAGGCTTCAAAAGTAGCCTGAAAGAATTTAAACAATGCCTAACTGAACACTACCTCAAATCACCACTGCTCAATTAAAGAAATCAGGAAATTCACCTCCCTTCACCCCCCCCCCCCCCCCCCCCCCAAACCCCAGGTGAGACAGACACTAGCCCAGCATCGTTACAGATGAGAATGCATTCACTTCTGTGATTTATTTCCTGACAGTCCACATACCGGCACTTATCTCCATTCATAAACCCATGACATAAGGGTTGCTCTTCACTATGAATTATATACTGTATATACGTAAATGAACATACGGTATCAATTAATTCAATCATATTACTCATTGCTCTAAGAGGGGAATCTGCATGCACCAGTTACTGCGGAGGGAGAACGCCGCTAAGTTATGTTTCCTTTGATGTTTTTAAATTATTTATTTGCATCCCGCACAGTAAATTGAAATGGAATTTGCTAATCTCTTTAATGTGAGGTTCGACGGCGTGCTGCCAGGGGGAACGACCTGATTGAAAATTAAACAGGCAACAACAGATGCAGAGCGATTGCAGACAGCAGAGGTGATGGCTCGGTGCTCTGTATTGTACTACTGAGAAAGTAATTGTTTCTCCACGGCGTGACAAAATGTGTCTTTGTAAAACCAAATCAAGGGTTGTTTTGGAAACCCTGCCAAAGAATGCCCACGAAGGTACGCTCAAGTGCAAGGTTGTCCGGGACATTTTCCGCCATAATTTTGACACTAATAGGAAGACGAAAAATATCATGTTGAACCAGACAAAGTATAAGAAACAAAACCCCAAAACACTGTATTTACCAGCATCCCTAGCAAACTATGTAGTCTAATAATCCTATAATGTAATATAATATAATATACTATAATGTGTAGTGTATATATGCCATTATATGACAATATTTAATAGTACCACATTTAATACATTGTATTGTAATGTAATACTTTGTTATTCTCACTGAGAGTGTTTATTGAGCATGCTACAAGTCAGTTAAACCTCACCACTTAAACAAGCAACAATGAGCAACTCAATTTTTCTGTGTAGGGAGTGTGTGTTGGCACAAGTTGATCTGCTTGACAAACTTGTGCCAACCCACACCCATAGAAACTATGCCTTTTTTACAACCTATACAATGTTTTTCAGTGACATCTACAAACACCTAAGTTGAATATTCACTGAACTTTCTGACCGATGGCTTCAAATTGCCAACGTGTGTCAAAATGGTTAATTTATATCACTTTACAGCACTGACTGAAACATGGCTGTCTAAGCCTTCAATGCGGACCTGCACATTTACCAATATACTATTGCTTCTGAAGAGGGAAGCTGATAAAACCCAAATCCATCTTTTAAATAAAACATCTCCCACTGCAGGTGATAATTCCCACCTAATACGGATTAATGCAAATGTGGGCTGTTGATACTACTGATGGCACTGCACTGAACCACGCAGAATCTCCTGCATACAAATTGAGCTACACTTTGATATTGCATACACAGAGTAATCTTTGCAGTCGTTAAGGAGGCAATTGGTTTCCCACAGCTTTATTTGGAAAATCATACAAGCTTTTTGCAGATGTCTGAAAGTGAACCTATTGGATGCATGCACCTATTGGATGTATTCCCTTCACCAATCATGACAGAGTATTGACCTTTCCTAGAAACGATTAATTAATGCAAACTGTTCTCCAAGTACCCAAATTTCTATTGGGAGGAAGTCTTTCAGTTCTGAATGAATGTCGTTCACATGCATGGAAATAATCCCCAGGGAGAGGTCCAGAATTTGCATTCTAATTGGTTCGACAACAGTCGACAGGCCGGCAGCTGACTCGCTGCCTTTGTGATTTCCGCTACAGATGTTCAGCCCTCCCTTTCCACGTGACCTGACACGCGTCGCGTGAATGAGCCCCGATGAATGGAGTTATCTTTTGACAGGAGTGAGCAACGCCAGCCCTGGAGCCCATCTGCTGCCACTCGTTCTGCCTCGGCTCCGCATTGCTCATCTGAGGCCTTTGTTTGGAAAGGACGTCAGCTCACCTGCAGCTCTGTTTGTCAGATGCTACTGAAGACCTAACTCAAAACCTGCACGACTCACACACCCCACAACTGGAGCATAACAGGCCACTGCAGCCTACATCTTTGCCTTATATCCCGAGAGAAACCCTATATCTGATTCTCTGAAAAAGGCTTAATCTCTATAATGTTCATAATTCCCCAATAGCCCCCTTCTTTGCAAGGGTGTCACTAAACAATTCAATATTATGAGTCTCAGTGATAGCTATAGAATTCATACAATGATATAGTGTACAGTCTATACACTGCACTGCGGTCCCCAACTCATACCTTATCACCTGATCACAGTTTTAGAGTTATATCATCAGTCTGCTGTGTTTACCCTTGTTTTACTTGCCCTGAAACAACACCTTCGTTTTTTTTTTAAATCCCTGGTTGTCTGGTAAAGTCATCTTCAAGAAGAGATTCACAGCCTCTCCTTGCTGTGAAAGCATCAGCAACAAAAATACATTCTCAACTTATTGCATTGGAAGGAATACTTTTTGTCAAGCAACATTTACACAAAATGAGACTACACTAGCAGTAGCTCAAGCAAAAGACCCATAGAGAATCTCCATGATTGCATCTCCCAGGGTGTGTGTACTAGGTCATATATCCTGCAGACAAACAAATGCTTCTTTCTAAAAGTCTACAAAAATCAGGTCACCAGTGGCTTCTTTCATAGGCTAGTCTCCAGCCTCCTTCACCATCTGCATCAAACCATATCACTGGGAAACTTGCCCGGGCCTCACCCAGACAAAGAGATTGGCAAAAAAAGCAGATTCCCAATAATTTCTGACCTCATACATATTCAGAGATGACTTGAACATCCTGAGTAGAACATACGCACATCCATTTTAGAGAATATACTGTTGGAAGGAAGAGTGCTTACACACTGGGTAACGTTGCTTATTTAATGTTTTGATCCTGCCTGAGTCAGGAATTGTACATCCTGCAATCATCCCATAATGGCAGCTCAACATACTCATACTTGTACATACTGTACTTTGACCACTGCAAGTCATAAACAGGTAAAAAGGAAGGTGTAGCATGCATTACACTTACAGGTGGGTTTTTATTTCTTTCTGCTGCATTGTCCCACATTAATCCCACAAGCTCTTCAAGAGAGAGATCTGGCCAATAAAGTTCAGCATACATTGTCACAGACATAACACACAAACGGGTATAAAAGTGAAAAAATATAGCAAACTTGATGGAAAGAAAACAGTACGTTAGGAAATTACCTCAATAAGACTGTAATCAAGCACACTGCTCAGTTACAATACTATAGATGATGCATTTAAGATCATTAGGTGTAATGCAAACAATCTAGTTTAAAATTGTTGGCAGCATATTCCAAAACCAAGGTGCAAGGTAGTTAAATATATCTGTCCCCAGCACATTACATAACATTAGAGTGAAGATGATAATTACTGGGGGTAGCAGTGTGGCATAGTGTTAAGGAGCAGCAGTAACCAAAAGCTTGCAGATTTGATTGCCCACTGGGGCACTGTTGCTGAACCCTTGGGCAAGGTACCTAACCTAGAATTTCCACAGTAAATACCTAGCTGTATAAATGGATGACATGTAACATTTTAACCTGTGTAAGTTGCTCTGGATAAGAGTGTATGCTAAATGACAATAATGTAAAATGCAATGTATTAATGTTCTATGGTCTGTTCTTAATGCCTCATCCACCCTCGGATAAGGAACATAATGACAGGCGAGAGACTTTGCATTTGTAATAAAGCATAAAGCTGAATCAGACTGGATCCACTCATAATGTAGTGGGGAGGATATGCATATTCAGTACTTCCCCATAGGTGAACACAGAAATATAGCTAAAATAAGTTTTCTCTTGGCATTTCTGTTGGCAGAAAAGGAGGATTTATTCCTCATGTCAAATTCTATTTTTATTTTCAGCTTCCTTCCAAGATTATGTGGGTTTTAAAGGTATGTTTCTTCAACCCTCCATAATCCCAAGTATTTGAAGTACAACACCCAATCGATAGATTCTTCTTCCATGATGAAAATGAGCAAGTCTTCTCATAGCTGAGAGTATGTTCTTGTGAAAGGCATATTTTTCAGTTTATCTCCATTTCAAACAAGTTTTGGCTCTGTGAAGGAGTGCTGTCACTACGGTTGAGTATGCGCTCTGACTGCCATACCAACGAGCCTGGCTCCTTGGCGTCACAGTCAAAGTTGCATGGTTGGTACCCTGTAGACCCGGGTTCGAGGCCGGGTGGGGTGACTACCCCTGCCCTTTGCTACAGGCTTGTAGAGAAAAATCTGTAAATTATTAAAAGCCTTCTGAGGGTCTTGGATAGCCTAATTCAAAGCCTGGCCACAGGTGTGAAAATGATGTTGCCAGCATAAAGATGTATTTTAGAGTTTTGCATTGCATGATCAATAATATTTATGTAAATTATGCATAAACCAGACCCATGATAGAACCTTGGAGAGACTGGAGAGAATCTCTTTGATGATCTCAAGAAAGGTGGGCTTTAAACTGTCAACAAACATTTACTGTGTTCAATAAATAAAGAAGCACAATGCTGTTTACGGTCTAGATCTTCAATGATTACATGACATTGATGGCATTATTAATGCAGTTATCGTGCTAATGTCTTCCCTAAATCCTGATTGCACTTTGCTCACAATTCCATTATTATACAGGAACTGTTTTAACTATTTAGCTAACCTGTGACCTGTGATAATAGTAGCATGGACTGAAGGCTCACAACTGGGGTAGTAATTATATAAATTACCTGGATCCCTCCTTTAAAGAGTAGAAGCACATAGGCCACCTTCCATTTTTTGACAATGTTAACTGGAAGTGGCAGGTTAAAATGTGGGTCAGGGGTTCCACTGCTGCACCAACAGCAAGTCTTAAAATGCACAGGTCCAAGTTATCAGGTCCAGCAGGTTCTATGGGGTCAATAGCTTTTACAGGTTTATAGATCTCTACAGAAGAAACTGCATAAAACACAAACATACCTTTTTGCAATGTCTTGAAGATAAGACAGGGCTGTTTTGTCAGTATAAGAAGTTGCAATTATTTTGTCAAGCTGTGAACCAGCTGATACAAAATGCTTGATTGGAAGAGTTTGCATTATTAACCTTGTCTATGATTGGTTGAGGCTTAATTTGCTGGGGGAGAATAGCAGGAGGCACATGTTGCTGTCAAAGATTTAATTGTTTCCCAGGATTCAGAGGGGTTGTTTATATTCTCAGAAACAGATGATAAAAAGAGGAGCAAGTCTGACTTAAAAGTCCTAATTAAACAAGTATTTTTGTTCCTTCAAAACAAAATATTAATCTAATCACCTCACAGATAGATAGACAGATAGATAGATAGACAGACAGATAGACAGACAAAACTACACTTGAATCACACATGTGGCTTTAATGTTATATATAAATTAAACTACTTCCATGCTCGCACAGTCTAACATAGGCAACAAGGATACATAAAATGACTTCAATGTGCTTTAGTGTTGTACACAAAGCACAGTAGGATTAATAGCTATTTTTGAGCCTGGGTTTTTGGCCACTGTGGTGTGACTACAGTCAATGCTGAACTTTCTAGCACAGTAATGCTTGGCAAGTGGTCAATTCAGAGTCAGTCCCTATAGTGAATTGTTGTTCTGTTTTTCATGCTATGGCCTGCAAAAATGACATGGTCCATTGAGTAACACAATGCACTAAAAACACTTCCATCAATACCGAGACGGAAGTAAAATGCTTTGAGGACTATTCTATCCTATTGTAGCTGGTACTGTATATATCCAAGAGTTTATTTTTTGGGCTATACACTTCCAATGGGATGCATACCACACATGCACTGCGCCTTGAAGGGAAAATCATGTAGCTCAATGTAGCCTCTCCACACAGTGCCCCAGTGCATAGACCCTGAAACAGTTTAAGCTTTTTCACAAAATTGTCAGAGCTAGGACAAAGCTTGGTTCAGCTGATCCTGGATCAGTGCTAGGGAGCATGACTTATTTACTGAAGAGAACAGACAGAAAAGCTTATAAGCCCTTCCAACGGAGAGAAGTCCTTGCTCTCTCGCATTCTCTAGCAGGACGAGATGAGCTTCACCGGGAGGATATTAAAAGAAATGCAATCCTCTTACTGCTGGTTGGGCAAGGTGTGGTACAGGCACGACCGGGGAGAGCCCTGTATTCTCACCAGACTTGCATTTGGTCACAGTGAAGACCCACTGTCACTTGTTGATGGTGAACATACCATCCGAACCTGTCAAAACCAGTCCAGACCACATCTTTCCCTGAGCCCTGACTTTTTTTTTTTTTTAAACAGATACACTGCAGTCAAAGCATACTGTGCTTTGCATTTTCAATTTCTTCAGTGTAATATATTTTAAGACCCTGATTTAATAATCCAGAAATGCATATTATTATGTGCACTAAAGCCAGTGTGATACATGCTTATGTCAAATTCCTACTTATTGATAACTGTTACCCTTCTCATTCATAATAGTACAAAAATTATATGCAAAGTAATTTAAAGCAATAATAATGCATGTATTCCTTAAATACACGATCCGTTCTCCACTCACCAAAAAAGATATTGCAAAATGAAAACGGAAAGCTATTATATATCTTCTAAAATGAGCATAAATTCCAGACAAATTTCACGGATGTACCTAAACCTGAAACAGAGGGTATGCTCGAGCCGTGCAAGAGAACTTCTGTTCTGCGCAGAGAGGAAAGCAGTATTTCAGGACGTTCATTTCACGCTTGTAAAATCTGGTTATTCGTTCCGAGGTAGCCCACAGTTGTATTCCGGAGTCTATTTATACCATTTTATAAATAGGAGGGCTTTGTGAACGCATTACCCTCACAGAAGCGCGTTTACACTCGCCTTAACAATAATACACAACTCGGAAGTAGAGATCGACCCCACTATGTTTCTTTACACCGCAGAGAAGGGGGCATACCCCGTTATCCCCTTCTGTTGACCTTGCAGGGGAAATGCGCGTTAGAGGTCTGTCGTTGAACGTTTAAGTACAAGCTTGCCTTGGAAGAACAATGCACATCAAACGTGTGTTAAAATACAACCAATATTTCCTGTGACACAGCAAGATTTTTTTTTTCATGTGTGGTGATATAGCTACGCGTAAAGCATCATGCCAATAACAAACTGAATGGTAGGCACATTTCTGACAGATATTATTAACCAGCGCTCAAGCAGTATGTTGTTGTATGTTGAGTAATCACACGTAAGGAAATGAATTAACCCCAGCACAACAGCGGTTAGTTTTCTGTCTAGTACGTCGGTCCCAACCCGTTTGATACAAATTCCTCGTCCATGGTCACAGTTAGTTTACTTGTTAATAATTGAATGGGGCACCATAACAGCGTTACTGTCCGGTGCAATGGGAAGGGCTTATAACATTACACATTGCGCTGTGACAGTCGGCAAATAGCCTCGGAACAGCGCCTAATAATTACAACCAAAGCACATGAATTACAACCGTAATAATACACGGAATATGCACAAACCGCGCCTCGAATGGACGGAAGCGGACCCCAATAAACGGAAACAACCCATGTATTATAATTTCTATCCCGCTGTCGAATTACACCTGCTCCTCCCTGTCAGAAGCATCCTTTCGTTTGGCACATCGTGCAAACATAAAATTCCCGACAGCAACGAAAACGATGGATTATAACTTCTTATATTTAAAAAGGCATCCCTTTACCTTTTCCTGCGCCCGACTCAGCCTTTTCTGGACATTTTTGGCAAAAATGCCCGTTTTTATTTCGGCCATGGCTGCTGGTACTGAAATGAGATGAGCGCGGCTTCAGGACACGGAGAAGCGGCCAGAGACTGAGGTGGAGAGGGGAGGAGTAACTCTTAAAGGCGCCGCAGTTTTTTTTGTTTGTTTTCGGACAGTTTCGCCGTCTGCAGAGGTGTCGATCTGTCATCTTGTCCGTTGTGATTCTGTTATCGCGACGATTTGTCGACCCTTGCCATGGGGTTAATTTGAAAGGATTTTGCAAAAAGGAAAAAACAAAAAAAAAAAAAAAAACAAAACAAAACGTGAGACCCCCCTCCCTCCCATGCGCGCATATCTCATTGTAACCTAAAGAAAGGGACCAAACTGGAAAGAAATGTCAGCATGATCAACTGTAGGTGTTGTAAACATTCGTTTTTATTTATCACTGATTGAAGTCCGCTAATCATACACGAAGGAAATCCATAAATTCACTGGCACGCAGCTGCTCTTGGTGATGGCAGGGACATTTTCAATTTGGCAGAAATTGATTATTCATTCTCCAAAGCTGTGTCTGTTCTGTATGCTGCAAAAATCTGTCGCATCCGGTCATCAGTTAGGTTGTATTTGATCTGAGTGCGCCTTCAAGCACACAACAGAAGCTTAAAAGATGAGTACTGACACAAAGTAAAATTTCAAAACACTCTGAAATTAAATGAGTAATTTGCTATGTTTTTTGTGCATGACGTATATTACAATGGTTTTTCACTCTGTATCTATCTGCTGTATACTCATTAATAAACTCATATTGTAAATCCATGCCTAGTGTACACATAATTACACATAAGTACACATATATTATTTAGCATCTATAGTAATTAATCATGATAATGGTGTCTTGTAAAGCCAATATTAAAAATGCATGACACATGTAGCATACGAATGTTCATTCATACATTTTGATAATTCTCTAGGGATTTCTTTTAGGTCCACATGTGAGAGCACACGCATTCACACAAAAGATAGACAGAGAGAGAAACTTATAGAGTTAAAGCAAATGGCATAATGATCCCAATATAGAAACTGCTTGTCATGCCATACCAGTAGCTTCACATATAAAACATTTACCATTATTTAACCATTAACAAAAGCTACTGACATAAAAAACACAGTGGACATTATTAGAAACCTCCACTGAATAAGAGTTCATTTTGAGCTACCTGGTCATCCATTGCCAAGTGGAAATGGGAATCTCCGCCTAAATGAAATATGAGTTTGTCCTTCCCCTCAGAAGGGTGAAGCCGAAGCCGACACAGCGTCCAAAGTCCTTCATGCATCAAGAGGCGGCCCTTGTGGTAACAGGGTGGAAGGTCAGGGTTGCTGATGTTGTAGTGAAAGCTCTTCAGTGCCAAATGAAGGTGCCTCTTTTGCAGGTAGCGTTACTGTGGTCCCTTTTGCTGTTCTTGAACACAAAGTGAAGGGCTAAGCTACACATGTGGATATGAGCAGTGCCCAGTGGGGATGTGCTGCTGCTATTGGTTTGTTTCAGCAGTAATTGTTCCATCGAGTCCACATCAGGAAATCAGTGCTTTGCCCTGAAGTTGGGTCACCGAGATGTCAAATAACCCACAACGGGTGGGGACCTGTTTTTCCATCTATCTGTCCATCTATCGATCTACCTATCTAGTTATGTATCTCTAGATCTCTATATCTTTCTGTCTATCTATCCATTTATCTATGTCTATATAAATATATACATATATAATCATTACCACACATGAGCACAGCAGCATTTTTGCAAAATCATGGGATTAAGATAGTAGCACTAGGTGAGAGGAGAGTCTGGGTTCAGGAAGTCAAGATGCAGTCTGGAGAGGCAGGTTTTCACCTAGAGATGGCACAAAGCTCTGCTGTTCTGAATGTTATACACAGCTTGTTCCACCACTAGGGGGAGTGCAACACTCAAGAGGCACTGTGACTGGGGCGTGCATTCCCTCAGGGGAGAAAGCCCTGACGCACACACGCAGGGAGTCCAGCAAGCAGAGTGTTAAAACAGATGGCAGAGCAAAAGGGCCCTGGACTAGGAGCTGGATCGAGCAGGAGGTCAGAGATGGACAGATTCTTCCGGGGTATTCTGCGTAGAGGAAGAAAGCATAGCCCCAGGTCACTGACGCAAGCAGCGGAGAGCTTCTGGCCCAGCATGTCAGACCAGAGCTCTTGGCAGACTGAGATGCAGATGCTGTTGCATCAAGGGTAACAGAGAGCTCTTGTATGGACAGGTGATGGTTTGGCAGAAAACATTAAAGCAACGTTATGCAAACGATGCCTCGAACATTGCCACATTGCGGTTGTGTATTTTTCTACAGTGCACTGTGATATTACCATGAGTAATACCTATTTGGCCTTGTTTGTGCGAGATCACTGTGGCCACTTCTGAACTCTGTGTGGGACATCAGGAAACAGTACGCATGTTCTACAATACCACACACATACGTACATTCCCTCTCTGTTCAAGAATCAGCATCTTATAACACTGAGAAAAACAATGACAGAATCCATCGCAGTGATGTTGAAAATACTCTTGGCATGGAATTTGCTCATTATACTTTCTGACTCTAATTTGTTGTATATTATACATTTTTAACATATTTGTATATCACGTGTGATCACAGTGCATTGAATGTTATTCTACTTGTTCATTCTCCACTGTCACATCTCATCCCCTAAATTGTACCCATGTTGTACACATTATAGCGCTGTCAACAAAAGGGTTTACACTGCTACCTTTACCTTACAGGACTTTGGGAGTACAGACACCTTACCTTACACAGTGTCTGAACAACAGAGATGGAATTCCAGGAAGGAATCAGTGCTGTTTCTTTACTGCTGAGATTGCAGCCAATGGTAACAGATGCCTTCGGACAGCATGTGCTGGTTTGTCCTCAAGAGTTCCTGTCTGCAAGGCAAGGCTGGCACATGTCCTTGCTTTGCACAGCTGTCACATTGCAGGGATCCCAAATTTGTGATGGCCTCTGTGCTAGCCATGCCGCACTACACTCAAGGCCCTGCCTGAGGGTGTTACATGGAGGTGTCTGATGACATAAGTGGCCTCCTCGTGTCACATGGGCTAACAATAAAGGTCCGGGAGATTGTAAGGCTTTCCCGTTGTTTTTCCAGCTCAGGTCTCAAAATACACACTGGACTCATCGATTGAGAACCGCACACGCCCAAAGGTATGTCATGCCTTGGCTACCACATGGCTCACAGGCCTTCTCAGAGAAAATAAGAATCTGCCATCATTCAGAGCCTTGGCAAGCTGGCACAACAGATGGATGGACTTTGCCCCCAGGTCTTCCTGCACTTCTCCATACATCCTATAGGGGGCAAGCTGGTTTTAAAACAAGATCATTTTCTCTGTCCGTTTCCATTCCGCCTGGTTTCCTATCTATTTAATTAAATGCCCTCATTTTCATTGACCCTCTCTGAAAGTCAGGAAACCGCTGATTCAGGAAGACCCACTTTAAAAGTTTTACAGAGACAGGTTATTCATTGCTTGACTCAACTCCTATCAAGAATCTCCAGGCAAAACTAAAATATCATCCAACACTCGGGTACTTAAAATATGGCTTATATCCGGAGATGATAACGCAGTTTCTCTGATCGCAATACATTTACTGCATCAGGACTCTTCAGCAAGGTTTTTAGCATAAGATTTCTCAGTTATATATGTATGAATGGATGATGTGTTAAATTGCTCTGAATAAGAGTGTCTGGTGAGCAAATAAATGATAATATTAATAATATGATTTTAAGTGATTTATGTCTACTGTAATTGTCTTGGCTGTCTCCCATGACTTTAAATCTATTTTAGTCAGTCACTTCCTCTTGTGGTGGTTTTTACTCAGCTTGCACAGAGATATGTTCTCATTTTGTTTGACCGCACTTGAACGCCCAGGCTCAAGCAGCCATGTTTCCAGACCTCATGTTGCATTTTGATACACTGCAAAAATTTGCTGAGAGAGAGCAAAAAAAATCTACATTTAAGGGGCTAACACAAGCAGAGCCACTGACCGCCTCCCACCCACAAACAAAAAGAACTGCAAAGGCGCTGTTCATACTGACATACTCTGCATGGCTGCTTTGCTTGTGATGTAACATTGTGTCTGCATTTACATTTATTCATTTAGCAGACGCTTTTATCCAAAGCAACTTACATAGGTTACAGTTCTTTACAATGTTATCCATTTATACAGCTGGATATTACCTGAGGCAATTGCGGGTTAAGTACCTTGCCCAAGGGTACAACAGCAGCATCCCAGCGGGGATTGAACCGGCAACCTTTCGGTTACAAGTCCTGCTCCTTAACCACTATGCTACACTGCCACCCAGTTAGACAGTCAATTAGACAGTTAGCCAATGACAGCCTAATGTTTGCAAGTCTGTTTCCTCTCTTATTCAGCAAAGTCCCTGCACCCCCCCTACCCCCCACACCCCACCTTCCGATGTCCACAGTATGTACCATTCAAATCCTGAAAATCCTGAACTTAGCATTGCCATGTGCTTTTTCAATGTGATTTCAGCAACAGAAGCAAGTAAGAAGTAAGCAACAGAATGACCTCATTGCTTTGGCCAATATTGCATCCTTCTTCTTTGACTGTGAAGGCACTGCTGATCAGCATCATGGCTTCACTAGCCTGTTAAGGTTATCACCCCAATACTCTGTGCTTCACCTACAGTAAAATCAGACTCTGCCTGCCTCCTGTTTGATGAGAAATCTGATCTACTATTTTCTTGTGTGTGTGTGTGTGTGTGTGTGTCTGTGTATAACAGAGAAAGGGAGAGAGTATGGCTGATATATTGTATTTAGATCAAATCATAAGGAGCTGGTGCTTCCTGGTGGCACAATGCCTTGAAAATCTAGTTTCCCCTCCAAAGTGTTCTCCTGGGCACCTGTGAACTGTAGAAGCAGCCTTGGTAGAGAAAAGAAAGCAGACTGCGGAGAGAACAGGACAAACTGTGAATACAGATGATGCTGCAGTATTGGCATGTTGCCGGTCCACCTCTGTGCAACAGCAACGCAGATGAATACCTACCATCTGACTGTTACGGGTGTTTGTTGATTGCAGTGGGCTAATGAGCAGGTGCTAGCTTTTCTGGAAGCCATTTTATAGGTGTAAGAAAGTTCCCAACTCACCAGCTTTTCCCGTCTTTCTCAAATGACTGAGTTTAGAGATATGTCATTATGGGGATAAGCCTGATGCCATCCAGACCAGTGACAGGAAGCCAGGATTGGTCTAGATGAAAATTTTGTATTTCTGGCCTTTTGTTCAGAGAGGGTACACACCATGCATGCACGCATGCACACACACACACAGACACTCTCACACACACACACACACAGACACACACACACACAGTGAGAAAAACACAGAATAGCATGTCAATTTCAGAGTTAAAATGACCTGGCTCTCTATAGTCTTTAGATAGAACTGAACCTACACTCTTAGCTTTTTACCTGAAAGTTAGTACTTGTTCCCATGGGTTTTTGATTTATAAAAATGAATCAGAACCTGAGCGCTGATTTCTAGGGTGAAGATTCAGACAACGTTTTGGCCACAATAGGCTTTATTTTAAAATAATTTATACAAATATGTGTGCTTTTAAATTTGTGTAAACATGTATGTCTTATCAGTAGCTCATGTGTAATTCAAAATTTCCAACAAATCATTAGAAACACCTCAAGTACAATTGCAAATTGTTTGTCACAAGGTGTCATTGAGAGCAGTTGGTATTTATTGGTTCATTATTATGCATTGCGTGTCAGTTCATTATCACGGTATACAAGATGTGAGAAGATCAAGAGGATCAGTTCTTAAAGTGGCAAATGATTGCCACCTGCTGGTAAATAGTGGTACAACATTTTTGAAACGTTACTAACTGCATCCTCAGTGATGTATACCAAATTAACATTTTTTTTTTTTGATAGTTACCGAGAATTGATTAAAATTTATTAGCCAAAGATCTGACATCTAAATAGTTCCCAGCTCAATTCACTTGATTGCATGGTGCCAGCTGCATCTTCAAAATGCAAAAAGGTCCCAAATAAATGTCCCAATCACCCGGCCCAATCAGCTGAACCCAGCCCTTACTCTGACACACAAGTAAAACCTGATTGTATACACAAACATAATCGTGTGGTTACATCACTACTGTGAACACTGACGAATGTGCAAAAGACAGGTGCAGTACCACGTGCTCCATTTGGTGGCAGTAGCTGAAAATGCAGTGACTTGGATGAAGAGGAACATCAGTCTTAGGAACCTACACATGGACGGTCCCCAGTGACTGCCTGAACAAAGGAAAGTAAATAAAAGGAATAAAGACGGTAAAGAGCTGAGCAAGATCAATCCCCTAAGCATCCAAGTAGCAGGCTATTGAAATCCTGCAGCACAGATCTCTAGATGTCTCTTTAATGGAGGTGGGGTTGGGGGGGTTGGAGGGGGGGGGTGTTCCAGGCAGACTTTGTCTTCACCTGAAGGTGTTTAAGGCCATTGAGAGCAGAGCCTGAAGCTTGTCTAAACACTGATCCTGCAGGGGGCGCTGTTCTTCCTGTATGGTAAGTGGCACTACTCTATGGGAAGCCAGATATCCCTTGTTTTCAGCTGAAAGCTGGCGCAGTCCCCACTCTCAGCTGTATTCAGCTGGTTAGTTCAGTGGAGAATAGGACACTGCAAATAATGTGGATGGTCTTCAGTGGGGCTCTCAACTGGCTCTGAAACGTCTCCAACACCCACTGAGACTGTGGTCCTGCAGCTGCCACCAGTAAACTCACAGACATCACGGAGAGACAGAGTGGAAGCACGAGGAACAGACAGATATGGAGGATACGGGGTATGGACATGAGAACGCAGTACAAAGAGTATCTGCTATGTAATGTGATTTTCCGCAGTCAAGGGTCTTGATATCAAGACATTATCAACACTTTTTAGACAGGCAATATACAATGAGATATTATATTTATAAAGCAGTTCAAGTAGCAATAGAATGAGAGTGGGGTAGAAACGAAGAGGAGGGAGAGAGAGAGAAAAAGAGCAAGACGGAGATTGAGAGAATGCTATTTTCAATGTGACCTTCCCTTCCAGTCCTTATGGCCATCCTTGTCCCGGCACCAGGTGGCAATTACAATCAAGGGTGAGCTAAAAGACCAACAGCCTGCAGCGCTCCTGTTGCCTGCCAACAGCATCGGCCACACCTCCCAAAATCAGCAAGCTTCTCCTGTGAAGAGACCTTCACAGAATATGACACATGGCATACACACAAACACATGCACACACATGCGCACACACTCATACACACAACATCACTGTCACCTGGGTCAGTGTTGGACATTTGCTGCCACCAGAATAGGTAAGCAGCTGTTTCACATAATAGCCACTAGGGGTAGTATAACAAAGGCCAACTTGGACTCATGTTCCCTGGTTTTCAATCTCAGACTATGGGCACAGACAGAACCACTGTACTCTGATCCAGAGCCAGTTAATGTGAGCGAGGATGACGGTCCGCCATTCAACAGTAGTGAAAACAAGTGATCACTATTATTACACCTGATTCACACACTCACCAATTCAAGACCCAGTGCATCCCTGTACTTCTTATTGCTGCAGAACACTCATGAATTCACAAAATGGCCATTTTAACTAGAGCTAATGATCCTTATTCCGAAGCCCTCTAAATTCTAACAACAAGGCCCAGACCCAGCCCTCACCCTGTGTCATATTGGACACATACTGAAACCCTAATGCACTCTATAGACTTTTATACAGAAGTGCCTCTGAGTCAATTGCCTCCCTGCAAGGAATGTGAAAATGTCTCAGTAGATATATCTTCCACTCGCAAGAACAGAAGAGGGTTTAAAAAGAGAGCTCTGCTCGCTTGTTCTCAGAGCAACAAAGGATACATGACACGTAGGTTACTGTAGCTTCACAAATACGTACATGTAAAAGACATACATGCATTCAGCATGAACATTGCACATACCGTTCTGGATCCTGTTGTACCAGTCTGCCTGATTTCCTTTTGAGTTTCAATGGCGTAATGACAGGACACATCGCGTTCCACCTCTGAGGGACCAGTACAGACAGGTACTGTGTCTGAGAGGAGTGACCCTGTTGGGATGGGACAGTCAGTGGCCCCAGAACATACAGCTTGAAGACTGATTGCAGGTATGAAGGGGCTGTCCCATTCACTTTCCTGTATGCTAACATCCAAGTTTTGAACTTGATGCGAGCAATAACAGGAAGCCAATGAAAATTTAATACAATTTTAGTGGTAAGCGAACATATCAATAACGCATTTAACACAGACAGTATGTGCCAATGACAGTCTGATAGTAAAACTGTGGTGAGTAACTGAAGGAGTGTGAGTTGTTTCACCTGGTGGCATGAATTGACAAGTCATGTAGTGTAAAATGACACTACACAACTTTTCACTCTATCTTGCTCCGGGTACACCTGTCAGACCACTGTTACACGTCTGTTGGATTCAAGGGGCCCCACAGCCCAAGACATCTGCAATGGTACTGTGTCACCAAAAGCTGGAAAGAATATCTGTGAAAGATAGGGTCTTACCTTCCACCACATCCACCTAACCAAGGCCTGGCCCAAGAGCCGAAAATTCTTTGAAACACGACTGCTTGCACAAGCACATCTAAAACACAAGTTCTGACAAGTTCAAGCTCTTCCCACACCTCGGAGGTGTCCATGATAGCAATCGGTCTCCCCCCAAGGACCGGGCGTTATCGACATCTCCCAGGCAGAAGCCACTCTGCCCATGACATAAGATCATATTACAAAAGGCTGACAGGAGCAAATGAAATCATCGCTTCTCAGGAAGCGCAGTGCGGTGTGATTGTTTTTCGACCAGCTCCAGCAGTATGGTGCCTGGGTTCACCGTGGCGAGCTTATGTTGTGAAGCAGAGACGTGTTTCCAGGACGGCTCGATTCATTTTCACCTGAGTATCGGTCGAATGCTAGGAACGCAGGGCCAGCTTTTAATCTCCGCTGGCTGCCGGGTGGCAATTTGCTCGCTCTCCCCTATCCTCTCCATGATGGAACTGCTTTTATTCAGGGATAAATGGCACAGGATAGGTCCATTTCTATAAAAGGCTTAATGGGTGCGCATTAGCGGCACGCCAGTGGTAGCATTCATTTTGAATTCCTTTCCATTTAATAGATTGCTTGATATCGATTTACACCTTGAATCACTATGTGAGTGGCCATTCATGCAGTTTTAACAGTAGCCACTAATGTTTTCAGCTGGTTCTTGCCCTGCACTATACTAATATAGCACCAGGCACAGTAATGGCAGATACTGAGAAACGGAGTGCTTATTGGTCTGAAAGCACAGTTTAAAAGAAAATAAAATACCTGATATTATATTAATGGGTCCAATCTGTTATTGTATTATTTGGTGACTTGCAATCATTTTGGTATGTATAACAATAGCCAAACATGTTGTTGAACATGGTTTTTGGGTTTGATTGTTAATAAGATATGATTCATGAAATAATAAAAGTAACCACAGTGACAAATATGATCCTGAAAATCTGAGTCTTATATTAAAATGCAATTATAGTTACTGTTCACTACCTGGCACGTGAAGTAGTAGGGACCCCGCAAAAGTTATTTAGTGCATGACCAGTACGTGGACATGCTCTGGTCCTATGCCAATCCATACCCCAGCCATGGGTCAAATAGTGCTGCTGCCTTGAAGCTTGACCCACTCAAGGTGTTTAAACATCAGCTTAGTGGGAGGGCTACAGAACTGAAAAGAGCCACAGCCAAGAATAATGTAAAGTCAACAAGGGCCTCCAGAAGGAAGCTTGAAGAAGCTAAAGCTGTACTGAAGTCCTTGAAGAGCATGTGAAGGCTAAGATCGAAGAGTTGGAGAAAGCACATCTCCAGAATAAGTATTCTGCAGCATGAGAGGTTCTCAGGGAACTCACCAACAAGAAAACAGCCCCCTTGATTCACATTAAAGGTGATAGTGCTGAATACTGGCTTGATTTGTGGTTTCAGCACTTCAGTTCACTTCTTGGCAAGCCTGAGCAAGACGGTGTGGATCTAAATGACACCTTTTTCTCACACAAGATGTCTGACGCCCTTCCAATCAAAACAGGCCACTTCACCATGGATGAACTTCAGACATGCCTAACCAAACTGAGAAAATCCAAGACCCCAGTCATCTGGAATAGCCATCTCTTTCAAGGACAGCTTTTACAGTTCTGTAATGAAAATTACAATGGAAACAAACCTGATGCCTTCTCAAAGCTCTGCATCATTTCTTCACCAAAGAAAGGTAATCTTCAACTGCCTGAAAACTACAGAGTTATCACACTGTCTCCCGTCGCTTCAAAGATCTACAACTCAATGCTCCTTAACAGGATCACACCACATCTCGATCCTATTCTTCGACCCGATCAGAATGGTTTCAGGAAGCACAGATCAGCTTTTCCCCAGGTCCTTGCCCTCAGAAGAATTATCGAAGAGAGGAAAATTTCCAAGAGAAGAGCAACCATTGTGTTCGTAGATTTTGCAAAGGCTTTGCAAAGTTATGCTGCACATACTTCTGAATTATGGCATACCTGAGGAGAGCATGGATGGTCCTATCAGGGAGTTTCTAACTACTGTCTGAAATCCCTCATGGAGACACATTGGCACCCTATTTCTTTGTCACCATTGTAAATTACATCTTAAGACAGTCCATGGACCCTAACCACACCAAAGGTCTCACTATTATACCTCGTAAGTCCAGGAGACACAAGAGTAAGCATCTCACAGATCTTGATTATGCTGATGATATAGGACTTACAACTGATCACCTCCAAGCAGCACAAGATCTTTTAACATCTCTTGACGATGCAGCAGCCGAAGTAGGTCTTTTTATTAATGTGAAGACTGAATATATGGCAATTAACAAAGAGGAGTGACACCAAGTCATTGTATCACGTGATTGCACACCTATCAAAGAGGTGACTGACTTCAGCTACCTAGGCTCATATGTTACAGATAGCAAGATAGACTTTATAATATGCAAGGGACAAGCATGGAATGCCTGCAACAAGCTCCACCACATCTGGCAGTCTGACACTTCAGAACAAACAAAAGTAGCTTTCTTCAAGGCACATGTGGAGAGAATTCTGCTTTATGGTGTGGAAACAATGGACCATGAAGATAGATCTTCAGGATAGACTTGTTGGCACCTATACAAAACTTCTCATGAGGGCCAAGAACATATCCTGGCAAGAACATTGAACAGAGCATGAAATCCACAGTGACTTACCACCAATTTTAATCTTCATAACACAACGTTGTGCTAGATTTTCTGCACACTGCTTGAATGCCAAAGAACAAGTTATCTCAGGCCTTCTATTATTGAGGCTCCGTTGCCATAAAAGGAGTAAGACACCTCTTGTTTTGGCTCCCATCTTAAATATAACTGAAAGACCCATCAAACCTCAAGGTCAACCAATCACAAAAGTGTACCCCAGGACAGCATACACACATGCATTAGCATCCAAACTCACTGCTCAATCTGCTTCAGACTCCCGCACATTAGGTGGCAGTATACACCTCATTGTTTTAATTCAGCTGATCTATCCACTGAAGAAGAAGTTTGCCATTTTTCAGTCTATGGGTTTAAGCAAGGAACTATAATACCTCTTTGGTTCTGTTTTTTGTGTTTTTCACATTTTGCATGAACCCATAACAGCATCACAAACCAGGTAAGAACAGAGTATGTAGGAGGGTGAAGCAGTGAGAAGGTTTGTTAAACACTGAATAATAAAGGTGCTGTGATCATTGCTATTTACCATATGAACTGCACACAATGCCAACATAGGCACATCTGGTTTTCAGAAAAATCACCAATTTTACACAATATTAAACTCTGATTAAAATGAATTTCCCAGATACATCAAATAAACTGGCTGGTCACCGAATTAATTCTGCACAATGTTTGTCTTTAATTCTCATATTGTTAAACCACATTGCAACTTGTGAGTTTGATTGAACATGCCTTGGAGTTGTAATTTTTCATATTTCAATATGTTAATATGTAACTAGGATCATTTCATGATCGTTAATCTGTGTGTTTCAGATGAACTTCAGCTGCCTTTGTTGTGCCCACTTCCAACTTTATGTTTTCCATGTATGTTCACAAAAGATATTACCCCACTGAATACAGATAAAATTAGGGCTATGAACAATGCCTTTTCTCCATTCTCACAGAGTTTATGGGGCAAGGTGACATGTGATTTATAGAACAGTCATAGAGAGATGTCAAGAACCTCTTTTTCCTGAGAGATGGGAGTTAACTATCAGTAAATAAGAGGTTGTGCAATGATTAAAACACTATTCATGCATATTTGATGTAATGTCATCCCCTAAACTGAAGATAGTCTTTCTCTGTCCTCATTGGCAGAAACTGGTATCTTTACTTGTCACCCTCCAAAGAGAGTACAGTCATTAGTGTCCCTCACAGATATTAATGGCCTTGTGTCTCCGTGGTAACCTATGCACAGGTTTGCCTATTGACAGCCACACTCTGGTGTGTATGGAACCTCTTTCCTGACAGGTGTGTGTGTGTGTGTGTGTGTGTGTGTGTGTGTGTGTGTGTGTGGTTGTCTGTTGAGTAAGTTTCCATTGCTGTCAGTGCACACCTTCTTGTGCAATCACTGGAGCTGAAGATGTCAGCAGAAGTTACGCAGATATAAGCAGAGTAAGCATGTTTAGAAATTCTCTTCTTCATATATTAAATATCCATTATATACTGTATGTGTACATATTATGTTTTATGTATGTTTTGTTTTCAGCACAGGTCAATGGCTAACGTAGAACTCCTGGCCAGGAAGTCCCTCACCTCTAACAAAAGCAATGAAAATGTTGTTTTGTTAAATCCACAAGGGGGTGTAAGAGAGCTGCCCATGTTGTAAAATCTGCACCAACACAAACAAGGGGCACATAACATGCGTCTCACTGGTAAAAGTTGGCAAACAAAGATAAGGGTAATTGTAATTGTGTCACACTGATAATAGACAACCAAGAGTGGTAAAGGGGATTGTAAATGTGATGTCATACCGGCACAACACAGAGAATAGAGATGAAGGGGCTTATATTTGTGACGTAACACAGGCCACCATTGTGAAGTCATAATTGGTGTGGATATCCTGCTTACCTTTCAGACCTCATAGGAGGTGTCCGTCATGTCACCCTCATCCAGGCAGACCAGAGTTGGGTTTTTTTGTGCGCAAAACTATTTAAGACTGCAGTCAGTACCATTCAATGGGCTGTAATGTGAAAATGACCGCAACACCAAAAAATATTTTGCACAATAGTTAGACAATCATGCAATATCCCTGGATTTTTATATTGTTATTATTTGGTGTATTGACTATATGTCATATTACCAACAGAACTGATAAATATCTGCCTTCTTTTGAAAATAAACGTGCAATGGCAGTAATTGTATTTAATCCACAATGTGCCTGTGTTATTTGTTCATATGTCACACATATTTGATTGGAGCAGAGCTCTGACGACCTTCATTTGTCACACAGTGGTCACATCATGAAGTGACCTGCGGCCGGGGTGATCAATGAACCACTCCGTCTTCTTGACTAGTGACCACATTTGGCTGTGAAGACCTTTTTTTTTTAGTCAAGAACAGCAACACAGTCCAGACTGTCTTATGAGGGAACTGTTTTAGTGTATATGAGGGAACCAGTGAGGTTATAGCTCCAGGATTCTGAAAACTGACTAGAACAGGATCTTACTCTGTATATATGGTTGTATAACTATGCTGCCAAAATAGATATGTAGCTCAAATACTGTAATTTGCCATGTTATTACTGCTCGAAATGGTTTGTTATCTATTTAAAAACTACCAGTAAATTCTTGTTAAAAGTGTTTTACTTTCATAATTCACCTTTTATTAACAAAAAGAAATAGGTACAGAAACTGATTCCCAAAACCTGGTTCATTCATTTTTTCCATATATTGAAGTGCATCTTTATTAGCTGTGGTAAATGAGCTGTGACTTGACAACCATTACATCAGATTCCTTGCTGATACATTACACATGCTAGTAATTGCAAATTGCTTGTGCTGTGAAATGTCAATGCTGCTCTCAGCTGCCTTGACTGTGAAATGTTCAATGCTCACATAACAGATAAGATCCCTTAGGACTTTGATTCCTAAGAAGATAAGAAGCTAATTTCTCGTCTCAAAAGACACGTATTTATTCCTAACTAAGTACCTCTTCAGGGACTGATAATCCTGAGCCGGGTGTCTGAATTTCTTTAACCACATATTTCAGTTCCCTGTCTCACAGCGGTTTTGCAGCCTACTGTTTATCCTCTCTAATAAGAAGCTGGCAATGAGTAGCACAACCACTTTCCAGCCCTTTGCCTCACCAACATTATTCCATTCAATTTGCAATTAATATGCGCTTTGTTCGTAGTGAGAGGGGAGTCTCAGGCTGCAGTGTGTTGCTGGACTGGGGTCGGGTAATTAGACACACTCCATTGTGTCCAGGTCATGGGGGTGGGAGGTGAACCAGCCACTGCAAGCAAAGGGTGTGAAATTAGCGGAGTTTGTGCCGCTCATTAAAAAGAAGGTAATGTGAGGGGGCGTTCTGGGTCACTCATTGTACTGAGACACAATAAACACACTGATATCTCCAATGCTGGAAAGGACTCCCGCCCTTTGTATTTAGGTTGTTACATTCAAGGATGATATTTCAGGCATGCAATGATGCACTGGCTCCATTTTGAGGAAAAGGCAGGGGAGCTAAGCCAACCCCCACTGATCACCCGAAGACCCCCCCCCAAACCACTACAGCTAGGGGTTTAATCAGGTCAACTGGAGATGGTGCCATTGGTTAGATCTTGAGCACAGTACTTCCCCGCAGAATAGAAGATCAGAAAAAAACTGAATGTGGTAGTAGAGTTTTCCCATACAGAGGGATAGCCAAACAAATGTTGTCTGGGACTCGAACAGTCTCAATTTTTAAGTCTGAATTAAAAACCTTATTGTACACCCGATAACCAAACTGGGCGCCGGGGTGAAGGGTGGGCTGTGACTGTAGGAAATTTCTGGTGCCAAGATCTGTGTTTGCTGTTGCCTCATCTTTAGTGGGTCTGCCCTGTGCTTTTAGCAAGTTCCCGCTCTAAATGGGGTGGGACAGCCTTGGATTGCATTCATGGCCATAGGTCCGAAACTCTGCTTACCTCTTTTTGTGCGCTGCTGTAGTTCATCTCTGCTGAGGCTGCAAAGTGTACCACCATGCCAATACGTGCTGCATCCAGATCTCCCAGCCCACTACCCTCCTCCTCCTCCCACAAACACACACACACACACACACACACACACACGCACACACACACTCCACCCCTTGTGCCATATGAGCAGCAAGTGCTTCTGTAGCCACCCTCTGCTGATCAGCATTTACATCACTTTGCATCAAAGGACAGGGTACCTGGACTATTACTATGGTGTCACTACATATAAAAAAGGCAAAAATAATGTGGTCTGAAGTAATTATAAAATGCATAAGCCTTTAAACTGGGTCCTTGTTAGAGGATGCATTTACCACAGATCCTAAAATGTATGTGTTTAGCCAGAATGGCCACTGCATGGCCAACAAACCAAATTCCGCTCTTGGCAGCATGTCCTGTCTTTGTGAGCCAACGGTATCACAGTGTGGTTTATCTAAATTCTTGATCTTGACTAAGGAGGATTGGTGTGAAGCTCCCCAAAGCCTGTTGAGTGCAAATATCCCCTGTCAGAACTATAAGGCATCAAAACGGTAAGCAAAATACTGTGAGGATTCTAAGACAGACACGCAGTCAGCTACCAACAGAGCTGCAGTCTAATACAGAGTTAAAGTCTGAGACTGAGTCAACCACACTCACAACCACAGGCTCAGAGGCACCAATCACAAGGCCCTGGGAATGAGGCCCAAGTGCCTTTTAGAAGAAACATGTAGTCCTAAATTATTCATTAATTTCACTTACTTGACAGGGACAATGCACACATTTTAGCATGAAAGCAAATCCCTTTAATGCACAGAATTGTACAGTACGAGTTATGGTATCCAATAGTTCATTACCATCTGCAATACTGCTTACTAGAGTGTGTTGTAAAATCTCTGTGGTTAATGCTGCAGGAGGGGCACGGTTTGAAAGGACCGGTACTCTTAAAGAGTAAGGAAAACAGCAGTTTGTTGCTTTCCAACACTTCCTGTTTTCACTTTTGAAGGAAAAATACAAGCAAGAAATTCAGAGAATTAAAAGGTGGGAAGACATGGGGAAAATGTGAGCAAGTGGTATCCCTGCTGGTTGGTATGACTTGTTAGCACTGAACACAAGATTGTGCTAACTGAAAATATCACGCACACACGCACACGCACACACACACAGACACACACACAGACAGGCAAAATGAGGAACACAGGAAAGGCATGTTTGAGAAGCAGCCACGCCGTGAGCCCCCACCGATACATGTACAACACAGCCTTGTTTTCAGGAAGGAGGAGTGAGCCGGGGGTGGGGGAGTGGGGGGTGGGGGAGTTGGGTGAAGAAATGAGGAAAAAAAATCCCCGGGGTCAAAAAAATCAATTGCGGTTAATAAAACATCAGGTGAGGAGCCATAACGAGGTATGACTGTTCCACCGAGCGGGCCTGCATGAGTGCACCGGGTGCCACGGCGATTAGCCATACAGCGCAGACGGACCCTCTGAAAAATACGACGCTCGAAACAGGGGCCTGCACTGGAGAAAATAAAAGGCTCAATAAATAAAGACCCTTGCCGATAAATACATATGAGGGATTACGAGCAGGAGACGCTCGTAGCCTCTTTTTATTTCTGACATGGCCTAAGTACGATGTGCACACGCAAACACACACACACACACTCACACACACAAACATACACACGCAATAATAAAATATCACAAAGTATGTAAATTTGGTCAATATTAATTGTCCAGGAGAAGCATTCTATCAGTGGGAAGAAACAAACAAACATACATTCAACAACATGTTAGGAAGCTGGAACTAATATCCCAGTCCCTTTAGTTTCACTTTTTTTAATTTAGTAATTTGCATGCTACACAGGTAGCAACCTCATGGACGCTTGACTTTATCTGGCTGAAGATAACACCACCCGTCTCCAGAATCATTGCTGAACCCTGAAGTGGTGGCGCACAGTCCGATTCTTGGATTCCTCAAGCGAGTCTGTCTCTTCCTGGCAGAAATAACATTTCTAACACTTGGAAATTTTCCACGGTCGACAAATCCATTGCGCGTGCACGCACACACACACACACACACACACACACACCAAAAATGGCCGTATGCCTTAAGTCCAAATGCGGGCTTTCCCCCGTCAGTGTTTGGGGTGTCTAACAATGTGCCACAGACTGCCATTTCATACTTCCTAACGGTTTTAATTAGAGCCCAGGGGACAGGGCTGTTTTTCTGAGAAATCGGCCCTCTCAGAAGCCGGCGTGGAAGGAACTGGATGGACAGCTCCCCTTTCCTTCCCCCACTCTGGTCCTGAATGCACCCTCAACCAGCAGCTAGAAAACTCATTTCAAATGAATCCTACACATACCCATGTTCATGTTAGTACTTATAGGCCTTTTTTGTTATATCAAATGATTCATTCACTGTTCGTTACTACGTAAGCATAAATTCACATATGGAAAAAAAACAGAGAGTATCTGTCTTAGGCGAGCGAATGGATAAACTTTTCTCTTGATATAAAAGCCATCAGAAATTAAAACTATAACTCAAATTACCACATTTCAAAAAGATGATTTGAAGTTTAATGTGAATATATTAAGGGAACTCACTGTCTGTGAAAAAACAATAAACTTAAATATACAGTATTTTGATGATTAATTAACCAGCTGATTACTTAGTTAGTTTGCACTTTGTTTGCCCCCCCCCCACGACAGATCCCAGCCATGTCATCAGCCGACAGTGATTGGGAGGCCATGGTGGTTGAACAAAGTGGCCTTGTTCCATCGGGATAGCAGCGGGCATTACAGAAGGGTGTCCTTGCCGCACTGTTCTCAGGCACCCTGTGAGCTATCAAGTGCCTGTGAGTTGAATGTATGATGTGTATGGTGCCCAGCCTACCGTGGTGCATTGTCGGACTTGTAGTGAAAATACCCGTTGGCTGCGTGTGGGTACATCGGATTGCCTTGCTTCAGCACTCCTGCATGACTACAGAGGCTGTCACAGTGAGATCAGCCTAATGTGCAGTTGGCAATTCCAAGCTAGGGTTGCATAAAAACGGGAAAAAGCACTCAAAATTTAAAAACCAATGCATTACATCAGAAATAAAGTCTCTGAATTACACATAAAGTGCAGCCATGGGAATTACATCTACAGTGCATTACATCTCACAGAATTACATCCAAACCGCTGCAGTACAGCCCCTGCATTATGTCTCTCAAGCTCTAATATTTAGTCCTTATGCCTGAGAACACCCCCCATGGGGCCGGTGAGATGAAATGCGGGGAAGAGTGCAGCGGTAAATAACAGGGTGAATCTTGTAGTAACTCCTGACGGGCAGACAGCGGTCCACACAGAGGCGCAGGCGAGGAAAGGACTGCCTATTATTTATTCATCTTTTGTATTGTTTTGCTAAGGGGGACGGGATATGTCATTTTGTTCTTTGACATTTCATTTTCACAACAGCGAAAGGTTGCGTCTCCGACCGGTTGCCACCCCTCCCCCCCCTCGACTTGTATTTAATTTACCGCTCATCACACCCTTACCAAACACGTGGAGGAGATGCGCTGGCGTGTGCGTTAACACCCGCACCAGTCACGACGGGTCCGTCTGATGGAATTCCACGGGACATTATAAATGATTTATAACGACCGATCCAATCTATTGACATAAAATTCCATTAGCGCCCTCGGATCGGTAACAATAATGGGAATCTTTCTCCGGTAGCGCTCTTCATCTGAATTTAGCTTCTTTTTTAATGAAACAAAACTGATTTTGCCCAATGTGTTGGTACCAGTTTGGCTTGAATGTAGACGGGAGAAAATCAAACTCTCGAACATGTCCTCTGTTTCGCGCCTCGGCGGAACTGCCAAGGGTAAACGCGACAAGCGTGAAAAGGACAAAAATCAATGTTTTATTTCAATTTTAATAATCCTGTGAAGCTACAAACTTAACCATCGTCAGATTGAGTTTAGATGACAGTTAGCCTCGTTTCTATGACAACTGTTCAAATCTCGGGCATTTCTGGACTCGCTGCATGACTTTGATATGAACGAGATGACATTTTGGATGACCCTGTTCGGAAAGGCTTGTAAAAATCCATTATTCCTGCCTTTTATGAAAGTTATTTTGTCTTTCCCTCAATGAAAGGCGAACAAAGGAGTTTTCAAATAGCACTGAGATTCGGTGTGAATTAAAATTATACAATAGTTTGATGTTGACATATTTTTAATAATTCAAACATAAGGATTAGAGTATTGTCTTATGATCTTATGACAAGCTCACACATATGATGGAATTGTATCATCCACAACAAATGGCATTACAGGTAGCCAATTTAGTATCCATGCCACTTTAAAAATACGCTTGTATGTGTAATTATTCTCAGCATTATATAGTTACATCTTGCATATACAGCACTAGTCAAATGTTTGGACACTCCTTTCTTTATTTTTACTATTTTCCACATTCTACAATAATAGTAAAGACATCAAAACTATGAAATAACACAAACAAAAACTTGTATTTTACATTTTTCACAATAGCCAACGAAATAAATATTTTAAATGTTTGTAAAGAAATTGATACATAGATATCAACTTCACTATTTATATAAGAAAAAATTCAAGCATTTAAGCATAAATTTTTGGACCAAAATGTCTAGATGAATAGATGTTTTCCATTATCTTAATCAGGTGTACTGTATATGCTATCATTTTACAAACATTTTTTCCATTTGATTATTTACTGAAACAGGCCATGCCATTGGTTATCGTCCTGCTCGGACTTGTTCTGATGTTAATCAGACTTATACTTCCCATGAGTCTTTGAAACAGCAAACTCCCAAAAACAGCATGACATTGTATTTGGTTGTCAAACATTGACCTGTTTAACCTTTCCATGACCCACCACAATACTGTCCTTCAACAAACTACCAGATCAGCTGACTAGAACCCATTGATTCACATTACCCGGCCAGATAAAGTAGACAGGACAATATGGATGACTTCATTGTTGGCATGAATGATTGGATCATATGATACTTATTGACTGATTGATTAGTACAAAGTCTAACTGTCATAAAAATCAATGATTTTTCATCCACTGCGATATACAGCATTTAGGCAACTAATTGCCTGAGAGCAACGTTAGCTTTGTGTACTTTTGTGTCATGGGTCTTGTAGGGAGATTATTGAGTGGTACTCTACTGACACAACTTCAATATGAATAAGTGCTCTTGTGAGAGTGATTCATTTGGATAGCTACTATAGCAGCTATGACCACATGCAACATGTGGTACTGCACATTCAATGAAACACTTTCCCTAGGGCTCTTGTTCCTAAGCTTATGGATAATTTATCTTTTTATTTTATTTTTTTTGTTGAGAAAATGTAAGGAAATTTCAAGCTACAATAAAACGACTGCATGTCAAACTGTGATCATAAGGTGGCGCACTACTGATTTTCAGAAAGAAAGCAATGGGTGGCCTTTAAGAGAAAAAAAGCTGTGATCACATGGTGAGGCCTGATGAGACTAATGTGGACTCAGAGGTGACTTAAAGGACAGCGGCGACACAACCCCCCACCCCCCTCCCCACCAACGCTGCTGACAAAACAAGTGGGTGAGAATGGAAAGTCGCGGGGTGCTCCGATAATTTCACTGGCACGCCGCAAAGCCTGCTGGGAAGGCCCCGTGGTGACATAATGATGTCCAAATTAAGCTCCCCCAGTGTCAAGGTGTGCTGTTGAGACAGGCAAAGTGTCACTATCACCATGCAGCCAGCAACTGGGTCAATAATGCAGCTGTTATAATTGATCGCCGAGCTTGGCAGACAGAGTGTGTGTTTTTTGTGACGCTTGCAGGAGGTTCAGATTCATTTCATTCTTGGGTATCCTCAAATAAGAATTCTAACGTAAACTACTGATCTTGTTTTAAGAGAACTGCTCAAGCTGTGCTGTGAAAGGTTTAATCTGGTTGTCCCTTAATAGCGATGATGTCATGATTCCCTCACTGAATCCATTTCTCTCAGCGTTAAGAGCTTTAACAGTGGGATCATCCGCATATAGAAATTAAAAATGTCCCCCAATACTTTAATGGCTTTGAACACATTGACTTTCCTCTTGTTTGGGCAGCAGCCCTCAGAGGACATTAGTGTGATTGTCAGCTTAGAGAAGGTCAATCAGTCAACCACTCATGAAGCCTGATTGGCTCAAATAGATTATCCTGGGCTAGGCTCTTTGTGAGGCTTTTGAAATGGCTTCATTGGGCACCTGCACATTTAGTAGACGCAACCAGAGAATGGACCAGTGTCTCTTTTGTCAATTATATACGACACACACAGCACATTACTTCAGACCATTGTTTCTGAACAGATTCAGCAACATTTTCTATCTCTGCATATGCCAATACCTAGCCTTATACTGTACCATCCATTAGCAGTCACATTCTTGCAAACGAATAAAGAGTAAGAACGTCATTACATACTTCTGTGATGCCTATGGCATATATTTAATGCAGAATGCTGTATGTGTGTGTGCGTGTGTGTGTGTGTGTGTGTGTGTGTGTTTTTGCAGCTTCCTGGATTGGCTGTGTGAATAAAGAGTAAGAATGTCATTACATACTTCTGTGATGCCTATGGCATATGTTTAATGCAGAATGCTGTATGTGTGTGTGCTCTTGCAGCTTCCTGGATTGGCTGTGTGTTGGAGCAGTGGAAGTGTAGTCACTACCTTTCTCAACAGAAAGCAGCCTATGGCATGTGACCACAGTGGGCTAGGCTGGCACCTTTCCTAATGCCAGCCAGAAGCTCTGACTCCAAGCAACACTAGAACTGCACAGCTTAGCTGCACTGTGAGAAATTCAGTGAGTCTTAAGATCTATAGAATTTATAAGTGTACAGTTATTCTCCTTTTCCATTTTCACTGTATATCTGACAGGGAATGACATTTTAAATAACAGATAATTGTGAGAGCATGCTGTGTTACATATGAAAAAAAAATGCTTTTAGTGACTGTTTTTACAAGTCAACAGAACAGTATATTCCCAAAGGTTAAATTAGCCTGATATGATGCAGGAAGCGGTCAAAACAGCATGCTATACAGAGATTGTTCAATGAAACATATACACAGTGTGAAACATGTGCAATTACAATGCTTGGCTTGTATAGTGTGGATGTAAAAGAGGCAATGAAGCAGTCAGTGGGTGGTTTGTTTGCCTGTCCTTGTCAAGAGAATGGACAGAGCCCTAGATGAGATTTACTCAGGCAAGCTGCGTTTTGATTAGCGGCGGCCGCTGCCAAAAACAATGGGGCGAAGAGTTCGTCCGAGGCCAGCTGTCGATACGCGGCGCGGTTTGACGCGGATGCCGGTCGACGGCGCAGGCCCACGTCAGCAGACGCTCGGGAGTGGCAAAAGGGGGGACTTTGATGGGCATCCACCGATGCCATACTGTTGCCCGAAGCAACGCCATCTGTAGGAACCTGCCAGGGAAAGATCACACCTCGCCTCCTGAAAAATGCACCAGCTACACATGATTTATAAGTCTGAAAGACGGAGGCACTGTCTAAATGCGGGCGGCAGTGTAGCATAGTGGTAAAGAGCAGGGCTTGTAATGGAAAGGTTGCTGGTTCAATTCCCCACCGGCGCACTGCTGCAGTATTCTTGGGCAAGGTGCTTAACCCACAATTGCCACAGTAAATATCCAGCTGTAATTGTAATCTATGTAGGTCTCTCTGCATACAAGCATCTGCTAGTGACAATAATGACATGTTAAACAAATTTGCGAATGTGCAAATTTGTTGATGCATGTCCCAGATATGTGGCTAGACTGTTTGGTAAACAAAAATGTTCAATTGCTATCTGGAACTCTGTGTTTAAAAGGGAGCCTGGAAAAAATTATACCCAATGGAAGTGTTTCATTGCATGAAGCAAATACCTAGATCAGTACCATCAGTGTGACTGGTACTGTGTTTGGTTGGCACATACAGCTAAACACTTTCTCACGGGTTCATCTGCAAACACTTGCCTGTCTTCTGGAAAAGTTGAAATTCTCCTCAGTTTTCAATTATAAATGCCTGCGATGCCCTTCAAAGGGACGATGAGCTGATAATGGTCGTTCACTGATAGTGCCACTCGATGAATGTGAGCCTGTTGTAGTAAAACTGAAATTGTATCAGATTATGGGTAGGATTATCCCTTTATGAAAATTAGACAACTGTAAAATACCTTGAATACAAACTATGCATGTTTGAAAAGATGAGGAGATACATATCTGTACAGCATCACCGTTTAATAAATTAACTTATGAATAGGTGAATACCCCTGAGGTGTTGCTGTGACACTCTCTACCCATGCACTTAATAGGCTGAAACATGTTGATGAGAGCCACTCCAATCTTTCTCAGACTGAGGCTGAGTGGCTCCTATGAATATGCCTTAGGGCTATGATTCAATTATTAATATCACTGGTAATTCTTAATGTCAAGCCTCTTTTTACATTATAATGTTCTTTTGACCTTCCAGCATGCCTTAGTGAAGCTAAAGCTTTGTGTTTCGTCTTTGGATGGGAGTGGATATCTTTCGCTGATGTACACGCACTACAATAACATGTTGGCACAAAGAACATCTGCACACATATTATGAGCAAAGGTCTACTACATCTTACACTTTAATGTATTCATTTGGCAGACATTTGTACAAAAGGGGCACTCAAGTAGGGTTATGCAAATAGCCACACATATAATGAAGCATTAGTTGCATCCTAGTGGCATTATCAGAAACATTGTTACAAAGGGACTAAATGTTATCTGAGGGCACATAACTTTAAGCTATTACTAGCTATATCCAATCAGGTTTAACTGCCATAAACTTGTATTACCACAGCCTGTTTACAACTTAGTGTTTTGCCAATATCTTGACATGCCACCAGGCTTTCATTTTCTTTGTGTAAAACTACATGTAATGGTTACTACATGCAGTCATAGTCTGAGCAAAGGCTATACATATGAGCCAGCAATTATTATATTGCTACCTGTTTTTTTCCCAATTTAAATAACTTTATTGAAATATCAGCAAAATTATTAGCAGCTGTTCATAAATTCAGATCTCACCTCTATAGACTTGATGGTGCCAACCACAAAATGAAGGTGACCTCATTGAATTTGGCTGTGGTTGGAGATGTCATTTTATTTCCCAGCTTAAATTCTCTACCAGATTCATCTTTTTGTTAATTGTGTAACCCCCTATACTGATTTTTAAGAGAGTGCAACAATTAATGAAATCTAACCATTCAAATCATAAAGTTAGGGATCATGAACAGGAATCAGAATCAAGGCACACAGGGGAAAAAGTCCACCACAACTGAATTCACATCTGGAGATGTGTAAGTACACACTCTCCCAAGTCATTGCTTGCCCAATGAGAACAAAGCTGCTAAGGTGTTATTTTCCCATCAGTCCTTGCTAGGCTGTTGAGAGCTTTTTGGCTCAGGTGCCGCACCTGTTCAACTCCTCAATTTTCACAGGCTAACAGAGGTGTCTGAAGCAAGTTGCCTCCTGTCCCAAGTCCTTGTCCTTCCCTGCACCCCAGACATGGCAATGGAGAGGGTGCTCTGGTCATGGTGAATTAAATCTCAGTATCTCCAGTCTTATTAAATTCCCCTTTTTTGGTCAGATATAACTTTCAACCATCTATTATAATTTTTGCCTTTCAACATTCGTCGATTAGTTACAGTTTGCCAAATTCGAGTCTTTCTTTCAGCAAAAGTGGTCCTTTGTAAAGCTTCACAGATTAAACATAGCAGAAGGCCCTCAACATGCATGAATCAGCAGCATGGTTTTTCAGCAGGGCCCTTCTAATGTGTTTAAACAACTACTGATAAAATTTTGAAGCTATAAGTTGTTTCCAATGCTAACGTTTTCTATTTTTTCAATTGTTAATTCTTTTTATGGCTGATGAAAGTCAACATTTTTGGTTTTGTATATATTTCTAAGAGTCCATAGAGTTAATGCTGCAATGCTGTTTTTTTTTTTCTTCCGATGTGAGTCAAATTAAAGTCTAGATCAGCACAGCTGCCTAATGAGTAGTGTTGCTAATCTATGTCTGAATTACTTTCTTTCTATGGAGGAGAAAATTCCATTAATAATACAGTATAGGACAGAATCTGCAGTTGACTGTCAATTCTTTATATGTGTAATTAGATGCTGACTAATCAGAACAACACTAACACAAGGTTTTAAAACAATGCAGCACATTCACTTGCAACAACAATGAAGCACACAGACCCTACCCCCTCACCCCAATATGTTTCCATCCAGTCTCAAGGTGACGGAGAGCACAAACCCAGCAAGCAGTCCCCGTGCCACCTGCCTCCCCCCCCGCCCAGATCAATGATGTCACAGGGCAGCCACTCAGCCCAGAATGGGGGGCCCCACAACACCCCCTCTGCTCCCCCCCGCCCACCCGTCCCCAAGGATAAGAGCCCACTGGGAGCGCAATCACTGCATTTACTTCAGATCTAAGTGATTTCAACCAGGTCGATACCTCATGCTGATGTGCTGAAAACACCAGGGGGAAAAAGTGCGGGGTGTTTATGGAGGTTTTTTTTTTCCCCCCTCATATCAGAAGAACTCGTCTTTATTCTCTTTTTTCTTGAGTGATCTGCGCACAACAGGAGCTTTGCATGAGCTTTGTAGCTCTGTGTACGCTGCTTTACGGCAGGGTCAATGAAATGGTTTGACAACAGAATGTTAAAAACCGCATTTCTTCAGATAATTATATATTATTAATGTCAGCTTTATCTGCAAAGCCTTTACCTAAAAGTGCCAGAGAAACAGAAGATTCCGTAAACTGCCACAGATTTGGCGCCCTGCTGTTGCTCCACATTGGACTGTGAAGCTTATCTGCTCCCCCGTGTTTTGCAGTGTCGCTGATCCCAGGTCTGTGGGAAAAAAAAAACAATCCTCACCGGCCATTGATAGGTCAGTAGTACACTGCAGCAGGGGGTGGGGTCAGCAGGTCACCCTAATGAAAGCTCTGGTGTCACCTCTACTCCAGGAAAGGCTGAGCAGTAGCAAAAAACCACAGGAAAGCCAAAGTGCTGCTCTGCTCAAATTAAAATTAGTCTTGCACAGCAAACATTGCTATATCATTCTCATAATACAGGCAGCATGCAAGGTCTCCAAATGTAGTGTATGGCGTCCATGTAGCATTTTGTATGGCGAAGGTATTTTCCTGCTGCCATTCTTCAGGAATAACATTTCCATAATGTTGCTGCAACACTGCAGTGGCGTTCAAGAAACACTGAAGTGACACCACATTAAATCAGGGTAGGATCAGTGGTGTCCATATTCTTTGTACACTATCACCATACATGCTCACTGGTGCAGAATCTGCAACACAGCCAAAAGTGTGTGCATTTATCCACAAAATTACAATCTGAGTGTAACTGAAGTAATTTTACTGGACAGGTAAGAGAACACTGATTACATCCACATACTTAGACTGTGTTCCCATTAAGGATAGCTTACTGACTGATGAAACAACACGTTAAAATAATGGTTTGGTGCGTCACAAGAAGTTGTATAAAGTGTATTGGACATAATGGGACTTATTACACCTCAAATCTAAGATAGTAAAGTATATCGGATGGGACAGCATAGGACAACATGCGGCCAGTAGGTCATTTCCTCTGAATATATAGCGGTACTGCACATGCATAGCATCTTATCATGAAGTTTGACCTGATGCAAAAACAACTGGTATGGAAAAACAATGCAAAGAAGCACCAGGAGGTTTTCGTTTGTTTTAGGCTTTTTACCGTGCTTTGGCAGTTGCCAAATTCAGCAACATGAATATCTAACACAAAGTATATCACTACATTACTACATTACATTACTTCTGCTAGAAGTAGATTATTTGAAGTAAATGCTAATAATATGAAACAAAGATTGTAACTAAAGTAAACTGCAATCATGTCTGGTGCTCTCAGGGTAATGGCTAGAATAGCGGAGAGTTGTAGTGGACAGCCAAGCACTGTCAGCTGCATCTTCACCAAACAGCAGGTGCTCTGGAGCCAGAAGCTGAGTGCTGTTACCCATCCTCCGTCATTCACAATCAACTTTGACGCCAACGCATAGTATCTCACAGCGTCTCCCCGATAGCACTTTGACTACCGTTCTTGGTAAGACCAGGAATTTTTTTGTGCATCGCTCACTTAAAAGTGGCAGTCAGTAACGACTTTGGCATCTAGATGCCACAGAGTTTTGTCCTTATACCCCATTATGTTGGATTCTTTTGTCACTTGGAGTATAGCAAAGTGCCTGCCATTTATAACCCACACGGGTGGTACATGTAGGTGGTGGGTGAGGCGAGTCACCTCACTTCAGTGTAAAGCACTTTAAGATTCTTGAAAGGAGTGAATGGCATTGTTACAGAGTAACTCACTATCGTAACTATAAAATATTTTTTGTTGTGGTTCATCTTCTTCGTGCTCTTTATTTATGCGTTGTCAAGGGGACATTTCTACAATTTTCCATTTTCTATCTACATTGATTTTGAGTTTGAATTATTCATCAATCCCTTCCATTGAATTTGGTGGAATTGGGGGGAATTATGTACAATTTTGTTGCATATATCATTTTTTTCACAGATTTCTTGGAATGTGTGTGGTCTGGTTTGCCAGGCATGTTGACTTTGACGACATGTCCTTTTGGGTCCCATGTCACTTTTTGCCGCTGTAACGCCGGATATGTGGGGTGGGTTAATATAGTTTCATGCTATGCTCTCTATTGCTGCAAAAGCCAGGCTTTGAAAGCACTTTTTTTTTGAAAAAGCACTCATGGGTTTCTTACCTGCTGTCAAGTGCTATTTTCTGGATGGCAGTATTGATTTGGACTAATCTTTGCCTCTGCTTCTGACTGAGGAATGTCAAAATGAGCATGGTGGCAGAGGAGCAGAGCTGGATTAAGAAATCCGGTCCAACACAAGGGGGTAATTTTTTTTTCTTTAGTACATTTACTATTTCCAACTTTCTCTGAAAAGTATTAAGAAGTAAAACCCGCAATTATTATTTATTAGGTACATCTGAGTGTGGTTTGCTCAGATCTACTGGGGAAATGGCAGTGTGTGTTTTAAGGTGAACCTTAAAAAAACACAAGCCGTTTACATGGCTGCACTAAGCACAATATAGCTATTACCTGGCTTTATAAATTCAACCAGGCAGTTGCCCATGTGATTTATTTTCACATTGAAACATCCTAGCCTTTATGTACTGTAAGAAAAATGTTTGTTAATCTGTCAATCTATATTAAATAAAAGTACAACCATGAATTACCATGGAAGTTGAAGCTGTAACAGTGTGGTACAAAAAAGTACACTTTTTCACAGTGTGTAACAGTGTGCTTCAAAAAAAGAACAGTCGCCATTGAATTCAATTCCTGGGATTTTGGATCATGTGATTAATATGCAATGACTTTCTGACAGGCTCCAGTCAGTCGGCATGCTTCCCTTATTTTAACGTCTGTTCTGTGACTGCAGGGTGTTGGTCCTGTGTATATACCTCTCCCTATCAGATCAACCCCGATCCTGTAGCCATGGAGACCACATTATGGGCTGCATTAGGTGCATCTACAGAGATCAAACAATCTGATGACAGCAGCTCATTTCTTCCACAAAATAAACATTGCATTTACCACATCTTTCGAGCGGATCTGACCGCACAGTGAAAAAACAATAGTATAGTACATGTCATTGCATGGAGGCATCTCACAGTGTACACCAGGCTGTGGAATGGGGTCTTTGTTTCATCCGTTATTCTGTTCAAGGTTCATTATATCATACGCAGCCTTTAGCCTCAGCATGGATATGGTTACGCACAAGGCATTGTCAAGTTAAAGCCAGACAGAAAATGTAATTTAAAAACGAAATGTGAATGTCTCGGTATGACTACCACACATATGTGTGCCATATTCTACCTATGAGAGTGGGGTATTCAAAGGGAGCAATTCAATTTTCATTGGATCATTTCATTTTCTGTCTGGTGCACTCTCAGGAGTAGGTAATAGCAACACCAACAACAACAATAACAGCACACAAAAGTCTCAGAGTTTCATCTGAGAGAAAGAACACTGGTGCTGGTCAACAGGTCAAAAAAGCCAGATGCTTTGGTGCCGATTTAGACTATGAGAAAGACGTGTAAACCCCGCTTAAGTGCTTCCATGGAGAGTTGTGCACCTCTGTTATTCGTACGCACATTCAGACACGGCTACTTAAACTCCTTGTGAGGTGGATGAGCATTTGTGACGGAGTTTGTCCAAAATGAGAGCGTCTTGATCAAAATGATAGTGAGTGTCATTATTTTCCATTATTTTCTGACTTGAGGTTTGGGTTTCTTTTCTCTCTGCAGCCCTTCCCTGCAGGCGGCACAGATCACAAAACACATTCATTAATGAACGTTCGACTGAGCATACCTGCTAAATAACGACCTCTTTCATACAGTGTTCTCTAAGACAAAATTGCCATGTATCCTGTACGTTCCTGAGGTTAATGAATCAGTGATAAAAATCTTAGTTTTTCTCTGGAAACAGCAACTAGTTAGCTGGTGAACACAAAAGGAAAAAATTCCATTTCACAACATCACACTATAACACTGTTATTTGAAAGGGGAGATCAGAATGACAATTCAGAAGTCTATTTGACAATGACATTCCCCATAATTTAAACAGCAGCTAGCTCCAGACAGTGCATAGTACTGTGAAATAGTTTACACAGCTGAAACAGTCGAGAAGTTTCTCCAACCACTTTGCCACTTACCTACCTAGACAGCTAGAGGTCTGGAGAGTAAAATATTACAATCACCTGTCTCTGGCAATGGCAAGGTGGTGGAGACCACAGAGACACAGCTCTCAGAGAGCTAGAGAATGAGGCAGGATCAAACCCCTAGCCTTATTTAGATATTGTGGTGTCAACAGGCAGTATTTTCACAGCATTCAACTTTGAACCACCCATTTTAAGAGATATGTGAGTGCACAAGTTAAGTCTGAATTGCAACAACTGAAAACATCTAAGCGAGGTTCACAAAAAAAAAAAAAAAAAAAACTGATCAGCGCACTCAAGCCTGAACTGGCCCCTTCATCTGTACAGCTAAGATCAGACGTGAGACAGAGAGACTGTCCAGTTATTAAAAACAATTTGTCTGCATCAAAGAGGCTGGTGTTGGAGCAGAAACTGTGGTGCTGGAAAGTGTCCAATCAGCAGACTGGATACTGCCAGCTGCGATCAAGGAGGAATCGCCCACTGCGCCAATCGTTCCCAGCTAGATTTTTTTTTTTTCTACTTGGAAGATACCATAGATTATGGATCGCTGAGGGGACGGAGTGGACAGTAAGCAGCTTCTCTTTTTCTGTGCCTCTCTCACAGCTTCTCTCCTAATACCAGGGTCAGATTAGCTCAGCGAGGGCTTTGATGTTCCGGAAAGCCATCTTTGGGGTGGAGGGGGATGTGGGGGGGGGGGGGCTTGTGGGGGGGGTGGGGGGGGACCCCTCACTTTTGCCACCGATCGATCCGTTTTTATATTTATCTGAGGTGGACCTGCTGGGGTTTCAGGCTTTGCGGCTTCAAAGAGATTTTTAATGCTCTGCTTTGATAGAGGAGAGGGAGAGAGGCATCTTTCAACCTGCTGCTGATTCCAGGCACAGGGTTAGCAGCAGTGGCCACCTCTTCAATCCAGTGGGCCAGGAGGATGCCGGAGCGATCCCTTGAGACTGCCAAGGGACAGCCACGCCAGCCGCTGCGACGCTCTTGCAACGGTACTGCAACGTTGCTTCACCGCCAGTGCGTCTCGACGGCAACCGCATTTACGCTTAAGCATTTCAAACACGTAAGAGTTGCAAAGGTGTGAATTAGGAATCGATACTCCATTTGAAATGTTACATAAATGTTGTTTTGAGTCATGATCAAAGTCCACAAGCCAACAAGTATTCGATATATTGAGCATAAAGTTGAATGTTTGGGCATGTGTGCAAGTCCACTTTGTGTGATGTTGCAGTAATAAAAACAGTGAGGACCATGGTAAAGATGCTGGTACAGCAAGTATTTAATCTCCTTCATTTTTTCAGTTGGAATCTGCCCTCATGAGGTGGCTATATGCCTGGCCAGTATATAAAAAACTATGTTGTAACATTTTGTTACACATTGTAATGAATAAACCAATACAATAAAAATATTGTGACTTTTTAATAGTCGAAAAGGAACATTACATATGTGAAAAGTCTGTGTGTGTGTGCATGCATGTGAGTGAAGCACTGGATATATACATTATCTGACGGACCTCTAGGCGGAAAGAAACACAATAAAGTTATTACATGGCCAAATGTCAGATTAGAGCCAAAGTTTACCAAAGTTTCTATTCATGTAGTCCTTCTAAACAATTTCAATTCAAATGCTAGTTCTCTTTTCAGAAGGACATAATAGACATGACTTTTTTCCAACTCTCTTGGTCAGCCTTGGTATATTGATGGTTTGTTTTTTTTAAAAGGGAACACAAGGTCCAGGATGAAGAGAGAGACAGAGTGATTGTGCCCTTCCATTCCAGGGTCATACCCTTATTATGTGTACTCTTTCTGAGACATTCCTCAGTGCTGCATCCTTACATTTATTACACAACACAAAGGTTTTCAGCATGTACAAACATTTCAATAAGCCAGGTATTGTGCTGGGCAACCTGCTAACATATGTGCTTTCTTGTCCCCGCTTTCTTCTACAGGAGGTCATGTCCGATTGGAAGCTACCATAAGAAATTTGAATCACATAGGACAAAAGGTTGATGTCTACGTTTTGAAGTTTGAAGGCCACTATGTCACCAAGAAAAGAGCCAACTTGATACAGTATACTTGTAAAAATTTTATACACTTAGACACATTTAAGAATTACAATACATGGATGTATAAATCTTATTATGTGGATAAGGCAATTTGCTACAGAACTGTGTCACTGCATACAGAAGAAAAATATCATGAGAAATAGCATGATCAGAAGGTATAGAAAACTGTCTGTAATTGACAACTCTGGCAATCTGTACTTGGCAAACCCATGGCTGACCAAAACAGCAGTTAATATCCATAAGGCAAAGAAAGGAGACAAGCACTGAATTGACAACAGAACTGGCAGAAGGCCCAGGTGTCATTGCCCATCCATCAACAGCACAAAGGTCATGCACGTAATCAGAACTACAGCGAAAAGGATGTGCTGCACTAAGAAGACCTCTGTTAAGAAAGGGACACATGGTAAAAAGGCACAAACATACTGAAGTAGTTGTGTCCTTATGAGTTTAAAAATTCTAAATGTGAATCATGAGGCAACTTAAAATGACTTTGAAGGCAGTCTGTCATTTTGTGGAGGTGACTTACAAAAACTGAGGAAACATTACAGTCTAACCCATGATATTCTACAACATTAATCTAGTTTGGCAGATGCACTTTCCCCAGACTGACTTACACAGATTACACTCTGTTACATGTATACAGAATTTAGACAGCTGGATATTTAGTGAAGCAATTGTGGGTTGAGTACCTACAACAGCAGTACCTCAGCAGGGAATCAAACTAGCAACTTTTCCATTACAAACCCTGTTCTGTACCACCGTGCTACGCTGCCACCAAGCAGTCGTTATTTAACAATACATAAGGAAATCCTATTTTTGTGCATGTTACGAATTCTAACTGAAAGAGAACCCTGAGATCAGTTGTACAACGTTGCGATTGAGAAAAATAAATAGCAGACTGTGATGAGAACACGCACTGTGACGTTTCTGAAGCGTTCCCTTTCCCTGCTGTCCTACCCTTTAACGTGATCGCTGTCAGTCTGCTGCGCAAACTGCTGAGAGGAGCAGAAGCAGAAGCGCTGGGGCGATCAGGACCCGGGCGATTCCGGCTCCTCTCTCACGTAACGGCGACCGTGGCGTTGGTCGCGTCTCCCCCGTCAGCGCCCGCTGGATCCGTCCTGAACGGCGGGGGTGTGCTTCCAAGCGTCCTGTTAAGGCTCTGCTTAGAGTAGTCCAGGAATTAAGCTCTCGTTAGCGCCGCAAACACGAGGGTTCCTCTCGCTAGCAAACAGCGCAGGACTTCAGCAGGCTGCAGAGAGGGGCAGACGCTGTGCAAAACAACTAGGCTTCATTACGTACAGCACGCTGTGAACCATGAACTGTGCTCCAGGCCTCAGAACAGAGCGGAACATTCACGCTTTACCTGCATTCATGAATTCAGTCAGGCGCACACACTTCTAAAGGTATATGTTTTTACTCAGACAGGCCCGTAAATAGTTAAAAGCTATGTGTAAGTAATGAGAATAGAACAAAAACCCTTAATATTGCATAAGACCAATGATATAATTACATTTCAATTGATTAATATAACAATTTAACTGTTTCATGACAACAAATGCAATGATAATGAGTTTTTATCTGATTGAAAAAGTGGAGCTGGCAGTGGCAGTTTTTGAATAAAATGTCTAGATTCGTTCAACTGCTCTTCCTAGATTCTATATGCCAAAAATTGATTTTGGTAAATGTGGCAAGATTTATAAAATATTTACTCAAGCAAAAATGAGACTCAGCAGAAATGTAAAAGCTAAACCATCTCACGGAGACTGCACTGATTCTTTACAACAATAAGGCACCCAATGATGATGATCATTATCAAGGTTATTACCTCATAAAATGAATTGTTTTGTGGACTGATATAATCTTATTTGTTATTCATATTTGTTGTCTTATTTGCTATTCTTATTCTTATTTTTATTCTTATTCTTATTCTTATTCTTACTCTAAAGGCAAGTTATTGCTGACATAATTGTGATATCAGTAATTGTAATACTTTAAGGCATAGTGTGTGTATATTTTCAGCACACCATCATATAAAAACCATAAAACACTCTTATTGGTCTCAATAAGCACAGTTTAAGGACGATTTTTTACCTGCTATAGCTCTCATTTATATTAGGAGAAAAATAGCGCTTGGTTTCATCACTTAAGCAGCTGCACCATGTAATGAAAGGTGAGAAGTGTGTGATGCAGTGCTCTGGGTGTGCGTGTGGTCACAGCATCCCATCGTAGCTGCCCTGGGGGTAAAAGCCTGTGCTCAGGACTCATTCGGCCCAGGCCATTAGCCATTAGCCATTAGCGCTGTTATCCGCTGACCGCCACATGGCAGAATGGGGTGCAGGCTCTGGGGGTGCACGGGAGGAGAGTGCTTTTCCCTGTTTCTTCATACATTTCGGCCTGCTGGGGGATGGGAGGACGAGGAAACAGGGTAACACCCCCCTTCATAGCGCTACATTTGGGTAGCAGCCTGCGTGCTGGGACAGCCTTGTCCTGCCCGTGGAGTGCCTCCTTTATCAGGGTAATTAACTCCAGGAAGGCGAGGTGGGTGGGGGGCGTTGGGAGGTGTGGTGGGAGGAGCCTGCCTCGTCATTTCTTCAGCATGAAAAACGTTGGCAGGGCATCTGACCCCCCCACATGTTTAGGGGATTGTCAGAAAGAGAAATGTCAGCATTACAAAAGCACCAGACCCCCCCACCCCCCACCCCCCATCCTGGTACGATAACGGAGTGCAGCTCCTCAGAAACAAGAGGATAGATGGAGGAGAGAACAGTCTGCCCTTTCACAGAGAGCGCGGGCTGTGGTTGCCTTCTACTCCTGTGGTGTTCCTTTCATTTCATGCTAAACGAGAAAAGGAATGACTCTTTTCCCTTCATTTTCTCATTCCCTTTCTTCTCTTCCTCTCCCCCCGGTTCCCTTGTTTTAATGCACGTTTTACGAGCTTCAGTGCACCGGCGAAAATTACATTGTTAAATGACAGCGTTTCAAAGCCGTGAATACCCCCCATTCCTCTGAGCTTTCAGACGCTCAGCGGACTGTAAAGAATATGTAATACAACAGTATTGATTATTTTGATGGCTGTGGGATGCGATCAAATATTAATTTCGCCCTCCAGTGGACCTATCAGGCTGGGGCCGTTCAAAAGGGGAGGATGTACTGGAGGGATAAATGCATGCAGAACAGAGTCAGGCCAGAATTCAGAGAAAACGTGCTCGCCGCACGCCGAGTCCCAGTTTTCGAGAGGCATGCAAACTAAACCGCCACGGCCCACGCTGTTGTCCACGATAAGGCTATTGAATGGCTGCCGTGCATTCAACATCTCGGGCCATTTATATTGATTAACATTTTCATAGATTATCACTGTGTCTCACACCGAGGGCCCGATTACCCCCAGATGGACGCATTAAGTGGACCCCCCGCAGGCTAGCGTGGTCATCGATCGCCGAGGCGATGGAGCGCGGCCCGCGGAGGGGCCGTCCCTCTCGCCCCCCGTCCCGCACGGGTGCTCTGGCTACACGTCCTCGTGGTCAGACCTTAAATTTCCTGATTGCAGCAGCAACTCATTTATACTCTCCTTGTTTTTGATTTCAATCTTTTGTTTCTCTCAACATTCAGATGTTGAGAGTACTTCCGAGATGGGCAGATGCGTTCGTTGACTTGGTCGTAGCTCGGCTTTACATTAGGCCAGCGCTGGCGGCAGACGCGGAGGCAATCGAAAGCAATAATGGCGATCAGAAAATGCCCGCTGATATATTTTTTTTCTTCTCCCCTTTTCAGAAGCAATTCAGGCCAATTATTTAGTGAAAGGGTGGGCATGTCAGATCAAATAAACAGCCTCTTTCAAGCTGATGCGAGCGCGCCCTCAGTGCGCCGGAGACGAGTCCCGGCGCATGAAAAGAGCGGGTCAATCTAATTCATATCAGCGGAGTCACCTCTGACTCCCCTCTGTCCGCTGCACTGTGCCTGTCTCTCCTGTTGATCAAATAAATCCAGTCAGCGCTCACAACACATAGCAGTGCCCGCTTATGTTCAGAAGACATGCACCTATATTTTTGTGCGTATTGGTGTATGTCTTCTAAAGGAAGTACGCGTAAACGTTTAAGTGTGTGTGCAACGTGTACATGTGGACATAATGTTAACAGGGATGTATCTTTCCTTAGCACCCTGTTTGTATGAATTGAAAGCCTCTGAGTCTCTTTAATGGAATGGATCACCTTTAATAGGGTGAGGGAGTTATGGTAAACCCATGCGAGCTGTAATAGCTCTTCACTCGACTGCAGCCAGCAATAACAGGGGAAGCCTCAGCCTCAGATAACAGAGATTCAGAGAAGGAGAAGGTGGGGGGTGGTGGTGGGGGGGTGAGGAGGAGGGGAGTGGGTGTGAGGGAGAGTGGAAGAGAGAGAGAGAGTGAGAGAGAGAGAGTGACATAGACGGGGAGAGAGAGAGTGGGAGAGAGAAGCAGAAAGGGAGGCAGAGGGAGAGAAAGCGAAAAGCGCGCGCCAAAGACAGCCACGTCTCCCACGTTCCAATCCCCCCCCGCCCCCGGCTTCTCTCCGTCCTCCTCCGTCCAGGGTGCGATGATCGCCGGGCGGCTCGGCGAGCCCCCCCGCTCGCTGCGAGGGGAGATGAGCGATGCGGAGCGGCGGGCCGAGGAGAGGCCGGACACGCCGGACAGCGAGCTGAGCGAGCCGGCAGCGCCGCCACCGCCGCCACCCGAGGCCAGCGACGGGGAGGACGAGCCCCGCAAGCCCTATGGTGAGTCCCCAGGGGGCGCTTCAGCCCCCCGCGGCAGGGGCCAAAACGCACCCCCCCCATCCGTCGACAGCAGGCTATGATTAGTACGCTCTTTACCGAGTACAGAAATGTGCTTTCACCCAGGTGTTGAAGATGGCTTGATCAAAGAAAGTAAAAGGGTCTGGTTGTGCCCAGGGGGGGTTAGCTGTCGATTTCTGCAGGATGCGGTCGAGGTTCCTGTTGTAACCGCTCAGGGAAGTTGAGCTGGATGTCTTTGATATCACCAGAGTGTGCTTTGGCATTTCTGGATTCCCCGTAGATCTCCTCGGGAAGTGAATTCAGGGACAGTTTAGTTTGCTTCATTTCGTTCATATTTTCACCGTTTTCACAGTCAAGTGTTGTGGTTTGGTGCCTCAAAGTAATATGCCTGTTTCGCGTGGACGCACGTTTCTGACAGAGTTTCGCTCTTGTCATGACAATGTCTTTACAGTTCTAGGTGCGCTTCATTCTTTACATCAGTAAAATATGCCCTTGAATGTATACCAGTACTTCCTGCTTCTCTCATTAGCTTGCATTAATCTCCTCATGCTGACTGCAGAACAAGCTAAGGAGAAGGGCAAGGGGGTTTACGCTGGGCGAGCACATGGAGAAGTGTGGTCTGTGACTGCGAGAACTCGGCAGAAAGACGACACAGAAAGTGGGACATGCTGGTTAAAACAGAGATGCAAGAGATGCATGCAATTGCAACTCTAGCCTCTCTCAGCATCTCCATCCTCTAAGCTGCTAACAAAAGACAAAGCACGTAACGGGTGTGTTCAGTTTGACCACTCTGGCTCTTCACCCTTACAATGAACAAGGGATTTAAAAATGATCTCAATTCCAACACAATATTTTATGGTGATACGAATAACCACAGAATTGTGTGATGATATGTAAAAGTTTAAAAAAAGTATATATTGATTTTATTACAATAAACTATGATGTTAGATTGAATGCCTGCAAAAGTTTGTTACTAAATGAAATTCTGCCACTGGCTTCATTTTAAGAAACATGAATATTAAGAGCAGAAGCTGGTAAAAGAAACCAGTAAAGCCCCATGTCATACACTCTGACATTCAGACACACGTGGCATATTTCTACACTCAGAGCGACATGATACACAATCGTACATTCACGCGAACACACATTACACACTCTACTCAGAGGAACTGTATGATGTACTTACAGAAAAGATAATCATCTTCTGGAAAGTTCGAAAAACTGATTTGTGTTACGCCACTATGACAATACATTTAATTAGTCTGTTTTTATTTCTCGGTGTTGTAAGAATAATGGCAATAACAAGCAGAGAATGTATTCAGATGTATTTACTATTTGGTTAGAAATAACAGGGGAAGCCTCAGCCTCAGATATCATTTAATAAGATAATTTATGTCTATAATTATCGTTTTTATGAAAGTCATAAAACTAATACTGATTACAATAATGGACTTAGCATGCCATTGTTAAAATTATTATTTTTTTATTTTGTGGAGCTTCCTTTTGTTTGAGAGAGTTTAATGAAATAACTGATGATCGTTTGATCTCAAATCATATTAATGACATTACTATAGCTGTAAGTGAAGTTGTCTTTTGTTACAGTAATCAGAAAGGTGCTTCTGTGGATTATTTATGTATTATGCATGAATTCATTACTATTGTAGGTTTTTATTGTATTTTAAAAAACTGCAGTCTAGATATGGAATTACTCAGTATTGTATTATTTGTCTGCATATGTTTAATGTTTTACATGATTATGATAAAATTCAGCATTTTGTACAGCAAATGTGCATACAAGTGAATGACTGGACCAGTGTGTTTTTAGTTTCACAGAAACAATTGTTTGTTCAGCTGATTTTGACTGCAGGGTCTCTGCAATGAGTGGGTCACATTGTAAGATGAAACCATGGTGGCTTGTTTAGTGTCTTTTCATGAAAAGCAACAAGGCCATTGTTATTTATTATCTCTCGGCAATGAAGGTTTTTCATATGTGCCATTAAATATAGGCTTTTATTGTTGACTTTATATTTCCAATGGAACAAGAAAATAGTTGCATTGCCTTACATTTACACTGCCTTAGCAGTAAATGCAATTCATGTGTATTAAAGTACCACATGTTTCAGATTGCTCAAATCTGCTCTATAAACAAGTGGTAATATATTTGATGTTTGTATTTTATGATTTAATTTTCAAAGATAAAATGGCAAAACCATGTTAACTCACATTTTAAAGCATGTTTTTCCATTAATATCATTATTTATATTAAAACATTTCCAGGTATTTAAATAAATGAACATTTTAAAGTGAACATATTTGAAAATTCTGTAAGAAAGGCAGAAGAGTATCACAAAGACACTGGATCATGTAGAAGTGTAGAAGGCTGGTGTGTTTGAGTATGTACAGATATGAGTGCTTCCAGTCTGTTCTTGTGGGCACAGAGAATAAAGCAGCGTTGTTTAAGAATTTGTAGTTTCTCCAATATCCTCAGAATAACAGGCATGTTTTGTATGAGTGTATGTGTGTGTATATTGGTGTGTGCATATTGGTGTGTGTGTGTGTGTGTGTGTGTGCGGGGGGGATGTCTACAGCGCATGTCCTGTCCTGTCTATAAAGGGACATCTGGGACCACAAGTAATTTAGAGAGTATTCATCTCTGAATTATTCATAATCACTAACATTGTTATTATTGTTGTTCATCACTAACAACAACATCAATAACCCATTTCATATTATTTCTCCTTCATATTCTTCTTCACAATGCATAACAACAAAGACCTTGATTAAATTGTCAGAGAGGTAATGTAATTTTAACTTTATCTGGAATTTCTTTGTCCCACTTAGGTTGTGTTTTTTTCCATGCTAGTCTTGGTTTGAATTCCAATTTGCAAGTAGGGTGCTACCCAGGTGCAAGACAGAAAGAGAGAGAGGGGGAGAGATAGAGGAATGTGTATTGTATGTCTACACATCTGTCTATTTATATATACATAGTTTTTTAATACAAAGGAAATTTTATTTTGTATACTTTATTTATCTATATCAATTCTTCCTGTTTTAGTAATCAGTCTTTTTCCTTTTAAGAGGTTTGCAGTCATAAAAGTCAATAAAGCTTGTTTGAAATTTGAGAGCTAGTGAGAGAGATAGAGAGAGAGAAACAGAGAGAGACCTTGTGTTTTTTACCCATCACCTTTAGTTAAGTGGATGAAGTACAAGTATAGATTCTCTATTTCTCCATCTCGCTCTCAGTCTCTATTATTATTTGATTATTGTTAAAATCTATGGGTAATAGTTCACCTTCCACCAGCTTTGTACCTTTGTAAATGATATGCAAGTACTTTCTAAGCATTCTGTAAGTGCACCTTGTTACCCAGCACTTACTGCTCTTAATGTAATTACACTTCACACAAAGCACAAACTGCATATTGTACTTGCATGTACAAGTATGATCCTCTATGATCCAATGTAGGACCACTCGGACTCTGATTCCTCTGCCCTCGTATTTATTCTGGGCTTTGTTCCCGGTAATTACACTTCGTCTGTCTGATGCCCGTCTCCGCATTGCCGTAATTGCTCTGGCCCTTGATTTGCTGGTAGCCTGCCCTCAGCACTGATGATGACATTGTTAGATGTCGAACAATGCGTTTCCATCAAAGCCGCAGGCAGTTGCTCCAACACCAACAGCGTGAATGTAGTCAAGTGACGTGATTATGAACACAACAGTGATTACCACTAAGTAAAACAAGTACAGTACAAAAGAACCAATTTAAATAACACAGATAATACCTTGGCTTCGCCTGCATTATCCTGCCTTGCTTTGATAAATGTTCTCCAGGGTTTCTTTGTTGAAGAAACACAGACAATATCACAATCCTCTAAACCTTCCCCATTTTCTTTGCACAGCAGTGGGTATATAACAACATACCTTTGTATTGGTGTTACTGTTTGTAATGTAGTTTACCAGGCTGGTAGCAATCTGCTCTTTGATGTATTTGATTGGCAGTCCAAATGGAGCCATTACCTTGATGGTAGGGCAGTTCACATAAATAGGACAGCCTGCGCTTGTATTTATTTCTGGTCTTTGAGAACTGGAGGTGGAATATTTTTAGCTATATATCCCTAGAGAGATGACATGGCCCTGACGGGCCCTTCTGATTGGCCAGAGTACCTGTGACCCGCCCCCCTCTCAGGGGCACCAGGGGAACACTGAGAAAGGGCTGGTGTGGCTGTCACTGTCACTTGGCACCGCTGCCCCCAAACAATACCCCACCATTGTAATGGCAGCAGCCCCAATGGAGACCTGTAGCAGCAGGTAACACTGCACCCTTCCATGAAATCATAAGGCCCACATGATACCGATATCTCACTATGTTATCTCACAGTTTTAAAAAGCAAACATGTAGAAAGCCACTCCTGTTCTACAAAATAGCTTGTCCATGTGTGCCATTCCCCTCTGCCTGATGAAACAGGAGTCAAAATGTAGTTTGGCCCCTCTCTCCTCCCGTAGGGAAGAGAGGGGCTTGTTCTTCCGCCCACTGAAAGCAAAAGGCCGCTGGGTCCATCTGATAAGAGGGAAGCAATACGGATGTGCAAGGCATCATGGCCGCCCCAGTCGCCGCTATCAAATGAAGCTCATTTTCTATTGGCTTACCTGTTCGGTGTGAATGGTTTCTAACAGCACGGGTGTGATGATGTGTATGCTGACTCCTATCAGCCTGTTACCTGGGTGACGGTAGCTTACTCTACATGGCTACTTCCCCGACATTTTGATGTGCAGATGATGAACAGACTTTTCAATGAAAATTAAAAAAGCACACTTGTTATAACTTCGGTGGAGTATCATCTTGCAGAGGAAGAGTATTTTTTTCTCTAATCACCTGGAAGAAATGGGGAAAAGCCTTGGTCTATGTTATCTATGAAAAAAAATTGTTGCCTTGTGTGGTATTTTTAGGTTCAAACACTTGAAAAGGATCGAGGATAAGGCTAGAAGGTCGCTAAGGTTGATTTATATGCTTTAAACTTTGGGGTCACTTTCAATGCGCAACAGCCGGTTCTTACATTTACTCCACGTACATTGAGTTTCACAGTTTTGGGTTTCTTTTTTTTGTGGCTTTTCATTTCACTTCTTCAGCGGTGGCATATATCCTTAAAATCCGCTCTCCTCGCGCCTGGCTGAATGCACAGCAGGTCTTCCTGGCCCTCCCTGGAGTTTGCTTTAGTGAGGCCCTCTGACGACCTTCGTCTCCCAAAGTCAGTGCTCTTTTACATCCCAGAGTTTGATTGAAGCAGAAGGTTTACGTGTCGACCGCCCGTGAGCGTCTGGGTCTGTAAAAGCATGTGGGTGGATAGGCGGGCGTGCATTCCTTTTAGCATGTGAAAAAAGGAAAGCTGCAGCTGACAGCGAAGCACCACAGGTAATGCGCAGGCCTAATACACACCATCAACTTTCTCCTCGCACCCCCCTCTCCCCACCACAGACAGCACTCAGGGATCCGTTCCTTTTTTTATTTTATGAAATATTTATCTCTTTAGTCTCTCATTCCCAGCGTATGAAGATAAACTTATGCTCCCGCTGTCCAAAGCTGTGTAGGCAGATGCACGGAATAGATTGTTTGCCTTATCCTCTCGACCGGCAACAAGCATTGTCAGGGAAAGACGGACATTAGTTTGAAAGGCACTCGTTAAAGGCCAGACAACCTTCTTCTCCTGCTTTTTTTTTTTCCACTCGAGATGGCCGGGGTGTGCAGAGTGTCTGCTTTCTCCCCCCCAACAAACCACCCTTTTGGACATCAAGAGACAAGATAATAAGAAGGTTCGAGCTCAATTTGGTATTATATTCAGCGCCTGATGGCTCCTCTCTTGTCTCTCCGCGTTTGCTCTCCCGAGGATGTGACGCTTCTGTCATCATTTTGTCAAAGGGAGTCTGGCAGCAAGGACAAGGACGATCATTTCACACGCTCAGCGTCCCCGCGAAATGGCCCGCACTTATCCTGATTCCGCCAAAATGGAGGAATACTTTGAGCAAGGTCAACGGCAGATAAAAAAGCAAACTCTTGTATGATTGATTTGTGTGATTTGCAGGGGGGGGGCTTTTCAGGCTGAGTCCTGGATGGAGGGATGTATTTGCCATGTTCTGGATAGCCTCATTCATTTGAGAAAAAAAAAAACCACAGACACTGTTACACATGCTAGAGAAATACATGAGAGGTACATATTTTCATTCTCATTAATCTATGACTAAGTTCCAGACAATTTTTATGAAATTATAGAAATGAATGGAAATAGACCATGCATGGTGTCTGGTACACCATTTTAAAAGAAAAACATTTATTTTGAGAGCTTGTAGAGTCTAAATTAAAACAGAGAAGCAAATAGACAATATAGCACTGATGTGCCACATTCATGCATGGACTGAAGTGATTATCCAACTCTGCATGTAATTCCCGTGTCCTTTCAGATGTGCCCAGGGTTATTTTGAAAGAGAGTTTTAAACCACCCAGCCATGGCCTCAGAGTCAGGCCAATGCAGTGCACAGTTACCTTACAAGTATTACATTCTTATTTAAGTGCCACTCAGTATTTTTTGATGAATTCAAGGCCCTGCAGAGCTCATAATGTTGTGTGACTAACACAAAAGACTTGCTCAAGTATCTTATTCACACAAGGCAAGGGGCGAAGTTTGGCTCTTTCAATCTAGCCATGAAATCATACAGAATCAGATTTTTTCCCCTGGTTCATTTGGTCAAATTGTTCCCTTCCTCCCCCACCTCAGCTGATGAGTGATGTGAGTTCTGGCACAAAATGGCCGCTGTGCATCACCCAGGTGGGTGGTCAGCATTGGTGGTGGCTGAGGTGAGTCACCCCCCTTTCTGTGAAGCACTTTGAAATCTTTGAAAGGGATGGAAAAAGGTGCTATAAAAACACACCCCAGTGCTTAAACCAAATACAGGCCTCAGCTGAAGATTTCTCATTACCAGCTGGACTTCATCATAATTTTGTAAATATAATTTCATAAAGTCAGTGAAGTGATCATGTCATCGGTGTTAAATGTATATGTTGTATTTTCGGGGAGATGAGCTGGGTTCCCTCTGGTCTTTAATCGTGATTTCGGCCGATTGGTTGCTTTATCAGGGCTTTTTTATCATGGTGACGGTTTTGTAATGATGCGGGAGGAGGTCGTGGGGCAGAGGTGGGGGAGGTGGGGGCCACCAAGGGATTATAAAAAGATGGATATGCCTCCGTCCCTATCCGTCTCCCTCTCCCCCTCCCTCCTCCCTCCCTCCCTCCACCACCCTGTGCTCCCCACCGTGATTTGGTCAGCCCTCAGCACATTATATTTGTGTAATAAGCTTAACAGAAAGCGGGGGGGGGGGGCGCTAATGTAAGTGCAAAGACGCTCCCACGTAACCGGGTTAGGGGAGTTAATGCAGTGTCAGAGGACACCATTCGGGCTGAGTCTGAGGCGCGGAGAGCAGGAGCGAGGCGGCGTCGTGCTTCCCGGGGACACAGTTATCAGCACGCCCGCTCGAGCCTCCGATAGCCCCGAAGCGACACACACAAAGCGCCCGCAATGCGTTGGGTAATGCTCTCCCCGCGCCTGTGGCTGCTTTTTAGACTCTATTCAAGTGCAGACAAAGGTGTGTGCTGGAAACTCTGTGGGCATCATGGAGCGTCGGTGCAGACAGCGAGGCCGGCTAATGCTAGGGGAAGCCGCGGGTACGGCATTAAGCTATTGAAAGCAATGCGTTTTCACTTCCCCCCGTAAAAGCAGATACTGTGAAAATTTGCCAAACCTTGGGAAAATGCAATTCTAATGCAAATGAAATTATTTGAACTATATATCGAAAAAAAATCATTTTGCATTTTTTTCCCACAATTATTTATGTGTGTTTCAAGTTTCCATACTATATTAACCTTACGTATGTTCAAGTATGTTGTGTGTCATGGAAACATATGGCTATAAAACTGAAAGGTAGATAAACGTCTTTTAAACCCACTGCAAACAATTTACATAAATACCAGCACAAAGTAAATGCAACTATAGAATGCAACAATAAATAAGTATATACATTTTAAGTGATTGCAATTAAATAGATATAATAAATCAGTTCATATTTCAGTTACTTGACCAATAAACTTTCAATAATCGTCTACGTGGTCAGCTGAGCTGAAAGAGAGGCACATCTCAATACACTGCGGCCATCAATAGACGGAGATTTCATCTTAATGTGTCTTTGCGGCATTCCTTCAACCCACTTTTTGTGGTCCTGAAAATGAGGTCAAAATAAACTTAGCCAATAGCATCAGCAACCCTCTGGCTATGCTTGCATACTTATGAGAGTCGTCTCGAAGGGGTGCTTCTCCGGCAGCGTGTTAGCGTGTCCCATCAGATGCCAGGGGTTGTAGACCCACTTATGGAGGAACAATTTGACTCCACTATATGGCTTTTCCAGAATTCATAGCAGTAAGGCAGCATTGCGAACTACTGTATGGTGGGCCATCAAATGATTTTCACTGAGACGGGATCACAACAATTAAGGTACAGAAATCTATATCTTAATATACTATCTTTTAGAACACTAAATGCTCGAAAGAATAAATGGTGTGTAATGAAAGGCTACTTAGGCGCTGAATGTCAAATATACAGTAGCCGAGGACATGACCCAATAACGCCACACTGATAAACCTAAAAATAAAAGGCAGAATTACCTGCAGGCAATGTTTTGCCATCCATTAAGGAGCAAATGCATAATAGAACATTGGAGTTATTGTACCATGCACATGATAGCTGTTTTAGTGACAGCAGGATGGCACCGCTCAGCGGCAGGAAGAGGAGGGAAAAGTCACACAGCGCTGTTGCTCTGATTCCTCTTTGTTCCGAGCATCCTGAAAATCTGCACAGCAAGCGGCATAAATATGCCGGTGGTTTTCCATATATATATATATTCTTTTCAAAATTCGGCCGAAATCACTATGAATACACTGTTCAGACAATGCTTTTCAAAGAGCCATCTCAACACCGCTCTCAGGGCGCGCAGATATTGCATTAGACTTGAACCCGATCGCACAAATAGCGCAGTCATGCTTTTAAAGTCCAAATTACATTCTCCTTTTTGACAAGTCCGCCGTGTTTCTGAGGTGTATTTTAGTGCCCCGTGTCCTTCAGCATCTTTTATTATTTATAACTCCCTCTCTTTGAGCAATGACCAGTACTAATGCATAACCTTTTGTCCTTAAGATGATTCACTTCCCTTTGAAACCTGAAGATTGGGGGAAAATCTAAGCTATCCAAGGAAGTTATTATGTTGTTTTTTTTTTCAAATTTGAGGAAGTGGAACAAGAATGGGGTTCTTTACATCTTTTTTTGCGCGGGATTGGAGTTGCGGGTTCAAAGCTTCAGCGGAGACCTTTACAAAGACCTGCCTCGCTCCAATCTTTTTTATCGCAGGATAGATTTACCAAGCAACTGCGCGTGTACCATGTGTGATCGCCACTAAACAAGAGCCATCACAGTGTCCTGTGGATTTTTCCATTTGGGCCTGTTTATTATGATTTTCAATGATTCCATCAAACAGCCTTGGCGGAGGAGATGGATGACATATATCAATATGTATAGAGAAAATGAACAATGTGCAAATGTGTCAGGAAGTGGAACACAGGGGCAGCATTAGTGTTGAATATCCTGGAGGGGGTGGGGTGGGCTCCTACAGCCAGCATGTTATTCAGGATTCTAGTCCTTCAAAAGACCTTATCCCTGCAAAACCCAAAGAGTGAGGCCTAGATTCAACATGAATAAAAAATATGTAACACTTGCTCGAATTCATTACTCAAAGCTGAGGTCAAAGATCATGTGTGCTTCAATTGAAACTGGTTCTAAACCTGCACGCTTTCAGTGGTCCTGCATTGCAGCTGGCTTATATTAAAGTATTCCAAGCCAACTATATGGGACATGACTCTTTTATGGCTTTCACTGGTTTTCTGTAATGTTTTTTTCTGTTACAATCTGGAAAATCATTGAATGAAGCAGGCACAGAAGGTGAAATTGTGTAACGTGACTAAATTATCAGAAACAATCACAACCACATTGTGATTATCAAAATTAGCATGTTATTTTACAAATTTGGATCAAACTTGGTTTCTCAAGTAAATAGTTGGCAATTGTATTTATTTCATCATTTATGTATGTTCTCAGTGTAGATAAATTATAAAATAGCTGATTGAGGTGTTGAGAGAGAGAGAGAGAGAGAGAGAGAGGAACTTCTTTCAGAAGAGACACTTCTTTTAGGACCAGGGCCAGCAGGCGGAATCCTATTTGACTCAAATGCAATAAACTAACTGATGGAGAGGTAAGCCTTGAGGAGGTGCCCCGGCATTATTTTCCCCTTCTAAGTGGCTTACAGCCTTTTATTAAGGACGGTCATAATTCATCTCTCCCGGGATTATAGACAGGGGCAACAGGATAAGGAAATCACCTCTCTTTCCGGTTATTGTTTCTCCCTTTCATCCCCCCATCATAATCAGGTTGACATTGCCAGAGGAAGGGAGGGGGGCGGGTCAGGGGACTGGGGGGATCATCTACAGCAGATGCATTTGGGCACAAATCCTCTGAGAACCCCTACCCCCCACTTTCACAGGCCACTCCAGTAGGGTCTGGGACCTTCCCCAGACTCTCCTTCATCTTTTCTTTCTCCTTCTATCCTTCTCACTCTACCTCCATTTCAGTTTTCTTCACTCCTCTGATTCAAACCAGTTTTGCCCGAGCAGCTGAGGATACCATGGTGTCTCCACATACCTCTCCCTTTTCTAGTATGATGATTGGTGAATGAATGGCAGGACCACTCTAGTAACCCAGAGGGCATTCCTTGCCCAGTTTATAATAATTGAGACATGAAAAGATCAAGACATGCTGTACGTCTTGATTTTTTTCATGGGCCATCACTTCATATTTATTACCAATAGGAACTGGGATAATATTCACTTTCACCAAAAACCCTGCATGGGTCCTGATTCATTAATCTCTAACTGGCTCTCCTTTGCTCCCTCACTCCTTGGTGCCCTATTCAAACAGCTGCCAGTTTTATGTGGAAAATTGCTGGAGAAATCCCATCTATGTCTCACCCCAGATTTGCACTATTATTTATATAATCACATTTGATGATTAATAAGAGTTGAGAATAATTGTTTGTGTCTTGCTCCCTTTAGTAAATGACTGTGTTAATAGTGTAGGGCTCTTTTGAAACTTACTGCTTATTATTTCTTTTTTTGGTGGTGACTCTGTTTTCAGCATATTTAGCTGGTCACTATTAAGAAAGCTAACTAGCTAGCCTGAAAGTCTGGGAAGTTGATGTCCCTTTTCCAAACATCTAAAGGACCACATTCTCAAACACTGCAGTTTTAATTCCCTGTAATTATCCTCAGGTTCAGACAAGGGTCATTATTTAATATCCAAGCCGCACTGCAGACACTGACATTGTTTCTGAGTTCACTGAATCCCCTCATTAAACAGATTCGTCCTAACTCCAGGCACAGATCTCAACGTACTTCACTCTCGTTTACTTCCTTCCCTTGGGAGAAGGTGTATAATCCCAGGTGTGTTTGCACAAAGTGGGCGCTGAACAATTCTGAGATGTCCCTGGGTCCTGAGCCTGAGAGAGGAATAACAGAAGACCTGCTCTTGGAGTGCAAGGATCCCCCATTCGCTTTCAAGACAGTAATTACCACCGCCTCCAGGACACAGGGGCTGATGGGGAGATGTGCTGTCTATTAGTCGGGGGTTGCTAACAATCTGTTCTCCATTTCCCCGCAGACTGCAGTAACGGCCGCTATGTACATCACAGTGCATTTTGTCATTTTGTCAGAAGATCTTATCCAGAGCGACTTACACAGAATGAGAACAAAGTGCATCTAACAAGACAAGTAGATGGACAGTATATACTGCACATCATTGGCAATGCATGAGATTCCCTCAGTCCCTTTTACAGTACTGTGATAATGAGTGCATACACACTTCAGTGTGTATACAAGTGACCTAAGTACATAAATAAAGGGAACATCAGTTATTCTTGGCCAGAAGAGCCAAGATGCAGTTTTCAATATGGCACAGAAGATGTCCAGCAATTCCACTGTCCTGACTCTTATGGAAAGTTCATTCCACCACACATTCCACATCACTCAGAACAGAGGACATGGCTGGTGTTTATGGTCTGATGATGGATTGACGATAAGGGAGACCTGTTCTCCTCGCTGTCCGATAGGCTAACACTGGTATTTCGAAATATTTCTGAGCTGTCACTGATACTCAGAGGGGGGAGATTGGTAGGGCAGAGACATGGGAGTATTTGGGAGGATGGTGGACCAAATTAGGATTTCTGGAAGAGCATTTGGGATGAGCTACAGGGGGTCTAATTGCACATTCAGGGAGATCAGCAACAAGGGAGTTGCTGTAGTTCCTGCAGGAGATGACCAGGAACTGGCTTGAGTAAGTGGTTAGGAAATGGTGGATTCTTCAGGTTTCTTCCATAGTTAGCCCCAGTCATGAGAGAGGGAAGCCTCATAACCCTAAAACTAGGTAAACTAGACTAAACTAGATATCACCCAAAGCGAGAGAAAAGATAGCACTGAATGTTACTTAATAAATATGAAATTATGTTTATGGCATATTATTATATGACACTTGCATAAAGCATATTTTGATTATCTGCCATCTAGAATTTAGAGGTGCATTATTATTGTTATTGTGGAAAAGACTGAGTTGGCAAAAATGAATTAAATGAAAGTACACTTACTTGTCTGCAAATACGTTTCAATAAAAATCCACAGGGCAGTCCAGCAGAAATAAATTGTCACAAAATTTAAAGCAGTGTTTTATTTGATCACAACTGTATCCAGAAATAAAATGGCTAAAATGGTTCTGGTTCTATGAAAACAAGGGTTAGTGGAAGTATTGGATTTATGCCCTTATGTTTGCCTGTAACTAAAAGTTAAGAAGTTAACAAATAAGCCAAACCATGTCAGTACTCCAGAAGTGCACTTTCCATTTCATCCCAAGCCTACCTCATTTCCTCTGTGATTGCCACTTTATTAGCAACCTTGAAAGCATCACAGGGGGTGGCTGCCAGCAGGGGCCAGCACTATTAGGGAAAACATGCTTTTCTGGGACTGTCTTAATTTCCACACTGGAACGCATTTACAGGAGCTTGAACTCCAGGTAAAAATTTTGCAAGCTATTCAACTCCCGGACAGAGACAACCTTTAAAAGGCAAACAGTTGATTTCCAGAGGATCCATTCTGCGTAATTCTGACATTTAAAAGAGATTTGGGGAAGGAAAGGGAAATGGTGTGTGTCAAAACTGGTGATTATTGGTATATATCTGTGCTTTACTGTATCAGGTTAACACCATTACAGTCATGGTCAAAGAACTGCTTAGGCTTTTATTGATTAGTTATATATGGTCATGAAGCATCTCAGACAACATTTTGTTCATCAAACAAAAACACCCACAAAATCTGAATATGAAATGAAGGAAGACAATGAACCAAATGCATTAAAAAGCTGGAATACATTGTGCATCCTGCCTGCCAGCCTGCATACAGAGCCTATTCAAGCTATGCATGCTGTGTCAGCTGCCATATCAAAATTGGCAATACTGTGACTGGCTTGCCAAAGTAATGCCACTGATAATATGGATGTGAATATATATCCTTACATACGGTGTGGGTGTAAGCCTTTCAGTTAGCTGAAGGCTTTGTAACGCTTTATGAAGTGTTTATAAAGATGGTCAGTAGTGGTTATGAAGGCTTTATTTCCTATGTTCCCATTTATTTCCTATGTTGTACCCTTCAAATAATTCCACCTGAGTGGTATAATACATTTCCACCTGTGATGTTCTTGAGATTTTATTTTAAAAGAAGCAAAAAAATCAACCCTTGCCCCTGCCAGGAAAATAAATAAATAAATAAACTCACACAAAGCCCTCAGTATCAAATATTCAATTGAGCACATCAATTTAATACAAGCCTGTTGTAAACTCTGGCATGTTAAGTGCTTTTGGATCTCACAGCTCCTTTTTTTTTCATTGCGCCCAAGGGCAGCACGCGGCATTGCTAATCGCGGATGCTAATTGGAGCTATCTCAGTGCGCACGTACAATGATGTTCACACTCAGAGCTCACATATGCACTCGATGTGGTGCTGGGCTCTTTTCTCCATCTCGCCTCCTGTCACGGAATCGATGCGACAGCATTGATGTAACAGCACTTATTGATGTGAGTTTGACAACACGAGCAGCTCCTTGCTTTCCGTTACCTGTGCGTTCACGTAGCGGGAGTCCACGTAGCGGGCAAACAGGAAGAAGGAAATGGGGCACCATATCTCTGAGAGGTAGCCTGATGCTCTTGGGAAAATGACAGACAACAAAAACAGTGCTTTTGTCAGTGCAGCATTGATGGTGTATATGTGTTTGGTAAATGCTGTTGGATTTCTGTTACAGATGGGTGAGGAAGGATGTAAATGTTTGTTAGGTACTGCACAACAAGGACATAAATGAAGAAAGGATATGAGAGTGTATTAGGCACTGCAGAATGCATCTGAAGTCCACAAATATGAGAAACATATATGTCAATATATGGTAAAATGTGAGCCCATGAATGTAATGCATGATGTAATATTTTCTGAAAAAAATATAGAATCTACTTCAAAGTGTATAAATTATCACTTCTAATCAATTGTATTAAAATGATATTTATAATTGGATTACATTACACCATGGATGTAATTTCATAATGTATTTTTTTTTTTTTTACAATGTATGTGCACAATTGTATGATAGTAATATGTGATATATGCAGTATATACTGTTATATATTTAACATGTATGTTGACATATTCGTTATATTTTTAACATAGCACTTTTTCTCTGTGTGGTCTTTAAGGTAACGTTTCTCTTTTGATAATCCCTGCAAGTCGTGACGAGTCTGGTATCTGTTGACAGGCAATTAGTTATTAGTCGCATTGTCTGTTTCTGTTTCTTATCTGATTCTGAACTAAAAAAAAAGAAAAGAAAGAAAGTGTGACCCCAGGTCTGGCCCGGTCTTGTCCGCTTTGTCACAGCTGACAGGTTTAAGCTTGCCGCATGCAGTGGCCGAGGGTGGTGGAAGCTGGGCGGCCAGCCTCAGAGTGCTTTATGTGACAGGGCCATCGACAGCACAAACGTAACCACAGTCTGAGGATGTTCACTGCCTCCTTCCAAAGCTGCTTTACATTACTGTTTGCCATGAAATAAAGACCAGAGGAGATGGGTTATACATTGTTTAGAATCCTTACAGCTTAACATGCAGCTGGTGCCTAGTCAGGGAGACCACTTTTATTTTAATTAGGAAGTCACTTCACATGCTAGCTTTCAAGCACTTTCTGCATCTCCCAAGAGATGCAGGAGCAGAAATGTTCTCCATCATAAACACCAGGGTATTATTTCCTGTTCTATTCTTTTCTGTCTGTCATTGAGATGTGGGTGCCAGTCTGAAAAAAACTGTGGCCCAGACTGTGGTCTCAATGTATCAATGCAACTATAACAAATATACGAAAAAGAGTGTTTTCCCCAAGCAATACGAGGCAAAATTAAACGAGGATAAAGAAACTTGGCACCACAACAGACAGGTTGCCAGGTTAATTGGAGTGAAGAGTCACAAGTGTGAAACTGATGTTGCAAGCGTAGGATTGCATGTACCATGATCTATACCATCATTGTAAGATTTATTTCATCAAAAAGCTGATGGAATGTTATTATTTCCCTCTGCAAATACCATATTGTTGTGTACATTGTGTGCTTAGATTGAACATACCATATCTTTTTGTGCCATGCCAAGGTCAAATATGGAGTGATAAATACCTTTAGATTTAGCTTGTTAACCCTGTTATTTCCCCAGAATGTGAAATTCCAGAATTGATTGATATAGTGCAGCTGTATATGCTTACTGTAGATAAGAATGTTGTCCTATTTCTGAGCTTTACCCAAATATAATATTACTGACATCCTGTAACAGTGTAAATTTACTAAGTAACATCGGCACGTATTGAAAATGAAAAGTTTTGCAGAACCATCACAAAGTTTGCTACGTATTTTACACTTTTCCTTATTTAACTTTGGAATCAGCAATTGTATATTGGGCTCCTCTCACCACAAGAACCACTGTGCTTGCACAAGAGTGCTGAAGCAAGGCAATATACTCCAATACACTCCCATGCAGCTAATGGCTATTGTTCACTGTAATAGTGACACAGCGTATTACAGTCGAGTGGGCCCTAGCTGACATCATCCAAGCAACTTGCAGGTGCTTGATGAATCATTGTCCGATCTACCCACTCCGAGTTTGTTCCATCTCTGTGGAATCCTGGTGATAGTGCTCAAATGACACAGCTGGTTTTTAACCCAGGCCTTAGCGTTCTGTTTGTCCTTGAATGCCTTGCTTACTGAACCACTCCGGACTCCATATGTTATGTACTTTGAAAAAAAGGATTGATGTTACATTAAAAAGACCACAAGCTCTGTACACGTGCAAGGTACAATCCAGTCAGACGGTGATTGGCTTTAGTAGTTCTTCATGCATTGGGTTTCTTTTGTGCCTGAGAGGAGGTAGTCTTTGACTTTTAAACTTCAGAGTGGGAATGGACAAAAAGAGGAATGTTCCTGTTTAACCTGTTAGAATAATACAATAATACAAGTCTATTATTTTACTCACCAACTCTTTGTAGCCACTTCTTTTCCAAGACTTTATGTTCTGTGGAGTATAGAATAGTCCATTGTGTTCATCTCTCTCAGAGCTGAATAAACTGGCCATTTTCCGGTGTAGGTGTGCACCTCTGGCAGATGCCAATACCACTGTTGTAAAAAGAACTCTTGTGGACTACAGGAGAGATAGCATTTTAGCCAAGGTGGCAGATCTCTGGTAGAAGGACACAAGCTTAAGGGACATTGTTGTCCATCACTGGGTGCACTCCTAAGCGATGCTGGGCCAGGTTTGAAAGCGAGGATGTGTCAGGGAGGCTCCACCGCACCGCCTCGTAATGAGCAGGTCCCCGCGGCCGGACACCAGCCAGGTGTCATCCCGGCTGACCTTTGGCTTCACGTTGCTAGGAAAGGCCTCGGAATGTCACAGCATGAAACAATAATGAGACGGGTGGTCTGGTGCTTTCAGTGACCTTTGCTGCAGGAGACCGAGGGGCTGGCTGCAGTGGACAGTAACAAGGGAGACATCGATCCTGCCAGTCTTCACAGATACTCCTGCTATCCAGGCTCGGAGAGAAGAGCCTCACTTGGAGATCCGACACAAAGACAGCTGTTTAAATATTTGTCACTTCATAGCTACCTTCTGACGGCTTTCAGGGCCTGCTCCTTCTCTGCACCTAACAGCTATGAAATACATTGAACCTGAGCATTGAGAGCAAAGAAAGGGATTTTGACCACTCCCTCTGGCAGAATTGGTCTAGGTGAGATCTTTGGATTCTCATTAATGCATTACTTTTTGGGGTGGACTGGATTGAGATTTTGTTTTGTACTTAGCTAAGTATTTATTTATAGATCTGGATGAGTACTTTGGATCATTGTTATGCAAGAAATGTCAACAATCTCACAACATAAAAACCATACTGGACATGTGTTCTTTCTCAACATAAGCTACACATATTTATGCCAAGTGTGAAGCTGTTAAGCATGTATGTCTAAAAATTCAACTTTCAATTCATCTGACAATTGTCAATTCATGTGTTGCCACTTTATGTGACTCCCCTTTCACTTATGCCCATATAGTATGTTACATTTCTGTCATTTTGTATGGTGCAATGCTGGGTTAAGTACCTTGCCCAAGGGTACAGCAGCAATGCTCCAGCGAGAAATCAAACCAGTAGCCTTTTGGTCACAAGCCCTGCTCCTGACTACTATGCTACTATGGCCATGAAAGCAACACGCCCAGACCATGAAAGCAACATTCACACATTGCAACTCTGAGTGGTTCTTTTTGAGACTTTGTAACCAGAAGATGCCAGTGTGTGCAGGAGATCTCCAGCTGTTGCCTTTATGGTTGCCCTTTGAGCCACTTGTCTCACACCCCATGGTGGCAACATAGACATTCACCCTCTTCCTGGCAGGGTTGCAACTCTACCACCAGCTTTAAATTTCTTAATAATGGACACTACAGTGGGTACCTGCAGTCATCAGAGAGCTCTCTGTCCATGACAATGCATGTTTATTGATAATTATTTCTTCCAGAAGCTTTAGCTGAACATTCAGTTAACAATATGTTGGTGCCGATTTTTTGTTGGGGTTTCTTGCAAAGAATACTTAAAGGCGTCAATAAATATGCCCATTATGCTTTCTGAATTAATACGCTATTTGTGAATTGTATCTGTGTCCTGTGCACTATTAAGATTCAAGTATAACATTTTAAAAATCCAGCCAGGGGTATAAATAAATATTGAGGTTAGAGTATTCAGCTCACAATACATTTGTCATGTGGGAACTTGAGCGTGAATGGAAACCTACCGATACTATTACACAGCCAGGGGGGCTGGATGCCAGTGATATCATTAATGACTATGCCTGTCCCTGAGGCTACCAAAACTAGCCCCGATGCAAATGACCTGTTATTGATCATGTGCGTGATACCCTTTTACATCCTCAACCAATTACACAGATCTGTTATAAAGAGATGATGCTGTAGCATTAGAGGAAAGTGCTTCAGTGTTACCCTTTGACCTTATCTGAGAGAGGCTGGCCTAAGGCACTTCTTCATGACTGAGGGCATCACCTCTGTCTTTCCTGTACTGGGCTCTTTGCATGACTTTAATCACAATGACCAGGACAAATAGCTCCTGGCGATGCCTTCTGCAGGGGTCTCAACTCCCAGTTACAGAGATGCTGGTTGCAAGGCATGGGGCACTGATTATGTGATGTCCTGGCATGCTTGAATGGGAGAAAATCTCAGTCAGGTCTCACGTCCGGCTGCACTCACTGTTTACTATGAAAGCTTCCCTTTGAATGTGACATTGGCAGTGGTCTGTTCTGTTGCCTCATTGGCCAATAGCTTTGTGCATTTGATGTAATTTACTGTCAACAGACAGTAATGTGTTTTTTTTTAGGTCAAATGCAGTCAATAAATGGCACCAGTAAATGGAGATTTTCACTTGAAACTAGCATGGGAGCTGTTAAGCCATTTATAAGGGAAAATAAAACAAAAGCAATGAATGTTGATGTGAAAGTATATTTCACTGCACATGGAGCTGCTACTTGAGTTGTTTATTTTCAGTATTTTAGCTGGATTCCTCATGGCTCATACTGCCACCATGATTTAGACTTTGTCAATAGTGATGAACAAGTGAACAGTCTTAAACAGAAATGATCATATGTGATAACATCTGCAGCACTGAGAGGCTGGGGTTTTCAGCAAGACGAGAAAATTCATTCACAAAGTCGAGCCAGCTGCTTATGAGAAATTTCAATTCTGTTGCAGCAACTGCTTTCCCTGTCAGAAAAATTCTTGCCTCCACCTAAACCACCGTGCTGTTTGTACGCAGTTCATCATTTATAACTGCTGATTCCGTTTAGGAAAGCACCATCTTGATAATGTGAGGCTTTCAGAGGGTCAAAGTGTTTTGACTGTTTTCCCTTTATTCCAGTCACATGCATGGGAGCACAAAATGAAGTGGGAACTTTCGAGTAGCTCTTGTGCACATTTAATTCACAGCTACCAACCGGCCAACACCACCACCTTTAAAAGCCACCACCTACCTCAGCCCTCTGGTTCCTAGCCCGCCAGACAACCACTTTGCTGTAATTCCATGTAGTTTGCCACCTATTCACATTTAATGAAGGCCTGAGGACGGACCTTGGACTGTGGGTGCCCTGGTGTGCAGACACGCAGTGGGAAACAGCAACACAGAGGAAAACTGGAAGATGAGTTGCTGAGGAAAAACCTTACACCTCTGCTCAGCCAGGCTCTTCAGTACACATCTAAGCGAGGTTTATGCTTTTCTCAGAAAATAATAATAATATGTCTCGTCCTTTGTTAGACATTTTCCGTGCTATGTGAGATAAGGAAAGGACTTACTTTATGGTACATTTCAGTCACTGTGTATACACTCCCCTCCCATTTGATTGTTTGCTTATCTTAGCGCTGCTTTGCGATGCTTTATCGCCGATGTGCTGTTCTGTCACCGACGCGCTACTCTTTGCTAAGGCGCTCATTCCTGCCGCTGTTTTGACATGCAATATACTGTGTGCATCCCACCATGATGGATTTGAAAGCCGCTCTTATCCGGAGTGTTTGACAGGTAAATAAATAATAAATGATCGTGGGTTTGGCCATTGCCGGACTCAACAGGCAGTGGAGTGTAAGAAAAGAGGTTTGAATTCCTCGCTCAAAGTGAAGGACAAAGCCCATTGTCATCGGACTGAATGAATTAAAAGCCTTATAGAGTTGAAAATACCCGAGTGAGGCGTGTAAGTGGAGCGTGACTGAAACTCCTGCTATCATTTCTAGAACTGTTGTGGCCTTGGAGGGATTCAGCATTGTGCCTCTCTTAGGGCGGGAAGTTGTTTTGGGTCAGCACAGGGGGTGGGTGGAGTCCTCCTAGATGCTGACTGGTGTGTTGTAGCTACCAGGTTGTCCCTGTATTATTCCTCAGATTTGTCCTTAACCTGGTTGTCACTAGTGTGGAACCTCTTCCTCAACAAACTCTACTGCCAAAATTAGGCTGTGATATAATTTTCACGGATTCAAGACCCCAGTGTGGGATGTCTTGACACTTGACTTTGGTGCCTCGTCCTCTGTGTGTTGATGTGAAGTGATGCTATGCATCTGGGAGTGAGGTGGTTGAGCCCAAGCGGGAGTTTGATCTCTTAGTTATGTTTGGCACACATGTGAGAATGTATGTCTGTGAGACAATGTAATTCAAAGAGTGTGCTTGCTCAATCTCTGCTGGTGCTGTGGTTATTTGAACAGATTTCTCTCTCCCTCTCTCTCCCCTGGTCCCTTTGTTAATCCCTCTCCCTCTCTCTCCATCTCCCTATTTTCCTCTCTCTCTCTCTCTCTGTCTCCCTTTCTTCTCTCCTTCTCATTCCTTTTCTCTCTTTCCTGCTCCCTCTCATCCTCCCTTCACTCTTTTTTTCTCCATCTCTCCCCTTCTGTCTCAGGAACGCATGGAAGCTCATCTCAGCGTGATGAATCCAGCAGCCCCTCAGAGCAGAGCAAACTCAGTCAGTCGTACCCTACATACCCCGTAGGACCACAGGTAGGTGCTTCCTCAGCTTGTTCTATGCCATCAAGACCACTGTACATCATTTCTCCTAAAAGGTATACAGGATCTGCATTCTGTGTTACAGTAAATGACACATCAGTTACAGGAGTGTAGCAGTCCCTGGTCCCTGTGCCTTATGCATGACTCTTTTATACTGAGTGTGTGCTGAAAGTTGCTTGAGAGGTTGGTCTCCACTTACACATTCACATACAGTAACCATAGATTTCAATACTGTATATGTGTTTATCTTTAGTATGTTTTTTTATTTTTTATGCAGAGGTCATACTCAATCAGTAAGTAACACCATGTAAATTTCTGCACCAACTGTAATGTATTGTATTAGAGCACATTTCTTGGTAGTAGTGCTTCAGGACTGCACAGATGAGGTAGACTCCTCTCCAGGGCTCTGTGCTACAAGGCTGTCATCACTCCTCTCGGAGGGAATATCGACCCAAGTGTTAAACTCTCCCCTTAACGACTAAGTGCTAAACTGGGCTAATTGAAAGGTGTAGCCTTTAATCAGAGCGGGGAGGTTCTCTGTGTTACGGGCAGTACACTTTATTGCTTTTGACCTGCATTGATTTTATTCAAAATATTTTTTTTTCACCACTTTGCAAAGAGGCCAATAACCGCTCACCACCTGCTTTCACTGCTATAGAGAGGAAACTGAGTTAGACCTAATGTCCTCTAGACTGTAGGTAGAATGATGGCTCAAGATAGGGAGAAAGGCATGTTCCTCTAATTATTATTATGCCTTTTATTTGTATGTTATTTAAACCAGCTTCGGGAACATTTTTCATAAGGAGTTTAAGTACTGTGCCCTGAGAATTTTTTTAAATTAATATTCAATTAATTAGATATGAATGAAAATTCATCTAAATAATTAATCTAAAGATTAGATATTAATTTAAAATTGTCTCAATCATATTTTTTTTCAGCTTTGCCTAGTGCTTACATACCTAAATTAATATAATGAATCCAAATTCACTGGCTCTAGTTGACTCTTCTCGAGTCTTCCATTGGACACCTCAGAAGAGGCCCTTTTCATGTTCTGTGTATGTTATTAATCACTTGTTCAAATCAACTTTTTCTTAGCTAGGCACTGTCCAGGGTTCTGAGGCACGTTAATTACACAGCATAGTTTAAAGCTAATAACACATACGCTTACAGCAGCTACATTACTTCTACCAGAACTTGACAATTAGAATCGCTGTGTGAAATTGTCTAAATATTGATGTAATTTGTGATCTGAGCTGGCAGTGTCAAAAATAAAGCGATCATGCTGAAATTAGTTCATTTTAGCAGCTTCGTATGACAGAAGTGAGCCTGTCGACTCTGATCCTACCATTTCCATGTCTTATCAACACGATAAAAGTACAGGAGTAATACACTGAAAGCACATTTGTGTCACTGGGACAGTGCTCTCCAAGCTACCACTCAGCATAACTACTTTAGTTTGGGATTAACATAAACGTTGTCCCCTGTTGATCAATATGATTCAACACATTCCCAGACCGAAGCCTGATGTTCCTCTCACCCGCAGAGAAGCCGACACTCTGGGAAAGCTGCTATCTCCATGCTAATCCATGCTTACACCATCGCCCTCCTGCCTCAACACAGTCATTTTCTGCCAGCCCGTCTCTGGGAGGAATTACACGTTACTCCACAGAGTGACAAGTGGGATCCACTTTAGTGAGCCCCGCTGTCTGATGATGGACGCCCTAGGGCAGCGGACGCCTTCCCTCCATGTGAGCCTCTGTAAATCCCCCCCCCCCCCCCCCCAAATGCTGCTTCTCTGGGAGGGCCTGCATCGTCAGTCAGCCCTGGGCTGATCTCTGCTTGTGCGCCCTCCATATCGCCTCTGCAGGTGGAAACCCCCAAGCGATAGCAAATGGGCACAGACATTAGGAATTGTTTAGGGGGGTGGGTGGTGTAGGACTGTGCAGTTCTGTCCTTTTTCGCTGCTATTTTAACCCGTCACAGATCATATACCACAAAGGTGATGGAGACATTCCTTAAATGGACTGTACCCATTGTGACTGTCCCTTTGTAATGAGGGGAGAGTGAGGCTTTGTGAACCCTGGAATGGGCGGAGCTAACATGAGCTGTCAATCACTGATAAAAGTCACTTAGAGAATATGATTGCTCAGCCCATTTTGGGATTCATAAGGCCTCTCTCCCCTATCTCTGATGTTTTGTGAGTGCCTTTACTGTTAAGTGCTTATTCCTTAAGGAGGCACTACCTTTAAATAGTGCTATCTTTAAAGTCTTCTTTAAAAGCTGAGTTTATGTAAGGAGTCAGAAAACTTTTTATAAAAACACAGGAGAAAGAGGATCCCGGAGAGAAAGTGGAGAGGTGCAGGGGAGGCGTTTGCCTGTGGCACCTGAATCTCAGCCAGGCAGGAGGCCACTTTCTCCACAGAGCTCCCCTGGATGCCTCCATCAGATCTCCAGTCATAATGGCACCTCACCGGGGAACACCTTCGGATTGCCACACGGCAGAAAGAGTGGAGCGAACAGCCTCTGAAATGCATGTAATCCAACCTCCTCGCGCTAACTCTGGCCTCGGACTGACAAGCCTAGACAGTTCCAAAGACAATCCGTACAGTGAAGGTTGTTGTTAACAGCATGTCATGCATCATAAAAATCGAGGCAGATAGGCGGACAGTAAGTCCTTTGAGTAGGAGCAGTGGTCAGAAACACTGGCAGCCAGCAGCGGGGCCGCGGGGCTGCTGAGGATAGACAAGCCAAAAACATACATGCCTCTGTGAGTCTGCGCTGACAGGGAGAGGAAAAACTATGCAGGCTGAGACTCCTGCAAACAGCATTTTGCTTTGATGCAAGTGCATGCGCATTCTTGCCTTTCTACTGTGACTGTGGTTATCTTGAAAAATGGTCAAAAATGAGGGTGCTACACAATGTTAGCATATGTGGTGACCCTTTAAATCATTTTATGATGATGAAAAAAGCACTACGCCAACAAATACGTAGCATGTTTTGTCATATTCTTCCTATGTTGTTTTGTGCTGTTAACTATTTCATTTGTGCTTGATTAATCCTATCAATATTTACAGTGCAGAACTGAGGAAATAACTGTAATGCTTAGGGGAGTGTGCCATTACAGAAATATACCAAATCTTTCTGCACCTGTTTTAAAAATACAGTGCAAACTGACTGTAGCCATTCACTCCATTTTGGAACGTCACTTTTGCTTGTGGCGTTCCATCTTTGGAAAACACATTTTATGCATCTGTGATTGTATACAGCATCACATGGACATTCTCCTGACAACATACCTCAGCTTTTCAGAGCAGTGCAGTGTAAATCCAACCTTTCAAATACAGAAATGCGTGAATTTTTCTACAAGTTGCCAAGGCTCTGCATTCCCTAACTGAGCTCAGAATTCCATCACTGACATTCTTGGCGGAAAGTGGAAATGGTAAGTGTAGCGAAGGTCTTAAAAGAGTTGTTATTTGATTCCAGGGTAAACGGGTCTTTCTCAAAGCAGACATTTTGTAACAGTGTCTCATGTGTCCAGGGCATGTGTTGATAAGGATGTGCGACTGTGCTGTAAAATGGTGTTTCCCCCGCACACCGGCTCCACCGCCCGCTAACGCCCGCGTTCCCTGTGTTGCAGCATTTGTTGGCGGCCCAGCAACTGGCGTCGGCTGTGGCGGGGGTGATGCCAGGGGGGCCCCCGGGGCTCAACCAGCCCGTCCTCATCCCGTTCAACATGGCCGGGCAACTGAGCGGCCAGCAGGGCCTGCTCCTCACCATGCCCACAGCAAACCTCGCCAACATCCAGGGACTGGTAGCGGCGGCGGCAGCAGGCGGAATCATGACCCTGCCACTACAGAACCTTCAAGGTGAGGGAGTGCAGGAAAGACCCGGATTCTCATTGGTCCGGCCGAGGGGTCAAGGGGTTTTCAACTGACAAAAATGCAGGGAGACCAGTCACCACTTGGCCCGCGGGGCTCTGCCTATCTCTGGCAGCTCTGATTTGTCAGGATTTTATAATGTTAGGAAGGGCAAACAATAAAATAAAGGGATTGCTTTGACAATGCAGTCTTAACAATTTTAGTGCATATGTACTTTGCATTTACCCTTCATCGATCCCAGAATCAAACCCGGAATTCCTCTACCCATGTTAAGGGACATGAAAATCATAACCGTTCAAGCAGAAATAGTGACATCAGTTTGTAATCTTATATAAATGTTTCTTCAGCCATGTCTGAGCCTGAACAAGTGGAACCACTTTTAGAAAGTGTCTTTGTACTGACAAAATCTGCCAATGAAACTTCCACCGGGGTCTCAGATTCAGTGTTAATGAGGAGTCGGCTCCAGCAAAGCAGCCAGCCAACAGCATGCTGGGTATTGTGGTTCTGTTTCACGTCACCCACCATATAGTAGTCATCCATTGATGAAGTACAGATGAAACCATGGGCAAGGGGCTTCCCCTCATCCACTCGAAAGCCTACCTGCTGCACCTGCAGTGAAGAGTCGTACAGACCTGAGGTCAGCGTTTGAAGAAGCACTTTCCCTCTTCCATCACCGCGTCAGCGAACGGCCCTCCTTTCATTTACAATCGCCTGTCCATACTTAACTCCCCCTTTTTAAACTTTCATGCCCGAATGTTCTCTTTTGACCGCACTTGTAAATGGTTTTCATTTTAATGTTTAAAATATTGTCTCTTTTATGCCATTAGATTGAGCGGTAGAGAACCTGTCAGCCATGAATCTTAGATGAGGAAGACACGCTAATGCACACAAAAAAATGCGCCCCCTATAAATTTGGAAAAGGGCATGTAAAACAGAGGTCCTCTGGGATTAAAATAATGCGCGGGCAGTGGCAGGAGGGGGGGTTGAGGAGAACCACTGCAGGGGAGAAGGCCCTGGAAGCTGGAGGGGCGAAAACCCTGATGGAGGAGCATGCATAAATAACAACATGTGTAGGGACGGTGGAGACAGGGGGAAGTTATTAAACGCTCGCATCTATTTAGAGTCTGCCCCCATTGGAATGCACTCTGCCAGGTCGGTCTAATGGACCCACGAGACCCGAGGCCTGCTTTTAGAGTGGTTTACATATGCAATGGCTCGGCAATGGCGACGACCCATTTGGCCGTCTTTTTTGGGAGGGGGAGGAGCTTTTGGTTTGAAACGGTGCTGAGGTCATCTTCAGACCTGCGTTTGGCTGATGGAAGCATCCTGCTAACACTGACTGCATGTAGGTACAGTGCAACTTTTAAATGAGCTTTTTACTGTTGACAGTGAGGCTTGAATTCATACATAAATAATCCAGCTATTGCCAAAGTCATGACAGCTTTATTCCCTATTCTTTTTGGCTCGATCTCTTTGCCAATGGCTACTATTACTGACTCAGACTCAAGCACAAAAATATAATTGCTGTGAAGAAAAAGTATGTACCTTTCAGCCATGTCATATACTGTATATAATTAGCAATCCCTCCTGTTATTTTTGATGTCTGTTGACCCTGGATTGTCAAACGCTCCCAGGCAAAATAGTTTGATCAGAAAGAACAATGCTTTGATTTCTTTCTTCTGCACATACAGTGCAGCACATACCTGGCATTCTCACTTGAACATGTTGGAGAGTGAGAAATAGAGAAAGAGAGAAAGAGAGAGAGGGAACAAATCGCCAGAGAGAGGAAAAAAAAGTGACACAAGTGATGGTAAACGTCCTGACTCTCTCCGCGGCCTGTGGCCACGTCAGGAATTTCTCCGTCGCCCCTGTCCTGTGTGATCAGACCTCGCCGAGGTGATACTTGCTGGCACAGCACTTCCTGCTGAGTGTCCTGCCAGCACAGTGCCCTGGTCCCCAGCCTGATTAATCCGACCCCCCACCCCCCCTCCACGGCCGGCCGAGCCACGGTGCGACTCTGGAGCTACAGTGTTTTACAACTTGCTCGCCTCCAGCTAATTAATGTCAGATCAGGTCTGAGCAATGAAAAAGAGGTTCAAGGCAGTGCTAACTATGGCTGTATTTAAATGTTCTGACCTGTCTAATGAATGCTTAACAAGACAGGGGGGCGGTGAGGGTAAGTGAGGCGTGTGGGGGAGTATTGTAAAGTTCCACAGTAATTAGGTTCACATGAGCAGATTTGGATATGCTACAGGGTGCTACGGGGATTCAGAGTTAATGTAGCAGTTGAAACGTGCAAATTATCAGCATTGTCTTTAGCTGTTTTTTGTCCTTCTGGTGTGATTGGGTGGCTCTACCTTACTCCAAGAAGATTGGTAGTCATCAATATGAGTTGTAAGGTAATTTGAAAACTGATGACAATTTAAGAGTCAAGTCATTATAAGTGGGATATCATCTGGTATGCAATATTAAAGACATACTGCACTGCAGTCAGCTTGGATTGAGAGCTCTGTGTTCAAACCCCTCATGTCAACAGAGCTATAAAGACAAGTCCCATGTAAAATGACAAATTGTTATCAGTAAATACTCAGTAATAGGTTCACTTAGATAATTCCTGTTAAATCTACATAATAAAAGTCATTCATAAATGTAATATAATAATAATAATTCCTATTAAATGACATCTGTCAATCTGCATCATGCCTTCTGTTCTGTTTATGTAAAGTAATGAGTGCTGATGTCAGCCATGGCCAGGGAGATGTTTTCATCAGGATGAAACTCAAATCAATGTACTCAAATCAATGTGGGGGGCAGATGGTGTTTGACACTAGTTATGGGGATCATCATCCTTATTATGACAGTGGAAGAGCAAAATATTTATCATGACATCATCACATTCTGTCTAAGTAGTTCTTTGTCCACAAAACAGTCTTTAGAAGCTACTGGTCTTGTCAAGGCCAGTCAACAGTACTAGGGCTCATTCTCAGTTGTTTCTCGAATGTTGCAGCGATGTTATGCTATTGGTGCTCGAATGTTCCAGAAAGGTTACAGAAGACTGACCTAAGTTGATTCACTTATAAGAAGATAAAGATGCTAATAGAGTTCAATCGACTCCTTCATCGTGTCAACCCAGAAAGTCAATAAAGCCACTGACATCTGTGTTTTTGGCTTCTCAGAAAAATGTAACTGACTTTTATACTAATGGTTTCGAGCAGAGGTGAACAAAGTTGCGTTTGTAATTCAAAGGGACAAACATGGCTCAGTTTATGGAGAAAGAAAATCACTACAAAACCCGTGTCCCAAAAGGGTTATTACGAATAATAATATCCCTTTATTCCCCAAATAAATCGGCCCAGCACTACATCTGCACCGAGACCTCTGTGTGTGGATGAATTCAAAATGTTCTCTGCAAGTCGTCTCCCACGCCGACATTTAATGACATAAGTTGGTTACACTTGTAAAATAACTCCCCAGGGGACGGAGCCGCGCAGAATGAGTAACAGAGACAGAATTTATAACCCCCCACGCATTTCCAAAGATAATGCGACCTGCAGCACAGGGAGAGTGGCAGCGCAAAGCCTCGGCTGTAATTCGATTTATTAGTTGTGACAGCGGCCACGCAACTGAGAGTGAGAGGTGCTGGCAGAGAGAAGGCGCGGGGGTGAATAAGAGTCTCTGAGACGTCCCAGCAGTGGCGGTGACTCCGTTTCCCATGGTGCTCTTTTGCGCCATTGATTTCCAACAATGTTTCATCGCTGGCTTTTAAGTGAAGTGGCTGCGCTAGTTTGAAGTGGGTTGGGTGAGTGTTTGAGTCGGTAAAGAACAGCCCAGTCCTGAATGTATTTCTGAATATGCTGACATACACACACTGTCACACATACACATGTGATAATAAATTTGAATTTAGTAATTTGCTATAAATTCACAAAAAACACTTGTTTTAGCACTTTCTAAGCAATTGTGAGCTTTGCACCACATTTAAAATCAAAACATGTTCAGTTTATCGGTTGCTCCTTTTTGCCATGCATTAATGACCCCAAATCCTTATACACCTTCAAAGATCCAGTGCACCTCTCTCAGCTGATGTTGAAGGAATCCATCGAATGTAGAAAAACAGCAAGTAAAGAAAGGAAGCAATTGACCATCATGGTTTCCTTTGCAACGACAGCTTTTGAAAACTGTCACTCAATCCATAGTTTCTGGCTAGTGCGTAATGCACTGGGAACAAGCCCTTGTGGTAACATGTGACTTTTACCATCATTCTTTGCTTTCAGAGTTGTACTTTTATTGTCACTAGCTTTTTGTCTCGCACAGTCGCACTTCCCTAAGTCTCAGTGCTGTCATTTTTATACGGGGTGATGTCCCTAGCTGGTGGCGTTGTCGGGCCAGTTAAACCACAGAAGCACCATAGCCCAGTGGACGGGGAATTGTCTTCTTTCATTTTGTGTTTGCAGGCACGAACATTCTTACAGTCAGATTGAAACAATGACAGCAGTAAAAGGAAATGGCTCTGCTTCAACAAAGCAAGATATGACTTCCATTGTCAAGCTGCAGAAGGAACTATCTAGCAAATATTTGTCAATGTGAACTGAACTGTGAAAAATACAGCAAAAATGCTGCATTTTATTATCTAGCCAGTTTTTTTTCCTTATGTTTATATAGATTTTTAGACTGCTGTGTCAACTGCCAAGTGCTCCTTCACTTCAGAATGTGTTTTCCACTCAAATTCGTGGTCGGGCATTATCGATGAAATTTGATCACTCCCTAGACGTTGCGGTATCATTTGACCAGATGGTAAGAGGGGAGAGTGAGAAAGGCCGACAGCAGAACCACCAACAAGGCCAACCAAAGTGAAATAATAAGAGGCCTCATGGCGCAATGTGCTGGTGGGGTGAGCTGCACGCAACGAGTCAGGGCACCCATTCCCCCTCCTCGCAGGAAAGGTCAATTTGGGGTATCAGTTTCAGTCCCCCCCCCCAGTCTTGTGAAACAAAAACCAGTGGTCACCCGCCATCAGCAAATGGCTTGTAAATGAACCCCAGAGGAAACATCAGCATTGAGAAGGCCGACAGCACTAAAAGCTGCCTGTGGTTTGAGATGGCAGGATGGGGCCTAATTACCCTAATTAATAGCCACTCTTAGCAGAGGGTCGACATGCTGCCGCTGTATTTTTGGCCAACCCAGGCAGGGTGTCGGAAAGAGGGGCGAGGAGTCGAATGATCCCCAGGGGGCCCCGGCGGGATTAACCTCAAGCACATCAGGGATAGATTAGATGGCATCTCCGTGGGCCCCAGAGTGGAGGGCCCCGGATCCTTTTCAGCCAGATTAAAGACAGCCGCTGGTGGTGTTAAGTACATCCGAGCTTTAGGAGACCGCAGTCTGTCCCTGCCCACCCCAGGGCCCGATCCATACTCTCATCTGTCTGATCCTCCCCTTCTTCGCCAGTCTCCGGTCTCAGATACCTTCTCCTCTCGCTTTTCTCCCCACTCCCTCTTTCTTCTTCCTCTTAATTTGCTCTTTCTCTCCGCTGTCTTTTGTAATCCAAAATGCATTTTGTTTTTCAAATCAAAAAAATAATCAAAATCTCACTAATTTGCTTCCACTCTTTGTGATTTGAGTTGATATGAACATAGATAGAGGATTCATATGTTATTCTTAAAATGTGTGTTTGTATATATATATATATATATATATATATATATATATATATATATATATATATATATCAGCTGCTAACAGTGGTCCTAGAAATAAAATCACATTAGTTTAGAATTATTCTAGCAGTTATCCTGCACCCTAAATTTCTCCACAGAATATAATGCAGCACGGAACATTATCATATATATTTCTGTAATTGTAATATTTTGGCATGCGCTTGGGTGCAACATGAAATGAGGTTGTGATGCATAATGCATTATGCGTCTCCTTCATTGTAAAGTCTCCTGTCACACCATCGATCAGCCCTGATAATTCCTGAGGCACAGACAACACTCTAGACATACCATGAAGGATGCGCGTACCATCCAGCCAACGCTGCAAAGCAGCACAGAGTTTACACATACACAAATAAAAGCACCTATGCAAAGTTCTGTAAAATAAAGCGGGCTTATCTTGAAGCGATTTCACTTTAACACGAGTGATTCCACATTCAATCCAATGTGATTTTTTAAGGATAGATTAGCTTATTGGAGCCTATTTCGCCTGCCGTCTGCGGTCCTCTCTTCTGCGCATCCCGTACCTTGTCCGCAACTGGAGAAAGCGCTTTGAAATGCAGGTGCATACATTTTCTCGGATGATATATTGTCCTGTAGGAAAATTTCATTTACCGGCGGCGCCCTCAGCTGAACTCGTCTCCGCTCCGCGAACGTGATAAGCGAGGAAACAGCCTAGCACTTCATTCATCATACATTGTTTTAGACACTCAAATATCTCGCTATTCACAAGAAAATCACTGAAGTGACGAAAAAAACAGTCTTTCTGTATAAACAACGAATGGAGGAGATTATGTGGAAATGTAACCGCTGCTTGTACTTAAAAAACAGAGACGTATTGAAACAAGAAAACCCAAAATCCCAGTGTTGGTAAAAGAAAATTGATCGAATACCGTGAAATTTTAAACTGAGCTGGTTTGTATGGAGAATGAAGCATATCTTTGAAAATGACTACAAAATGAATGTTTTCATTATTGTATAAAATGTATTCAATACGGATTTGTTACCTGCCTGCGTTGCATTTTTACAACTGGGTAGAACTAAAGTGCATTAACAATTAACATAAGTCACCAGTCACTCAAAAGTCATTTGAACAAGTCAGGGCTTGATGGCATGTTGGGAACAATGGAAGGCCTCTGTCCTGAGATGACAAAATCTCCATCACTGCACATATAGCTGATGTGCGTTAGCAACTATATGACGCTAAATGTCAATTGTGTGCGAGCTAGTGGGTTTTACAGATTCTGCTAAATTCACTGTTAATCTAACATTTAAAAATGTGTTGACAGTGCCTCCATTTATTCGGTTTATATAGTTAACTAGCTTGCAAGATAATAACTTAGAAGTCTTAGAATACATGAACTAGCCTATACACTAGATCAGTGTTTCTCAACCCTCTCCTGGAGTACCCCCTGCCCTGCATGTTTTAGATCTCTCCCTGCTCCAACACAGATAATTCAAATGATCAACTCGTTATGAACTCCTGAAGCTGCTTAATAACAAACTGATCATTTGAATCAGCTGTGCTGGAGCAGGGAGAGATCTAAAACATGCAGGGCAGGGAGTACTCCAGGAGAGGGTTGAGAAACACTGCACTAGATAACCAAAGTATGTCAATAGCCTGCCACATGCAGCTTTTATTTGGCAGGCATTGTTGTTAAATGGTTTAGGCTTAAGGTCAGAATTACATTGAGAGATCTGATCCTAGCGCAGCACACAGGGGCTATCTCTTAGGTTAGAGTTCCCCACTGGGTGCACACATGCATCACAGTAAAATGAATCTTGTGCTGCAGCAATTTCTTGAAGCAATTTTAAAGAAAGGTGTTATCACAAGACAAAGGTGGCATTTTTGACAGTGCTCTGGCTAGGTACAAAAAAGCAGCCCCTGGGTCTGTTGGTGTCCGCCAGGGAACATTCAGTCGTTCTGTGCACCAAACGCAACATATTGATTTTCCCTGAACGGGCTGTACTTAAACATACATTTTGCATGAGGCACCCTCTCCTCAGTCCCTTCCCTGGCTTGACGATCCATGACTAGCGTTGGAGCGCCATGTTCACGGCACTGCGGGGCCTGTCTGTGGGCGTCGGGACTGACTTTCACGCCGGCTTGAAGGACAAAGTGCAGAGGGTCCACCGAGTCATCTTGCAGGATAGGTGTGCCGCTGTCATTTCCATATCGGTGGCATCTGCTGCTGCTTCCCTCGTCTCTCCCGCACCATCTCGCCGAGATCGAGTGGAGGAGTGGGGGGGTGGGGGGTGGGGGGGTAAAAGGAGCTGTCTCTCCTCCCGGGGAGCACAGAGATAATCAATGGGTGAAACATCAAAAGCGTAGGCCGTCCGCCTCTCTTTTTTTCCCCTTTTCATGTGCTGTTTTTTCTTCCTCCGTTCTCATCTTGATGGAGTCGTACCCAATACTTTCAAATCCCCCCTCTCCGCGGGAGCTGGAATTGTACAAGATGGTCTGATATCATCCTGCACCACAAAGTGAAAGGTTTTTTTTTTTTTCTCCTTAGATCCCAACAAGTAATAGACCTTAGTGCGTAAGCCCACTTGACAGTTGTCTCTGTCTTCGTTTTGTTCCCTATAAGCCCCTCCGACGCGCTGCTGAAACACTGGATGTTCAATGTTTTAAGATACAGCCTTGTTTTTATCCCCATCTCTTCCTTTAAGGGGAGGATTTTATGGCAATGGCATACAGTGCACAGCAGGAATCCTTAGGATATCGTCTTTGCCATAACTGTGTAGTGCACTGTTTGGCGAAGACGTTGTGAATTACAGCAATGTTTTTTCCCCTCCCCAGCGCGTGAGTTCAGAATCCGCTATTTTGGAAATTCAAAGTGAGTCAGGGCTTTTTTTAGTCCAAATAAACCGATGAACCAAAATGTTACCCAGCATCCCTCAGACTCCTGGTCCAGTTGTATTCCTTTGTTCAGGTGCATGGAAGCAAAATCTGATGAGCTTGTTTTTGTCAGGGGAGACACAACACAGAAGGGACAATGAAGCCTCTGGGGTTTGCTAACTGTCCCACACATCTCCCAAACCTTCCCAGTCAGAATCTCATCTCACCTCACACGATTTCGGGACGAGTTCGTGAGTTGGTCCGCAAGGCCATCATGTGGATTTCTCTTCCAGTATGGTTTAAAAGCCACAGTACAGAAATCGCCCCAAGCTGGCCCACTTGAAAAATATGCATGGAGACAGTGCAAAGGGTGTGACGAAACCCTTGAAAGTAACGGAATGGTCTTTTTTTTTACCTGGTGAAAATCGTCTTTTGATGCGAGAGGCATGTTGGGCAAAGAGCAAAAAAGTGCTCATGGGTTTGGAGGATGTCTCACAGCAACAGCGCTGGAGGCGTGCCATCAAGAGCAGGCAGATTATTTTTACGTACCTGCTGACCCCGGCGGTTATGGAGGGTGACTCACTTCAGATGTCAGACCTTGTGGACCAAGCAGGAAATAAACAAGGGTTACAAGGACCAAGGGCCAGACTCAGGAGTACTGAAATGTGATACTCCTTTCAACTAATTTGTTCAAAGGCGATGTGAGTCCAATATAAATGACCCGGTCTGCTCGATGCTCTGGCAACAGCAGGAGCATTATGTAAAGCTGTCACGTAAAGGTGGGATCCAGGAGGATGAAGACTGGGGTGTGCTCTCTTCCAGGGAGGCTGTGTTTACCGTAGCACCCCCATAACAACTCTTCAGCGCAATCAACAAATCTCTCACCACTCCTGTTCCATAGGAACCGTACCATCATCACTGATCATACCTTTGCGAGTCGGCCTGGTCCCAGGTGGGAAATAACAGCTGTTATGGAGCTTGAATTAGAGTGCGCAAACACGCCCACCCACGCATGAACGTGCAGACATGATCACGGGCACACACGCACACAAACGCAAAAACACACACGTACACACACACACACACACACACACACACACACACACACACACACACACTCAAATGCACAAGGACAATCGACACCCATCAAGGCAGGCAAAAACAACAGCAGCCCCCCCTCGCTGACTCTCAGGTTTCCAAAACCGAGGAGGCGAGGAGACATGAGCAAAGAGACACACGCCTGGAAACAAAATCGGAGCGGAGGCGACGGAGATGAGAAGCGAAAGAAGGACGTGAGGCTGGGCTCAGTTAATACACGCCAGCAGGGAACGGAACCTGCTTCTCGGAGTAATGAGCAGGGGGAGCGCTTTTGCTTCTCCCCAGCCTCCCCTTGCCGCAGACAAAAGCAAAAATGACATTCCTCTGACGAATGAGCCACGCTTGACCTAGCCTTTTGACCCCTGACAATCAATCTCGTCAGCTGCTTCATAAAGAATTACAGCTCTGCTTTCCGCTTTTTAACTGTAGTTGCTTACAATTGGAATGAACACTGGCGGGGCGGGGAGGTGCGAGAATTGGGATTGAAAAGAAATCAAACATGCATTTGTTGTTTCACCCTTGTTAAAAAGTAATATATATCACCATAATAAATGATCAAATCAAATATATGCATAATACAGGATATATAATATATATTTTATGTAAATAGAATGTATGTCAAGTTATACAGCTTATAATACCCAATATATCAGTTATTGCTATTTTCATATGGCTACTGTCCATATTATGCATATGTTGGATATATTTTACAATATATGTGATGCTGTCTATCAAAATCAATTTGATGTAACTCTGGTATATTAGCAAGCACAAGAGATTGTCTATTGTCTTTGACTTTGATTTTGAGGTATTTTTCTCAAAGCCACTGCTCTGGAACTGCAGGTAAAAGTGTATCATTCGCTTTGAGTTTGGAAATAAAATTGGTATCATTAAGGAGCTGAGTTTCACCCATTTCAACTCTAGGTAAAACTCAAAATGCATCTTGGGATGCAAAGTGACTGGTTTTGAGCAGGTCACATATTTTGCAATCTAAGAATGTGGCAATAAACAATATTTTTGGAACATATTCAATGTATTGTCATACATATTTGACATATATTGAAAAATTCAGGGTTGTGTATTTAACACACTTTAGTTTTATATTGGCCAGCCCTCATTCCAAAGGTTCTGACCTTGGTAAGTAATCTTGATTTTATTAACATCTCATTTATTGAATCCCACAAAAAATCCATGTGTCCATCCCTGAATTCCTTAGTTTTCTTGATGATGAACAATTGCACCAACCCTAAAAACAAGACTGTTCTCTTGAGCCAGATCAGCCCAAAATGGGCTGTTCGATGTCATCAAACCCTTGCACTCTTAAACAATGTGAATGTATTTAACATATTTGCCATTGACACTAAGGAACTTTATCCGGCTAAGGTCACTTTACTCAGTTGATTTAGTGTCCCATTGTGAGGTGGAGCTGGTGGGAAGACCTAAAGTGTTAATATGACCCTAAGGCTGTACAACAAGAGGGGGGACAAGAATTAACGAGAATTGAGGGGTACATCCCTGCCTTGTCTCTGCTGTCCCATCTGTCCAGACTCCTCTGTTTTTCATTCAGGGCCTGCGGTAGGAGATGCCATTAGTTTTGCAGGAGCTGCCAAATTCCCTGCTTTGCCGACGCTCTCGGAGAGCATTGCTCAAAGAAACGCGCGCCTTGTTAGCCGGGGCGGGAGGGTCAGCGGTCCTGACGGTCTTAACAAGATGACAGAATTTATAAAGCACTGCTGTTAAGGAATACAGTTACCTGCAGAGCCGCCACATAACAAGCTCACTCGGGGCTCGTAGCTGCAGCACTCAAATTTGTTTTCCTTTCCTGTCGTCTTTCTTTCGGGTTTTCTTTAGCCGCGCAGCCCGGAGATGGAGAAAGCCCTCCAATCAGATTTGATCTTCCCCTGGGTCGGATCATTCCCCGACAGAACTTTTCCCTCTTTTGTATGTGTGTTTCTGTATGTGTGTGTGTGTTTCTGTATGTGTGTGTGTGTGTGTGTGTGTGTGTGTGTGTGTGTACAAGCCTGTGTGTGTGTGTTTGTTTCTCTGTCACTCCGACTTCCATTCCCCTCGTAAAATAAATAGATAAGTACAATAGAACATGATCATCTGGTCCTGTCAGAGCTGTTGGAGACAACTTGCCCCTGACGTTCAAGCGAAAGCTGGACTCCAGGCTTTCGAGTGCAGATTATATTTAATTCATAGTGCAGTACACAGAGTGGTGTCAAGCTGTCAATGCAGGAGTCAATTTAAAATTCTTCTGAATTGAAAAAAGGGATTAGTGTCTCAAAGCAAATTTTTCATCATGCATTGGCAGCATGGCTATACCCAGTAGCTCCATTGTTACGACTAAAATAATTGGCATTTTCTTATTAATGACCACTTTTTAAGTGTAATGTATTACAGTACATATATGGAGTGCATAGATACACTGCCGTGCTAGTGGTTTATGTATATTTTTATTATGTATTGTAAGTGTAAATATAAGCTATTACAAATCTATATAAATGCCAGCATCAAACATTGTAAAGCGTTATAAATGCAATGATGTATGTGATGTGATGATGGAGCCATGATATTTACACATCAGGAAATACCAATTATGTAGTATGTTTTATACTTTTAATCTGATAATTTCTGCATAGCTATCTGTGTAACATGGTCTTGTATTTGTGTTATTCCTTGTACTCCCAATTCTGCTACTACTACTAAATGGAATGGCAATCAATGGCAACAGTTCTCGTTATAGTAATGCTGAATAATCATATCTTCCAAGAACCAAGAAAAGCGTAAATCAGTCTTTTTCCAATTAAATTTAAACATTAATATGTACTATAAAGTCTTTTTGTCTCATTTCCCTGCTGCTTACGTCATAGAGTATGTTACTGTTTCTGTGTTACAGTCTGCTACATATGTACTCCACATAGATAGATATACACAAAAAACATGTTACATAAAATGATGGTCTACATTTTGGTTACATTTTCCATTCATTTTTCTCTTTAAATTTGACCACATTTTCAATTGATCTTTCTTTTTAATTTTGGTTACACTTTAATTTTGATCACACTCTTTTTAAATACGTAAATAATATGCAATTGCGAGGGAATGTTGTCCATTGTTAAACAAGGTGTATAATCAGAGGAAAGCCTTTTGATTTGATCATTATGGCTTGGAGTTAGGATCAGCAGGAGAGACAGTTTCACAACAACTAGTTATATTGCACACGTCATATAACTATGTGGTTACTTTATAAAAATTTGTTGTTACATACTAGATCCTAGGAACTCCAAAATTACTATACTGATGTTGAAAGAGCAATTTGTACGCAAATGTATTGTTTTTATTTATTCAGTTTTTAATAGGGAAAATATCCATTTTACCCAAGCACTGATCTGAATTACATTACACTTCATTAACGTGTGCATTTGTAAGAGCAGCATTATATTAGTTTATGATTAATATTTCATATAATTTATCAAAGGAGTTTTTCTTGTATTAGTAATACTAGATAGTATACATTTTAAAAAATGACAGAGACAGAGAACTTGAGATTATTACATTGCTGAGTCCATTTAGACGATCTTCTCTCTGCTGTTCCCACTTCTCAGTGAATGTAAAGCTTAGGAGCTGCTGTGGTGAAGTGGCTGGTCTCTCAGCTTGATCTTCCCCAGGTCTGTTCTACCCCCCGCCTGGTCGCCTAAGTAACCTGCGAGGCTCGCAGGGAAAGTCTCCCTGCGGCCGCCCAGCCTCTGACCAGCGGTTGGCCCCCCTGCTGATGAGCGCTGTCAGTGCCGGCGCGTTCTTAAGGCGCAGCTGTGACGGGATGACGGCTAAGACCCGGGAATGCTGACAGAATGGTTGATCAGTCGCTCCGTAGCTTGACCTTGAGGTGTCATTTTGCCCCTCCCCGCTGCTACTCCGTTAACTCTGCTCTGCCCCCCCCCCAGTCCCAATTTCCTCTGCGCAAGACAGGGCATCTGTTCAATCTATGCGCAGGGCGCTTTGCAAGTCACCTTTGTGTAGTGAATTTCAGCAAGAGACTGAGAGAATTTTAATTTCAGGTGCTTTGTCCGTCTCTCACTAATCATTTTTGATTCATTTCAACTACAAGTTGTGTACAGGAATTACCACTTGAGCGATTTATTTAAGTAGAAATCCCTGAATTGCCATCGCCTACATCTCTTTTCTCAATCTTTCTCGTGACAGCTACCTCATCCCTGAACTCCCGCCTCCAGCACCTGCAGAAGCTCCAGCAGCTGCAGCACCAACAGCAACACCAACAGCAGCAACAGCAGCGGCAACAGCAGCAACAGCATCTGCAGCAGCAGCAGAGGCAGCAGCAGCAGCAGCAGCAGTACGTGGGGCAAACCCTCTCCCAGCCCTCAAACCAGCAGCCATCCCAGCATCAGCGGGCCTCACCCAGTCAGCAGCACTCTCCTTCATCGTTCTCCCCCTTACCCACATCCCAAGGCCCCCAAAGTTCGCCGCCTCCCACACAGAGCCACTCACCACCTCGGAACCTGCCCTCGCCCCTCACCCCGCCCACGCCCCTCCAGGTAAGAGCGCCAACCCCCATGCTGATGCATACTCAGTGCAGGGGTACAGTAAAGGCGGTGTCTGCAAATGTTCTGTCACAAATATTCTGCATAGGCAGGTTCCCAAAATCTGGTTACAATATACAATATCCATGGCTGTGTTTTTTCTAAAGATTAGACCGCTCATTATGAATGATACAGTGCTATGGGAGTGCTATACACTTGGGAGGCAAATCAATCCAACCACAAAGCAAATTTGTCTTAAATTTCAATAAGACGTATGATTATGTAATCAATACCTTTTTCATAAGTTTGATCATCAGCAAATGTAAAACAAAAAACATACTGTAAGTAATGGAAAGGAACAGAAACTGATGATAATCAACATCTTAAAGTGTTAAAGCGTTGCAGTTGTTATAGACTTATCTGCTAAGTGTTTTTTGTTTTTTTGTTTATTCATTGCTTTATTTATTGCACATATTTAATTTTATTAGCATGTTGTGTCTCTTACACCAATATAATAAGCCTTTGAGCCTTTGTGAAGGGATCACAGATCTATCTAACATGACACTTGATTAAGTCAGGTGGGACATTGCTCCTTGTAAATGCGTGGAGAAGATAAAAGATACTGAAAACTACAAAACATCCTTCTACAAAGAACAGAGCTGGATTACAGTAACCAAAGGATATGACTTAAGCATAAAGCTGTCTTAAAGTCTTTAAGCATAAAGGTGTCCATGTTGGTGCTTCTAGGGAAGGCTTATGTTCAGGAAGAGGTGTGTGTGTGTGTGTGTGTGTGTGGGGGGGGGGGGGGGGGGGGAGCTGTTGAAAGTGACAGCTTGAATTTCACCCTCTCAATACATTCCAGTTTTCAGTTTTGGTTCATCCTTTTACATTATTCACAATCTGTCTGGGGAAAAAATATTTTCCAACAAGCTGGGCAGCAGAGTGATTGTCATAAGAGGGGAAGGTAATTCCGAATGATTGCATTTGTGCCAGGAAACCAGACTAAAAAAATATTGTTTCTGAAGAAATACATTGGACTGCTGTCATGTCTTCCGAAAAGGAAATGAAATTGAAAGTAAATGGTTTAGGCTTTAGTCTCCCGGTAGATGGTTTTCAGACGCACAAAGAGAATGAACATGAGAGGTATATTGCTTCGAGAATCGTATCATGATGTATTTGAGCGATGAGGCCATGAAACTTAATTAGGCAGTGTTTTATCATAATTTTCTGAAAGACGCTGCAGATGAGCAGTATCTGGATACAATAAATGTTATATTGAAGCTGTTGGGCCCAACTAATATCGAGAGGAAATACAGTGTGGAGGTTAAATTGCTCTTTAATGATTGTAGGCCCCCAAATCTAATTTGCTATCTCAAATGTCATCACTTTAATACATAGAGATATGAAGGATATATGGCCCGGCAGCAAATAAACAGGGAATCAATCATAAAAGGTGAATCAATCAGTGACAACATACATTTTCAGCTGAAAAATATATGTTTTAAAAACCATACCTGCCAATGAGGCTCCCTATATCATATGTACTATGTACATTGAAGATTAGAAATCCTGTAGCTGGTATTAATGATTACATTGAGCATTTGTTTAATGTCATATCTGAGCTTGTTGATTTCTTGTGTTTGTGAATAACGTACATTTCAGGATCAATTAAATAATGCTGACTGAGAGGGCAGATCTGTATGTACAGCATTAGCATCCTGTTGAATGCCTAGCTTGGTTTAGTAAGGACTGAATCTGAACTTTGAAAAATGCAGATTGTTCAGAGTACGTGTCTTCGGTTTATATCGATTCATTAGCATCAAACTTCAACATTGTTATCACCAGTTTAAAACCAGTGCAGTGCACTCCCATGCTTCTGTGGCCATACATTATTAGGGTGTGTGTGTGTGTGTGTGTGTGTGTGTGTGTGTGTATATATACATATGTATGTATAACATTACATTTCCACTTCATTTTCCACTTCTGATCTCTAGATTCTTATAAATGTGTCCAGTGCTGTAATATATCAGGTTTAAGTAAAGAGTGTATTGTGAGGCTGAGGCTTTCAATTGCCTTTAAAACAGCTTCAGATCTTCAAATCATCAATAAATATGAGCAGTCTGGACGCTCCCTCTGCTTCAAACTGTGAACTGTCCTGTTTCTTTTTTCCGTTGACCTCGTTGTCTCTCTTTCAGTCTGTCTATCCATCTCTCCATCTCAGTCTGTCTGGCTGTCACTCTAATGATGATTTTCTTTTATAACCCTCCCCCCAACCCCCCCCCCCCCCCCCCTTCCTCACAATTTCATATCTGGAGGAGGCCGTCCAAGATCGCCTCTCTCCCCTCAGTCACATTCGTCAGTGTCAGGCCCTAATTGGGTGGTGGAGGGCCCATTTTGATGGCCGGGATGAGATTATCCATTTGTTTGTCTGCTCCTTTCTTCGCCCTGTCAGAGACCAGTGTTGCTCCAAAGAGAAAAACAGGGCCCGGCCCTAATAGGCCCCAAGCTCCAGCCTCCCCCTGAGCTGGTGACACGTCCATGTGTCGGCTACCCCAGGCCTCTAGGCCCCCCTCCCCCTCCACCCCCAGACTGGACCCTCTTCCCAGGATTCTGTACACTGGTCAGAGCTTCCCTCATCTCTTGGCCCAGATTGGAAACTGATCTGAAAAGGTGATGCCATGCATTCAGTGTGTGTGTTCCTCATTTGTGTAGACTTCCTTTGCTGCAGTTTTCGTTGATGTCTGAATTCTGTCTGAATTCCTTGCTGAAAGTCTTCTTTCTTTGCAGAGATGGATGCAAGTTTCTGTACAGTCCAAGGCTGTCATTAAATGTCCCCCAGTACTAGTAAGGGATACAAATGGAAGGGAAAAAAGAAATGCAAAATGCATGGAATGTGGCTTATTTTGAAATGATATACACTGTAAGTCATATGCATTACATTACATTACATGCATGTAGCAGACGCTCTTATCCAGAGCGACTTCCAGCACAATAGAACATGTGTTTCCATTCAAGTTAAATGCAATAACCAAATGGGAATAGATTTAACATCTTCCTAGAAATCAAACTGCTCGACATTCAATTTTTTATTAAAAAGATGAGGCCTTTTACAAGTGATTTTTTTCATTATACCAACAAATTGATCAAGGACAGCACCTGTAACCAGTGTGTTAATGTCCATGTTTTAAACAGCCCTAACAAGTCGGATTCAATGTCTCTCATACACAGATACAATAGATGGTTTTTATATGTAATAGATTTTCTGTTGCATTATCAAAGCTGCCAGCGAAATAAGCCCATACATTGTGAAGGCCACACAATTGAAACATGACCTATGAGATCACGGGATCAGAAAGGAAAAAAAGGCTCTTGTACAGATGTCTGCACTGCCTATGTGCCCCATGATCCCACTCCATCTCAGAGCGGACAGGCGGAGTATAGCGGGCCTTGATAGCCTGTGGAATTAGAGTTATAAAAAAGAATATGGAAATCATGTGTTTTCAGCCTAAGTGTGTTCACAGGCTGATTGCGGAGGGGTGGAGACCGTCGGATTTCTTGGGAGCTGATTGATTGGAACGGAGGGTATCCGTATGCCCGGGGAGCTTGGGGGATTTGACTAGGGGAGAACCGCCAAGTCTGTTGCGCGGGAATTTATCTTAATTAGATCTGAAAGGCCTGCCACAGCAGAATGGCTGAGCCGATTAAAATGAAAAACAGGAGAAATTACCGGTCAAATTAATCATAATGTCGGGCCACGGCTGTAGGTGTGGAGTAATTTGCCACTCCAGTGAGTTACAACGGCCCGGGCAGAGAGGGGCGCGAGCGCGGTACGTGCCGGGTCGTAACAGCTGGCAGCTCAGGGCAGCCAATGCGGAGACCTTTATTCCATTGAGGGCGGACTCTGTTCTTGACCTCCAGGTGCTAGCCGAATGAACACAGCGTGGGGGTGTTGATGCTGCCACCAGGCATGCCCGCTCATGCGGCATAGATCAGGCGAGCGGCGCAAGCAGCAGGCAGAAACTTTAACGCAAACATCAAAGGCCCAATTGTATGTTTTTCTTCTCTTTTTCTTTATTTCGCTTTTTCCTCTCTCTGTTTCGGCTCTCTTTTCGTTTATCTTTTGTTCTCAGTTTCTTTCCCCTCTCTTTTATTTTTATACCCGTTTTATTTTTCAGTTTCATTCTGACCTTCGAGCATTTACCAAGCCTTCAATTTCTCTTTTTTTTTTTTTATTATAGTTCCTTCATTATTCTTTCTGCTTGTGTTCTTTTTTCTTTTCCTCCTTTCTGTGCTCTCGCTCTCTCTCTCTCTGTTCTCTCTATCCCTCTCTGTCCTGTCACAAATGCACATTGCATGTTCGCTAACAGCCCCCGTCCTTGGCACGGCATCTGCCTCGGTGGCTCCTGGGAGAGCCGCTCTGACAGAATCGAGTCCATCAGTCGCCAGCCTTCTGTCTCCCTTCCCCTGGACTCTGCCATCACCACTTCGTGTCTCTGTCAGGGCTGACCCACCCCTCCAGGACAGCTCAAAAACCTGCCATTTTGGGAGTTCAGCTTAAATCAACAGGCGCACAGCGGTAGTTACGGTCTGAGGCGCTTTCCCTTTCGCTCTGAGGTGCGCAGCTCTGTCACGACGCACCCACCACGGGGTTTAGATCCTATTTTTACCTGCTTGGAGGACTGATTTGTTGTCACGGAAACTAGAAGGAGTGTCCTATCACGGTCATCCAAAGTTACAATAAATGCCGCAATTACTTGAGCCCTGTCTCTCACTCTGTCCTTCCCCATTGCTCTCTAGCAATCAACCATGGTCAGACCCCTCTTGTGTGATACCGCTGCCTCCATTGTCAACAAGTGTCAAATGCAAGGGGCTTTCATTGTCCTGTCTACCCAACTCGCCGTCCATTCCGCCTGTACATCCCCACCCCTTTCTAAAATATATATGTAATGGTCTCTGAGAAAACATCCTTGTGTTTCAAAATCTTTGTTCCCTCTTTCAGTCTATTGTTTACAGTTCACTATAAGTCTTCAGCTGGAAGGTACTCATTCCTATAAAACACACATACATACACACACACACACACACACACACGCACACACACGCACACACACACACGCACACACACACACGCACACCTAGCTTCAATAGTTTTAAGTAGTTTTTCATGTTATTGTTACAGGAGACGATTATTTGCTCTTTTCCCAAATATTAATTTACTTTTCCTAGTTAAAATGCATTTTTTATTTCTTCATGTTTCAAAGATTACTTCACAAGCTTCAGCACAGTGAATCAGTGAAAGTCCTGTACTTGCTGTGTGACTGTGCGTCTCCCCACTAACAGCGGGCTGTACTATAGATGCTATAGATACAGCAATGACCAAAGATGCATTTTGTATAGACAATGAGGGGCACCTATTCTGGTGTCAGTCAAATGGTAACTCTCCTTTTGTCTTTAAGCAAATTGCACCATTTCATCTTTGAATCAAGGAGCTCCTGTTAGTCCTTTGTCCCAAAGAGTACAAGGATGAGGGACCCTTCCTCCAAGTTTCCTTCAAGGCAAATGTGCTAACCTGACCTTATGCAATATTCAAGGTGGGTCAAGGCCTTACACCATCACTGTATCAGAAGATACTCCTTATAGCCCTTTAATACCCGGTCAAGAATGCTCCCCTCAAAGCTGATGTGTAGACATATTCATCCCCAATTGTGTTTTATACTATATGTTGCTGTAATTTTCACATCGATGCATTTATCTGTATTTTATTTTGAACAAGGGGTAATCATGAATTTATCACGAATTTGATAGTTGATAATTGAGGTTCCTGAGTGTTCCTGCCTGCAGTGTCTGTCAGTATCTATTGGGAAGCTCTAATGTTTCCATTCAATTACTTATCAACAAGTTGATTTTATCTCTTAGTAAAATTAGTTTAGCTTTGGGGGCTGATAACTTGTGTGAGGTGGTTCTGAAACAATTCATTAGTTTTTCTCTGAACAGTCATAGAGACGGTGGTCCAAATGGGAAGTTATTCACTTCATGGTGATTCACAACGAATCACTTAAACACCGGACATTAAGGGCAAAGATGTTCAGTGTTCGGAGGCCTGTGAATTTCAATGCAACTTTAGTGATTTCAGTTAATTTGTCTGGAGCCTTGAAAAAGACACTGGAGCAGGTGATATCAGAAAAGAAATCAAAACAAGGTCAGTTTTGCAAATTGCACCCTGGATCTCAACACAGCGTCTTCAGCTTTTTATTCTGCAAATGGCATAAGGTCCAGCTTCTTACCCTCGCTATTTTATAAACAGAAGGTATGTTGCTTATTAAAAGCTATTCATGACTAATGCTTGTATATTCAAGCTTTCCCAAAGAGTTTATAAATGGGTTCAAGTCAGGTCCCAGCTGAGACTTTGCCACCACTAGATCCCATCATACCTGGACTTTTTGTTTGCTTCAGTTCACGAAACTATTAATGCGGCAGCGAACGAAGACACTCATTCTTTCCTTGAAATCATTCTTTCCTTCCTGAACCCAGGGGTGAGGGACATTAAAAATTCACAGAGGCCTTGTAAAGAGAACATGGAACACCTGCTGCTCTACCAGTTGATGAATGCCCATTTAATTGAAACAAATATTATGACAGCTCATCCTCCCATCCATCAACCAGTCTCCCATAGGATCTGGTTAATTTTCCCTGGCATTAATGTCCATAAGCACGGTACAGGGCTGCCACATTACACTGCAGGAGCAGCAGCAACCTGAATCGCTGCTGAGTGTACATATGCTGTATTGAAGCAAGCATTATGAAAATCATTCATTATTATGCAGAGTTCCAGACCTTTTAATAAATAATTTAGTAATTTTTGTAATTAATACAAACATTATTTTGGCAAAAAATATTTCATACTTTCATTTACCACAGAAAGCTCTCAAATAAGTCAGCTTAAAAAAATTGTGGTCAATATGAAAATTTTCTGGTATCATACATTCATTGCATCTTTTACTGTAAAATTGATGTAAGAACTGTGTCTTAGGGATAGGTTATTGACTTTGCCACATAGTTAATCTGGGTGCTGAAGCCACCAAATCACACATGACAGAAATCCGTCCGAAACTCACATCATTTTCCACAATGGCTTTGATCTGGGGCATGTGATGAAAGCGAATAATAATAGACTGTTTTGTGTTTCTGAGGTTTATGCATAAATAACCCTCTCAGACAACTTTTTTATGATGCAATTGAAGTCGGCTGCCTCCCTGTTTTAAATCAACGTTTGTTCTTATGTGTCTACAACTAATAATTGTAACACAGACACGCGTCAAAACCGAAATCCCACCCTGAACTGCTCAGGATTGTCAAAAAAAAATGTAAAGTAACTTAATGTAATGATAAAATTCCCAAGCAATACCAAAACTAAAAATAATGAGGAGATTTAGTATCTCTCCTCTAGGTCACAGAGTGTAGTCAGAGTATACAGCTAGTGGTATGTGTGCATTAGGCCTTGAAGCTGACCGGTCCCACTGATATTATGGACACCCATTTTATGAAGTGTGTGCTTTATAGACATGTGGCACTCCAGTGACTGTCACCTTAAGCCTGCCAGATGCTTCTAACATATTTTAAAGTGGCCTTTCTGGTTCAACTTTCCTCCCACTCAAACTCCCCCATTCCCGGTTACTAGTAGAACATCTCCAGAGAAGTGAGCCATTGTGAGTTAATTTTCATTATCATCACGAGAAAAGCGGATGAAAAATCCTTTGGCTCGAACCAGCAAGGGCCCACGGAGCTCAGCCGGAGTGTGGAGTCAGGTCAAGCCAGGGGCCTGCGGGCCGGAGGTGTTTGCGAGTAGGTCTAATGGAATTTTGATGTTCATGTGCAAAATTGATGGGGGGGGGGGATCATTGTGGAGACTCGGGCATCGGACTGCTGGGGACATTTGACAGGCAGCAGGAGGGGCAGCAGGAGGACTGGAGCCTGTGCTTTTTCTCATGTCACACTTGATTACTTCCACACAGAGGTGGGAAGAAGCAGGGGAAATGACGAGGGGGCAAGGTCTTTGTAAGAAAATCTTCCATCTTAGTGCCGTGCCCAAACACACTACACAGTTTCCCTCTTAAATAGACTATGAGTATTGTTTTGTGTCTCGTCTGGTGTGTTTCCCCCATTTCAGGGGATGGTTTACAGGGAAATGACTATAAATAAGACACAAACTATACTGCCTTGTTATACATTCCATTTTGAGTTGTCTTTCTGATGTGATGTGCTTGATGTTGGTGAACCTGTTTGGTCTATTTTACATATGTATATCAAAGGAACACAGAGATCCTTTGAACATGTTCATAGCTGACATGTCACATAATGACATAATTTAAAGATGAAACGTTTGCAGTGCCATTATTTTATTTTGAGGGGGAACTTTATTGTAAGGGTGCAGTCACAGGGCCAGAAAACACTGAAAGGAATTCAGATGGAATCCAGGAGCAAAAGAAATTCTGAAATCACTCTTTAATTCAATCAAAAAGGTTTCAGCAAACCTCTACCACATACTCAATAAGGGAGTCCTGCAAGGTGTTTCAGTTGTTGATATTTGCCGGATGCTGTGGGTTGGTTTTATAAGAAAACAGTGCGGGACTGGTAAACTGTCAATTATTTCTGTTGATTAGAAACAGTTACAAACACGCCAAGACTTGCTAGTGTTCACAGCAAATGACACTGTTAGTTGTGAGCTGAACTACCGACAACTTTTCAGAGAGCTGCCCTTTAACACCCTTTATTTTCTCCTGTTTTTATATCTGTCCTCTTTCTGACACCAGTCATAATGTTCCCACATGAAACAAATGCACATTTTAAAAAGGAAATGTGGACATGAAAATGATTTGCAGTCTCTGATATTGTCAGATGTGCCCTTCATGTCATTGCATATTAGAGCATAGGTCAATTGTAAGGTATAAATTTGACTGATAGCAGTTTCAATTGCCCTACCTTAGGACCCTCCCAAAGTCATTTCTATTCATGTCAATTCTACATAGCCAATACCAGATATCACTTTAGCAAAGCTGTGTATAAACAAATATTAAAGGACCACCACAGAGAATACCACAGAGTATGGGGCTGCATGTCTAGATTCAGATTGATATATAGCTTGTATATAGAAACTGAATGCAGAAATGATCAATCAAATTCAAGTAAAAGAAGAAATCAGGTCTGTATTAGCTATATTTGTTGCTTGAATGTGCACCAGGCAATGGTATGTATTGCACTGCGGTTTAGGTCTGAATCTGTTAGCAGGAGAGACGATGCCTTTAAAGACAGCAACACAAAAAGAAAAAGCAGTAAGTAAGCACCAATTTCTATGTCTCCGGAATTTCAGTTTCCAGGGGTCTCTCCGGTGGCATGAAGTTTAATTGTTCTCCTCAGTCCAGGAGATTACATGGGCTATTGCACTGGCTGACCCTAATGGTCCAATGTTAAGCACAGAGAACACTGAACAGAGCAGAGTATTTTCTGTTTTTTCAATTTTAGTTTCCTTCATTTTTTATCTTGCCACCTGTTCATACCTAGACAAGTTGGTTTATTCAGTACTCCTGTATAAATGATGGGGATATGATTATAGAGCTACAAGATTCCCTACAAATAGAAGGGAATTGCTTTCCGTCTCCTATTATGCTTGAATAAAGTCAATTGGTTGAATGTCCCAAACATTTTATGACTCAAAGGGTTTCAAAGGGACATTTTCCTGGTATGACGCTTGGTGCTTGGAATTACATATTACAAAGTTTTACTAAAAACTTTATTAATTTAAAATTAATTTGAAGCGCAGATTAGATGTGATTAGTGCTGACTGCAAAGTAAAGTGCTGATTGTTTTTTCAGACATACATTCCCTGGCCTTGTAGGTGTTATTTAAATCAGAATGCAGAGTGCAGGGACCAGAGTCACACAGTCTTTCCTGGTTTCCCTGCTCTCTACCCAGGAGCCAATATCAGTCTTACAACATTTCCCTGTCACCCAGCAGCTCATAATCAGTATTGACAGATCTCTTACAGGTAGCTGTCAGCTCTGATGGAGCTTACAAAGATGTGAGAATAGTCTAGTATGCGTTTCATGGGTCATGTAAGAGGATGATGTTGTATTCGGATTTTTTAATGAACTGCTGTCACTGGAAAGAAGAGGTATGAAGAAATATGCTACAACGCTTCTAGAGTAAAAAAAAATTCCCAGCTGGCAAATAAAGTGTTGCTGTTGGATTGCCATCCTGTTTGTTGTGTTACCTGGATCCTTCACTAAAAACCCAGGAGACCCCATAGTTAGGATGGCTCACTAATAGCTTACCTTCTCATCAACTAACAAGGTGTTGAGCTTAGATTGTAAGAATATTGTCTCTTTTCATAATGGTTCACAAAGGTCATGGTGGAACAGCTGGTACATTGCCACTGAATTGATCTCAGTCAATTCTCACAGGAAATGCTCCTCCTCTGTGCTCTTTATAGCTGCTGGTAAGGTATCGCTCAGATCAACACCAGATCCTTTTGGAAAAGCTGAACCATATGAATCCTTTAAACTCAAAGCAACTGCAGTGGAGTTCAGTTTCAAACCCCTGAGAATCCTCTGACCAGATTCGCGGGAGGCAACATGAGGCGTTTACCTCGACTGTACATACGTGAGTTCAAAAACGGAACAATAGCCGTTTATCCCCCGCAACACACACAATCAGTTCAAATCACGGGGCATCCCGCCACCAGCCGGGGACTGTTATTTTCCGCTTCCCTTTGCAGGAGCGTGACAAATCACTGCGGGCGAAAATAGCCTGTTTACAAGTCAAACCCAGCGAGCGCCTCCCCGCGCAGCGTTACAGCGTATTCAGGCAACACCGCCGGTGTCCCCTCCACCCCGCCACCGCCAACACCGCCGCCACCGCAAACACCGCCAACGCCGCCGCCTCCATTATGGAAAAAAGAGGGATCCCGAAACAGGCCGGGTGCTGCTTTGTCGGAGCGGGGGTTGTGAAAATGATGGGCCGGGATGGCGGAAGGTAGAATTGCGCAGGCCACCGGGAGGGGGAATCACACTGAGAATAATAGCTCCCACCCTCCCCACTTTTGCTCCGCTCCCCTGAAGCAGGCCATCATCACATCGACTCCACACACCGTTCACCCCCCTTTTATCTATTTTACTTATTTATTTATTTTAAAATAGGTGGCAACCTGAGCCGTGGGGTTTTTGATTCGGTAACAGAGTGTTGCCAGATTCCAGACACCAAAATTTGTTGTTACCTTTTATAAAGACTATATTTTTGGGATAAAAATGCTCCTGTTTGATTTAGTATTTATCTGTTATACAACATCATAAAGGGAAAGGAGATGCAAATTTTATTGGAAACTGTGACAGAGACGGTGACAGTCTCGCTATTTGTATCTTGCTACCATCATGCCCAGTACCAGGCACATCCCCTCCCGACGGTTTTTGTCAGAGCTGGGCTTTTGAGTAAAAATATAATAAAATAATTATACTCATTAAAAGTGGTGGTTGTGTCATATTGGATGACGTCAGATTTAAATGTTTTACTGTGTGGTAGAGGGCACTGCGATTGTAGGACGTGAAGGAATTGTCTTCTGTGCATAAGTTCTCCTGCTGTTTGCTGAATGCTAATATGGAATATCTTGATTCAGAGTAAGTGGACGGGATCTCTTCTGAAAAGAATTTTCACCGCACTTGATTTTTCCCTACAGAAGGTCATCAAAGGGTCTTACCCACATTTGTGTGCAGAGCAAAACATCTCACCCGAAACAATTATGGGGAGAAGCAGTGTGGAACACTCCAACAGTGGTAGGGGGTGTCAGAAGACAGCAGTTAGAGCCTTGGACCAACCTAATAATTCTGTGTCTATGGGTTGCGGTTGCCTCGGGTCCCTCTGCCCACTTCCAGGAGGCCTTGCGAGTCCTCACATCAAAAATTCAACAGCTACCGCCAAGCCCTGTAAACACTTCAGCAGTGAGTCGGGGGCACTTCTGATCTGGCCGTCCACGGCTGATCCTCCAGAAGCACTGGCCAGACTTGCTTATCACTCTTCAAATGATCAAAACTCTCCTGGGCTGAGAGCAATCTATACAGTCGGACTTGCGTAGGCGGTTATCTTTTAATGCAATCGCGGGAAGGAAATAGTCCGCGAGGCCTCCCAGGTACTGCGGCTCAATGGCAGCCTCTAAGTTTCCTCTACAGAAATATGTGTTCCTTTGGAGATAGCTGCCTGAGATAAGCTTCACTCAAATCTAGTGCCTCACTTATAGGGGTATCATGTTTCCATTAGGAGAGGTTTTACAGCTTCCAAGACAAGATTGTCTTTTCAATAGGGTGTGGATGAAAAGGGACCCAGGCATCACACTTTCAGACAGCTGATACAGCGCGAGACTTTATCCGTAGAGCTGTTTTCTGTAGGAGCGCAACAGCAAAACAAAAAAACCAACCAGCAGCCCATGTTCTAATCAGCTGAAGTGTTCCGCATAACTGTCTCATCAGCCATGGCTGTTTTCGGTGTTTGAGGGAGGTTATGAAGTGTTCGTCTGCTCGTCTTGGAAAAGGCTATCTACTAGGTCCAACCAAATACTTTACCTGTTTAATCTCACAATAATTAATGCCTTTTTTCCCAGAAATGGAGAGGCAGATTGAAAAATAGGTAAATGCATTGACAGGCAGGGAGATAGACAGATGGATGTACAGAGAGACAGACTCACTGATTCCTGTGTAGATGGCACTTTAAATATACAGCACAACACTTTCTACCTGCTTAATACCAGACAGAGCCTTGCATTTGGTTTTAACAGCAATATTTTCTGCAGCATGTGTGACTGCAATTCAGGCCATTTTGTTTAGTGCAAAAGATCTTTATGTATTTCTAAGCAACGGTATGTTCCTCTCCATCGGGTTAATGCATACACCCCATCGTCTAGGCAACAACTGGGTGATCATTAGCTTTCAACAACATAATGGTGATTCCATTTGTTTGTTCATAGTGATGGTTCCTCATATTGCAGTTTGGCATTTGACTCGAGGGAAGGGCAGACGTTAGATCCAATAAAGGGATGTGATGAATAGCAGTCCAGCTTGTCTACAGGTTCCCCTCTTTGTGCTCATCTCTGGAGACAATGCGGTTGACTTTCCAGCCAGGAGACATGGCATCCATCTTGGGCAATTTGAGGCCGCTAACATGAAACACAATTTTAAACAAGAATAACTGTGTCATTTCTAATGTGCTTAACCTTCACTGTCAATGAAAAAGGTATCGATTGTTCCATGGTATTTTTTTCCATTAGATTTAAAGAACGGCAATAAAATATGGCCATAAAAATGACTGGCGACTCAATGGTCTCAATCTGAGTAATCCAATGTCCCCATGGAGTAATGTTGTATTAAATGGTACATTTAGATCCTTTTCTGAAGGTTAGAAGGAGACTGTTTCCCAACAGTATATCACATGTATGTACAATTAAATCTGAAATGTTGTCATGTCACTCACTAATCCTCAGTCTTTGGTTTCAATATACTGTACAAATACATAGAGGCCACTTCAAAAATTATTTTTGGAAATGATATTGTTACTTCAGTGTTAAATGTTTTCATGAATTGAAAGTATCTTTTATGTTTTTATCTAATGTCCTTATATACATTCTGTATTGTATTGATACAGTATACTATACAGTATACAGTATCAACAACAGTGATACTATATTGATACAGTATACTATATATAATGATATATGTGTATAGATAACATTTGGTCATCTAAAACAAATGATATATGGGTTAAAGATTTGGCCAGCATAACCTGTCGTGCGTATATACATATTTCAATATATAGACATCTTTTCATAATCCATATGTGTATATTTTTGAGTGATTTTTGAAAAATCTTTTTTTTGATAAGCTGTCTGTGCTTTCAACTACTGGTACCTATAGAACCTATTACGGTTCTGCCAACCTGATGTCAGATTAGAGACCAGCCAAATGAACAGGTGCAATTTCAGCCATAAGATGTAGTCAGCTCCTATTTTATGGGTAATATTAAAGTACAGGCAGCCTCTGCAGGCAGACCCAAGGCTCAAACAAGATGTGGGCCAGAGCAGGCCCAGCATGTCCATTTCTGGACGAGTTTATTGCATGACACTGAAATAGGTAGCCCTAGCATAAAGATAAAGCACTGTCATTTTTAACCCCCTCTTCCTCTTACAGAGAAAGCAGTGCAGCGGGCTGGAATTTTTAGAGTTCTTTGTGAAGGTGACAGGACAAGTTAGGGTGATGCATGGCAGTATAGACACCCTCCATTTTATAAGGGCAAGGCCTGGGCTAAGCATTCTCTGCAAGATGTTACCAGTCCCAGAGGGCTCTCCCCCCAGGGCTACAGGAACATCTTGCAAACCGCCCACTTTTTTGCTAAAATCCCTCTGGCCTTTCCCTTGGCAACCCTGAAGAAAGCTCCAAGGCATTTTGGATGTAATCCCAGTCAATAAAATCAAACAATCAACATTAGAAAATGTTTCGGGAGTGCTTCTTGTGTCCACGGTAAACCAAAAAGGGTGCTGTTTGAGGTGAAAAAGAAATCAAAAACAGTTCACCATCAGTGCCTCTGCCTCCTGTGAAGCTTTTTAAAGGGCAAATCTGCATTAAATTCCAGAGCACCCATGTCTGAGAATTCTATAAAAACCTTTATGTCATAGACAAGAACAAATTAAAACTGAGCACACCTTATACACTGCGACAGCTGAAATCTTCAGCAGGGTAACTGGCAAACAGTATTTGTGAATAGGGTTTGATGCCGCTCCTCTTCCAAATTGGATGCTCATGGAGTGTTCTTCCTTCACCTCTGACAGTTTCGATTCTTGGCCTGTTCCTGCTCGCGCACTTTAGGTTTGAAAATTTCAAAATAGAAATCAACATTTGCTGCCTCTGCCTGTTTCAACCCAACTTATTTTGCCTTCAAACTGTTTCCTGACAGTTGGACAGTTTTGCAGCCTCTTCCCCATATTCCTCAAAAACATGATTTCATGCTCCCTGTTTACACTGAATTTAAGTTCACTGGTTTGCAGCAGCATTGTCATTAATGGATTTGTGCTCATAATCCATACAAACAGCACTGTGGTGCAGTCAAAATAGATGTCATTGCTAATACTGTCTCTGACATGTTATGTCTATGGTCTGCTACAGCATTCCACCTTGTGCAGCGATACATAGCATTGTGGCTCAAGAGCAGTTTCTCATGACCATTCTCTTCTCTTCCAGCTGAACTCCCGAGCCAATCAGGCAGCAGCCCTCGGCTCCATGGGTGGTTCCCAAGCTTTCAGCAACACCTTGCCAGGCCTGCAAGGGGTCAGCGGACAGCTGGTCACCAATGCGCAGGGACAGGTGAGTGACATCAATGCTTGTCTTGTCATTCACTGGCTTTTTGATACCTTCAAGTATCTGTGATACATCTTCTTAATGCCAAGTGTCATTTGTTATGGTACAATCAAGCAGTACACATTTTACATAAGTAAATACTCCTTTTTATGTTAACAAAGATGCACCGCCCTGTTTGGATTTCGCTTTGAGCATGATGATTTGAACTTGAACTATATCATTATTATGACCTTAGGTCAGATGCTTAAAATCATTTGGCTGGCAGCCCATTAGACCAGCAGTCACAGACTCACACTGTGTGGGGGAGCACACTGCTAATAGCGCTTCTGGGCTGAGAGAATGCCATGTTATCCAGGGGCAAGTGAGTTCATGGATCGTTTAACATATCACCGCGTAAAAGGTTTGCTGCAAACACAGAGATGGGGCCGCAGCCAAAGCAGTTTAGAATAAAAAAAGCATGCAGACGGGACAGCAAAGCAATAGGGAGGACTGTGGAATGGGTCAACGAAAGAAGCCAGCTTGTTTGCCGTGCTCGGCTGGGTGGGATTTGTGACCGGGCAGCAGGGTGGGTATACACCAGCCAGTGCATGGCAAACTGCAAGGGAGTAAACAAAACCAGACTCCCTGACACGGTGACTGTAAACCGCTGACTGTGTATTTATAGAGGAGCGCTGTCATCAGGAGACAGAGGCCTGAAGAACGATGCTTGTCAGAGCAGGGCCCTATCTAATGAATCATGTTATCGCCGGTGTACATAGCACCTATTAAAGGAGCATTGTTCAGACAATGAGCCCTGTACACCAAACCCAGGCTATTATCCCTAACTCATGTTTCACTACACATTTCCTCCGGTGACATTGCCTTTGTAACAAGCTTTAAATAATGGTGGGTAGCCGCTCACTGTTTTGAGAGGATAGTTCCCTTAACGCAGAGAAAGAGAAAGAGGGAGAGAGATTGAGATTGTCTTGAGAATTTGCTTCTCCCTAGTACATCGCTGCTCCTTAGGAAGCTTCTGGAACTGCTTGATAAATTTTGATTTTGATCAGTCCAACCAATGAGATGGCTCACAGGGGACCATAAAGACAATGGCAGGGTGCCAGTACTTTAATGAAGGCCTAAGCCCTCCTGAGTGATGCTATTTTTTGTTTTATACGTTTACTGTTTTTTTCCATTTGAATTTTTTTATTTTCCAGAAAAAAGTCCAAAATAATATGTATAAATAAAAGGAAACAAGTGTAAATAAAGTTGTGATGAGGATAAATCAAACAGCTTTATCAGCAACACTGAAAGATATTGAAAGTTTTCAACTTATGACGCTGGGGGAAGTGTTATTTACAACACTATAATGTATTTCCATGAAAAATGCACTTGCATTTGTAATCGTTATATATTATGTTTACAAATGTAAATCAGTTTTAAAATACATATATTTATATATATATGGAATCTGCACATCTGTTAGAATTTTTGTTGTACTATAATAATAATAATAATAATAATAATAATAATAATAATAATAATAGGTCATCAATATATTTTTGTCATTCTGATACATGCTTATCAGTGATTAATGAGCAAGCACAGCCAACCCAATGTTTATTTGTCTGGCTATGTGTCACATGCATGTGCTTGCCCATGTGCTATTTGCGAATGCAGTGGTAGGCTGACACAGGGCTGGCGATCCCCAAGGCTGTCGGTCCGTGCCTCCTGATGCTAAACACAGGCAATGAGCCGGGGCCTAAAGGTGACTGCAGCCCTCGGCACCGATGGCGAGGTAGACGGATGTGATCGGACGCCCACTCTGCTATTGTTGTGTTCCGGTCGCTGAAACTCTCTGACATAATCAGGTCGCTGAAGCGGTCAAAGCCCGCGGCCACTGTTTGTGCTCTGTGCCTTATTAAGGGGGCATCATTACCTCCGAGGTCTTTGGTGAAACAGGATCGTAACAAATACTTTCCAATCCCCCTGTACAGGCTGTGGATCTAAAAATATATGACACTTTCCCTACAAGAAGAAGTTGACTGTTTGGTGCCTTTTTTGCAGGCAGGCACTATCAGAAAATAATTATTGTGAAAATCAAGTGACTAGTTTGTTTAAAAAGCAAAAAATCTAGGAGGTGACAGCTAGTCAGTTATTATCATAGCATGCGTAACACGTGTATTGTAACAGCAACACAGATCAGAGAAAAAAAAATTCACATTCATGTTCATATTCATATTCAGGAGAATGAAATATAATCTAACCAGTTTTAGGTAGAAAGGCAGATTCCAGACCATGATCACTCATTCTCTGTACACATTGATTGAGACATCAGTGTTCAACTTCAGTATCAATACTGTGGTATGGTAATCAGCACTGTTGAAATCATTTCCTTGTTTGTCATGCATTTTCAGTGCAGGTGACATGCCAGCAGGATACTGCATTCATTACAATACTGTCAGTGTTTTTCTGTGTTGTTATTTTGAAAAATCCTGTAAATCAATTGCGTCATGCTGAAGCACAGCCTGACTTTTTTCCATTTCGTATGGTTGCTTCTTTGTGGTCTAGATCCTGGCTCTGATTTCAAAAATGGTTTCTGCATCATTTTCATTGTCGCATGTCTCAATGGTGCACATAAAATACGCCCTCTCTACAGGCATACCATGTCAAATAAACAGTAAATGCAAATAAACAAATACAAAAATGGTGCTCCGCTTTGTTAATGCATCACCTGGCCCTGAACATCCTGAGCTCTTTTGCAGTTGGTAAGCGCTGCAAAGGAACTAGCTGAAATATGAAGACTTTCTGATTCATAAGCGTCGCCTTCTGATAAAAGCTGTGAGTACTTCCCTCCTCCACGTAGCCAGCCCTTTACCTCATGCTTATCTCTTTGCCTGCTTTTCCTCTGTAACTGACGCGTGCCGGATTGCTTTGTTGTCCACACAAATGATTAGAGATTTTTGTGAAAAGTGGATCAAAAAAGAAAGTTTACACGTTTTTGCCCATAAGATATTTTCAATTTCTTCCTCAATGAGCATCTTCAGGGACATTTTTGACAAAATTAATCAATAAGACCTCCAATTTTAATAAAGGACACTCGAGTTAAAGTAGGTAATCATTTAAGAGCCAGTTCCTGTTCTTTTATGAATGTCACAAGTCAATGAATTCAGTCAAGCGGAAAAAGAAATCAATCTTGATTTAAAGCACCATCACAATCCATTGGAGTGCGTTTCATGCACTAATATTGGGGCAATACTATGTCGTATAACGTTCTCATCCTGCAGAATAGAAGCAAACCTGTGCAAAGTATAATGTTGAATTTAACTCAGAAGAAAGTTACACATAAATTATAATGCTCTGAATGCCTTTAATTGAGTTAATTGAAGCTGAGCAATTGAATATCGATCACAACTGCAGGACAGAGAGGAAACATATGTAAAACTCGATTGTTAGTGAAAGCACCCCTGCAATTCTTCTTTGTAGCAAATCTCCTTGAGGGCAGTGGGGAAGCAGAAACATCAGATTATTAGGAAGTAGTCTAGCTGGTGAAAGGCAGTTTACTCTTCACCTCTTTTTATATTTTTGCATTTTACACCATTGTCACCCAAATTCACTGGTCACTGGTCACTAAGGGGGACTCTGGCCAATCTACCTAGTGGAATTAAGCCACTCTGTTGGTCCCATTTGGAGTTCCAGTCATTGCTGGCACATAATATGCCCAGTTTTGAACTCAGCTAGTTTTGAACCGAATCCATGGGCTCAGCCTATGCTCGAAACAAGAACCTTTACTGCCTGAGCCACCCAGGTGATCTGTTTCACCTCTTTTTGTGTTGGTTCAAGGTTTTCTATTCATAGAACCAGCTTTCAAAAACCTGTAGAATATGGATTCTTTGTTCAGAGTATGAGTATTTTTTTAAATCAAACTATAAGTGCTGTTCATCGTCTGTTAATGCATCTTAACTTTATGTTCCTTAAAAACACTCTTAGTACCCAGCCAGCGACCCCACGTCTCCCCACCACCCATAAAAAAAGAAAAGGGAAAAGAAATGGACTGAGAAAATTGCCTGGCGACCATGGATAAAGCCACAAATTGTCCAGGCCGGAGAGACGTGATGGCATTTCGGTGGAAGCAAAGCCAAGTGTAATTGTAATGAGTTCTGGTCCCGGGGCAGAGAGATGAGAAATTCTTGGATCCTAGGGTGGGAGATAATCCCAGAATTTCTAAGTGGAACACGGAGAGATGAGCACAACACCAAGAGAAAGAAGGGGAGAGGGAAGAAAAAAAAATCTGAGAGCCAGAAAACGAGACCACAGCTGCGTTTCCCTGCTCTCTTTGCAGTGCATCTGCACCAGATGGAGCGTCTCGGTAAATATTTAATCGCACCGCCTTTGCCATGCATGCATGTAAAATGGACGTCAGTACATGTGAGCGTCTTTCCGGCACGCTGAGACACGCCAGGCTCAGGGCCGCGCGGGGAGGCCCGGGGAAGCCGGGAGTGATGAATTATCTGCCTCTTAATGCGAAGCAGCGCGAGCAAATGAGCCGTGAGCGGGATGAATTACAGATTACCGGCCTGCCTTCCTTCAGCAGTCCTCCTCATTATGTCAGAGAGCTGGGGGAAGCGCGGAGTGGCAGGGCAGGCGGGGATTGGCTCTGGGATCGGCTCGGATCAGCGCCGACGGGCCGAGGCTGCGGGCAGGTGCGGCCGGTCACCCGCCCGATTTCTGCCAGCTGCCGGAGCAGGAAAGGGGGGGGGGGGGGGGGCCACACACCAACCTGTGGCATCTGAGGCAAGAAGCCTGAGACAGCAGATCCCAGCCTGTTGCATCTGTACTCACGTGAAAAGATGTTCCCCATTTTTAAAGACATCCTACTGCCTTTTGATGACGGACAACCATGTGCACTCATATCACTCCAATGCTTCAGACGTGGTCTGAAGACACATCTCTTCAGACTCTACAGTGTCTGGACCGACCTATCACACAATCGCCCCCCCCGACCAGTCACTTCCCAACTCCTGTCTGCTGTCATCTCTCAGCTCCCCATCTGGATCAGCGCTGTTAAAAATTGTTGTGTGTTTTTTGTTATCGTCTTTACTTTGGCGCTCGTTGTGCTGTTTTGAATTCAGATCTTGTTAGCTGCCCTATACCCTGTAGTTGTATAAATTAGCTAGTACTGCGTCCTCAAACAGACTTTGCTCTCAGCTGAGAACTACTGTCTCATTGTGGATCTGTACACATCCTGTCCCTGTACTGTCGCTATACATAGTGTATGCACTTTTGTACATCACTTTGGATAAAAGCGTCTGCTAAATAAATAAATGTAAATGTAAATGTCATAATAAAGCATGTGCTGTCCGGCCAGTGACTGCTAATTAGCACGTGTAGCCGATTTACATTGCAGTTTAGCTGCTCTCTTGCAGTTGGGGAGGCCCATGCAGAGGACAGAAGTGCTTTTCTGACGTCGCTCATTTTTAGGCTTAGCGGAGCACGCTGCCCGATTCTTTGTCCATCAGCACCATCTCTGCCAGTTTCCAATTCACACATTATTTTGTTCCCTTCACCCACATTATAAAATAGGCCAAGCAGTCATTTTCAAAAAAAAACCATTATGTACACCGAAATAAACAATTTCAAAAATTGTCCAAATTGACAGATGACTTAGTCCTACTGATTACTTCAGATTTACTTTAGATTGTTTAAGGAAGTAAAAAAAAAAAACATATGCCCTCATTTCTTGTGTCAGAATTCAAAATTGGTAGGTCTATTGTACTGCACATTTGGAAATATACTATTAGAGTCCACTGCCCCCTAGCATAGCCAGAGAGCAACAACACGTCCTGTGTCTTTTGCAGGCAGCCCCTGCTTTACAGTTTAGGAAATGTGTAAAAAGGCTGCCAGTGAAGGAGGGCTGAGCCACGAAAGCTGTTTTTAGATATAACATTTATTTTACCAAGTAGATTCAACTGATGACCAATTTTTGTTTAAAATAATATGCGGGCCAAGAGGCGTCCATTGTGAGGGGGAGCTTAAATTTGATTTCATCCTTACTGTCAGTGCATTTTTTCACTATAGTTTCTTGTTGCATGTCACAATATCACAGAACTGAATATCCGTACTATGCTTTGTATGCAACACTGTAGTAAGAGGCCTCCGACAGTAATGGAACAGCTTGCTGTCCGTTTTACGGTGCTTTTCTGCCTTGTGGGTGTTCATAGGTATCTCACGAGCAGCAATGCAGCAGATTCGCACGGACTCCAGGTGGCGTCATTCCTTGTGTCTTACAAGAAGGTTGAGGGCTGGCTTAGACTGTTCAGTGTTGATGCGCTGTAGTGCAGAAGTGACATTAAAGGGTCTTCTCTGGATCTGTGCTGTCCGATTGGGGGGTGGGGGGTGGGGGGGTCTGCAAATTAGGAGCTGGGGGGCTAGAATTGCAGAGGCCCCACCCAGGGGATGTTGGAGTTCTGAATTAGTAATGAGTGAGCATTAGAGGAACTCTCAGCTACCACATTATTGCAACCCCCCCCCATGCCTGCCCTCCTCCCCAACCATCTTCAAGGTCTGTGGATGGATGAGTCAGGCACTGGTCTGCACCAGCAGACAGATAGAGCAGGTATTAAGAGCTGACCTTTAAGACAGAGGCTATTTAGAACAGGCTGTCTACTACATTTGCAGGAGACTGCCACAGACATTTTGAAGCCGGTGTTTATTTCAGCAAGGGCTGATCGAAGCCTTTTTCACCTTCTCCAGGTCTAGTTCTTCTCTGAACTACACCTGCAACTACCTCCATAATTTATTTTCATTTTGTCTTTTTTTAACATCTATTTTAGTAACGGTCATAGCTTTTGAGGCATTTTTATTTTTAATTGCCACTGCAGTCTTGATCCTGTCCTAATAAGGTGTAATCAACTCTTTGATGGATATGTTATGCAATATGCAATTATGAGTAAAAATGTGAAAAAAATTAAAACTCACAATAACATAATAAGCAGCTGCATTTGTGTGAGTGTGTTTGTTCGTTTTTTATTTATTTTTTGAATACAGTGTTGAATCATACCTTTGCTGAGCACATAGTGTTGCTGAAAAATGTAGCAGGGGTGTCTCAAATCCTCAACCCACAGCCCACACACAGAGTCTGAAGTGTGTGAATTCCACAGTGTTTGCAACACCAGTGCTGTAGCTCATTCTGTGCGCTCCCACCTTCTTCTTTGCAGATTATCGGAACCATCCCACTGATGTCCAACTCTGCCGGGTCCCCCAGCCAATCAGGGGGCGCCACCCCGGGCCTACCGGTTCAGCCAATCACACCTCAGCTCTTGACCAACGCCCAAGGCCAGGTTATCGCCACTGTCATCGGCAACCAGATCCTGCCCGTCATCAACACCCAGGGAATCACGCTGTCACCAGTGAAACCAGGACAGCAGGTATATATACATAAATACACACATCTACACCTTAACAGCATTATAGGCTACATTACAGTTAACTGACACATGGATCTAATACTAGGTAATGGTCATGTGATTGACAAGTGAATGATGGGCCTCTGGCATCCTCGTAGTTATGACAAACTAATTCCTCACAGAGATCCTACCATAATCCAACTAGTAGCAATTAGTAGGAACAATTGAGAATGCAGTGTGATCAGGACCAATAAAGGGATAACGATTTTTATACACCATTGAGGATTTTTCTGATATGTCTAAAACTTAAGTTCTATACTATTCCACAATACTAATTCAGAACAAAAACAGTTCTTTTTCTTCTGTATTTTTAATTGCATTCTGTCTCTCTGAGCCGTATAACATTGTTAAATCTGAAGGGAAGTCAATTAAATTTTCAGCACTCATTGATCAAAAACAGAAATGACTTTGTAGCTCCCGTGATGGAAAGACTGTGTTTGCTTTTTTGCTGGTGTTTTGTTCACTTGATTATTTTGTCCAGTGCATTTGAAGCTTACCCCAGACACTATAAATTTAATATTATATACCATCATTATGAAATCTGTAACATTTCTCACAACCTCAAGGACAGCTCAGCTCTCTGTCAGATGAATGGATTTACTGAAGGCTCTTTGAACATCCAGTGAGAAAACCATGCTTTGAAAACTGACTGATGTTTTAAAAACCATTAGGAGAAGAATGTAGTCTTCCCACATTGCACGTTGGCCCAAACTTCCAATGAACTTTTCATGGTGTTTTTTCAGGTGTTTTTCAAACACTGTCCTTCATTTTAAGCTCAAATAAATGAAATAGTTCAGGCATGTAGCAATAACTACTACAATAAACTGAAGCCACTGGTACATCTGTTACATCTGGGCTATGAGACATATCTTGTGTATTTACCACCATCATTGTGGTCCAGACAACCAGTTGTTGAACTTAACTTGTTTACTCTGGTCACAAGCATTGTGGCTCCATGGAGAAAGGTATACATAGAGTGTGTGCTAATTCTTTTGTGGAATAATTTGCTGTACTAAAATATCTCCGATTGGGTGTTCACTTCTATTATGAAGACATATTCCAAATTGTGACCATTAACATATTAAGAGATAGATGTAGACAATTCATGTCGCCTGTTAGTTTTTTTTTTTTGAAATGTTGACATCATGTATGTCTCCAAACAGTTCCAGTCCTTATTCTTGTAAGTGTGTCAAGACTGTTAACGTCCCCTTATACTACTCCTAATATCCTTCTGCAGAAAATATCACAGCTGGGGAAGAATAAACCTGTCTTGTTGCCCTGTGACAATCTGCCATCTTCCATCCAAATCCTTAGCCAAATGGCCCTGGATGGTGGCATTAGAGAAGCAGTGGTATACCCAATGTAGCATCACACTCGAATCAAACTGTCCCGCATAATGTAAAAATGCATGGCTCTTACTGTATGTCAGACTCTACTTTTAAAGACCCAGGTACATGGTTAATAAATGCTTCGTCCCACAAGCTACTTCGTGCTGAGATATTTTATCCATAGTAGGGCATATGCACTGCTTTTTTTCCTCCTGTTTCATAAATGTTGATCAGTTCCTGTTGCCTTCAAGGTTATAGAATTTACTCAACTTCAGCCAGCTTCCATATACAACTGTAGAAAACTAGAGTTGAATATTTGAGTAGCTAATGGCAGCCATAGGGAAATACCGTCTTGAGAAGTCAATTGGCTTGATTGGCTGTATTATATTTGTGTGTAGTTTTACAAGGTGCTAGGTGGTGGGATTATTGAGCATTAAAGGTGGTCTCTGTCTTTTGTTTCCAGCTGCCTCAGGTCCCCCAGGGGCAGGTGGGGCCAATGTCCGTCCAGGCTGGCCTCCTTCACCAATCACACAGCCAGGCCTCGCTTTCCCAGAGTCCTGTGCGGCAGACCTCCTCCTCCTCCAGCTCCCCCCCTTCCTCGGCCCTCAGCGTGGGGCAGCTGATCAACAGTAAGTAACCGTGGCAACCACTGCACCTCTCCAATGAATTGCATTACACCTCTGTGACATTACAGTGGATGGTCTCACTTTCACCTTGGAGACCAAAATTAACTATGCCAGTGTTTTATAATATTTACTGTTAAAGTATTTACCCACCAAAATTTTTATGCATAATACATTCACTTGGAATGTAGTGTTTCTGCCGTTAAGAATCTATGTGCCACAGTAGGTACAAACAAAGGGATCTCTAAATTCTCTTATGCATCCTGAGCCTCAACAAAATTCATCCAACCCACTTTAAAATATTCCCTTAAATTCTTCACAGAGCTCATTCATTTCACAAAACAGAAGTTATTTAGAATGGGATTAAATTACTCCATCTGTCATCATTGCAAATGAAATGCCCCTGGCAGTTACTCTCATACCATGTGGCCATTTCCCCCATATAAATTCATTGGAAACAATAGGCCAGACAGACAGATATCACCTGGCATTTTAAGAAGCTCATAATAATATTTTATATTTTATTTTTAAACATAAGCAATATTGATTAGCAGTGGCTTCCTAATGTTCTCTCCAAAGAGGGACGCAGACACCATAGCACCTCCAATATATGCCAACTTTTTCATAGCCACAGAAACAATTTCTGGGTAGTATGTTTTTTCTATTTTTTTATGCCCCCCCCCCCCAGTGAGCCTAGTTTAGAAATGTGCACAGGGACAATATAGCATTGCAGAGGTGTTGAATCAACCCTTACTTTTTTGGTAGAATGCAGAGTTTAGAAGTAGAGTGTAGGGTACAGTGATTTGTTCAAGATACCACAATTCCGTTTGTTACTGAGAGGTAAAGCTCATTGTGGTTAAATTGAATAGAACCTTTAGACATCATTACCGTGGATTGAATTGACCAGGGACAAGACTAAGGGTAAGGCTGTAATTGCTCCTTCTACAGTAATATCAACTCGAGAAGTGAATTGTGTGCCTGCTTATGAAACGTTTCCATTCATCCCGCATCAACACGAGTAACAAATGTTGAGAATGTTGAGAATGGCAAATGTTAATAGAATCTTTGCAGTGTTGCACACTTTCAAAAGGTGCCCTTGTATTTATATCTGAGGCCATTAAAGGAAAAGAGAAATGATATTGTATTCACTCTGTCTGACTTCACTGTTGATTCTATTCAGTGTAGAATATTGTTAGAATTACAAAAAAGAATGTTTATATAAGAGTTTCAGAGTCCTGAAAAGAATTCATTTAAAATGTGTCAGACTCATTTGTCCTTCAATTGTCCTTCGCAGTGATTGGTTGTGTTCTTACAGAATGTGTTATGTACCAGGTTGATATATATCCTCAATATATATATTTCTGAGAACAGCTAGGATGAGTGAAATTAGATTACCCTGTCGAGTCATGGGAGAATTGAAAGTATCCACTGAACGTTGGCCAAATAGAAAATTCATTGAAGAGCATCCAAATGGTTACATTGGCAAGGTGAATGCAGGTGGAGCCCTATGGCACAGGATTGAAACCAGCCATGTTATCTGTGGACAAAAACCAGGAGACCACAATGGACAAACAAATTGGGCTCATTCCACCTGGGGCAGCAGTGGATAGGTTGCTCAGGGTCCCCGTCCTAAAACTGTCCTGGAACCTTGAGGCTCGTCAGGAAGCTGTGGGGTGCTCGCACAACATCAGTGTCCTCCAGTTAGTGCCCACTTCAGTGTAGCACAGTGCAGGACTTGCAGTGTGAAAAATATTCATTTTGGTCTGCATTTGCGCTGCATTCACCTCCCACAAGAAGAAATTTTGTCATATTGGGAGAAGCCTCTGTCTTAGCCTTGGGTAAAAAATGGAGGAAAATGCAAAAAAAAAAAAAAAAAAAATCATCATTTTAGAGATGTGTTTAAATTGATGGAGAGCATATGTATAAAACCTTTGCCAATGAAGCCTGACTTAGTTTTAAAGGAGTAACTTTAATTACAGCTAGTAAACATTGAACAAACTTCTAAATCAGGAAATTCTTTGCACATGATTTTTAAATGTAGTCATATATTCTTACTTGTTTTGGAATATAATATAGATTCCATAACTTCAGTTGAAAATTCACTCCCTGGCTATTACCCTCTTGCTCCATCAGTTTAATAATCATAATTATGAACTGAAAAAAAAAAATCAGTTCTTCTTTATGACTAAGTAGGAAAATTGTCATGATATAACAGTATTCCAGTCCATTAATTATAAAAGGTTTGTAGGAAATGAATTAAATGAAACACACACACACACACACACACACATATACAGTGTTGGAAGGTCTTTTGTGTGCACCACCAGAGTTTTTGTTCTAGTCTACAAATGTGGAAGGAAAGCAAAAATTGAGCTAAATTAAGGAAACGAAGGCAATGAGGCAGTAGAGGACACCCTATCTGTCATCCTCAGACCCCCAGACGACCCCCAGCGAGGTGGACGGGGTCAACCTCGAGGAGATCCGCGAGTTCGCCAAAGCGTTCAAGATCCGCCGCCTGTCCCTGGGGCTGACGCAGACTCAGGTGGGCCAGGCCCTCAGTGCTGCAGAGGGCCCCGCCTACAGCCAGTCTGCCATCTGCAGGTAAGCACATGCAACTGCAGCCCCATTCCCTCCATCGCTTATTTTTCTTACATTAACTTTCAGGAGTGTGGCTTGTCAGTTCTAGTATTTTTTCACTGTTTTTTGTGGGTTTTTTGTTTGTTTTTTTTTTTTTGCTGTTGTTGTTTTTGTAAGATGCTAATGTGCTGCATTGTGTCTTACAGACAGAGCTTTTTCTTATTTAACATCACAAGTGAGCTGTTCTTAAAAAAAACACTGCTTTTTATCTGTTGTACATTCATTTATTAATTGAATGTAGCAAAGCAAATTGGCTAAAAGTGGTTTTGGCTAAAAGAATTAATCCCTTGCGTCGTTTCAGGACTCAAACTAATGTTGACTACCTAAAATATGCTACATACAGAAATATTATATTGAAGTCCTCATCAAAGGTATTTGTTTTCAAATCAAAAAGCCAGATCTGATAGGTATTCCAATTTGCTGTTACCTTCAGTCAGCCTGTTGTTACTGGTTTCAAGATACTTGAAGGACAGTGGGATCCCATTACAATATGACAAGGCAGTTAGCATTACAAGGATATTAAAAACAGATGCCAGTATACTAAAGTATACTCCAAAAGCATAATGGCTTGTGGAATATATGGAAATGTAGTCTATATATAAAAAAAACAAATAAAATAGCATAGCAATACAGCTGCAAACATTCGCACAGTCACAGTTCCCTTCCCTTCCCTAAAAATAGACATAACTTTTATGTTGTGGGCAAATTTCAGCAATGCCTATTCCTGGTAAAATATACCATGTGTGTCACTGAAAGCTTTAGACATCTCAAATTTAGACACAGTATCCTAGCCAGCTATGCAGCTCCCAACATGCCTGCTTGGTATGACATTATTGAAGTACATAGAAAGTTGTGTTATAATATTATTTCATTTATCTTAGCAGTTTATATTAGTGTATTTTGCCTCAGTTTTATTCTTTAGGGATCCGTTGTCTATTTTACTAAATGATGAAAATCTTACTCTAATTCAAAATTCATTACCCTGAGTGCAGTTTAAAGCACTTAAGCACTTATGCCATTTAATAATTACTAAGACCTAATACCACCACTTTTACATTTCACAGGATAGTCATTAAATAATGATAGTAATAATGTGTTTCACAATATAATGGTCTAAATGGTACTGTAGACTGGGCCATAACAAATTTGATAAAATATTCAGATACAGAATATGAACATGTATGTTGGATTCGTTCATATTTTTGAAAAGCATATGATGTCATATATAATGAAATATTTACCATAAAGTAACATGTTAGAGATATGTTAGAAATGTTTCATAATTTCATCAGATAGAACAGGTAGACATGGCAATCAAAGGTTGAATTTAAATTAAATGTTTGATACATTCAATATATTCAGGCACAAACTAGAACACCTATAATCGGTATGTAAGTTATTTAAAGTTGTATATTTGTGTGGTATAACATTTATTCACATGCACTATCACACGAACCAGCTAAACCAGGAGAAATATATAAAAAATAAAAAAGATTGGTAATACTTTTGCTGTGTTACATGACAGAGCATGTCTCACATTAAAGCACATTGAAGTACATATGCACCCCAAATGCATTTTGGATATCTACAGCATATTTCCAAAGTATGACTGAACAGGTGAACATCAGCTACAGCAGCTTATATTAACCTCTAGAGCCACAGCAAGAGAGCAGTGTGCAATTTTTTTAACTTATACTGTATATATAGCTATATAGATGGGCGTCACTGTGGCTTACCAGTAAGGAAGGGCTCATAAACCAAAGGTTGCTGGGTCATGGATAACATGCAAAAATTTGAAACTATATAATTTGATCCGGATTAGAGTGTCTGCCAAATAAATGTAAAGTTATATCCTTTATGTTGGACTACTTGTCTAGTTTTGCCAGTGATGGCTGTCCTTTTAAAGCTGTGCGTAGCCAAGCTAAGCTATCCGAGAAGACGTTAAGTAGCCCATCGCTGTCCTGTCTTATCCACAGTGTAAAAATGTCCATCCATACAATGAAACTCCGTGAACGCGGACCACGCTGTGTGTGCATGTCTGTGTGGTGCAGAGACTCGTTAAGTGTGTCTGCACGGTGCACAGACTCGTTAAGCTCGCCGAGGGAACACGCCTTTGCTGACTGAGTGGGTCTGGGTCGCATCGATCCGTGGAATGTCCCACGTATTTTTTTTTTCCGTTCCTTCTATATTCCCTGCAGTGGGGCTTTGTTCTCCCTCTGTAAAGGGGTACGGGGTCATAAATAAGGCGCCGAGGGGTGTAGCGTATGCAGCTGTATTTCAGAGACCTGCAGTGCATTAGTACGTGCAAGAGCCCAAACAGAGGCACTGTGGTTCAACAAACACCTGCACTATAACAATGTGACCTCAGCACGCTTTCTAACCCTGAGATGGCCATAGACATTGGCTCCTTACCTGCCTGTGGAGTCCCATGAAAGACATCCATCCCTGTGCAGGGTGTGTAGGCTCCTGACTTCCATGGTGCCGAGGGGACAAAAATACTATTGAGTTGAATAGAAGGACCTCGCTCCTAGGAGTGACGTGGCAGTACAGCCTGTGGCAAAGACCGCATGTAAGGCTGAGTCACTCAAACACCAGGCAGGGCTGTATTGCACTCTCGAGCCCTGTATGTGTCGCATCCATGCAGTTTAACAGGATTTTCATCTCCGCTGATCCTTACGCTGTAACGGCTGGAGTCAGGTCACACACACAGTTAATAAATCAGGGACAACAGATAAACCCTTACTCTACTAAAGAGCATGGTGAGCCTGATTTTAACCATGCATTGTTAAGTTCTGTTGTTGTATGGCTGTAATGCCATGGCAGTTCTATCCTGAGCTGCATTACCGGTAGTATTGCAGCTCAGGATAGAACTGAGTGTATTACCTGTCAAATCCTTGTGCGATTTGCTAGAGCCTTTTGAGCTCTTATGAGTCCACCTACATTATATTTTTGAGCAGTGCAGGTATTGCAGATGTATAAGAACACACATTCAAATGTTTCTATGGTAACTCTTCATAAATTTGTAACTGTGTACATGATTCACGAGAAGGTGTGCGTTTCAAATATTTAACGAAATATAACATGGTCCAGGGTGACAAAGTTAAAAAATAAATAAATAAAACAGTTAGTTATGTATACGTAAATCATTTTGGCATATTTTACTGTTGATTCGAACAGGAGTCAAAGTGTGCTGTCTACATGAAAATATTGGTCATTTTATTTTGTTTGTTCAGTGTATTTTGTCACCCTGTCTTTTCTTTGTTTTTGTAACACCTTAATTTAGATGGCCATATATAAGCCCCTCATTATATTATTTCATTAATTGCTGTGTTGTTCATTATGCTGTCTCAAGCTTATGTTCTTTTTTGCATGTCTTCATAAGTAGTATGTGCCTTTAACAGTATGTGCCATTAAAAGTACATGCCATTTGGACAGGGGCATTTGCTTGCTAATTAATGCATGGGTCAGTGTGGGATCTTGGCACAGTAATGTAATAATGTGATTAATTAGTTAAATGCAGTGCAAGCTACTACTTTCATGAATTCAATGTGAATACCTTTTTTATTCCACTTCAGATGATAAACTGTCAATGAACAATAGCTATATTGTAGCGTAGGCTGTTCCTTGGGCCAATATCTCAGCCATTCTTTGGAGGGGTCTCCTTATGCAGCACAAGGGATCAGAGTTGAACTGTGGCTGTATGCAGCTTCAAGTAACCACTTCAGCATCATGTAGTGCAGGCTTGGGGAAGCCTGGGCCAGAAGAGCTGCAAGCTTGCTGGTGTTTACTGTGCCTCAGTACGTAAAATTGTAACTTCAGTCATTAAACTGGCAACCACCTCAAGTGCTTTCCTGTTCTAAAAAAGTAGCTACTTGAACAGTAACTTAGCATCTGATTAACACTTACAACAGCAGGTGAAGTGATGCTCTCCCTAATTAATGGCTTAAATTTTATGCTGAGGCACAAAAAAAGCAAACCTGGGGTTCCCCAACCCTGACGTTGACAAAGTCCTCTCATGCCTTTAAAACATGAGGTAAAGAGGAACATTGCCTGGGGCTTTGCCAGTTACCCATGACAGAGAACCATGACATATAAGACTAAGGTTCTTAGTCAAAGTAGATTTCAGAGATTTCAGATCCCAAGACCTTAGTGTAGCAATGGTTTGTAATGGCTTTCTGTTCCAGTGTCCTAGGGAGATCCCCCTCTCCCCATCAAATCACAAAGCCAGGCAGGACAGGGTGCCCAAGTAAGACTGTTTTCTCTCAATTCTCCCCCAGACACACCATCCTGCGAAGCCACTTTTTCCTCCCGCAGGAAGCCCAGGAGAGCGCTGTAGCTAGCGGGCTGAGTGCCAAACTGAACCCTGGCCTTTTATACCCCGCCAGGTTCGAGAAGTTGGACATCACCCCAAAAAGCGCCCAGAAGATTAAGCCCGTTCTGGAGTGTTGGATGGCCGAGGCCGAGGCCCGGCACCGAGCCGGGGTTCAGAACCTGTCCGAGTTTATTGGCAGCGAGCCCTCCAAAAAGCGCAAGCGGCGGACCTCGTTCACCCCGCAGGCACTGGAGATCCTCAACACCCACTTCGAGAAGAACACGCACCCCTCCGGGCAGGAGATGACGGAGATCGCCGAGAGGCTGAACTACGACCGGGAGGTCGTGCGCGTCTGGTTCTGCAACAAGCGGCAGGCGCTGAAGAACACAATAAAGCGGTTGAAACCGGCCGAGCTCGACCCGGCCCCCTCGATGGACGCGCTCGCGGATGACCTCCTGAACCCGCTGGAGAAACACCCCTGAGGACGGGATTTTTAAAAAAAAAATCGAAATAACGACAAAACAACAAACCGCAAACACCAAATCTCAAACTCTCTGATTGATTCCAGCTCAAAGCGAAAGCCAGGTGCTCGAGTGTCAAGCCTGAGAATCATTTTGTGGTCAGCGGGGGTCACCACCGGACAAATTCTGTCTAACGCTTCTCAAGATCAGTCAAACCAGCAGCCACTGCAAACAGTTACTCATTACTGTACATCAGCATCATTACTTCATCCAAACTGAGGGACTCCATTGAAAAACCAAATATAAAATGATAAAAATATACTGTTTCTGTGAAAGTGTAAAAAGGATTTTAAAGAAGTGCATAATCTGTGGAAAAGAGTTCATACATGCCTGCTGAGCTGAGAGACTTGAATATTTTTCGATGCCCTGTATTGGAATTTTAGTACAAGTACAGGAGGAAGGACAAAAAAACAACTAACCAAAGTCTGAACTGGTGTTTCTGATCCTTATGAAAAATCTACTTATTTCTTTTTTAGAGTAAATGTGTTCTGAATTTTTACATTTATATTGACCGTGTACAAAACTGTATGGTTGTGGGTAACCCTTCGGAAGTTTTTGTTTTCATCTCACTTTGCTTGTATGGCTAGTTTTGTGCTCGTGATTATTTCGACACTCTAAATGCAGTTCATGCCTCTGAAAGGTCCAAAGCAAAATGGCTCTCATGAACAGTTCATATTTTCAAACACAGCGTTTTGTATGTGTCGTTCATTAGTTAAGCTAATATGACTTCAGATAATCGTCAGAGATTGGTTCTTACATTGGTTTAGAGGCTTTCATAAGATGTATGTGCCGTATCTACAAAATGTGATTTTTAAAATCTGACACACAACCTAATAACAATGTCTTTTCTCGCTGTTCTGTTTGTTTTTCAACACCAAAAAACATCTTGCTCTCATTTTCGGCTGCCTGTCACTGATCACAGCAGCATGGGGCAATGTAATTCCATTGTGTTACCTGATAGCCAAAGAACCCTGTTATGGGTCCAAGGGCTTATGAAGATTTTTCCCAAAGCTAAAAGTACCACTGATTATTTATGCATATGTACTTGATACTGAATGAAAATTATCCATTATTATTTATGATTATTTCACTGCCTCAAATCAAGTGGTTACCAGAATGTGACATTACAAAGGAATACATTTTTTCATGTTTTGTTCTGCAATTTCTCTTCAATTCTACTGAAAGCAGAACACAGCCCTTGGAGTTCCTGAATATTTCATTTTATTTAGCTCATTTGAGAAGGTCTTTTTTTCTTTCAGGCTGCAAACTTTTACAGAACAGCTCGAACCAAATGAACGCCTGGCAGAGACACTTTACACAAAGAAAGTTTGACTGTAAAAGAGGAAAATGGAAAGAAAAAAAATCAGCAAGGACTTAATTGATAGACTAGGAAATAAAAACATATATATATAGTTTTATATCATATTAAGCAGTGAAAGGAGAATTTCATACCCCGTAATGGGTGAAGCTACTATTGTGCTGCCAAACACTAACTTATCTGAATGAATCAAAAGAATTTACTCTCCCCAAAAAAACACAATGGTGATAAAGGATAGTTCCAGCCATTTTGGAGTTTGTGAAGGCTCACTCTTCCATTACCAATAAAAAAGTCTCTTACCTTATTGGGCCTTAAGTATTGAACAGACGGGAATATGACAGAGGATGGACACCATATTTGCTGTATAGATGTGTTAACGATGTCAGAATACCACATGCGTGACAAGAGTGTGCTTTCCTGTTGCACTCATTAAGTTTGATTTCAGCCCTGTCTCCAAGAAGATGGTGACACATCAGAATAGAGGAATAGATATAAGACAGACAGATATTGCAAGGAAAGGACCTTTATAGTACATCTCATTATCTTAACATCTGAATAATTTTTATATCTTGTTTTATTGTTTCCCACCCAGCTGAGAAGGTTTGATCTACTTTGACTTTCTGGAGAGGAAAGTAGTTTCCTGTGAGATGGGAAAGGCACTCAGATATTCCTTCTTTTTTTTGTTTTTGATGTACTTGCCCAAATACATTGAGGATTATCCATTTGAAGTTGGAAAATTTAGCTGTATCAAAGCTTATTCATTCCTTCCTGATTCCTGAGGATTACAACAGACATAGTTACAGCATACTTAACCTGCTTTAAAAAATAAATTGCATTTTTTTCTCTTATAAATAATCTTATTATTAATCTTATATTTTTCTGTCATAAGCTTATGTAAGCCTGAGGGTGTTCTGTCCTTTCTGTAGATTGTCCTTAACTTTGCCAGGATAGTAAAAGTAGAGTTACATTTTTGTTATGTACTGTACACATAATTGTCTGTTCCATCCAGATGAAGAAAAGTGTAACACTTATTTAACACTGGATACTTAAAGTACAAAATGCAATGCAGTAAGATAAAATGGAATCTGGCCAAAGCTACAGATGAAATGCAATGGAGTAAAATGGAATCCAGGCCAAGGCAGCTTGGTGACAGTCAATAATAAATAACATGAGGCACCATTATAGAGACACAGCCTGAATTTAGCCAGTGGGTTTGCAGCTATTAACAAATTCAATTACTCTTCCTGAGAACAAATAAAACCACCCTCAAATTAAAGTACAGCTTGCCATTTTAGTTTTCTAACTTTAAAGGTTTCTAATCTATAAAGGTTTTGAATACAATTATCTTTTGAGGACCCCATAACTTTAATTATGTTTGATTGCCGATTCAATATGATTGACAGTTAAAATGGCAAATGCAACTGAAATAAATAAATAATTAAGTAAACAATTTAAAGTCCTGAATATTCATTAGTGGAAATCATGACCAGTTTTATTGTGCTTTTGTAAGTCACTTTTTGGTTTTTCAGTTTCTCACACACCATTAACAGCTTGGCAATTGTGACAATTAACCCGAGAACATAACACTTTATTTTGTTATTTGAGGTTAAAAATGAAGCACCCAGTGCTTACACTGAAACTAATTTCCACAGTCACAGAATTTGAGGCTGTTTTGTGTTGTTTTCCCTTACATGTACATCAATTTTTGAACGTTCCACGACAATACTACGATTATTTCAGTTTCGGTGCTCAACGTTTTCCAAAGTGATCATATTTTATATGCTGACATCATTTTCCAAAAAGCCAATTTCTTGATTTCAGACACAAAAGGGGAAAGATGTCAGAATAAAGATGTCAGAATACGATAGCACTGTCTGTAGTTTCCCCACTGGAAAGCTCCTATATTGAGAGGTTGAGCAGGGAAAAATAAATGCACAAAGTGAAGATTCTTTTCTCAAATGGATTTCGGTTCTGCTTCGTGTTTATTCATTTAAATCTGCAAATATATCATTTTTTGTGTGGTTAACAGTATACTGTTGTGTATTTTCTCTGAACTTGCTTCTATGCTGAATGTGTGTGAGTGAATGCATTTTGGTGTTATATAAATAATGTTTATTCCTTTTTATTTCACTGCACCCTCTCTTTCCTGGTATAAATACACTGTGGAACAGCTGAGAAACCTAACAATATAACCAAAAAAAGAAATGATTATAATGCCTTTTATCAATGTTGGACCAAAGGTCAGAGTAATGTCGCAATGTGCACATTGTACAGAGATGTGGTATTATGTCGCCGACAATCTTGCAATATGAAACTGTTATTTAAAGAAGAATAAAGAGAGCGATAGATACATAAGAATTTACCTCAGCACTGCACCCGTCCCCAGATTCAATCTCACCAAGCTTCTACTTAGGTTTGAGTATTACATTTACAGATACGCAACACTGTGCTACTCGTGGCACAAGGACAACATAGAAAACGCTATTGATTATAATGAACTTTGGCTTCTCAAATCAAGCGCCAATTTTCCACTGATGGGGAATGCATTTCAAAACAAAAACAGCACTGGCTTCGGATCTCTAGTCAAAGATAAGGACAAAGTGCAATGTAGTTAGATTGAATCTGGGATTCATGGGCAATGCCATAAGAAACCCCTGTTCCAAAGTTCCAAAACACACAGAAGGAAACAGAATGATGCTTTTCTTTTGTAAATTTTGTGAGGCGCACTGGTTTTTTATTATTCTAGTTTACTGTTGTTCAATGGTCATCAGGGTTTGTACAGAGCTGCAAAACTATGTAATTATTCTTTACTTTTGTTTTTTGTGTAATTACCATGCTGTGAAATCTACACTGATAAACTTTCAATCATTTGAAATTCCACTGTATTTGGGGTAAGGATAGCTTTGTGACCAAATCAACTATGAATGCATCCTAAGGAAATACTGAAATGGATACAAACACATACAAACTGGTTTTAAAAGTAGGACATCACATCAACCTTGAAACCAAAGCTAACAAATCTGCACAGTTTTATTTCAGTGTTATGGACTGTAAACTGTATTTTATCACTAGAGCAATACCCATTTGGTCAGTACGGCTGCACTTTGCGCAATTTTAAAACTGCTTCAGGTCTGTCACCTTTATTTGTACCATAAATATTAAACAATTGTTTGACATGATTAGCTTGTTTTGTCTTTTATGGGTGTGTGTTCATGCGTTGTGTCTTCACGTCCACTATGTGTGTCTCTTTCTGGCTCTAATGCATTAAGAAAATGTCAAGCGTTCTACTCCTATCTATGGTATGACGTCACACAATGTGGATTTTTTTCTATCACACTCACATTACAAAAGTTTTAGAGTGCGGAAGACTGTGGAGTCGTTGGGGGATTGACATCTTACAGACCCATTTTAAAGACCTGCAGGGGCAATGGTGCTGTTTCTATGCAAAATTTTGACATGGCTTGAGCCAGGGTAAACTAGCTGTGTCACAAACATACAGTACCACCCCAACCCCGGGGTCCAGTCTTCCACCCATCACGCGATACATCTGCCTTCATTTGCACTTGACCCTACTTGACCTTGTCAATAGTGGTCGATGACTCTTACTGACAGAAAATCTACGCCAGTGCTTATGACAGTGTTGCACAAAAATTGTTAGCACTTTTATCTGAACTTGTCAAACAGATCTTTAATCCTATTCTGTCGTGTTTTAGATGAACAAAATATAGAAACATAACGAACAACTCATTTTGATTCTACATTGGCAGGTTGGTCTTTGTCAGAATGGTGTGGAGGAAACCCTCTTTCTTTCCTTTTATTGGCTTGCGCAATTTGACTTCAAGCCACTCTCTTTGTTTAAAGCAGGCTGATAATGTTCTGCTTCAGGTAACAAATCTTTAGCATGCAGAACCAGCACCTGCAAACACTGTTGTGTGGAATGGTCTTTCTGATCTTCTGAAACTAAAAAAATACAAGTGCACGCGCACACACACACACACACAATCACTCATTCACATACTGTATAAACATTCAACAATGCCATTAACTGAAACTGAGAAAGACACCATAAGGTGTTTTCACTTCAAAAGACTACAGAGTCAGATTTCAGAGAGGTTTGTATTAAGATGCATACATGAAGGCTCTTTCACATCAGTGCCACAGTACATGTCTTTTCCCTGTTACACAGTCAAGGGACAAACTGGATTATATTCACCCGCAACATTAAAAACAAGCTGGATGAAATTCACCCACAGAATTAAATTAAATTCACCCATAACGTTCACCCATGACAGCATGTTGTAACTGACCTCCAGTATTGAAAGTGTACTGGTTGTTACTGTATACAGAAAAGTAATATGTATTTTTATTTACTACAGAACTTATAGGTAATGTCAATAAATAGACAGATAATCATCCAGCCCTATAGAAACTATGCGAAATGTCATCTATCTAAGTTGCAGTGGAAATGGTGTATACTAAACAGAAAAATAATATACTTTTATCACATTACTTCTGGTGATTGGTTGTTGATGTAGATGGACAATGCTACAGGCCCTTGCTTAGGTTTCTGACAGTTGACTATCTGAACTGCAGATATGCATACGGACCCCAGTGTTACCAGGGACCATTTAAAAACTACACGTATACTGCGTTGCTGTTTTCTGCTAACAGTGGTGCTTTTTACTGGAGTTCCGAACAAAAATTTGGGAGAATAATTTATAGACAACCCCTTTGCAGTTCACCAAACCTAGACAAACTGGTCCCGTGCACAATTATAAAATCACCCTGACCACTTCCCTTAAACTTTACTCCATTTCTCCTATCTCCATTTATCCCCTATTCTTATTTTATAATGTCCATACGGGGGGGTCAACAACCTCGGCCTACGGCCACGTGTGATCCATTCACCAGACTCCAAACAATATGACGTACCGCTGTGGCCACATTGTCAGCAACCTTAAAGCTTTGATTGGATGGAAATTCACATCTACTGAATCGGTGGCTGGCTAATATGTGTGTATTCTGGCAGTGACTTGTGGAAAGAATGTACTCTGCACTCTGCACAACCATACTGTGGCACGACTGATGTATCATTCCATTTCACAGATAAAGGAATCAAAAGAGGACAAACCACTGTAAGGATGTTTCTTTTGTGTGTGGTGTAATTTAGAAGCAGAATGGTAAAAGCTGGCAAGTAAACATGTTGGCCTTCAACAGAGAGTTCTTGAGAACTATTTTTTTATAGTTTCATGGTTGTTTTACGCTTAGTGTGTGTCTTATAGATTTGTTGGATGTTTTCTGATATTTTGTGACAGGCTTTGCAGACAGTTCATGGTAACGCCTTGCAGTGGTTTGGGGAATATTTTAGAGGTTGTGAAATGTTTTTGATTCTGCTTGGGGGATATTTTATTTGACAGTTTACTGCACACTATATGGAATACACTCTGCCTTTTCATCACTTACATTTATAGACTTCAACAAAACACGGACAGCTCAAAAAATATAAATTAAAAAACAAAAATGATAAAAAAAGAAAACAACAAGAGGGGTAGGGTGAGAAACGGCAGATTGCTGTCTGCTTTAGTTTTCATAAATGTATTTGTTGGTTCCCAGGTAGACCTGCTGTTCATTTTAACAAGGTTGCAGCAACACCCTCCCATCACACCCATCCACTCCGAAAATGACTGGGAGAAAATGGTCAGTAAAAGCTCAAAGCCAAGGAAGGACGAAGCCACCAGTCTGGTAATAACACCTGCTGTCCCCTGCACTCCATAGCCATACCATTATGATCTTCAACCACAGCCATGTGCGCGTGTGTGTGTGTGTATGTGTGTGTGTGTGTGTGTGTGTGTGCATGCGTGCATATGTTGTTTTAAACCTGAGTCGTTCCTTTTTTCTGTTTAAATTGGGACAGCAGCATGAAAGATAGAAAGTAAGAGAGAGAAAGAAGGAAAGAGAGAGGGAGAGAGAGAAAAAAAAAGTGTTTCTCCTGTGAGTTGCTAAGGTACTCCCAGTCCATTGTGTGCGCCCTGTTGTCAGGTTAAATTAGGGAGTACAGGCTCCATAAGTGTAGGAAAATCAATACTTGATGGAAGATTGCGCCCGGAAAAAATGTGTTTTGATTCCAGGATTAATTCTTGACCAGATGCTCCTGCGAAATCATGTGCCATTTGACACATTCTGCCGCGCAAATAGAAGGGAAACACTCAAGCTGGTTATCTTCCAGGCCCGATGTTTATGCTCTCAGGGCTGCGGACGGAAGGCGTGACTGCTGTGAATTGGGCCTGGAGTCCACTTCTTGCACACGCCATGCTCTGGTGTGGGGCTGAGGTATTCTCCTGGCTACTCTCGGCTACTCTCTGAAATGCATTTCACCGGAGTATAATGCATTTGTCTGCAGCGCTTCCGTGTCTCTTGTGTCTTCCTAGATGGCGACTTAAAACACCGTCCGTCCTTAAAATAAAGCAGGAGTCTTCTGTTGTTGTTTTTTATTGTTTTTTTTTTTCACAGGAATGGGCATGGAAGAATGGAATGGGTGAAATATTGATGAATGAGCTGATGTGTTTTGTTCTAAAAAAAAAAAATAGCACGCATCTTCACTGAAGCTTCAACAGGAGGTGAGCTAGAGGGCGTGTATTGTATAGGGGAGGCAGACCTGTTCCAGGAATTAGATAAAATGAGATCTCTTAGAAGCAGATAAATTGATAGACATTTTACAACTTGTCCACTGATGCAAATTCCATGCTGAGAGAGGTGAAAGAATCTTATTACACAATCACTCTTTTGAGTCCCAAGGGCCTTATCCTCACTTGCACACAGATTCAACAGAACTTAGTCCTTTATGTGGATTTAATTTCACTTGCTCCATTTTATCCGGAGAGATGTGGATTGGCCTTCCTGCTTCTTTCAGTTCCCATCATTCATTTCAAACAATTTCTTTTGATTCTAGTCGTTCTGTGCATGCAAACAAAACAACTTCAGTTCTTATATTCTTTGTTGTTTTGAATACTGATTTCATACCGTGTTCAAACAAAAGCATGAGACGTATGGATACTTCTATGATCTTGTTTATCTGCCATAGCAACGACCTCTTTTTTTGGGTCTCTGGCTGAGCTTTCACTGTCACACGTAATACTGATACCCTTTTGTAATTGTCTCAAAAGCTACAACGTCCAAAGCATTGTCTTTCATCAAATGAGAAAGAGTGTGTTCATTCACACAAATCAAGGAATTGAGTGTAACAGGAAACCCAGCTAACTTCTAATTAGGACTGTCTTCATTCTCTCTTGCTCCAATGCCTGTTAAAATTGTTGCTACTCTGCTGGATATGTATATCAGGCTGAGATCAATATTTTATCTGAACACATTAACCAGGAATACACCAAATTTGCCAATATCATATCAAATGCATGTTGGATTTTGAATAGTTTGGGCCCTTTTGGTCACTGTCCTGTATTTCCTTAGAGGCGGGTATATTGCCCTGGGGTCTCAGGTTCTGGAGGGGCCCAGGGAAGGGAGATTCTTTGGGAAATGTGAGTGAATAAAGATGCAATACAGCTACTGTTAGAGCAATCACACTTAGCATTTGGCACTCAAGAGACTTCAGTGACAACTGCCAAGGTGGTCCTAGTGATGTCACCCTGCCTTTGTGACACTTTTTTTAAGAGCACAAGGAGCCAGATAAAGGGAAAAAAACAATGGCAGCTGCTCATTACGACTGTGGCATGAACATATATGGTCTTAATTAAGAAAGTCCGTCACAGTCAAAATCTAAACCTGCTTTCTGTATAACAAGTAAAAAAGTAAATGTCTGCAGCACCACCTGCTGGCTGAAGCATATTCTTAAGTATCATCATCATGATAAGGTAAGCACAATGTTTAGTTACAATAGTTCATAGGTCTCTTCTTATATACATTGTAGATGACTTATAGCTATGACTGAAGATGCAATTGAAATTGTTTTATTGAAAGTTCACAGGAAATTCCAATATCCATGCTTACTCTCCCAAAACCAGTCCAAACCACTAAATATACTGTGTGTATAATCTGTGTGTGTGTGTGTGTGTGTGTGTGTGTATGTATGTATATATATATATATATATATATATATATATATATATATATAGTATTGTGATGCAAGCAGGGGTGTAGTCACAAAGGGTGGCACTGGTGGCTATGTCCCCTCCCAGCTAAAAGCAGTGAAAGGGCATTTTGCATCATCTGCAGCCCTTCATTAAAGGATGATAGTAGATGATAAAAAGGATGATAAAAGGACTGAACTCTAAGTCAAGCCAAAGGTCCCAGCAGACCGCCTTCCCATGTATTTCGGTACCTAATGCTTTATCCTTTCCATTCATATACAGTAAGCTATTAAGCAATTCTGGAATTTGTTGTCCTAGCTTATCATGTATTATACACTGTATATATAACTTATAACACCGGCGTTTTCTATTATGACTGTTATGAATGTTCAACTGGGAGAAAAAGCAAAAGCTTACCATACGAAGCTCCTCTTCAAGAGCAGGCATTACAATGATATTGAAAAAGCAGATCCTGGGTCACAGTTAACCAAAACGATGAGCTTTGCTGCCATCTAGTGGAATATTATCGTGTAACTTCTTTTCACTTTCTGAGCAAGCTCAGTTACTGCTTTTTTAGGATATTTATCTTTATATTGAAGCATATGCTATTATTATAGTATGATACGCTTAATATATTTAACCTTTTAACTCTCAATTCTTGGTGGTTTCTTTAAAAAATGTATAATGTCATGAAATATTCTGCCTGGATGACATTTTGAAGTGGTGATGAGGGAAATAATTGTAATATATATGTGAACTGACTGCTGTGCTACTTTCAGTATAAGATGTTCAGTTAAGATGACTAGTTGATGTCGGTTCAGAACCACGGAGAGCGTTCCTGTGACATGACGTCATCCTCACCGCCCCTGATTATTGAGATATTCCTTCTTGTTTAATAGAGCTAGTCAAATAACTAGGTCAGTAATATGAGAGACGAAGGATTCAGTCTTTGTTGGCTGAACACAGACATTCCCAAAATGGGGGCTCGGGGGGTGTGTGTTTGGGAGGGGGGTGTTTTAGCAAAAACACAAAAAACTGTCTGCACCTGGTACTAACGTAGAGAAACTCACTACAACCCAGTACCAACAGGCTGTACTACGACTTCAGCACTGTTGAATCTGCTGCGGAATACTACTAAAACTCTTTCTCTTCCTCTGAATTTCCTACGTTTGTGTAATACTTGGTGATGGGTCGTGTGGATATTATGGAGACATACTGAGACCCACCCTGGTCTGGCAGACCTGGCGGGTCCCTACCTGCCTTCCGAGCATTTTAACCAAAGCAAACTAACCAGTGATCATGCCTCAAGAGACCCTGGACGCTGTACTAAACGAACAAAAAGTGTAAGCCCTCCTGTCGGGGACGAAGGGGGCGGGTGAGTATGCTGCGTGGACGGTGTAAAGTCGACGCAGAACTGACGCCCTTCTTGCATTTGGCTGGGTGTGTTGCAGGGAGTCCGGTATCGCTGGCAGCTGTTTATTTTAGTGCTAAACTAGTCCGGGGTCATGTTGCATGGAGAGAGGGGTGAATAGTTTGTGCGCATACACCGAAGCGCATGGATTGGGAACTGGAACCTGACGGTAGACGACACCAGTCATGTGTTCTACATGAGACGCCCGGCGATACGTACGATACGCCTTCTCGTCTGAAACGTACGCATTTGGGGTAGTTCTCGATTGTTTACAAAAATCAGAAACGTGTGTTACGCATTGCTTTTGCATGTGGTCCGTTCTTCAGCGTCCGTTACATAGAGTGAGAGGGTGTCATCATGGAAAGTGAAACCAAACGCACACCAAACTTCCTGGTGACCTGTGCGGTATTTTCTCTTCTTTTGAAAACAAGCACATCAAAGCCAGTCTAAGGTGGCATATGACGATTTGTTTTAACCGCTGCTGCTTGCCAATTCTTCCGAAAATTTGAGCGTTACCTAACGAGTCATTCCGTTAATTTCAAGAGAATTATTTCTGCGTCGCAATAACACATACGCGTGCAACCAGATGCCCAACCCGGCTGCCTTTCAGCCTTCAGGTCTGTGGAAGCTCTCACCATGGTATGTAACAATGTTACCTTGTTAGTAAGTTGTCATGTGATTATTTGTGGGACAAAATATCAGCGCTGACATTGTGCATGTGACTAATAGTGTAGTGCTTGTTGCTATTATGACTACACACGTTTCTAAAGATGTTGTCATGCTCAAAAAAGAAACATTATGTATTATGCAGACTACAGTCGAAAGCATTTAGAAAAAAACAAAAACATTGTTACATTACACTGAATCCTCATTTGCGCTTGATAGTCTTTATTTTGGACTGCAAATTATTATTAAACCAATAGTTTAACCACTTCTCAGCAAAAAAAAAAAAAATAATTTTTGTATTGGGATCCCTGTGTCAAGACATCAAAAAACACAGACATTATAACCAGCTGATTTTATTCCAACAGGTGCTGCATAAATTGTGAGTGACAGTGATACATCTTAATGCAATGTTATGGCTTAAAGACTACCTTTAACTGTGACTCCTCATTCCCCTTGCTGCGTCACAGCCTTCATTTGCATCAATTCCTCTTTCACTCAGAGTCACAAGGAAAGGCCCTGGACATGACTGGGTGCCCGCTGTTCCTGCTTTGTGTGCCATAGGCCTCTATCTCTGTGTTTAACAAGGCACAGAGAAGGCAAAAAAAAAAAAAAAAAAACCTACGGCGATCACAAATGGGGAACTGTTGCGTTTCGACCCCCCAAATGGACTCGGTGAATGAAAGAAAAACGTTGCTGTGTGGCTCTAAACCTGGCGCCAGCGCCCCGGGTGAAAGAAGTGATGCCGGCTCCCGGTTGAAGGTTGTCAGGAACCAGGTTGTCCCTCTGGAGCAGCGGGCTGAGCAGGCTGGCACCGGTTTAAAAGAAACACACAGAAAAAGGTAAGCCACTGTTTAACTGGATGGAGAACATGTAAGTCTGTCTTATTTTGACTTTAAGATCGACTTCTGATGTCTTATAGAATTGTATGTTCCGATTATGATTCATCAGTGGTTTATCATGCTGCCAGTTGGGAAAAAAAACAAAAAAAACAATGGTTGCTGTTGTTCAACTCCAGATCACACAAACAGGAAGTAATAAGTGTGAGAGCTTCCTTTTATGTGATTTATTTACTAAGGACATACCAGTGCTCAGTGTTAAAAAAGACCAGTTTATATCAAGCCGATGGCTTCTGACAGGACTCTTGTTGGAAGAGTCCGGTCACTGAGCATGGGTAGCTGGGAGCAAGTGTGAGTTGTCTGAGGGTTACGAGACCCATCTTGACCAGAACCCACATTTGAAATCCCCGAAGGCATGTCAGGCTTCCCTCAGCCAGTTAGAAAGGAGACTGACATGTGGGGCATGCAAGACATGCATAACGGGACCAAGGTGTCACGGCTCAGGGAAAAAGATAGAGTAGAAGGAGAACACACAGCAGCACTGTATTCAGGACTTCACTTCAAGGCATTAATATGACAGCTTTAGTTTGTTAAGAGAGACAAACACTTGGACATTCTGGGTAGGATCCATTTAGGCTGTGCGCAGTAGACAGAAACTGTCTGTCCTGAGACACTGAAAATGGTCCCCAAGACACCTGCTGGACATAAATTTGGTTTTATGTGTCTGAGCTATGTATACAAATGCATATCTACTAATGTCTACTTCAATATTTCTCTGTTACAAAACACACCTGATGGCACTTTATTATATGATTAAAGACAACCATTTTGAGGATTTATAGCTTTGTGAACTGTTGATTTTTCAGAAACGGGCAAGTAATCATTTTCAGAACAGTGCATTTTAAGTCAGATTCATATTACATTGGGCCTCTGATCAGCCAGCACTATGTTATATTCTGTTATTTAAAGACCTGAGTTTAAAATATGAGGTCTTTTCTTATGACATAGAGGGTATTTGTACACAATACAACAATTAAAGAAGTAATAAATATATTGAAGCATGAGACTTTCAAATATGCTACCATTTTAGTGTTGTGGTAAGAAGATGTGTGTGTGAAGATTGCAGTATGGAAAGGTAAAACACTAACACTTACAGCATGTGTAACTCCAAATTGAGGAACCTTGCCTGGTACAGCGTTGTTTTACAGGGGATGGCATTTGCGTACGGACCTGATGCAACGCAAAGTACCAGGAAGTGTAGTTTTGACACTATGACCAGAAATATGAATATCGGTGTTTTGGGCGTATTTTGGACCAACATTTCTAGACATCTCACTTTTCTTCTGCAATGATGCGCTTGTGTCATCCATAAAATTTAGCGGGAAGTGAACTTTTTGAAAGATAAGCAACTGGAAAGCTAGCTAGCAATATCAGCTAGCTAGGTTCCTTATTTTACCAGGTGAGACGCGAAAACCTGCCACGTTTATCTGATGTATACTAGCTATCTAAATAGATAACTAGGTACATATATGCATATGAAAAATGTTAATAGTTGCCTTAGCAGTTAAGATAACTAGCTAGTGGTCAATTGGTGTAGCTAGCTAAACTACCTAACTTAAATATCAGTAAAAGCAGAACTGCGATTGAATGAAATGTTTTTTTTTTTTTTTGTCTTTAGAAGAGTCAGTCTACCTAGCTAGCCAATTAATACACCTACTTTATTAGCTATCTAGAATTGCTCGGGTTGATATAGTTGTTTGGCAGTTGTCTAGTTGGTCAGGCCTAATGTTTAAACCTGCGAATTGACCCAGTTAGAATAAGTATCTCGCTGTTTATTTTAGCTTTCTAGCTAACGCTAAAACCAGTCTACATACTGAACCACTGGCTGAGCCAACCACACCCACCTAATTTGTTTTAGGTGGCTAGTCAATTCTAGTTTGTGAAGGCACTTCCTTTTAATTAGGTACCTTTTCTTTGAAAGTGAATAAAAAGGATAGATAGAAACAACAGTGAATGTTGCTAGCTAGCTAGCCGGTTAAGACGCTCTTTGTAAATACGCTCTAATCTCTCTCCCTCCGAACAGCTTGGTATTGTTGGCGGTTCTGTTTACGGCATCTGGTGTTGAGCACGTCGAAAACTGTTTTTTCCTTTTATTCTGCTAGCCCTGCTGCACAGTTTTAAAGCCAGAGTCCTGTGCTTTTATATTCATTTCAATGCAGTTCAGGTTAAATCGGGGATGAAGTTGGTTTCTTTCAGTTCTTTTCATTTTTATTTATAGCTAACAGTACCTCAACACCTCTAACAGTGGCGCAAGATCATTTGATGTTATCAGTAGCTCTGTTGCTGACAATGCGCAGTGAAGTCATTTAAAATACCAGTAATGAATGTAAAGTTGTTGGTGTTGCCTTTCCCCCTTTGCGCAAGATGCATATTCAGGAATTAGAGGGAGGAGGGAAGCAACAGACCAAATGGTACAAACATACAGTTGCCATGTTATTTCAACATCATTGGCTGTCCCATACATTCGTGGACATTTCTGTACCAGGTCACAGAGACTGGCATGGAGCTGAATCGTCTCTTGATGCGTTCCTATGGTGATGTCTTGCAGCAGTTGTCTCTGATGTGATATGAATTATGCTTTAGTAGTAATGCAGGGTATGTCTGAAAAATAAAAAGGAAACGCTGGCAGTGATGTAAAGATAAACCCTAAGTTTAAAGCAGAATCTTTTTCCTGGAGTAGAACTTCAAATAGAGGCCAAGGAAAAGACTAATGGAGGACAGACACAGAGGGTTTAACAACGATCTGTCTCAAATGCTTGTCCTTTCGACTAGGGGAGATGCTTTATGCTTATACTACATAAGTAAATGTGTATGTAAATGTTGTAACGCATAAGTGATTAACAGAATAATAAATTAACATATCAATAAATAATGAATGCATTTTGTAATAAATATTTCCAACCTGTCACTTTGCAGCTCTGCTGTTTGAAATGAAAAGCAGAAATATGGTGACGCACTGAAAATGTTATTGAAATAGAGCCACCGGTAATACAGATGCAGAAGGCCTGTTGGTGAGTGCTATTATGAAGAATAGAAACCAGGGTTTCAGTATTTGTTTGTCCATTTCATCATTTATTGATTGATTTATCTAGCTATTCAGTCAACATAAATATAGACTATAAACTGTTGATGTAAAATGCCATCCCCATTGGAGAGGTGAATACAATTTCTTAGCAAAGGTGCATTTCGTGCATTTGTGATTCTCAGATCAGGAGAATACCGTGCTACTTCTAATGCGCACAGTAAAATGAAAGTGAAAGCAGAAAAGTGAAGTGAGGTGAATGTCCTTCCAAACAAAAATCTCACTGGTATGGGACAATTAGATAGATAGTCACCTTCTTTAAGTAGGAGCCCCCTCTAAATTGCTCTTCATCCCACCAAGAGCCTGGGCTCGGCCTACTATTACAATCCTACTTGTGGATTAGGACACAAGAAATGCACATCATGTCATTGACCCATAGTCCACGGAATGGTATAGTCTTGTAGCTCTGCCTTTTCCTGACATTTCCAGGACAGAGTGGTTTGTTCAAGGATGGGCAACTCAGAGGGCGGTGCATGCTCCATGAGCAACAAGACACTAGTAATACTACAAGTCAAGTACTGCTTGCTGTCGTGGTTTGAAACTGTTGTATTGCTTAGTAATGCGAAGATTTGCATGGCATCATAGACCAATCGTGATCGTTTATTGTTTTTGACAATTAGTTTCACAAGTGCATTTTAACAGCTTATAAAATGGTAGTGTAGGCTTCCACGTCTCAGTTGTCTGCTCTTATGCTTGTTAATTAAATACTAATTTAAATACTAAATTAAATACTTGTTAAGTATTTATTGGTTGTGTTAGTACAGAACTAAAAACGGCAGCCTCAGCCTTGTCTTACAAGGACCAGGGAGTCTATCTTTGGCAGTCCATCGATGGGACTGGGGAGGCCCTGTCACATCACTGTGCTGTACTGCAACTGTTAATCAACTTAATTAACTTTGTGTATCTGATCCCATCCATTACAGGTGGAATTTTTAATTCTGGGTATGTGATAGTATTGTGTTGGAGTGGTACATTGCTTATATTGGATTACGTTGCGCTTGTGTGCTTGGGCTGGGTGAACATGTGTGGTCTTGGCCCTGCCACTGGTTCATGCATCGATGGCTGAATCCTTGTTTGTGTAGCGTTTCATGACTGTATGCCCTTCGTATTCGACCTTGAATGCCACTGTAGATAAGGGTCTACTGGATGTCAAAAATGTTAATGCCGCGTTGAATGTGCTTGCATCTTGTGTGTCGCTGTGGATAAGAGCATCTTCTAAGTGACAGACATGAAAATGTAAAATACCTGTACTCCTGAAGTAAAAATTCAACCTCTCGGAGCATCCAGACCAGCAGTGTTCTCAGTCCTGGTCCCAGAGACCTGCTGTACGGCTGGTTTCAGCTCCAGTGGGAATTAGTTAATCATGTTTGGCAGGTTCAAATCAGTTCTGAGTCCTTCATTAAAGGAATAGGTCGTGAGAGGTGTGTTTGTACTTAAAGATAATAATGAGGGTATTTCTCTCTTTAGTATTTTATTATTTCTGCATCTTCAACAGTGTAGTAATCCAGATGATTCTCTGGATGACTAGGGTAATTTTCACTGCAGCTGTTCACTCACTACATTGCTTTCAGCCCTAGAGCAAATAATTAAATGGCTAATAAAACTTAAATCAACTGTCCTAAATTAGTTTAGGGAGCAGATATTGACATGTTTTATTTTGATCATCATGAGAACAGGTATGTCTTCAACAGGCAATTTATTTTACTAACAACAATTTCTCCTGGACTTTTAATAAAGTATATATAAGTAATATATAAAAACTTTTAGTAACTTTTAATAATCAGAAATTTGATACTGGGGATTTCCGTGAACATTGGAAAGAGCTGTACTTGAACATCTTGCTTATGTGGTTTCTAAATGCAAATCAGCAAAGTCTGCCTACAGCCTAAGGACAGGTAGAACTTCATCCAAAGTAAACAATAAGTGATCTATTTCTCAGCATGTTTTTTGTCCAGCCTGGTGTTGACTTCACTAAAACAGACCCAGGGGGCGAGATGTGAAATTTATGGGAAATTCCATAAGTGTGTAAGAATATTGACTGAAGGTATTTATGACTAACAAAGAGTGTCAGTATGTAATTGTGTGGGTGCTTTATGTGTTGAATGGAATCTCGTGGGTGGACGTTGTCCGCTTAGGCCGGCTGCGATGACCTCACCGCTCCCGTTATAACAGGAGCGCAAGCCACCCGCAAAGGGCTAGTGAGTCACCGCGTCCCGCTTTTCCCCCCTCTTTGATGACAGTGCGCGGGGAAACGCTCCGGAGAATGCCAACGGGAGCTCCGCGATGTTTCCGGACGGAAAGCCAGGCGGACAGGAACGCAACGGCGGGAAGGGAGCGTCGGACTGCCCCAAGCCGGGGAGAGCGAGGCGCGAAACGCCGGCGGTGAGCCACAGCACCGCCCCCGCCTGCCAAGCCAAGAAGGCCAAGAAGGACAAGGAACCTGCCACCAGCAAGAGGTACGTCCAGCCGGTCATGTGCCTGGATCTCCACTAGGGGGCACAAAGAGATCACTGGGAAGTTTTTGTTTTGTCTGGACTCAGGACCAGGGATGTCTGTGTATTTTACTTATGTGTCTGATTCTTCTTTTTCTTTCTCTTTTTTTCTCTGGATAGGTAGTTCAAACAATCCATTCATGATGGTTGTCAGTGGTTCAGTTCTGCATGCAGTATGGTTTGCGTAACTGCATAAAATGCATATCATTTGCAAGTGGCTAAGCGGTGTGTGCCCTAATGTGGAAATGCATCTCTCTGCAGAATTAATGCCAGCATGCATTCAGACTACTGAAGAATGAATGCCTTGTAGAACTTTAAGGTTTGAATGGTTTAGCTGTGATGAAGACCAGCTCTGTTAAGCTTTCAATCCTCTCAGTTATCTCAACTCAAAATGGAATGTAGAGCCATAATCCTGCACACCTCCTCCTTTTTGCTGTTGCCCGTCAAAGTAAAATAGCAATAAATACACAATCATAAAGGAATGGGCTGGAGTGGCTGTGTTGCAGCTATTTGAAGAGCAGGATTGGAAATTGCCTTAGAAATAGGTTGGATGCTCACAATGAAAATGTGCATGGGCACGGGCCAAAATGCACAGTAAAAACAGACTAAACAAGCTCCCAAAGAGCCAACTTAGAAGAATAAAAAAGATGTTTGTTTATCAGTACCTGTTCATTTTTCAGCATTTATGAGCATTTACTTGAGCACTGATGGTGGGGAAGCTGAGAACATTTCTCTCTACACTAGCATATTGCACCTTTTTGTCATGATCACTGATCAATAAATAGCTGTTTTGCGTTTTTCTGTTTCCTTTAGAGGTTTTTTTTTATTTATTTTTTACATCCTTTTCGTGTGACAGCTAGACCATTTTGGAGTGTCTACCACTTGTGGGCTCCGTGGGTTGTCTGCAGCAGCATTCTTGAGCCCTGTTCTAGGATAGCCCTGTCCAGCTTTTTTAGTGCCTGTCGACAGAATCAAAAGCATTATGCTTTTGGGTTGTTTTTGTCTGGGTCATAACTGGTCCCCAATTACCCTCTCAGAAAACCCTGGTGGTTTTTAGGTCACAAGGTCAAAGGCCAGTGTCACAGAGTTTTCCCGATCAGTCTTCTCTGAAGTCAGGGCTCGGCATGAAATTTTATGAGACCTAGCACATTACATCGCTGGTGGATCACCAGCTCATTAAGTCAGTATTAACTGTGACTACTCTGACTCTGAGTCAGTTAAAATAGTTTCCTTTGCTTCACAGCCATTTATTGTACTTGTCAGTGGAAACACCCAAATAACCCAGTCACTACTCTGTTGAGTCATGACAAGTCTTTTATTGCCAGTGACAAAAAGGTGACTCTGTTTCACATGTGTTTTAGAGTGGTGTGTATACAACGGAACACAGTTCTATGGGCCCAGGGTTTGAGACTGCTAGTCAGGCCAGTAGAGGAGTGTGTGGTGGGAGCAGAGAGCGAAATGGTCCCAGCTGGCTCACCCTTGAGCTGGCAGCAGCCGCAGCTGTCAGGGAGAGATCGGGCAGAACAGTCCCCTCACGTTCCAGACACCTGTAGCACATCCAGCCTCTGGCGGCCCCAGTGATCCCAATCCCTTACACCTCCACGCTCTCCCTTTGTGTCCCGTCTCGCCTCCTGGAGCTGTTCGGCATCCCGTCGGTCCCGGGCGAGTCTGAGGTACATTGATTGAATCGGCCTGTCGTTGAAGCAAAAGACACAGGACAGTGCAGGTAAACATCAGACAGTCTGAGCAGGGGAGGTGTAATGATGGTCAGACCGTCAGTGGACCGAGGGATAACCATGTGCTTTTGCTCTTTTGTTCCTGGAGTAGAAGACATAAACACATAAATGTCTTCAGAAACCCTTGGTGTCTGTAATACGGCAGGATCTCCTGCAGTCAAGCCTACCGCTTCTGCTGGAGTACGGCAACAACACGAGGACAAAAATAAACGCAGACCTGCAGTACACCACAACTCCAAAGGAGGCTCCAGGAAAACTAATACTGCCTGGGGCTGCTTAAATACGGCGAAACTCTTATCACAAAGACTGCAATTTTAACTCTGTTACAGAGGCATGGAGAAATGCACCAAACTGAGCCCGAAGGTGGTGTTTCACAGCCTGCTGGTCTGCAGGATGCATTCTCTATATGACTGCTCCAGTAAAGAGATGCGTCCTGACCCGCAGAGAGGATGTCTCTGAGCGCTGGACATGACAGATGTGTTTACAAAGGAAGAGGGTGCATTTTAACGCTGACCTAATGTTACAGCTTGCACTGAGGCACGGTGAAGCTCTGACAATACCCCCTTACTGCTTTCACTCAAGCTGAGGCCTGACTGCTCTGAAGGGTTTTTCCAGACAAAATCATTTAAGAACCTTTTTTTCCCCTTGAGTCATGTCGCATTCTTGGGAAAGGTATGTGCTTGTCGGTTTAAAAATACAAAAAAATTTCCAGTTAAAACACTCGCTTTGGATTTCTACTTTCATGATAGCAGATGATTCTCCTCCCTCACAAATAGGCCTGTATTTAAACCATCCTCAATTATGGATTATATTTTCTTGCCTAAAGTCATCTGGAAAACTGGCTAACTGACTGTCTTAGCATTTAGCAACAGAACAAAGGCATGCTTATTTCTCCATACTTTTAAAAGAAAGACAGGCATTATTATGCATTAAGTGTGATTTTAAGGATATTAGTATCAGAGATTGTGCTGATAATATCTATCATATCCATCAAGCACAAAGGAAACCCAGGGTAAAACTAACAATTAATCAAAGCCAAGGTTACAGTAAGGCTAGGTCAGCCTCAGCAGTAGGAATTGGGATATAGGAAATAGCTGGTGGGTGAAAGGAAGTGGAAGCTATGATGACATTATAAGAACACAAGTCAGTATCACAGGCCATTAAGCCCGTCCCTGCTTAGAGTGTATCTAGCACTGCGTCAAGCCTGGTCTGGGAGAATCCAAGTGATTATGCCTACTCTGCAAGGAAAAATATTATGGGATGTATTATGTTTAGCACCATGGTGACCAGGGTTGCGGAGAAATGGGGTTGAATGTACAGAGTTCTGCCAGTGTAATACAAAACTGCCCGCTTGGCTGCACTACAACAAGTAAATGGCCCTTGCAGATTTATAGACGTTTAGTATTATCAGCCACACTGGCCTTGGTGTCTGTTTTGTCCTATAATGACTCAGTGTTTTTTAAACATTTTCCTTAAGATTAATTTCTAAGTACTTATCTTTTTTTCTAGACAAATGAAAATGAATTCAGTAATTCAGATACAGGTATTAAGTGGTAATTGTGAGGTAATTTGTGAGGTAATTTTTCACAGAAGGGCTGTAATGGTCCCGTGTCCCAGTGTCCTGCGGCTCATCTTGCCCCTGCTGCTTGTTTCCCACAGTGTCTCCACTGAGGGCCGGGGAGCAGAGAACCGAGCCTCGAAGGAGGCGACAGCCCCGGGCGACACCGCCCCGAAGGAGGGAGAGAGGGAGCGGGGCGGCGAGAGGGATGTGAGGGAGGCCAAGGAGGTGGGCGCCGCGGAGACGGAGGCCGGCGACGAGGGCGAGAAGATGGAGCTGGGCAGCCCGCACCCGGACCAGGGAGAAACCCAGCGGGAGCCCGCCAATCAGGGAGCTCCTCAGCCTATGGACGTGAAAGGGGAGCCAATGAGAGGAGGGGGCGGTCCCGCGGAAGTGGAGGAGATGAACAGGTATGTGAGCTGTCTCACAAAGTAGGTGAGGAGTGCATTGCCATTTGTTCGCTCATGTACTACACAAACAAAAAATATGGAAATATATGGAGCGGCAATCTGGAGACCACACATCTCTGACGCTATTAAATCATTGTTTCCCCCGTTAAATCAAATAGTATATTCCTTGTGCCATAGGCAGTAATTTCACCACCGTTTGTGCAGATGTTTCTAGAATTCTTTTTACATATCGTATCAATACATATCAGATTGTCTTCCCATCATTCCAGTTCATGGCTCCTCTCTTAGTTTGCTCGCTGTAATTTCAGAAATGGCAGACCTGCATTCGTGGTGCAGATTCTGGGGAGTTATCAGTGGATAACCCTCATGCTGATAGACTGTCTTTTGTACCACCAGCTGTTTGCTAACTGCTTCCTCCTGCCTTGTGGAGCAGAAACTGGGAGCAGAGCTTATTTTCCCTGGTCTCAGGACGATCATAGCAGAATCGTAGCAGAATTACAGAAAATGCCCTGTTTCTGCTGACTGCACAGGGAAGCACATCCCTTTTTGCATTTGACCCAAATAAATTACTTTTCACCAGGTGCAGTGTACAGTATAATGGAAATTACATAAAGCATGCAGTAAAATGGTAGCATAGTGTACATTTACTTACATGTGGAGTGTGTGATTTGAGATATGAGTTCACATCACATGCATTAAGATTCACTGGCACAGATATGGGTTAGTAGTCTCCTAATGTCGTTGAAGACTGACTTAAGGCCAAAAATGTAAAAAAAAATGTTTGTTTCCAAAGTAAAAGTTGCAGGTGTTGTCATGTAAAACTATGCAGTGTATTTGTGATGTCATATTTAAAAATATCTAGAATTAAATGAGAGCTGTAGGTGTATACTGTACAACTTGTTCTCTTTGTACACTGCAGACTCAGAAATGTAAAAGGTGTGTCTGTTGTAGATTCAACACACATGAAGTATGTGCTATTCTGGAACACGCCCTTACGTAACCTGCCTTTATCAAAGGGTGGCATTGAACCCGGAGCTGCACTGCATCTGTGTCTGTATCCGGTCGGATAAGAGCTTTCAGATGTCAGAATATCAGAGTATCTTTCCCAGAACATATTTAATCAAGCCAAGGGTTCTGTCAAGCTCCCCCCCGTGGAATGCTGATTGCGGATAACCCATTCCAGCACGCCTCTGACCACGGTCTCCCTGGCAATTCCCGTAGATTGTTACAGATCTTTATTTTTTGTGGCTCCTGTAGCATTCTTTTCTTCCCTTTCATGCATAAGTGGTTTGTGGCTCTCCAGCTACGGAAATAATCCTAACCTTTCCCGTAGGCTGGATGGCATTCATTTAGTGGATCCTGGGAGATGCGGAGCATGATAATCATTTCCTGTTTTTTTGTTTGTTTGCTTCTTCTCTCTTCTGTCTGTTAAGCCCTTCGCTTGACCGCTGCATAGATGTGGTTATTGTTGCCTGTAAACCTGGAATAGCTTGTTGAGGTGCTTTACTTTTTAAGGCAGCGGATTGAATTACACTGAAATACATGAACACTGTGCCATAGCATGATCTTTGAGTAACCTGTGCTTGATATTGATTGCCTTTAGCCAGTGATCAAGCTATATATTATCCATAAAGCTTGTAGCAATTAGTCATGTTCCAGAGCAAAGTATTTGGCATGTATGTATTTGGCAGAAATGACAATGACAATAATATCATAGCGAATGTAAGGTCATTCCTGGGTTGAATGTGTTGTTTACTTCTGCAGAGAACCGTCAGAGCCACTTTGTGCTCAGAATTCTCCAGACACCCATTTAATGTGGTACCGATACCTCTCATAGATGTTTTTGAATTGTTGTTTTTCCATTGTTATGCACTTTCAGACAAACTCTAGTTCTTCCGACACCATGCTGGCAGTGTGTGTATTATGCTTTGAATCCAGTATGCCATTTTTCTGTGGGTATAATTTTCCCATACAAAAAAAAGTATGTTCAGAATGAATTTTAGAGAATATATTTTTTAACTCAGTGAATATATTGAAAAGATGTAAATTGTTGCAGTTATAGTGTATTGCAATGTATTTTTCGTTTCGTATTAATATGTTTTAACTTGATTAGCAATATATTCGTGGGCTTATCAACATATTTCTCAGTGTATTACGATGTATTTCATTTTCATATGAGTTATGAGGCCGATGTTATTGGAAACTGAAGTGCCTGTGTGCAGATCACTGTATGTCTAACTGTCCTCAGCGATGAAGATCTGTACAGAGGGGCGGAGGAGATCGAGATGGAGCGGGGCAAAAAGGGACAGGCGCCATCGCTGACCCAGAACACCTGTGAGTGGCTCTCTGCTCCGTACACGGCCCTCAGGGGGACTGCAACAGGACCGGGGCGACGATATCCAATCAGAATACCCATAAGGTCACCTCTGTTCCTGTTGCGAATGCAGTGTGAGGTCATGAGTCAGATCTCTTTGCCTTGCATTTTGCTTTGAGAACCGTCTGCACTCTGTATTATACATGAGCTGCGCTGGTGTATAGCACTTGGTATTTTAAGCAGCGAATGGCGTGACGTTAATTTCCACTTTGGAAAACACAGTCTGGATTCAATCCGCAATAAAATGCAAGCGTTCCTTTTTTTAGTCACCAACACAGGTCAGTGAGTTCAGTGGTTACCCACAGTAATGAAAAAAAAGTGTTTATTGAGGGGTACTTGTGTTTATCTGATCAGTCACAGCTCAGGACAAATGTTGATTTAATCCAGGCCAAAGTTTTCCATATTGACTCCAGTTCAGTTGCTACAGGTCCTCATTGACTATATGTATATGCCTGTTAATATTCCAGTGTTAACTCAGGTGTTCAAATATTGTGACAATAGCATGAGCTATTGCCTTGATTCATTATCCACATGCTAGCTAGCTGTAATGCCTAGCGGAAAAGTTAGCATTTTTGGAGAGATGGGGAGACAACTGTTTGCTATAAGGAATTTTGCTAATGGTGCTAAAGTGCTTAGAAACAGCCCAACATAATACAAAAGCAAGCATCCTCCAAGCTGTTCCCCCAAGTAAGATAATCAGCAGGAAAAGAGGAAAAAATTCAAGTCCATCCTTTGCAGACCTTATTTCAGTTAATTTGATAACCATGCATACAGGAATATTAATGGTGGTCATATTTCACAGTGCACATGAAACAGATTCTTTGGAATATGAATGTGTCCAGGATAAGGGATGAATATCTGCGTATTACTGTCTGTATGCACATTTATCTCTACGTACATTTACATACAGGCGATCGCCCAGGGTACGGATGATTATCTGTATGCAAATGCAGTCATAGGTGCAGCGGCCCTGATGTCCGCCCCATGTCATAAAGCGCCTCGCCGCTCTGATGTGTCACAGCGGAGACGGTGAGATCTGTGATGTGTCACAGCGCCGCTGCTGCTGTCACCGTGCAGCAGGGCTTTCTTACGATGCGTGGCACTAATGTGACAAACCCCTAGCAGAGGCGACTGCACCAGAGCTGTGGGGTCCCGCTGACGTAGGAAGCATCAAACACTGATCCCGGGTCAGTTTGTGCACACAGCGTTGTGGATTGGGATTTTTTTTCCTTTTTGCTTTGTTTGTGATAAAACCGACCCCGGATCAGTTCTCAGAACAGGATCGCCCGCTGGCTGCCCTGAATATGCCCTGAATGTGTCGTTTCGTTCAGAAATGAAGTGTTACATTTGTACTGGCGTGTTGCGTCCCGCTGAACACCTGCCATGCGCTTTCTCTCTGTGTGACCGGGATGCAGTGACAGAGGTTCAGGACCGGAGCAGCGTGGCAGTAGTGGTCGACCTTCTGTCCTACAGTCAGAGGGAGTGGAGGGGTCACACGGCCAAGAGCGCCCTCATCAGGAAGGTTTGTGGAAGAGCTTGCATTGCTGGGCAATTACTCCTTCCCTGTTTCTTGCCCCTGGCGTTTTTTTCCTGTTGTGTTTGTAAGCGATTTAAGTTTGGGGTGATGGGGAAACAACACAGTTAATTTGGAGTGCAGCTGTGGAAAGTGTTAACTCTGTTTGTGCCTCATTTTCGCTTTACCCCTACTTCCCTTGTAAGGACCAATCAAATTCCCTGGATGTGTGAGTGGGCTGACAATGGTATGGCATGTGACAGTTGTCACGTCTGTCCCGACCCAGGGCTATGAGGCAGTGTCGCAGAGTTTTGAGGGTCTGCGAAGAGTGCGGGGGGACAATTACTGCGCCCTGAGGGCCACCCTGTTCCAGATCCTCGCCCAGAGCACTCAGCTTCCCCTCTGGCTCGAGGATGACATCACTCTGGCAAGTGTCAATCATTTCACCCCGACTGAATATTTTGAGCAAAGAAAAAAATATTTCATGTTATAACCAAGATTGGACTGCGTTTGTATTGAACTTATATTGTGTGTCCAGTAGTATTTCACAGGAGAGAATTAGAATTCTTTCTTAAGGTTAAAATTCCAGGTAGCTGTTGCTGTTACGCCCTTGGGAAATCACTCAGTTATAAACTGAACAAACGGATGAAACCAAAAAAAAACTGTTGGGTTGAACATAATATCACATTTGTTCTGTTGTCTGGTCTCAACAGTGGCCAGAGAAGCTGTTGTCACAGAAGGATCTGATTGGACAGTGGCGGTTTCCCTTGAGGCAGAGGGAGGAGCACACAGCGGAAAGCGCCGTGGAGCAGCTGAAACACTATATGATACTCCTGAAGACTAAGGTAAACCCCGCCCCCTTTCAACGTGTCATCTGACTGGTGATGATGATACTCTATGGCAGACAGGAGATGATGAATAAGGAGCATAGCAAAGGCCAAGAGACACCCGATTAGAGCATCAAGGCCCCAAATTAACAAAAGAAATTCCATTGGAAAGTAAATTGCACGTGTTAAAATTCTTTTTCTGTTTAGTAGGAAAAGGTGGGCGGAAGTTACTTTCTTAGTTCTCATTATTTGTATAGTTTTTCGATAAAAGATATAAAGGTTTCTTTTGGGTTTCAATTTCACTGCTTATGCATTTAACAGTATTTTGGGTTAGCTACTGAAGATTTCGTTTTTTTCTTGATGCTTTGAAGTGCGTTATTTCAGAAGAAATCTTCAGAAATTGCTTTCCTTCTGGCAGAACCATTTTGGTTATGACAGCAGTGCATGTAAAAAACTGTCAGCTCTGCTTTGTGCTAATGATAAAATAGGTCTTTTTAGTCAGTGTGCATACTTATGGCACTCCATATGTGAGATTTAAGAGAGAAAGATAATGCTCTTAAGAATAAACAGACCAGTAACCAATTGGCAGCCCAAGAAACCATTCCTGCTAGAATGAATCTGTAACTAAACTGAAGAATGGTGAGAGCACGCAGTGTGTATGGAACTTATTAATCCCCACTGCACCCTTCTAAGCACAGCATGGACACTCCAAATTGACTGTGAGGAATTCTGCCCAATTTTAACAAGCCCTTAATGCTGAAGGGGCAGATTTTTTGTCTTGTATTTTGGTTGAGGGTATCCTGCCGGGATCACCTCTGAGTGCACTCTTGAAAAAACTTGTCCATGATGTCCAAGAGTCCATCCCCCAGGTTTTCACAAACTAGCGAATGTGTGTTAATGACAAATTTTGAACAGCTCGCTGGGCTGTTTTCAGTGCTGCAAACTCAGCACTGAGTTTGGTAATCGTACATCATTACACAGGCCTGTGAATCATGAGTTAAATCTGATGAAACACAGTGGAAATGCAGTCTAACCAGGTTACAGTTAGATGACAAATGGAGCAAGGCTCTGAAAAAAGCCCTGCTCACAGCGATTTCATTCCTCCATGGGAATCTGTCATGTGCCGTTATCCCATGGTAACAATGGTGAAATAATACGGCCGTAGCCTTTCATTTGAACAATGCAATTTGGGTTTGCGGACAACCATTTGGTCATTCAGTCATTTGTTTGTACTGGCAGCATCCCTTATTGGTCAGTTTCCCAAGGTAATGTGTTTATTTGAATTCATGCGTGTTTGTGTCTCTGTTTCTGTGTGTGTGTGTGTGCGTGTGTGTGTGTGTCTGTGTGTGTGTGTCTGTGTGTGTGTGTGTGTGTGTGTGTGTGTCTGTGTGTGTATCTGTGTGTGTGTGTGTCTGTCTGTGTGTGTACGCGTGCGTGCGCGTGTGTGCGTGCGTGCGTGTGTGTGCGCGCGTGTGTGTGTGTGCGTGCGTGCGTGTGTGTACGCGTATGTGCGCGTGTGTGTGTGCCTGTGTGTGTGTGTGTGTCTGTGTGTGTACGCGTATGTGCGCGTGTGTGCGTGTGTGTGCACGCGTGTGTGTGTGTGTGCGCGCGTGCGTGTGTGTGCGCGCGTGCGTGTGTGTGCGCGCAGTGGCACGCGGCAGCCTCTGCCAGCGGTGCGGAGGAGAGGCAGCGGGTGTGCGCGCAGGTCTTCCAGGGCGAGGATGAGGAGTACGCGCTCCTGGAAGCCCTGAAGTTCCTGATGCTGCGCACGGCCACCGAGCTGCACCAGCGCATGCAGCGCGGCGCCGACGTGCCCGTCTTCTGCTGGCTGCTGTTCGCCCGCGACTCCTCCCCCTGCCCCCGCGCCTTCCTCACCAACCACCTCAACCACGTGGGCTCCAGCGGCGGATTGGAGCAGGTGAGCCCGGCCCCACCCCCAACACAACTTTGTCCACCAATCCAGACACTCTACCTGCCTCGGTCCCTGCCCCCTTCTGATGCTGCCACCATGTTGCAGAGGTATCCGCTGTAGGTCAAGTGGCGGATCTGAGTGTCACTGAACTGAAGCAATCAATAAACCAGATCAAAGCGGTCACTGTGACAGCTGGTTGGCTGGCACCAGAATTGAAAACAGCCTCTCAATCATTTACAGTGTCTGCAATTTAGTAACACTGTATAAAGTACTTTTTCAACTTTGTTGACTTCCCCAAAGTCAGTGACTGTTTCCAACATGAGAGAACTGAATTTTTTTTGTGGTTCAATAAATGTCAATACATATGAACTACCCACTTAGGGCCGTATTCTCCCATTTGCACGCAAGTCCTTTTTTGTGCGCCTCCAGTTACGCACATTTCAGTTACGCGAATTCTCCCCTACGCGCTCCGATCACGCCCACAGCGCTTAACTGAAAGAGGTGTGATTTATTTAAAATAGAAGTAGACTGAGTCACAACCTCATTTATTTTGGCTGTCGGGAAAATGTGGAGCGTGGACTTATGGCGCACAAATCATAGATTTAAGTCAAGGGGAAAATACACGTAGGCTGAAAAGTGCGTAGCTGCGCACTTTTTTTGACTTGCGCGAATGGGAGAATACGGCCCTTAGTGTGGTGTCTCTCTGAAACAATTCCATTTTAATCTGCCAGCATGGAATTTTCCAGATTTTTGGCGTTTGACACAAAATGACCCACATGCTGTCCTTGGCTTGTAAATCCTTTACAGTCTTTGAGCAATCTGTCCTCTCTCTGAGTGTTTCTGACATAATTAAAGGCAAACACTCATGCCTAAATCTGTGCTGCAGCCTGCAGGCTGTACTTTAGGATGCTCATACAGATCTGTGTAACAGAGGAAGCAACTGAAAGGTTGTTTCCCTAACACCCTAATCCTGAACATAGCCATGGAATAGTTTCATCAGAGCAGACTGCAGCAAGAAATAGGCAGTAACTTGCAGGCATGACATCTGAGCATCCCTGAAACTGTGTCACAGAGCCAGAAGTACCTTCCACATGATAAACCTCTCAGTCACCCACATCCTTAATATGCTTACTTTGGTCCCTTAGTGTTGTGGGATTGATTATTTCAAGGTTTTCACAGTCTTTGAAAATCCTTCAAAAGTCATTAATGGACCAAACCAAACAAACCAAACCAAAAAAAAAATTTAATTCTTTTTCATGTATATTTTACAGCAAGCAAATTATGTCCATATTTCATGTATCTCAGAAGCTTGATGTCATTTATTATCAAGTCTTTCCAAGTCAGGGTGCTGATATTGTTAAACCAATTGGTTAGCCCACTGTCGGAAATCATCCATGGTTTATATTACTGCAGGAGATGAAGAAGTATCTGCGAGTGTGTGTTAGTGTAGACATGAAACATTTTATATAACAGTATTCTGACTATTACAGTAATATTCCCCTGTGTTCAAACTAGCCATTTTGTGGGGGTTTGATTATTGCCACAATAAAATAATCCTTTAAAATCGTACACTTATCCTTAAAATTGTAGTGAATAATATCAGAAAAAATCAATCTGAGTTGAGTGGGATCTTGAGAATCTGTTTGTTATGGCAACAGATGATGAAAAATGTTATAATGAATATTGCACATACTTTATTGTTCCTTATTAGGAACAATTCACAAGCTATAGAAAAATTTAATTGCTTAATTTAAAAGATTGTTTCTCTTGGCAGATTACTGTATCGGTTGGCACAGTGTAGCATTTGTTCATTATTTGCTTTTTATGGTTGATTGCCTATTCATTCATTCAGGGCAGTGCAGTCCTGCTGGATGTGTTTTCTGGTGCTAGTTAAAGATTAAGGGACCTTGAAACAGATAATAATAAGTTAGCAGCTGTACAGGTAAAATGACAGTATTTGAAGTGCACTACCTGATGACAACTAAATTACTCTTTGCACTGCTCTTCTGCCAGACTGGCTCCTCCAAATCAATAAAAACATGACAGCCTTGCTGGAGAGATGTCAGAAGTCAGCATTTGTCCATTTTATGTTCTTTAATTTGTATCCCTCTCAGCATACCAATAAGTATGAATGTCTTTTCACTTCTGTTTCATCATATGAAGACCATGCTGTTTATTTCATTCTCACTTGATTTCCCTGATGGGAACATAATCAAGAGTCAAACTCCTATAAACTATTTGGCTACCATTGTTTTGTTTGTTATTATTTCAGCAAATGTATGACTTTCATATTGTTTTTAGGGAAAGATGAAGTAGTTTGGGTTAGTCAGCGGTTTTTAGAGGTGAAGTCACACATAATAAAATGGAGGTACTTCCTGATCAAATGAAAAGTACCCTGACAAAATGAAATGTGAAGCCAGATAAAATGAAAATGGCGGGTCAATCTGAAGTAAGCAAACTTGATCAAATGAAACTTGATTCATTTGGATGTAAACATCCATTCAGTTTTGTTATTTTATGCACCTCAATTTTGTGTACCTGTGTTTATCCCAACCACCCCAGCTGTGGAGAAGCACAAGATCACATAGTAACTGTAATTATCTTATATATTATATCATTGTGTAATTGTATTATATTAATCTGTCGTAGGTTGTTTTCAGGTCTTTAGCTTGGTCAGTTCACACTGTAGAATGGTTAGTGCTGATGTTTCAGAAGAAACGTATTAGAGGTTGTAATTACGTAGTTGTAATTACGTATTAGTGGTTGTAATTACCTGTTAATGTCACAAGGTACAGTAGGAAACCACATGTGAAATAAAAGGTAAGGCAAGATTCACAATTTATGTAGCCTTGGTCCAGAGGACCTTCTCATGAAGCTACCCTCTTGCAGAGTATAACATCTGGGTCCATTGAAAAGTGTTACTTTTTTGTCCATTAGAGGTTTTTCGAATTAGGTCACAGATGGCTTGACTTGTCCCTGCCCCAGTCAATAAATACCATGCTCAAGTGACTCCAAGAAGCCTTGAATAATGTAATGTTTTCTTTAATTGTGCAGAAGGCTATTTGTCACACAAAGAGCATTTAAAGACATATGCAAAAGGTATATGTGTGCAAATACAGTAGACGGTGATCTACAGTGATTGGCCTGAATGGAAAGGAGGGCAGGCAGAAGTGGGTGAGTGTGACATGGACTCCTCCTCGCCTGCAGGTGGAGATGTTCCTCCTGGGGTACGCCCTGCAGCAGACCATCAAAGTGTACCGGCTCTACAAAGCAGATACGGAGGAGTTCATCACCTACTACCCTGATGACCACAAGGAGGACTGGCCCTGCGTGTGTCTGGTCACCGAGGACGACCGGCACTATAACGTTCCCGTAGCTAAGAGGGACAGACTTCAAGTCCCAGAGGCCACCACACTGGGCTGATCTCCGCTGATGTGGATAGTCATGAATTGCAAGGTGGCAGATCCCTCCCAGAGACCCGACAGGTTGAACTCCAGAATAAATAAATGGATATTTACCTCTAAAATGGAGAGGTTATTGATCACTGAAGATCTCTAGGCACTGATAACAATGGATTGCAGCAAAAAGAAGACAACACCCTGAGAATGCTGTACTTTATGTGACAAGGAATGTTAATTACTAAGTTTATTTAGTATTTTTGTGGTATGTAGACTGGAATTCCTGCGTTGAACACCACACCAGATTAGTTGCAGAGGCAATTTTTCGTTTCAAGTTTTTCGCTTCACTTGTTTTCTTAATTTTCTAGGACCTGCTTTCCCTCCCTTTCAGTTTGTTGTTTGTGTCTGTTTCTTAGTCTCTTTTTTTAGAATTATTGTTCAGATCACAGTTTAATGTAGATTTGGGTGATTGTGGACGATTGTACGGATACTTGAAAGCTGAAAGCAAGCCGATCAGCAAGCCTGGCTCAGCAGTGACGACTGACATTAAAGGATGTCATTGAGGTTCTGGGTGGCAGGACTCTGCACCTAGGGCTGCCAGAAGGTATTTTCAAATCTACATTGGTTAGTAAGCTGGATTGGTAAAGCAAAGACGAGAGGAAGAACATCTTAACAATGGCTGGTAGATGTGATCGACCAGCGCTGCCTTACAGGGTATCAGTCTGCAGGGGGTGCTGCTGTGCTCCTTCTCATTCCTTACCTTCCTCTCATCAGTCCAGATGCATTTCTGCTGCTCAGCTCTGGCGTGCTGTCAAATTCCCAGCTCTGGGACACAAAACGTCCAGTATGTTTAGAATGAATGTGCTCCTCAAGCTGCTGCTCCACAACAGACAGTAATTGTCTTTGGACGGATCGATGTAAATACTTTATACAATATATGGTGGAACAGTGGAATTAATTTAAAAGTAGTAAGTAGGACCTGGAGCTACACTCAAATCGGATCAAATAGGATGGTATTTGTGTGCTTCCTAAATAAATCTTTTTGTGGGTTAATTTTACTTTTCTCTGCACTTGTCTTGATTGTAGATTCAACGGACAGGGTGGGGGTGGGGCCCTCACATGAAACATTTATTATTTTCATTATGATGCATGTTGTATGTTTAATAGGACCACATTATTTGAAAGGTGCTCTCCTTGCTGTAGTTGTGCTCTGGTTATGATTAGCTTAGTGTCATAAAATCAGCAGAAGAACAGGGAAGACGATGCTTAAGCAACAAGCAGTAATAATAATAACACTACAACCATGAACCATTGAATCACCCTTTAATCACTGAAGAATACTTAAATTCTGTCCCTTTGTTTTTTTTTTCATAGACAGGAATATCATTAGTCATGTTTTTCTTTCGGTCAGGGTTTTTAGCGGCCATGTTCAGCGGTCGTGCCACAATACAAAATTCCCCTTGGCGAGACTCGGCTATGCACTACAACCCGTCAAAACTACAGAAGCTCGGACACCTGGAGTGCTTGTGCAGGTCAAAACTGCTAAATGGGCTTGGAACCACTGAATGAAGAGAAGAGTTAGCAACAGCTGGACACAACCATGGGAGTCATGGAGCTACGTCCTGAGATTAAAAAAGAGAAATGCCCAGATCGAATGAAAAAACTCGTTGCAACAGACATGTTTAAAAATCATGAGCGGCCTTCCTGACCGCCCGTTTCACGACCCCCCCTCCCTCCCTGCCATATCATTTATACAATATGTCACCCATACAAAATAAACTGGTACCAGTATTTGTACACCTACAACACGATGCGATAAAAAAATAATTCCTTTAAATGGCACTAAAGCACCAACCGGCACTCGCACGTCATGAAAACACTTACCTCTATCTGATAGTCAACTTAAATAGAAATCTGTAGATATTAATTAATTCGTTTCTCTAACTGTTCTGCAATTGATAAAAGCCAAAAGCGTTTATTTTGGAACCCAAGCGTAGCTGGTCGATAATCGGCTCTACGGCATATCCAAAGCACAGAGGTCACAGCACGGGGACCTCAGGGTCGTTCTCTTTGTTGTTCTCGTACATTCAAAGTAGAAAGTCTTAGCATTTGTTTTTCCCAAGCAATGAAAGTTGTTATATAAATTTCCTCTTTTTTTTTTTTTTTAGTAACAGTTCATGAATGAAAAGGACGGCAGCACAAAAGAAAAAAAAAAGTTCAGCTGACAGGAAAAAGTAGTTGATCTGCGACTTTTGCTTTGGTACAAATTAGCATCTTCACTGTCCTGCGTTGGGTAGCGACCAGATGAAAGCTGGAAGACGTGAATGCGCATATGTGTGTGTGTGTGTGTGTATACGGATGCGTTTCTATGCCGTTTAAGAGGATACGCTGCAGCACATGGGTCCGTGCCACAAGTCTGCTGTATGCTTTTGCGAAGATGCTCCTCTCCATCTTCAGACAGGCGTCGTTTTTTAAACTCTTCATTTTCCTGTTAAAGATGAATTCTCGCCGCAGCTAACATCGCAGGTCGCTCAGGTTTTAGGGGACAGTCAGGTGTGGGGGGAGGGTGGCGGTGGGGGGGAGTGTCGATGGGCGGCAGCAAGTGATTCAAAACCGTCCCCGGAAAGCGAGGGTGTGCTCCCCTCCTCCGCCCCCCCCCCCCTTCCCTGTCTCTCGCTCTCTCTCTCTCTCTCTCTCCATCTCTCTCTCCCTCCCTTCCTGAATCCCGCTTTCATTCGTCCTCCTCCTCTTCCCGCAGCTCCACGATGTCCTCCAGTTGGTTCCCGGACCTCACTTCGTTCATGGGGGCGGAGTCCTCGCCCTCTGCCGTTGCCTCGCCATCTGTGTCTTTCTTTTTCTTCTGAAAAGACAAGGCAGAAGAAACGTTCAGTTTTTGACTGAGGCTTAAATTTTAGACATCGGGCTGATTGTTTTGATACTTATTCAGGCCAAGGAAGTGAACTGTAAAGCACCTGTTTCAAGACCATCACCACTAGGGGTAAATGGCCCTACCTTTGGAGGGCTGATAAATAACGAGCTTTCATTCTACTGAATGAATCAGTCTGGTGAACAGCCTGAGTCTCATCTCCTTGTTGCTGTGAAGCCAGTACCATAAACAGACATATAAAACTTCTTGGATTAGTGTATGAGGGCCTGGGCTGAGTAGTGTGTGTTCTCCAAGCTGCTGCTCCACAACAGACATTAACTGTCTTTGGAAGTTGCTTCACAGGGGAGAATGGTGAGGTTTTGGCATTTCAGGCAGAAGTCAGCATGACCAAAACAGGGATTAGCGCGGTCCAGAACCTCAAGCCAGAGAGGAAACACTGACTCCAGAACATTACTTTCCCAGCAGACACTTTCATGCAAAGGAATTTACAGTTACATACTTTGAATATATTCGGTTTATACAGCTGGATTGTGTCATCAGTGCAATTTAGGTTAAGTATATTGTTACACCAGCCATACTCTGCCTGCGAATCAAACCGGTAACCTTTAGGTCACAAGCCAATCTCCTTACCACAAGCTGCAGTGATTCCACTCAGAGATCTTAAAAGGGCCCTCTGTGCTTGAGTGCTCCAACAGCCCCATCCCATTAAGAACTTTTCACTCAGTGGGCATAATGGAAGAGGTTTTAACAGTGTAACCTAATCCAGTGATGTTTAAGGCCAGATCTTGGCTCGCATTCAGTAGTTATTCATCCCAACTGCGTCATTTCGAAAGAGCAGGGAAACGGCTAGACCTCTGCCCTTCTTGCCTACAACTGTACGACGTCACTGGTTTTTCTCATAGCCTGTAATACCCCCAAACTGAGTCGTGTGTACATTTAAAAACGCTCCAAAAATAGCACTGACCTTTTTTGGGTACTATGAATAACAACTGGGACAGATTTGCGGCAGATTTTCGTGTACCTGAGCCAAATGTCAGTTTTCCACCCTAGTTTGCATTTCAACTGAAATGAAATGAGTCAGTGTCCTGTATCGGTTGTGATCCTGCTTCAAAGCGGGTTCTTCAAAGCCACTCGAAGGGAAAACGTACGTCCCACTTTTTTTGTAAATGCAGTGAATAATTTGAATAAGTAGTCATTAAATTGCTAGGAAAAATTCTGTACTTCCATTCAAGTATATTCTCAGGAGATTATTTCAGTTTTTTCCCGATTACTACAATAAATTGCTTGCTTATTTATTTGTACATTAATTTATATTTATTTAAGATTACTGTGCATTAAATTGTAGAGCAATTAAATTTATTTCCCATACACCTTCAATACATGACAGATTTAAAAAAAAAAAAATTAAATCCTTTTTTAAATTTTAATGTCCTCTTGAGAATTTGTTACATAACAGTTTGCTTGTGTCTGTTGATGCAGAATGGAAATTATTTCAGAGTGACCTTTACAGGGTGGGGGCGGCCGGGGGGGCACCGAGGTACCGCGGTGTTCTGATGGCAGCGGATTCAGGCCTCGAGGCTCACCGCTGCAGGCAGACACCGCTGCACACAGGGGCATGGCTGAGGGCAGCCCCCCACCCCCTGGGGAGGGGGGGGGCGTGTTGATGTTCACAGATGGTTTGCATTTTTGCACCCTCCCGGAGGTCAACGCCGGAGAGGCTCTGAATCCCTCCCACGCCGCCTTTTCCACAAGCCATCTTCCTCTCTGTGGCTCGCCGGCGCCCGGCCTCACAGAAGGCCGCCCGCGTCACGGAAACCTTCCCCCAGCTCTTCCCAGGTCAGCTGACTGACTCTGAGATGACTAAAGCTGGAAATTCTATTTCAGTCTATAATGGTTCTACTACAGCGTGATCTGTCATGACGCATTTTTTCAGTGGAGCTTGTAAAAATGGGCCTTGACAAAGAGTGCTGAATGTTGCATTTTGAGTAAAATGTTAAAAAAGAAGAAAACCCAGGACCAATTTGGTTAAAAATGGAATTGTTCTGCATCCGCTAACAAGGCTTTGGCCCAAGCTGTGGTTTCTTTTGCTCAGCAGATCTGTAACCCCCCCATGCTTACACACCTCAGAGTTTTCCTGATGACGCCTTGAAAGCGTGCGGTTCGGCGCTCACCTGTTTTCGGTAGACGTAGCAGGCGGCTATCGCCACCATGGTGGACTCTCCCAGGAAGCCGGCCAGCAAAGATCCCACCCCCAGCGTGGCGCCGTGCACCCTGCAATACAAACCAGAGTGCACCTCGTATCACACACGATCGCAGCAGGAACCACACTGTCCACTCACTCTGTACGCATTCGATTAATAATGAATAAGCTTGTGTTAAAAATACAGGTTGGGTGGGACCACTCTGAACGGAGAAGAAATGGAAAGGCAGGCATGGGAGTGTTCACCTACTTCAGCTGCTTCATTCATTCCCATTACATGTAAGATAGTATTGGTTAGGTGGATAATTTACATATCTAAATATGTAACTTTCCCAGTTTCATGCAATTGTACAATAGACAGCTATGAGTAACTATGCAATCGGTAAAAATTGTAGTTCTACAGTCCCTGCTTATTTAATGGCATTGTGATTACATTAGTCTAGTTCAGACATGATCTGAAAGGTGACCACAGTTTCTAATGGTATGTTGTTCATTTTCAAGGGAAACCAGCCCACATACAACCCCAACAACTAAAAAACATAAGCCTTCAGAGCTTTCAAAAGACACAAATGAGATAAAAAAAATCTAACACTATAGGTTTTATTTGATATGATGTCTGAGAATTTGTCCAAGATGCCAATATTTCCTTGTTATGTTTTTTTTTCTGTTCTCTGGTTCCCAGGGACCATGCTGCCAGGCTTTCACTGGGCACTGCATTATTGAATGTAGGGTCAGGTGTTTCTCATCTGTTTGAAGGGAAAGCATATTTTAAAGCAAAATAAGCACTATGGTGATCGTGTATGCTGCGCCAATCTCACAGAGCGGAGTGGTCTTTCATTCCCGCCAAGTGACACCCACATATCTTTTACATTAAGCGCGTGCATTATTGATGTAGAGTTATGAATAATTCAGTCTGAAGTCATTTGACAACACCGCTGACATTTACTTGCAAGCCGAAGACAGGCTGGGGGAAAAGAACCTAGCTACGGTTTTCCTTTCATCCTGGTTATACAAGTCAAAAAAGCCCATTTCGTGTGTGGCTGCGATTTCACGGGAGAATTCCTTTAATTCAGAAGGACAAAATGCTTAAGCTTTCCTGTGAGTCGCTGTTATTTTCACAGCTTCGAGACAAATCTCAGACCACCCAATATCAATTTAGGCATGTGCACACATCCCGGGCCTATTGCAAATACTGAAGGAAGGTGACAGTGAGTAGGCAAACCTACTTGAACACTGTAGGTACCACAAACAAACAGTAATTACTGTTAACAGAAACCTCTGTGGCTGGAAGGTGCCAGTGTCTTTTTTTGTTTTTGTTTTCGCAAATCTGAATCACAGCACCACGCCTTTATCTGTCTGTTGTTGAGGGGGTTTGCACCTGACAAAATTAGCGGCTCTCACGGCATCTTGTTTTTTGTGTGCTCTTCGCCGGACGGGGGCTGCGCTTATGACAGCTTGCCCCGGGCTGCCAGTTTTATGGAACTTCTGCCAATCATCCTACAGGTTAGCTGGCCAACAACCAACGGTGGCTGCACTGTGCGAGAAGCACTTTCCCGCGAGGTCCTGTTATTTTTACGGCTTCGAGACGAACCGTAGACCATCCAATATCAGTTTAGGCATTTAGACATTTGTTGTTAAACTACTGCATTGCCTCACATTGCACGTTATATAACCAGGAATACTCTTTGTCTTTGAAGTGTTCGTTCCAGTGGGCCCTCATGGGAGTGCCCCCAGCTGCAGTTTGTTTTTGGGTTCGGAGTACATGTCTTCTTTGACTTGGCAGCACGCTCTTTGGGAGTTCATCCCCTTTTATCTCCCATTGCCCTCGGCAGGCAGGTGAACTGCATGAGTCCCAGCCGAAACGTGCTCATCAGCTGGGCGGGACAGCATGCAAGTACTGACTGAAGGTTACGTTTGCATGGTCGTGTTCGCAACAGTTTGAAGATGTACAATTTTCGATCAATAACTTGTGTGTGTGTTCAACGGAGCTGATGGTGTACAAGCCAACAAAACCGAAAAGGTGGACGAATTCCAATGTGAGTCCCGGTCTCGCACACTTTATTCTGGCAGGTTTTTAAGAACAAATTGTGGTGCCAAACAGTGTATTAGCCTCTGGACAGGTCAGAGGGTTGCTGAGAATGCAACAGTTACCATAAACAACTTTTGTCTCGTTTTGCAGAAAAAAAATTCCCAAACACAACTACCAAAAGAGGTTCAAAAGGGTTCTCCTCTGAACTGTTAAGTACACTGCTTTGTAACAAGGAATAAATCAACGCCTCTAGTCCTGTTCTCCTCCACGCCTTCTTTGTCATGCTGCTAATTTGGTTAAACAAGTCCAGCCTATCTGTCTTTTTGCATTAGTTTCTCCCTTCCAGGTGTGTGGATTACACTGTCACGGGACCGAGGTGTAATTTAATGCTTGATAAGACCATCTCATCTGGAACACAGCAGTTTATTTTTAGCCTCTTCTGAATTTTATGAGGGGCAGAATATTCCCACTCTGAAAGCACACATCCTCCAAATATTGACACATGTTCAGTGAACCTATCTGAACACTGCAGGTACCACAAACAAAAGGAATTTGCTGTTAACAGTAACCTGTGTGGCTGGAAGGTGCCTGTCTATTTTTTTGTTTGTTTTTGCAAATCTGAATCACAGCACCACGCCTTTATCTGTCTGCTGCTCTGAGGGCATTTGCACCTGACAAAATTAGTGGCTCTCACGGCATCTTGTTTTTTTAGGGCTGATCACTGGATGAGGGCTGCGCTCGTGAGAGCTTGCCAGCCTTTGCCAATCACCCTACAGGTTAGCTGGCCAGCAACCAAGGGTGACTACGCCGAAAGAGACGCAACTGGGCTTTTCATAAAGATGGCTGCCTCTCTTCACTGAACACTCCGTGAGCTGGCCTAACAGTGCTGCTTGGCCCACTTAGATGTAGTCCTCCTTCAACCCTGCGTCCCGAGTCACATGACAAGGGCATATTGTGCATTTCATGGAATGCTTTGATCAGTCTAATGAGGATTATATTTGTAGATTTGAACAGAATACAAGAATTACTCCTTTGTTTGTTTTACATTGCATTCCATTCATTTAGCAGATGCTCTTATCCAGAGTGACTTCCAGCACAAGAGAACAGAAATGTATCCGTTCAATTAAACAAGCAAGTGTCAGACCAGGCTAAAACACTCCCAGACCAGTGAGTGTTGTGGTCTGAAGTTACATAAACGCTGAGCTATTTATAATCGAGCGGTCTCTACTGTGTTCTAATCCCAAATCTCTTTTTCCCCAACCCACGGCTGCCCCTTTCAGTGTCTGCAAGATGTGACATCACAGCAGTAAAGCAGTGAGTGATGACCCCAGTTCCTCTGTGTGAGTGAGGCACGAGAAGAATGTGGTCCTGGGGTCAGGGGTCAAGAAGTCAAAGCGAAGTGCGATTACAGACAGATGTGTAGGGAGGACTCTGTCTCTGACCTAGGACACGGGTTTGAATTGTTAGTCTTGATGACTTCACGTTTAAAGGTTTGCTGAGCTGAGGAGTGAAATCAGGCAGTCCTGATAAATGTTCTTAAACCAACTTTCTTTAAGTAGCCAATGCATTCAGCATCAGACCATAAAAAATACCAATCCACAATAAATTACAGGAGTTTAGCACGCATTACATTATCATCATTTAGCAGACGCTCTTTTCCAGAGCAGCTTACATGGCTTACAATTTTTACATGTTATATATTTATACAGCTGTGTATTTACAAAAGCAGTTGTGAGTTAAGTACCTTGCCTAAGGGTACAGCAGCAGTGCCCCAGCAGAGATCAAACCAGCAACCTTTCAGTTACAAGCCCATCTCCTTATCACTGTTATGTATACCACACTGCAGCTGTAAAGGGATTGTGTGAAAGCACTGAACCAGGAATCGGCTAAATGGGCCCCAATTTTGACGCCGCCTTGAGCTCACAGCAGGAGCAGGTGAGCTGAGGAGGAGACAGGGTTCAGAGGACAGAGAGAGCAGAGGGAGGAGGAAGAGGAGGAGGAGGAGGAGGAGGAGGAAGACGGTCATACCCCATGTAAGGCAGCACGATGAGGCTGGTGATCAGCACGATGATTCGCAGCACGGAGCTGGGGGCCAGGACGAAGGTCTTCTTCAGGGTCATCAGCCAGCCTGTCAGGTGGGCCCGGATAGTCACTGCGATCGGGGACGGGGGGCAGAGAGACCAGAGGTGAGCTTGTGCCATTTTGCAAAGTAGCAAACTGGCAGGCATGGAGGGTAGGCCTGGCACACTCCACAACTTCTGGCTCTGGGCTCCACTATTACCAAGTGCCATGCCACACTTTTACCAAGCGCACTCATATCAGGTTCCAGAGGGGCTATTGTCAAGAAACCACTGCATGCAGTACTAAAGACTACAAGAGACTTACTGCGAATTAAGTCAATAACATGCTAATTAGCACACATATAACTGAATAAAAGCCTTGGGCTCGCTAATCAAAATAATTTTGTTTGAATTAGCATCCGCACACCTACTATTTATTCCCACGTGGAGTTTATTTCTGGGACAGAGATGAAAGGCGACTGCCACATCAACACTCCTGCGAGGTTTATTTCAAACGCCTTCTTAAGCTTTACTGCCTGATGTGTTTATACCTGACAGCCAAGGTATAAACACATCAGCAAAGCCTAGAGATTGCCGCAGTAGCACTGTGACTAAATTGTGTCAAAATGAAAAATAAATGCATCTCAGTGTTTATGAGCAAAACAAAATTGTTTTTTAGGCCCGGCCGTCTGATAAAAGATGATCCACCAGCTCCCTCTCTCTCCCCCGAATCTTGCTGATGCTCGTGGGAGAAAGGGAGGGACAGTCTGGTGAAAGGAGCCATTGTGAGGAAGACTTAGCTAATCCTATTCATGTGTGTTTTTAAAGGTCGACTCGGAGCGAGGGAGCGGGGGGTCGAGGGAAGGAGCCTGGCACGGCGGACAGAAATCCCACAATCCCCCACTGCCGCGGGAACATTCCCGAGCCTCCCCTCCTCCGAAACCGCGGTGCGGACGAGTGTTGGTTGCCGTGAGCAGGTTCTGCCAGTGGTTCTACCGCTGGACTACCCGCAAGTGAGGCCTGAAACGTTCTGTTTGTCCCTTTGACGTGTTGCGCAAGGACTGTTTGTGTTGCTGGCATGTACACGCGACAACACAGGGGGGAGCGATTATCCACAGAGCGAGGGCCAAGCGTTTGCCTCCACTCTATCAGCAGAGGGGATGGGGGATGGGGGATTGGGGATGGGGATGGGGAGTGTGGGCAGGAGAGCCGCTCCTCGCAGGCCGCCGTACCTGGCAACGGGAAGAAGGAGAAGATGCGCAGTGGGGCGACGCAGAGCTCGGCGAAGGCGTGGTCCACCCCGATCACGTCCACCAGGATCTTCTCCGAGATGTGTGGGGTCCAGAACACCACGAAGCACAGCTGGAGAGAGACGGGGCAGAAACAGAAGGACGCTCGGTGAGCGGGGTCCTGGCAGGCAAGCCTAGCACTCTGTCCAGGGCCTGGGGCGAGACACTCATCACGCAGTGAACGTTAACACTTTCAGACGAACGTTTTTATCTGTCCTAATACATATTGGGAACATTCAGTCATTCGTCAGCCAACTACCACTTCCCATAGGCATGTTGTAGTGGTGTTCAGCTTGGAGATACTGTGAAAATGGCCCTGATAAACACACATTACAAGCATTGCTTGCTGGAGACATTCTAACACTCTGCAAACAGCTTTGTGTGAGTGAGTTCAGACATCAAAGCAGATGTACTGATTTACATTACTGACACCCATCTGTACAGTCATACTGATTGGGAGATCAGTTGCGTTACAATTTGTTTTTGTCATTTCTGTGGTCATTCAGACAGCAGTGACAGCTGAGAAGGACAAATGATTATATTACATTGTTCTCGTTTAGCAGACACTCTCATCCAGAGCGACTTCCATTGGTTACAGTGTTTTCACAGCTGCGTATTTACTGAGGCAGTTCTGGGTTAAGTACGTTGCCCAAAGATACAGCAGCAGTGCCCGAGCAGGGAATCGAACCAGCAACCTCTCAGTTACGAGACCTGCTCCTTACCGCCATGCTAAAAAGCCACACTGTATGCTGCCGATTATACCTACCATACCATACAGTATATACATAATTCAAAGATGCTATATATACATTAATATGTGTTATATATAACTTCAACACGTTATTTTTTACCTTGCATTAAGCAGATAATATTAAGACGTCACAAAGCAGAGACTGAACAGCAGCTGAACTTGAACTTGTTTGTCAGCTCATCTGTGTCACCTTTCAACGTAATGCCTTGTTTGATCTGATTATGGCGACTTGTTGCGCAACCAATTCTCAAGTGACATCGCACCAGAAACAAACTCTCAGTACGACAAGCACGGCGACAGATGAGCGTGACCGAAGGCACTTCCAGCGCGCGGACCGCAAGTCGGAGACCTCGTGTCGTAATCGCGGGAAGAAACGGGCGCGCGGCTTTCCGGTACGAGGATGCCGTGACGTGGGTCGCGGCAAACAGGCCGTACTCCCGCCGGCGAGAGAGGAGAGCAGCCAGTCGCGTCTCGGAGTGAGAAATGAAAGCGCCAGGGATGAGAGAGTACATCAATGCCCTGCAGTAACAACAGAGAGCAGGTCTCCTGGCAAGCCGAGTCGGAATCAGCTGCAACGCATTACATCTTTCTCCCAGTCGGACAGATGCTCTTTTTCCACCAAACCCGCCAGCCTACCTCATGCTGCACGGTGACTGAGCATGAGCACACAGACCAGACTGAGGGATGAAAGGGAGAACATTTAACCCCGTCATAAGCAGGGTCTACATGAGCGTTCCCAGATATTATGGCAAATAATATTACAGGAGACAGCTTGCAGAACTGTGAACAGGAAGTTTTGAGAGTTCGCGTCTGGCAATCCCCAGCCCATCGTTTGATAAATAAACATGCCGATCCCTTATTCATTGTTCTCCTGATTTATTACTTACATATGCCTGTCAGTGTATTATTGCATCATTTTGTTGTTTTTTACACTTAAAACATGGTTGTTTAGCATTAGGGTCCCAAAGCCCTCACTATTGGTACACAACAGAACTATTCACACACACTCCCATCAACAGAATCTGGAAGGAATATCCCATGCACAGGAAGGACGTAATTAATTACATTACATTATTGGCATTTAGCAGACACTCTTATCCAGAATAACTAACATAGGTTACAATTTTTACATGTTATCCATTTATACAGCTGGATATTTACTGATTTTATAATATGTGACCATTTATACAATACAAAACTCTCTGGCGCCTGGTTTTCTATCACAAGGTTTTAGTGATTCTGATGGATTGTCAGAATGAGGAAGCCCTTTCACTAGCTCTAAGTAACTTTGCCTGTCTTGCCAACAGGCGCTAGTGGAGAAATAATGCTCACATGCATGTGCAATGTAAACCAACCAGATTTCACCTCACAATGTCACATGAAGTGGGCCAAAGGCTTAGACAGTCCTGCTTTTCTCGACCGAAACAAAACACTCCCCATAATGCACTCAGCCCGGGAGCTCCCACACCTCCCCGCTTTGCATCGTCAGGATTATCTTTAAAGGGACGGGGATCAGATGTGCCTCTGTGATATCTTCCAGCCACGCCTGCATCTCTTAAAGCTGCCATTTACCTCAGCAAACTGCCACCCTGGAGGAAATCCGGGGGGGATCGGAGAGACTGGAGCGAGACGCTCGGATGATGCCGGGGGGGTGGGGTGGCTTCCCTGCAAGGCTGGGAGACTTAGAGCGGGGGGGGGGGGGGGTATTCACACCTGTGCACTACTTAGCACCACCGCTAATGCCATCCACTTACAGCCTATCAGATGGCTCCTGCACCTCAGGCGAAGAACGACAGGTCTCTTTAAGTCTACCACCCACCCTCCTGCTTATTGGTTGACAGGCCACATAGTCTCAGATCAGTCCATTGTAACTGCATTACCCGGTCCTGTTTTTCTCCATTTTCTCCATTCTCCATGGAGAAAGTGTAGCTTAGTGGTTAGTGGCAGTGTAGCTTAGTGGTTAAGGAGCTGGAAAGTCACCGGTTCGATTCCCCACTGGGGCACCGCTGCTGTACCCTTGGGCAAGGCACTTAACCCACAATTGCCTCAGTGAATATCTAGCTGTATAAATGAACAACATTGTAAAAACACTATAACTGATGTAAGTCACTCTGGATAAGAGTGTCTGCTAAATGCCAATAATGTAATTTAATATAATCATTTCTTTGTATGAGTCATTCCTGTTATGTTCCACCTCCAAAGTTTACTGCAAAGCGCATTAAAGCGAACCTAGCCACTAAAGGAAAAGCTTTTGTATTTTATCCCACGATGCATTGCACACTGTAATTACCCCTCCCTGTGTTCACCTGAAACCTGGATTCTATACAGAGATTATTGTTTGAGGTGAATAGTAACTGCTACGCACATAAAAAAAAAATCCACTGACATTTTGTATCACTGACATTTTATTGTAGGCTAACGTTTAGGTCAGACCTTCGTCACAGCATATGGAAACAATGAATCTTTACAAAGGACAGGATTCGACGAGATATGTAATCATGTGATTTGTAAAACAAGTCACACTTTTTTATTGAGAGATAAATCTCATTGCAATTGATTGATACAAGAGCATATTGCTAGCACAGCAAAATTGATTATATGTATAATTTATTCACTGTTTATCTGAACACAGAAAGATGTGTCCATATACTGCTATGGTATTGATTCCAAGCACTGCTCTGGTTCTAACCTGGTGCGCTGATGGTTTTGTGTCTGTCTGTCTGCTATTGCTATGTTTTATATTTGTGCTCACATACAATTTGTAGTATTTTTGTTAAAAGGGGCTGCTTTCCTGTGTCAGTTTGTGCACACCACCCCCACCTCTCACACGTTGTTTTCAAACCAGCTCAAACCTGCCCAAACCTGTCCTGCTCTTCCCCCTTGTCAGCGGCACCCCAACAGGTAACCCTGTTGCCACATGCGCAACCCCAAGGACAACTCCCAGGTCACCATTTGCCCCCTGACCTGTCGATATCCATTGGCCACCAATACAAACCTCAACAGAGCCAAGGATTTTGGACATTATAAAAGTTGTCCATTGCATGTATCAATGCCCACGAAAACACACACATACACACACTCAATAAAGCACTGGCCTGTCTTTCTGCCTCCTTTGTTCTGACTGACACAAGACTCTGACAACATTAACCTGAACCCAGTGAATGGGTGAAACTGCCCCCTCAGTTTCAGCTTGACATGGTATGGCTGCCATGGATAGTTTAGAGCTAATGGCCATTTTCTTTGATTAATACTGTTAGCCTTGTCTCAACACTGCCTAACAGGTCACACAGGTCACGAAGTATCTCTGAGTTCAGAAAGACTGAGCTATAGTTGCATGCTCCTTCAAACAAGTGCGTTAGGCAACAATTTGAAGAAGGTACCATGTACACATGCTGCCATATCAGTCGTTCCATTATTTTTACTGTTCTGGGATGTTAACAAAAAGGACGTCAACTCCAGATTTCACAGCCCTTACTGAATTGCTCCTAAGAGCTGTCTATCTCGGTTGCTCTTCTGTTGTGCCTAGAAGGGATCAATTTGTAGCTATTACACCCATAGTCACTGCTGTGAACGGAATGAATGGCCCAATACAACTGAAACAGGGGTTCATTCAGAGCGGGTGCTGGGACGGCATAGATTCTAGCAGCAGGGTTTTCTTATGTTATTCTCCCTGCAGGACCCTGCAGAGCAATGCAAATCCACAACTGAGCACCACCGTTACGGTTTTCAGCGCAACGTTGCCTGGAACACCGCAGAGGAATGCATGCAAGGTATTGAGCTGGCGCTGGGACAAATTATGATACATTTTCATAGATGGCTGCCCTGGGATTTGTATAATTTGACTGATTTTCACAGCACTTCAGCGCTCACAAACGGCGAGGAGGCCTGATCCTTTTTTTTTCGCTCGTTTGTTATTCAAAACACGTTTTCTGGCGATTCGCACTTAAACAGTATGTTTTTTTTAAGGTGTGTCAAAATTGTTAAACGACGTGATGTGCATCTCTTTGTCTGCAGTTGTCAGCTATGGCTATGCCTATCTGTAGTTAAGAACCAGGGCTTGATGCCAGCTGGGCCCTTTTGCTTGTTTACAGGACGGGAAACTCACATCTGGCGCGGTGATCATCCCCCTCTCCTCGCCACGCTATTAAAAGCTCTTCCTGTTTTGCAAAGGGAGCCTTTGAATCGGCCCCAGGGCAAATCGGAGCCTGTTAACTTCAAAACGCCTTGTGCTTTTCTTCTGTGCTGCTTTTATGCCACGTTACTGGGTGTACGAAAAACAAAGGCCTTTGGAATGGGAGTAATGTTCCTACCTGTGGGCAGACAGGCCTACAAGTCTGGACCCGACAGAGAAACCCACAGCAACATGAGTGACGCTGCCAGATCTCCCCCAGTGATGAATCTGAGGCTCTAGCTTTGATTTATATTGTATCTCTCGGATTAAGAATGCATTAAGAATGAGTACAGTTTTATTAGACGTATAATGAGTGTAAATGTGTCTCTGAATTATTAACGATATTCAGAGAGGAAGCCATGAAAAGCATTTGGACCCAGACAAACACTCCAGGAATAGGAGTGGCTTAGGGCTGCAAATTCTACTTTCCCAGTGGCTTCAACATACAGGCACGGTACGTCTCCCAAAATATTCAAGAAGCACAACATTGAAAAGCGAGTAAATTGCCAGGTGGATCTACTGTTGGCAGGCAGTTATTAGTCCTTATGCACTTGTCAGGCGTGGCATAGACAGTGATGTTTTGCACGGGAACAACCAATATGGTGTGGTTAGTAAATCATGGCCCTAATGAATACCTGTCTACAATGGAATCTCCTTGAATTTCACATCAGGAAAGTCTGGGATGGGTGATTGCAGGCTGGGCCCAATTCTGGCTGAAAGACCCCTCGTTTTCCAATTAACTCCACAAGGCGAGGTCTGCTCCCTTTTGCTGCCCAACATGCATGGCTGATTAGCCCTACCTACTAGCTTAGACTAGGGCACACTGATTTTTAAGCTGTTACTCAAGTGAAGCAGCATACTTGGCTGAACTACATCCTCCCTTAGGGATCAGTTTGCCTACATAATTTTTTGGTGAAGTTTTTTTTTCTCCAATGTGAAGATAGGAAGCAAGAACAATCAATACAGGAAAAAGCTGGACTCTGTACAGGTATTCAATCAGTGGGTGGTGTCAGAGATAAAGAGCCAGAAAGACAGACAGTTTTTCCCCCTTGGATTTCATCAATATTGTCACCTGCATCCTTCTCTCCCAAGCTAATTGAAGGAGCTCAGCTATTCACAAGGTCGCCCCTAGGGGGCAGTGGCCCAGTGGGCAAGGAGAGAAAGGTCTCAAAGCTTAACATATTCAGCGCCTTAGCTGCAGAGCTCCACTCCCCCCCTGCCTTGTGGGGGTTGGATATGTTTCCCAAGCAAGAGCCAATCGCCCTAACCCTCCCCTCTGTCCCTTCGACCCTTTCTGGTGACCTGAACTGGGCAAGCAACCCTCCACCACAGAGTGCCGCTCATTATCATACTCTGCAGTCAGCAAGCTAGTCTGCAGGCACAGAGGGAACGACAGCTCCTTCCACTCCTTCGAGATAAGCATTGCGCCAGAAGCCCTGTCTCACCACAGAGAGGCTGCAGAAGCTCACAGCGCGGTCCTTTAACATCACCCGCCACCTTAGCCAAAGTCTTATCGCTTCCCGCCTGGTGCCCACAATGCCGGGAGAACGGTTTTCACCCCTTAGACAAGGTCTGTGCAGCAAGATAATAGAAAGTTGAGAGCTGTGAAAGAATCATTTGCATATCCTATTTTTTCAGTGAGGAAACCTTTATTGTGTTTTCTGCTAATGCTGACAGAGTAGAATAGAAACAAGAATGCTCCCCTTTCCTTAACGCACAACTACTGTAGTGCATACAATCAGCTTTCCAAGACCTCGGTCATATCTTTTGGTGAAAGAATGCTTTCCAGTATACCCAGTGCTGTATTTTTGATGGGGTGGGGGTGGGGGGTTGAGTTTCATACTGTACGTTATAGTCTAAATTGCATTTGTCAATGGTAATTGATAACCAAGGCCTTCCAGATGGATTCCAACACTCACAAACCCCCGCTCTCCTCCACCCCTTCACATTTCTGTTAAAAAATTTCACAGCGAAGACGGAATCCGTCAGCATAAATCTCAGAAGATAGTAAATTGGCTACTGAGTGTAAAGTCTGAAGAAAAAATCTGACATTTTCCGGATTGCAAAGCAAGCTCTAATCCTCAGTGCCTGTTGCCTACAAAACAGGCCAAGCAGAAAGTAAAAGGAAAAAAAAAACGAATAACAGCATGCGCCTGGGTATTCAGTAGATGTCCGACGCTCCGCCGTGTCGGCCTAAGAGAATCAGAGCTACGATGACAGCGCGTGTCAGGAACAGTACAGATGTTGCGGCGGCTGTGCGTGTCGGTAAGCGGTTCCATGATGCGGCGATTCCTCACAGTCAGACTCCGATGACTCGGCGCCTGGTCTCCGCTGTCTCCCTATGACTCAGCGATCTGCTTAGCTCTGCTGCTCATATTTAACCTATTCATAATTTCCACACGGCGTGAAAGGGTCCGCAAAACAATGGAGTTTCACAAAGCAAAGTGATACTCCTAACATACGTGTTAATCTGCAAGGCTTTTGTTCCCATTAGCTGAGCTTTTGAGATGTTTTTCTTTAAGACCTCTCTGAACATCCCTCAGTTATGTGTGACGCATCAGCTAGAACAAACCGAGCACCAGCCTCGGGCTTGTATTTATTATATGCACAGATCGCTTTGTCCTTTGTTTTAAAATAATAACAGTAATAAAAAGTCATACCAGCAACTGAAAAATTCACATTTTTGTTAATTCCAGAGACTACTGGGCTAAAAATTTAAAGTTTCTTAGAATAACCCATTACTTTCAAGTTAAAATTAGAGCCCACTGACTTGACTTGGCCTCAGATTAATTTCAATTCCAGTATTTCATAGAGCAAGCCAAATCTATCCGCCCCTTAATAAAATACAAAATTAAAAAGTATATAAAACATTGGTAATCTTACCGTAATTGATAGTGCCAAGCAGACAAAAGTGAACCTCTTGATGTGTGACTTGGTAACCGTGGTGCCACTGTTCACCAGTTTGTTACTTGGGTTGTTCTGGTGACAAAGGAGACAAATATTGTTAGTGATGAGGACGAACTAATGACTAGTTTTCATAAAAATCTTAACCAGAAAGAAACAATTAAAAAGCATAACTCACAATTTTTTATTCACAAATTCCTGGCATATCAACAGTGTCACAATGCTGGTGTTGGTCATGTGCATGATATTTTTGACAATGTTTTCATGTAGCATTTTTACAATATTCTGTCTTGTTCCTGGAGTCAGATGCTGCACCATGTCACTTATGCAAAAGTTGTTTTAAATGTATTTTCCAATATTTTGGTCTGCCGTGAGAAACGGAAAAGAAGACCGCTGAGACTTGCAGGATTTAGTCTGACTCATCTTAAAAGAGGTTAGCCATCGCCGCTACCACCGTGAATCACATCCTCACAAATTACCTCACAGTTATGGCAACGCTCAAGGCGTTTCATTTCTATTCGTCAGACAGCAGTCCGTTTCCCAATTAAACCGCCCAGCAATTACAGACAGGTAATAAAAGTCACACATCCTTTATGTAAACCACAAGCCCTGCAAAAAGCGGGTGTTCATTAGGGAACAACTGACAACACAGTAAACACTCCAGCCCCTGACACTTTGCTAAGCAAACCATCCATGGAAATTTCCACAGACCCTTAATGGGATTCTACTGTGAGACAAATAACTGGTCATTCTTTAGTCATGCTTAAAAATGAACCACATTCAATACAACACTGAATTAAATTAATAACACATTAGGACAAAAACAAATTAAGACCCGTAATGAAGTTTTAATTCCTCATTCTGTAGTGAAAATCATACTTCAAAGTGTAAGGTATGTGGAAATGGCTGAACCCTGCTGATCTAATAATAATAAAATATACATCAGACACCCTTCAGCCTGCTCTGACAGTAGACCGAAGGGTGACATCATAATCTGCAACTGAATCGTTTATTGACCAAGACTCAACCTGTCAACCAAACCGCAGAGGTTTGTGAGATGCGCTTCTTGACACTTTGAACAGCCTTGGCAGCTGCCCAGCTATGCCGCAGTGCACAGGTGACTCAGCACAGACCCATATCAGCCTCTCTAATCACAGTCTTCCAGAGCTCTGGTGGAGGTTTAGCCCTGCTTGACAGGGCCACTGTTTAGCTATAAATATTATGACTTGTCACCCCACAAGAGCAATTTAGATCTGCGGATTTCCGATGGTGGGCTCAGCTCCAGTCAAACACAGAGAAGGGGGCAATTATGTCTTCCATCTTGGTCTTTTTGGTTGTCTGAATGTTAAAAAGCTGAACGTTTGCTGGGGCATTCAAGTAAGGCTGGTACAAAATGTATGGACACATCTAGAGCTAACACTGTGCTTTTATGTTGTTGATGTTCTCATGGAATCTTCTTTGGAATCTCCTTTACTAGGTATGATGAGGCCACACCTCAACAGTTGTTGGTTGCATTTCAACAGACTGGCAGAGAGTGTGGACTACAAGCATTGATATGTTAATGACCCATTGTTCAAAGACAGCTCATGTTGACCATTTGGTGTGGTCCACAGTGATGGCTGTTTGTTCAAGGTCAGTTCCTGCAGACGATTCGGTGTGATCTGCATTGGTATGACAGCAACGCTTTGTTCTGGGACAGTTCCTTTGGGCCATTGGGTGTGAACTAGACATATCACCTAGCCCCGATTAAATTTGACATGATTTTGGGCAATTACATAAATGAGTAATACAATGTAGATCCTAACAGTATATCCTATAAAGGCCTGCATATCTGGGAAGGGCATAAGTGATTTTGCAATATATTTGATTGCATTGCATTTCCTCTGGTTTAACAACAAATTTTTCTCAGGTCTAAAAACATTAACTTTGTAATATTTCGAGACGTTTATTGCCATCATCACAAATCATAGAAAAAAATATTTGTAGCGATGAGTCCATTGATGGTGCTTGTACTCATGACGCAATTCCAAATGAATAAAATAAATCTGTCTGCAAACCCATCCGAAATGCGAACGGGTTCCCACACAGTTTGCGAGAAGTCAGAGCAAACTGCCCTCACAGCGGGAGACTGAGGAGATGGATTTTGAATGAATTCATACAGAGAGAGGGACCCTGCTGGCATAATTGGCAATAAGACATTCTGGAGGCAGTCTTTATCTTGCTGATAATTATGCGATATTGCTTGGGCATTCTGCACATTCCTTCCACGTCCGCGTGACTTTGGGAAAAAGAGCCGCTTCATACAGCCTGGTTGAGACTTCCCCTTGTCCCTGTGTTCAGCTGTGTTGGAGGGCCCTTGCTGGTTCAGGTAGGGGGCGTAACGACACAACACACATCGCTACGGCTGTGTCTACCATTGACTGCAGGCTGTTTGAGAGGGCCGGTCACCCCCCTGTGACGGTGACGTCACTTACCTTGTCGAAGGCTGGGTAGACTGCACGCAGCTCCGTCAGCCAGCCGTAGGGCATGTGACCCACGGGGTAGGTGGCCGTCAGTACTGCTACAGCCTGAAAAGACAGGATACTTGAGGTCAAAAACCTGCAGCGGTGTTTATCTGGGCCTCGTCTGACAGGAAAAACCTGCTACTGCAGCTTGTTCTCAGTGGTGCCCCTTCCACTGGAGCCTGCCCTAAGAGATTTTGATCCTTTAGAACCTACCCCAGCTGGCTTATAGTCCACATTACCCCCATAGGCCTTGCTTGATTGATGACTATTGTCATTAATTCTTACTGCCTTTCCCATTCCTGTAATATCATGCATCCATGCTACACCAGATCCCGGTTCACAGCAGGGAGAAAACCAAAACTCTAGCATGTCACATGAGCATAGCTGGGTGATGAACGACATTACAGGAAGTGCACAGCAACGTGTGGAGTAGTGCATAGGTCGTCATGGGAAACCGGTCTGAGGCTGCATTTCCAGGTGAGGTCCTGACATCACCCGAAAACACTGACTAACATCTCACTAATTGCTCCTGTGAATATCCAGCAGGACCTGCGGGCCTAAATAAGGGCACCTGCAAAGTCGATTATCACACGTGTCATTTCTCACGCTTATGCTAATGCCTTATCTCCACTGGTCAGGTTATGGACTGATTCTGGACTATCTGAAAACTTGTGAGCATCTCCACTATCACTCAAACCTGTCCAAACCTGTCTGTATTGTCACAGACCTAAATAGCTTTTACTTCCTCAAACAAACCTGACGAGGGGACCGTGTCAGTGATGACCTACTTGAATATGGGTGTGGTACATTGAACATCATGCAAGCAGATGTTAAAACATTAGAAATGAAAATACAGTAGCATACTGTGATATGTTATGAATTATATCATGCTACTCAATTACAGTTAATACTTGATTCCAGCGCATGTCACCTTCCATATTAATATACAAGCCCATTCAACATTCAATGAACATTCTGTTTATAACTGAAGATAACAGCAACAGTTAATTAAAAGTTAACAGCAACAGCGCTGAATTATTTCTGTTTCAAATAACCATGGTATGAGAAGAATAAAGCAACCAATGTATGCTCTCTTTCCAGTAAACCATAACTCATAACAGCACTAACGTTAGTGTACCAAAAGCTACGCAGACTTGGCCCTTAATCCAAACCTTTAAGTTTATAGTCTAAATACAGCAGCAGTTATATAGCCTACAGTATGTATGACAAGACAATATAAAACCTTCTCAATCAGATGACAGTGAAAATGCTTAACTATAATTTATCATATATATATATATCATATATAATTTAATTTATTATAATGTATTCGCTACCTAGTATAGTTACATTTTAACAGACTATAATTAACATTCACATTTAACATTATGTTCCCACCAAAAAAGAAAGCCTCAGTCGTTAGCATCTTTGGAGCAAATGACTGTGGCCATTGCCCATTGTTCTGCTTATTCATAGGCCTACAATGCTCTCCTGAAGTCTAACTAATAAATAACCTAAAATATTACATATTGGGTGACCTCCATAACACTAGTTATGAATGAATTGTGAATACATGGGAGAGAATGCAAGTGAAGAGGAACAACCTCCTTGGCGCTATGTCATGCAAACCCCGGCCATTTCAGGTGAACTCCAGTTTACAATGGAGACGGTCACCTAACGTGTCTGCCCAAATGTATCTGTCTAGTCTGGCTAGTATAGAACATGGGCAGCCCAATGGTGACAAGGCGTGTGTGCTGGTGATCTTGGCAAGTATTTGCTTCGGTAGCTACGAGACCCTGCAGCGCCCGTTTCAGAACAGGAGCAGCATCTGAAAAAGACCTCCCCGGCCTATGTTTGTCATCCCCCTCGCAGTTTCACGTTCACACAACAAGCCATGTCAGGCCCTGGCGTCCCTTCACATTAACGGTCCAGCGTTCTTTCGCTTTCTCGCTGGCGTTGTCCTTCTTTTGCCTGAGGTCATCCCTTCACAAGCTTCAGCACTGCAGAGAAGCCTGCTGCACGGCAGAGACAGGAGATAATCTCCGAAATGGAGAGCAAGGTCACTCGGTGCATAGCGGGAGCAGGGCAATTCGCCTTTGATATAGCTGCGATTAAGACGGTCCAAGGGGCAGAGCCACCTCACGTGACCCGCCGTCACAAGCCTTCAGTGCGAGCGCAGCTCAGGACAATCGCAGGGTTAGCCCTCGGTCATCATCATTTGGAACGTGCCGCAAACCCAATGACCCGGCGATGAAAGCATAAAAAGAACAAGAGTCATTCTAAGCGGCAGCCGTTGACCAGACATAAATCAAATTCCTGACATGTATTGCCATTGCACTTGGCTCTCTGGCGGCCCACTTTCAGAGAGCGCGTATCATCACATCAAAGGAGCAATGAAGCGAATTTAAAATAGTTCTTTAAATATTAGCAGTGACACTTTTATTCAAATTTAGCAGTCACCTGAGTCTGTATTTTTCAATATGTCTAATATCTTCTTCAAAGAGGCATGCATAATTGTAGGCAATGACCATAATTTTAGCAGAGGAAATGTGTAATGATGCACACAATTACATTCTCAATACAGATGGATCATCCATCCTGTCATTGCACTATAAAAAAAGCTGCAGACAACAGTAGCAAGCCTGTTTATATTTAACATACTTTAGAGTCTTAGATAGAATTATGACCAGATACGATCTTGGGTGTGTATAAACACTATAGTTCACAAACACATGACATTGCCCAGATAAACTGGGCGGTTTGCAAGGCAAATACTCAACTCAGAAGGTATCCCAGAATTACAGAACTATATTTGCTGTCGTGTAAACACTACCAAATGTGTAGCACAAAACAATATATTATGCATATTTTCATCACCTTGGCAACTGTGCATATCTGAAATTGACAATGACTTCAGTACACTCAGAACTTCACAACAAAGCAGAGATAAATCTTATAAGTCCATACAATGCATTAATGAGAAGATACATTCTTATACAAAATGGAATGAAGTATTAGCCATAATAAAGCTATAGGGGATAATGTTAGATGTTATAACAGTCCGAGCTACTTTTTGAAGGTGAACTGATTCCACTCAACCCTGAGCCCAATACCACTGAATTTTAAAGCCATTGTTAAGTAACCCCATGTGATGTTAAGCAAGTTAATATTATATTAAAAGGGTTTATTTCATACAGAAAACCATACAGCGGGTAGAGTAAGTATGGGAATATGAAGCAAGGAAATCTTAAGCAATCTGATCTGATTGACTATCCCATTTTTTCATCTTTCTAAGATCTCCAAACATGGATGTATTGTCAGTCGTGCTTTCAAGTCTACTTGTGAACTCCTGACCCCTGAACCATTACCTATAGTTAGGATGGAAAGAAACTACATTCCAATTTGAGTGCAATCCACGAAGGGGCACAAAACGTCTATTTAAAAAAAATGTAATAAATACCATATAGACATCGGGATATAAGGAGACAACTGGGGTTGCACTGAGGTCCATCTGGGGGGTGCAATGCACCCCTAAGCACCCTCATAGCGCCGGCCCTGCCTGCATCCCCTCAGAAAGTGAACATTTTGCTGGACCTCACAGAGTGATCACGTCTGCTGTTTCTCACTTGTCAAGCAATGAAGTCAACCTTCATTGTATGGTGAGTTAGAGGCTTTTTTTGCCCTGAGGCTGCCTGCCCCTCCATCTGTGGATTTCAAGTCAAACCCCCTAAACCTCAAGTTGACACTCATATTAAGTCTTGTTCGATGTGCTCTGCGAAGCCTCAAGTGTAAAAAAACATCTTCACTAAAACACTACTAGTGCATTCTTTTGAAAACCACCATCAGACCGGCAGCTGGTGGCGGGACCCCCTGGTTTTGCCAGCTCTGTCTGGGATGAGGACCGTGAGGTTAACGTTACAGGGTCACTTGCCTCGGTGGCAGCGGAGCTGCCCTTGAGGTCCCGGGAGACGAAGAGGTTGACGATGGGCCTGCTGATGCGCTGGGTCGCCAGGATGAGGGCCAGGGGCCACCAGAAGTTCAGCATCTTCTTGATGGTGGCGTCTCCCTGGAAGAGACGGTCGCCGCGGTGAGCAGGGGGAGACGGCTGTTGCTGGGTGTGTAAATTGGCAGCGCCAAGCTCTGCAGCTTTGCCGTGTCACAAGTTTTTTGTCACAAGTTTTGTTTTTTTTTTACACTCCGCCGACTTCCCCAACAACACCACTAAAGTGTGTGTGAGCACCAAAGTATCAGCACTTCATTAGCAGTGGCCACTGTCTGAGGTATTTTCCATAAACATTTTAACATTCAGCTGGATTAATATACAGCTGTTCCTCATTCCATCACAGCAAAACGAATGGAGAATCAGAGTGATTCACTTTCCAAATGCGGATATGAGGCTACGACAATCATTTATTCACTTTGAGTAATGTGTCAAATGCCTTTGGTGACCAGCTGCGCAGCCGGGTGTTCATGTATGTGTAAGTGTGTGAGGATGTGTCAGTGACAGGCAATTTGTAGTCACTCTCCAGTGCAATTTTAATGTAATCTGAAAAGGTTCCACTCCGATTCACCAGGCAGGAGAAGAGTGCTGAAATTATCTACATTTTTTCCAGCCTCTCCTGAGGTCTTTTTTTCAATGCTGAACTCCACACATACTTCATTCTGTTTTTATCTTTCATGATCCATTTTAATTTTCCCGATGAATTAAAGGCTCTGCTGATGTCATATGTCAAGAAAAATCTGTCGGAAAAGGTCGTGCACTAAACAGTCTTTACAAATTTCAAACAGAGCGCACTGCGGCTGGCATGAATACATGCCTTTGGTAGAAGTAAAATGGAAATAACACACAAATCTTGATTCGCTGGCTGATCTAAATCAATACTTGGCACACATCAATCTGTTCATGCGCTCGTGCACTGCTGATTCTACTCCCAACGCTGCAACTGCTAGCCATCGATCAGCTGTCGGCCCTAGGTGTTGACTGCCTCGGATGGCAATGGGTCCCAACCCCCACCATTGTGTCCCTGTGGCGACGTACCCCCACTTCGGGCCCGCTGGAGTCCGGGATGTTGTCGTGGATGTTGCGGTAGTAGCCCAGGCCAACAATGGTGAAGCGCACCAGGGCGCCCATGTACAGCGACAGGATTGGGATGAGCAGGGGCTCCAGACACTCCAGGTGGCTGTGGAGCAAGATGGCCACAAACACGACCTGCCGAGGGGGAGGGAGCGGGGTGCCGTTAGACCACTACGCGTCGCCTGGATTAACGACGCTCTCCACGCAGCACGGTTTGCGTGCCACATTCGTTTCTGATCCCGGCTCTGTGAAGCAGCTGGTAGCGCACCTCCGATTAGCAACCAAACGCAATGTGCTGAAGTTACCCAGGCACAGATTAACAGATGGCCTGATGTTCCAAAGCAGGCAGAATACTTTGAGCACATGCATTAAATCATGATTATGGAATTCATTATTTAAATCAAGCCTAAAAGCATCAATAATTCATATCAATGCAAACAGGCTCATGCATCGATAATCTGTGAGGCTCATTGCTATATATGTTTACCCGGGAGCAGAAAGCTAATATTTAGCTTGATGTACAATTGTTTTAACATGCTCCTGTGAAAGGACTGCAAATTTGGCTTAATGGTGCCTTGGGCTATGCTCTGCAAAAGTAAGTTGTTTACCATCAACATAGGTGAACTTTTTATGTGGACCTTTGAGTCTCAAAAAAGGTCAGTAACTACTATAAAATGAACCGCAGTGACGGGACCGAATGTTGAGATGAACATAAGCAGCAGCACATATAAAGCAAACAGCCCTTAAAAAGCAGATTTATACATACTTGGTACGTCCAAAAAAACTTTCCCTGAGCTATTTTTTTTCTAATTGAATGAGTGGACGAGGTTGTTGGTGCTTACCTGAGCAATAACGTCAGAAATGGAAGCACAGCCCACCAGGAAACTGTGCTTGTGTTTCAGCAGGATACCAGCATGTGTCCAGGCCTGAAAAACGCAGTCAAACATCCATTGCACAGTCAGTAACATGGCTAACACAATCCACAGTGCTCTGAATCAGCTAAAGGCAAACCTGTTCTTGGAGCGAATCCTTGTTCCTTATCTGGATCGGTTAAGAGTCTAAATGAATATAAGTGAGCCTACATTGAAGGTGTTTTATATTTTAATTGAGACCAAGCAAATCTGAAGTGCTGTGGCACTCCACAGACAGCGTTTCCTGCCAACAGCTGTTGAAGACACTCAATCACAGAGGCCCACAAGGATACAGAGGTGTACACACCACAATTAGACACAACAAACAATCTACAAGGACAGACACAGTCAGGTGACAGCATGGCCTCGTATGTTTCTACAATAGTACTTGGGTCAGGGGAAGTCATCGAACACTTTGAGTAAACATCACTGGTTTATGACAAACACACTACAACCCAAACTTCGGTGCTTCCGTAGAAAGACAGGATGTGTCTCAGTTTAGTCGGGTCTGTGGGCAGTTCCTGCAGGTCCGATTCCTGCTCCGAAGCAAGGGGTGCTGTGGCATGGGGCCGGAGACGTCTGCACTCCAGCTCAGGCCTCCAAAGTTCAACCTGAGCCCTTGTGCCTTCGACCCCTACCCCAACCCCCATCCCATCTACATTGCATTACATTATTGTAATTTAGCAGATGTTCTTATCCAGAGCAACGTACACAGCTTACAATTTTTTCCATGTTATCCATTTATACAACTGGATATTTACTGAGGCGATTGTGGGTTAAGGTACTACAGTGGCAGTGCCCCAACGGGGATGAAGTTATGAGCCCTGCTACTCCGCCACCCTACACCACCGTCTATACCGTGATTTCCTCATGATATCACCACTGTCTCCATGGTGAAGTTCACAGAGAGAAAAAACTGCTTTTTCCTGTCTGGATTTTCCAGTCATTCAAGAAGGTCCCTGAATGTCTGACCTCCGCTGTGTTGCTGCTGTCACCCATCCTTCACCTTCCCCACCACTTACTTTCACCGTGAGGTTTTGACACCTCTCATTCTGCATAAGGAACAGAAGTGACTCAGTCCAACTGAGTTACCAATTTATTTTCTGAGTGGGTGATTTGACTAAAATATACATTAACAGCCTTAGGATTATAGATCATCAGGAAGATCTGACAACCAACCGATTTTTTGTTCCAGGATTTCAGCCCATTGGCTAAGATATACTGTAGATTACCACTAGCAATTAAACTCACTCTCCCTTATATCCTTACGTCAACACATTCAAAGCATTTGAGGCTGACAGTCAAATGACAGTTGCGTAACTAGGCAACGCTGCACCAAGTGTTTTGACTAGAAAAGGCCTTTGAACATGAATCATCTACAGGAACGTAGATTTGTGTTTTGGCTCCCTGAAAAATCTTCTCTGCTTGTTTTTGTCTTTTACTTACAAAAACACCATTAAAACTGACAGAGTGCTAAAACCCCAGGGCGCTATTTTGAAAGCCAGTCAATTCTGGCTCACTGTTTTTAAAATGGAATGAGAGGCAAAACAAAAAATACCAGATATGTTCAATTGCTGTGTTTGTGAAAATACAAAGTTCAAAACAATTAGCTTTATTTTAAGTGTACAAATACATAATTCTTCATATTTCAATGAAATATTGAATGAAAGTTAAGCCTGCTGAGGGTTATACAGCAAAAAATTGCAATCATCACCTGCTTGTGGAGTGAAACTTACAAACAATGGCTTGTTAAACACAGAGTTAACAACAGTCTTTTTAAAAGCAGGATTTGGTAGTTGGATTGCGCTAAATCACGGAGATCTCTCCACAAATTCTGCATCTGTGCATGGTTCTGTAAAGTGCTTGAGAAGAGGAGGGGAAATGGTTGTCTGCATGACGCTCACCAACCCAGAATGTTCTGTCAGCGTTACAGTGACATCATGCAGTATGTTCGCTTGCCCCTTCACACGCAGCCTGGCCTGTCCACTGAACACCACAGTGCCCAGCACCTTCTAAGTGTCACGGCAGCTGTGTCCAATGCTCATGCCCGCAGATGTACCCCATCCTACTGTAGCTATCTCATGACACACTCAGCAGGGAAATGGTTTGGATGGTATTCAGCAGAAACGCCACAGTAGGGGATGCTTCCATAAGGGCCGGGATTAAGCAGAGAAATGAAATGTTCACAGCACGGCACGTGCGGGGATTACGGCTCTCTTTTCTAGGTCAAGCGCAAGGGCCCGCTCTGAGCCTCTCTCTCGCTTGTGTGGGCGACGCTTCCTCTCTCTGCTTCTCTCTCTCTCTCTCTCTCTCTCTCTCTCTCTCTCTCTCTCTCTCTCTCTCTCTCTCTCTCCTTCTCTCTGACAGTGTTTCCGGGGTTTAACCAGTGGAAATGAATGAGAGGAGATCCGACACTGGGCAGAGACTCACCATTGCATCCAGCAGAGGGAAAACCGCCAGGTAGAGGAACGCCTTCCTGGTCTTGTTTCCCACCGAGTCGTCCACATGGTGCAGCTTGTTGATGATGTAGTATCCCAGGTCGGTGTAGGCTGGATGAGGGAGGCAGGGAGACACGTGAAAAATGGGCAGAGCCGTCCCAGAATAAAACTGGGCCACGACAGAGTGGAGGTTTATCCATTAGAGGAGCTTCATAAATAATGGAAAAAGCCAGTGGTAACTGAACAAATACACAAAGCAAAATAGAGTTCAGTTCCTCGCTGTTATTTAAAATTGCTTTCAAAATATGACGCTTAGTGTTCAGGAAGTTACCTCACTTTCAGCTGTTTCTGTGGATAAACATCATCTGAGCCTAGCCAAGGTTTATTTAACAAGATTCAGGTCTGAAGCTACAGTTGACAAAGACCTCAGAATAGCTATGCACTGAAGGACATGGTAACAAATATTCACAGCAAGGTCAGCCCAAAAAAATAAAATACAGCCCAAAAGCTGTATAGCTGGCTTTACATTCCGATTGTGAATATATATTGACATAAAAGGTGCAGCACCAAAAACACCTTTTTCAAGCACTCAGAGTTCAAGTACAGAACCATATACACTTGCACTCAGGTGTATGCTACGTGTTTCAACTAGTTCTCTTTAAGTTGCATGCAAACACTGTAGGTAACACCCAACTTAAATTGCCTTCAGTGCAGAATTAATTGCCAAAAAGACAAAACCCCACAAATTGGATCCACATAACAAAATAACAACATTCTTCAAGTGTACATCATTCCAGGACAAAGTTAAAACAAACACTGACATTATGACAATGCTCCTCAATTAAATATGTACAGATTATGCAAACAACAAAGCACAAAAGCTCCACTGCACAAAATACTATGAGCTAAATTTTCACATACAATTGTGGCCATGGCACAAAGGCCTACATCCCCCAGCCCTAAATGAAGTGTGTTGTTTTCCTTCTACGTAGGTATAATTTGTTCCATTTGTGTTTACTTTTCTGTGGTCCTTGGATGAATGCCAAAAAGGCATGCCTGGAGAACTGTGAAAAACATTGTGCTATTTTACTGGCTTTGGTTAAATATCAAAAGTTAAGCGTGAAGATATGTGAAGGACATTGTTATGTTTGGTAATAGGAATAACACATACCATAAACATGTCACATATATGAACACAGGAGCACTAACCTTTCTGTAAATGTCTGTAAAATGGAGCTGATGTTGAAGGTCATCTATGCCGCATTAAAGACACACTTGCTCCACAATCAGTGACATTAGACTGGGTAACGTACCATGAAATCATTATATCGCTTAAAATCACACAGCACTACATGAGTAATTGTAGAGAAGATATCATAATTAAGCTTGTTATGTCTCGTAAAAGATCAGATTTTGACTTTGATGCAAATGCAATCATCTAATGTGGTTTGACGCCACACGTTATGTTTAATTTGCTAAGCAACTACCCAGAAGAGAAGGTTTTCATATTTCTTGTTTCATATCGCTGACTAAAAACCTAACCGGCACAAATCAAACTAACACTCATACTTAACCACAATTAAAACAGTCAGGTCTGTTGTCTATGGCAATATAACGATATTTAAATCAAACTGAACAGGCTGTTTTGATTTCAGTGCCCAGACCACAAGCGTGTGAGAAAACATTACCGTCATTACTGCCACATTTCTGCATGATTCTAACGCCGATCAGAGACAAATAACACTGTAATGAGAACATCTACAAAGCCATCAGCAATAAGATAAAAGGCCATTTTAGCAAGCTATTGGAAGGCTGATCTCAAACTAATACTTAGCAGACACTTTGTAGGCAGGCACTGCTTTGATGTTGTCTCTTCATTCTAGATCTCATTTCAATTACATGTGCGTTGGATGTATTCGGGCTGTTTATAGTGAATGTGTCCATGCTCTGGTTTCCACGAAAACCACACTTAGCGTGGCACACAATGTGCTTGGCTGAGAGAAACATGGTGGTCACACGTTCTGCAAACGAGGGGCTGTTTTCCGTTGCTGTTTTGCGACGTGACATTCCACGCGTGAGGCCCCCGCAAGGGGAACACACCATATTACTCTTAACATGCAAGGCCTGGCTGAAGTCCCTGTGCAAACAGACCGCACGCGGGAACATATGGCGCACACGGGAACACGCTGTTCTCGGCGGAATCAGCGTTGCCCAAGCCGGCACGTGGAGAAGAATTATAGCTCTGGGCACATCTGTTCTGACTCGTGGGCGTGTTCCGTGTAACCATGGCAGAGCAGCAGAATCTCACAGGAGCCGCTAGTTAATACAGAATAATCCATAATAGCTTACTGATTTAAGAAATGTGTAAAATTATGTTACTTTTGTAAAATCACAAATAAGTACAAATAAGTTGAATCTCTGTACACGGTGTAATAAAGGCTGATCCATGGGAAATGAAAAATATGTACGACTTTTAAGATTTTGAAATCGTGTGCAGCGAATGATTCAGTGTGATGTTGTTTGTCTGTGCCAGTGCCACAGGTCCCACAGAACTGCTCAGACGACAGACCTACCCACAGGCTGTCTGCCCTGCTCTTTCTGCTCAAAGATAGTTGACGACATAGCTGAGAGTGACATCATCAGTCTGCATCGAGGCACTGGGCCGGTTCCACAGCAGGAATGGGGAGAACGGACCCGGGACTCACCGATGAGAGTGTGGAAGATGATGGCCACAGTTCCGGCGGCGACCATGCACAGAACGGCCTTGGTGCGGTCCCGCTTGCTGTTGACGAACACCAGGCCCACGTTCTTGAAGTCGCTCATGGGCCCTGTGAAGAACTTCATCAGGGAGTAGGCCAGCCCGTAGCTGGCCAGCATCTCCACCGCATCTTCTTTAACCGCTGCGATTCCTCTGTTCAGAGCCTGAGAGAGACATACAGCGAGAGGAGGAGCCATGAGCCATACGTGATGGCCACATACTGCATGACGGCACTCACACTTTAAATAAAAGAGGCCCTTGCCTTTCATGGGAGATACATTCAAGACCTCCACAACAGATCCATGAATACTACACTATACCAATAATAAGTAGTTAAATGCAAATGGGTTTGTCCCTGACACAAAACAACCACATTTTCAATATAAAAAACAATGTAGTAATACCACAGACAAATGATTAGTATACATACTGTATTTGTGCAACAACACTTCAAACATGCGTCATATGTAAGACAAATGCATGTGTTGACAGAGGTCTCTGCGGTCGAGAAACAGAGAATGAAGCTAGAAACAGGGAGTGCGCAAATATTTGCTTCCGCAGCTGACAGATTTGCAGATGGCATGTGTCTTATGGGTACACGTCCATCTTCTCCTTGCTGTACGTAGCTGAGGGTGTTGGAAAATATTTGAATTTTCTTGTCACTTTGCTGCCATTTGTCACCTGTGTGTTTTTATTATTTTTTACTGAGCCAATATACAGCAAGCTCTTTACTGTAGACTCCAAGAGTTACACGTAATCTTATTGGCTGAGCATTTTAGTGTAAGCCAATAGGGAGCAAGATATTTCTTCTCCAGAAAAGCAAGCTGTCTGTCCTGCATTTTTTGCAGATTATTTGAAATGAAAGAAGCTATTTCCATTCCAGCTTTGTCTGCTCAGTTATTCATAATGTCATATGTTCATAATTTTCAAAAATCATGGTTATATTGGTTTAAAAGGAGATCTGTGATCTCCCTGACCTCCATAACAAAAGCCTTAATCATGAGTCCTTAGAAATTAACTTGAAAAGGAGTATCTTGGTATTAATTACTATAATTAATTTATTTGCTGGAAAAAATACAGACGTACGTCAGCACTGCCAGAAACACAGGAAATTAGCATCAAGATAAAATAAATTGTTAATTTATAAATACAGCAGTTGTATTACCACACCTATAGAACAAAACAATTACTTGGAAGATCAACATATACCATAATAGCATGCACAAAGCATAACAATGATCTGAAAGAGTAGATTTTTTTACGTCTTACATTAAAATGACTTAATATTTTGCCTTATTTTTTATTATTTTTATTTTTTCAGTGTTAAAGCCATTATTAAAACAGTGAATGAGTTGTGACAGAACAAGATGTACTTTTTCAGTGCTTGTATTTCAGTTGACAATGCCTTTCACAGTATCATACCAAATCCAATAACGCTTAAATGAAGATCACATGGCTGATGGGATTTTTACCTGCTCGAGTTACAGGGGCCATAACCCTCACTGAGAGCTGTGCATGTTACCCCTATAGCTGCTCTGAGAACCACTAAGCCTCCAAACAGTAACATCTTTCACACAGGATGTGGAGGTGTCCAGCTTAACCCTGCAAGACCCAGCAATTCAAATATGCAACCGTGTTCTTCAAAACAAGACTAGCCTAATTTTAAAAGAGGCAAATACACCCCATCTGACAGCTGTTGAAGGCTGGTCACATATCTGGCCAAAAGTAACCATGAGACATATATGCAGATCATTTAACATACCGGCCATTATGCATTTGCTGCAGCTGTACAGACCGAAACAAGCTAAGTTGTTCTCAAATTCGCACTGATACGAATCTACAGTCATGGGGATACTCGACTTAAGTGACTCATGTCCAGTGGACCGTTTTCCATTGTAATTCTCACAGGGTGGTCATATGTAGGTGAACAGTAAGGCCTCAGCATGTCCAGAATGGTTAGACCAGGTCACTGCTTCTGAACCATGTCTCGCAGTATCTTTCTATAATCGTCTAGACTTTGCTTGCTTGTGTTTTCATCACTGTTCTCACCATCTTTATTCAGATATATAGTGTTATTTCTGCTAAATTTGCCTAGGAAGACAATATCAGTCTGTCTGCTTGGTCGTTTCATTATGCTAAACATTATGGGCTATGGTGTGTCAGAAGGGAGTTAACATTAACTAGATGAGGGGAAAATGGCAACTCATCAGCCTAGTACAGATAAGCACCCACTTCTCCTCAAAAGACTACACAAAGGACTCAGATTTATCCCCATCAAAACAGAACAATTCTTCCAGCAATGCAAAGCAGAGTCTCTTCATGTGCGTCTGCAATTAGCCAATAGTGCTGCTTCTGTTTGACTGCTTAATGACCCATTTATTCTTAATGGGAGTCTGTCCGGTAAAGCACAAGACATACATCTGCTTCTTCCACACTGTGGCCTAAATTCCTCTCAATCTATGATTTCCCCAGACTTTGAGACATTTTTTTTCTTCCATCTGAAATGGCAGGCCTCGCAGCAATGTAGGATTTGACCCAAAGTGCCAGCATGTGTTTTTGGAAAGGGCTGACAGCAATAAGACAGTGACTTCCTGTCGAGTCCAGGCTGACAGTGCCACTGCGTACATGGCTCCGCCGGGGATTAAACTGCTCTCTCATCTCCTCTGGGAGGCCAGTCGCTCATTCAGAAGCGCCGGGCTAAAAGTGTCACCCTGCAACCCCCCCCCCCCCAACCTCCCGCCTCTGTGCACTCCTGGGAGACCTCTCGCTCTGAACAGGAGACAGAAGACACAGAGAGCAGAGTGTAACATTCAGACCGGAAGGGCAGCATGTGCTTCTGTTTTTTTTCCCGCTGGTTTTTTTTTTTTTTGTCAGGCCTATATAGGGCAGCCATGTGACATTTCTCTGCTTCTGTCCTCCTGAGTCACCCTGCACTCAGACTGTATGTGTGTGTGTGTTTGGGGGGGGGGTTATTATATTTATATTTATATTTATATTTAATTTATTATTATTATTCATTTGTAGACACTCTCATACAGAGTGACTTCAGGGCTAACATGGCATGAATAGAAATATATAAATATCACTACATGAAGACGCATCGATCTCTTGATCAGCAGGAACAATAATAGTGACAAAGCAGTCCATTCTGCAGTAAACGGACAGCAGGGTCAAAATCAGTGCCGCAATCATGTCGGCCGTTTCTCCTCATGCTTTCATTAGGCCTGTCAGCCCATGCTCCATCTCACGCAAGTAGGTCAGGTGAACATCCATACTGAAAAAAAAGCAACCATAAAAAATATAGAAAATGGGACATCTTCTGTCTCAAAACAAATCAGGTAAAAAGATGTAGAAGAACAAAACGGCATCCATTCAGAGTCACAGTCTACTCTTTAGCCGTTTCGCTGCCTCTGACCCCTGAAACCTTGTGCTTTAAAGGAAGACAGGCTTTTTTGAAGGGCTTTGCGCTGTGACTATTTCTCATTTCACCTGTAGCAGAGCGCTACTTCTGATGGGATTTTCATGCTTCATACCCCTCAATATCAAAAGCCATGAGGCTGGGCAGCGCGGCTAAACCATTTTGCCACCGGCGCGTCTCGTCAATCATTTTTATAATGAAGTCTGCCTCAATACGGATTCATTTCAATCGTTTAGTGACAGTCAAGCGATGCTATTTTACACTTTCCCAATTATTTCTTGGATGGGGAGTTGCGAGTGACTTTGAAGGTGACAAAGCAAAGGCAAGAATGTTAAAATTAGGAATCTGCATAAATGTGACACATCTTGAGCACAGTGAAAACGTACTGCATTTTTTACTGGTCTTACTATTAACATCAGATAGTGTATATACTGTATGTGTGTAACAGAGTGGCCTACGCAGTCTTCCTGGACACATCATTACCTAGGCAAACTATCTTCTATCTCATACCATATCTAACCAGATTGCTCATTTGCATAAGCCACTACGATTAGCGCTTTTCCGAGCGCAAATATCTGAATGTAAATAAAAGCCTTATACAGCCGACTGTGAGGGAGCACTCTCTTGCAAATTAAGAGGACCCGCATTAGCTTTAATGAGCTCGCCCAGGTCGTCCTGCTTTCCATGGCTTTCATGTCCCCGGCTCCTGCTGAAAAATGCAGGGTGAGTGTTTTATTAGCTGCTGGCATATTTTCCCCGCTCTGGCTTCCTGCCACTCTCCATCTGCGCGCGAGCTGCCCTCGTAAGAAGTCCTCCGAGAGGCACACTGCTTCTGTCACTCAAGGCATACTGCTACCTGACAGCCTTTGCTGCCTTCCTTTCTCTTTGTTTGCTGAGATGGCTCTCCATTGACTGTATGATGCTTGCTATCGTGTAAGTGGTACGGGTATCTTTTTTTTTTTTCTTCAACATGGGAAAAGGACAAGCCGTATAAACATAAAATCAGATAGCGTTACGGTGCACACTTTTACCTACACATTGTTTTGGCATTTGACTTACTTTGAGTGATATCTTGAAAATTAAATCGTAATATATTATAGTTATATTGAGGAGAATGATTGCGGTTGCGGTTATCTTTATGGCCCCGTGGTGATAAAAATGTACGTGATTTCCATGCCATTATAGAACAGTCACTGCAGTCTCTGATCCTGATAAGCTCTCAGGCACATAGACATGTGGACAATGATACTTTGTTTCATTCCGTTCGGCAACTTGCCCTTAACAGAGCTTAGCGTCAATTTGCATCTCGCTAGTGAACAGGTGAGGATTTGACACAGCACTGAGTGTACAGTCCTCCCCCTTTATTTTTTTAAGAAGACACCGCCAGTGACGCAATGAGGCCTGGTTTTCCTATCTGCTGCGGGCCAGGCGTTCTTAACGGGGACGGATGGAGACGCCGGGGAGTCAGGCGCGCCGCGTGGTGCCACCGGGCCGCGGAGAGCCGATGACGCCACCGGTGTCCATAATCACCTCTGCGTGGCCCTAACCCCACGCTCAGCGTCCCTCGCGGCTGTGCCAGGAAAGAGCGCGGCTATTAATAGCCCCCACCTGGCCGTTGCGTAACCGTAATCCTATTTCCTCAGCGCCTCATACCCACCCACATAATTGGACAAACTGCAGGAGCGTGGCGAGAAGATCATAAAGGGCGTTGCTGGGGGGGGGGGGTTTGTTAGCCACTAGGGAAGGCCAAAGGGGAGAGGCAGCGGGTGGGGATGGGAAATTGGACTGGCACGTGGGCGGTGTGGGGGGGTCTCGGAGGGAGGGGGACGAGGCAGAGGAACCAGAGGATGCCCCGGGGTTTAGGTTAAGGAAGCCGGAGCCGAATCATGATATCGCAGGGCCGATGCATCACACCTTCCCCTCCCCCGACAGAGGAGTGTGGTGAGGGAGAGGAGAGGAGAGAGGGGTTATTTATAGCTGCCTGGCAGAGCCTCCTGATGAACAAGGGAGGAGGAGGGGTGAAAGAAGCGAGCGGGAGGAAACCCACTCGCAGACGCCAGGGTGGGGTGGAGCGGGGCAGGGTGGCGGTCACTAGAGGGAGGGAGGGGTTTCACTCAGCATGCAGAAGCTCTGGGCTGGCGCGGAAAAATCAATTCAAAGCCCTGAGCGCAATATACCACATCATGTGCACTGGGATCGAAACAATAAGACTTGCATCTTAATTATCTTATTTTAATTAAACTTGGGCCCTGCCTTAACAGCCAAATGTCTGAAACACAGGCCTCTGTATGAGAGCAGAGGCCTCAGTATCCTGTGGCATTCTGGCCTCTTAGAAGGCGCTGCTTCAGGCACAGCAAAATCTGTCCTTCTTCTCACATCCAAAGTAGGCCTCAGGCTACGGGCCTCCACTATTCTACTCTGAGCAGCCGGTCTTTACAGTCAGTCTTTAACTTCAACGGACAGACTTAAAGAAGTAATGTGTTTGTTGGCTGCTCACAAAATCTTGGGGGTTTGCCGACTGCACAGGTTGGCAAAAAAAGATGTGTAAATATTGGAAGACGTATGCGCATACTTGTGTCAATATGGTGCATTTGTCAAAGATAAGTATGAACTACAGAGTGCTAGGATGGAATTGGCCCTGCTTTAAAATCGGTTGCTTTTTTTAAGCCCAGCTTCTTCAATTTTATCTGAGAAACTGGGAAGACTGGTGTTCAAGGGGTCCACAAACCCGTCGGACCTCATCCCCATGCGCCGACAGGTAGCCCCGAAGCCACCAACGGCTTTCGTGAGGGGGCAGGGATCAGGTTATAGCCTTGCTTGCCCTGAGGTGCAATGCCCCGAAGGGAATGGAAATAAGAAGGATGAGTGGGATCACATGACAGGAACTTCATGTACCGGGAGGGAACGGCTGTCCCCTGAAGCGATCTGGATAAGGGCCATTTGCCGTGCCGCAAACAGCTCCGAGAGGCAGCGCTTCCGAATGAGCAGGCGATAAACAAACAAGTTGAAAAGCACTTTCGGGCCGAGCCGAAAATGCTTGTGCTGGGCCTAGCGCATCATTAGAGTGGCTAAACCACCGCGGTAGTGCTGAACGGGGCCAAAGGTACAAACCGTGGCAAGAACATCGGCCGTTCACGGAGACAGGAAACGCCTGCGGCTCTGTTCTGTGCCTCTGTGCGCTCTATGTCCTGACAGGTCCTGGGTTTAGTTTATTACCTCATAGCTCCTAGTGAAGACAGAAGCTGAGCACTTCTGATTGTCCTATGGAAAAATACTCGCATCCGTCTGTTCCAAACATGACGACATCAGTTGAGGCTCATCTCTGTAAACATCAGCCTCTTACACCAGATGCAGCTTCGCCCCTTTTCACGTTTAAGAGCTTAGATTCATTAAGCGCAGATTAGATGAAATCATCTGTGGTCCTTTGGTGAACTTCATTATTAGTAGCACTTGAGAGACAGTAATGGAATTACCGGAGGCCTACTGATGCAAAATGCTAATTAAATGATTGTAATTATACAGGTATACATGAGTATTTTAGATGGAAGTGATGAATTCATTGACTAGTCAGACTTGACCTTTGCACCTATCTGTATTTTAGATCCTATGAAATGAAATGTATTCAGTAGATGCCAGCAAAACTACTTTTCTATTCATGAACAATACAGGCTACATTTTGGCTCTGTCAAGACAAACACCAAAAAGGTAAAGACCCACACAGCATGAGCTAGCAAAAACAAAGGTCATTTTCACCAGTGTCATCCAGGTGGGTTTTTTCAAGAAGAGAAAACTTTTTTTTTTTTTTTTTTAAAGAAAAACAGCCAGATGCAAAACTCTGGGACACGTACCCTGAGGGCCGAGGCGGAAGGCGTGTCCCCTCACAGCAATTAAAGCCACTTTGGGTAAAATTTAGATCTGTTACGTCAAAGAGAGCCACCATCTCTTTTTTTATCTTCCGTTTAACACACTAACCGCACGCCACCAAGGGTTCTCCACATCGACATTAGTGGTTTCTGGGAGCAAAGAGCCTAAATGCAAATCGGATCGCTCATATGTCCAATGAGTTAGCCTGTGAGACGTGCCGAGTGGGCAATCACCTAACACACCATTTAGGCCGTGGGCCTAAGTTTCCTGGGAGTGAGATGGTGTGCTGGTCTATTCTAATTGGCTAATTTCCCTGCCTCTTCACAGATATAATGGTGGGAGGACATCTCCAGATCCCAGAGTGCAAATGGAATAGAAACTAATTGAAAGAAGGAAACAGCCCACTGGAAAGGTAAACTGTTTTTCTTTTTCTGTGCCTGCTTCTGGAATATATAATTAATACGCATCCTCCCTCCAAATGACTCAAGAGTTAGAGCCCTGTCACCACTACCCATATTTGGATCCGAGGGAGTACCGAGTGGAAAAGGCCCGAGGTCTCGGAGAGGAGACTGGCACGAGCAGTTTCTCATTTGCGTTTGTAGTTTGCAGTAAGACCACTCTCACCACACAACCCCACTGCATCATGGGTCACGGCGAGCCCTTGCAACACAGTTATGCTGCAACACAAAGGAGTGTGGAACTTCCTTCCTCCACTCTCATTATGTCTGCAGATGTTCATGGTACATCTTGTCTCTGTTCTAATGCTTTGTAAGGAACAGAATGTTTTCTGGTCATAACCATATAATCAGTATTGGAACCACAAGGCCGTGGGTCTGATTACCAAGTGGGGCACTGCTGCTAGGTACTTCAGAAAGGTACTTAACCTCAGTTGCATCTGTTCATGTCCAGCTGTGTAAATGAATAATATGTAAAAATATATGACCTGTTCAAGTCATCCCTGGTAGGAGCATCTTGTAGCAAATGCATAATAATTTTGCTTATTGTTGTGAATACATATTTGGTGAAGAAATACAAATGAAAATAGCTCAGATCTTACCACTGACTCATCAATGGTAGACAGATAGACAGAGATGTGACAAACATACTGTACGTGGAAATCTCATTTCATAACTTCCATTTTATATGTGCCACAGCTTCATTCTTGACTGAAAAAACTGTCCGGCAAAGAAGATGGAGGAGCACAGTGAATCTCGTTTTCCTTTCAGCCAGTAGATTAATGATTCTCAATATCCCATATCTGACCAAAAAGTCACTTAAAACCAATAAACATCCCAAATGTGTAGATGACAAAATATTTCTCAAGTTATGATCACTTTAGGAACTGTCCTCCTTTGCTTAAGTCACATGTCAGATTCATCAATGTGACTGCCAAAAGGTTAAAAAAATGGCACATGAGGGTCACTTCAATCTACTGCAGCGGGTACAGATTTCAAACTGAATCAGATATTTAAGGTATTTTAAGATTTGTATTAACTTCTGAACATTACTTATGCTGTGTAGCGTGCAGCAGAACATACTGTCTTTTATTACCAGTAATTTCTTGCTGAGTACTTGTTACGTAATGTGGTTTCTTTTATTCAAAAGGAGCTGGGCTTTATAACATGCTGTTTTCCTCATGTGTTTTCCTTGCAAAAAGCATGCATGCGGTATTCTCAAAAACAGATGTGTTGATAGCAATTCTTTCACAACGTGCCCAACAAAAGAAATAACAATAATAATTCTGTGGAAAATCTTTAAGAATACCCACACTGACAGTTGCAATTATGTCTCATTCTTCCAGCAACTGTCAAGTATAGCAATATTCATATTCCAGAAAGATCTGAACCAGCATACTGGGTAGAGTAAAAGAATTGCAGTATTTGTCACAAAACCTGCTGTGAGCATATTTCTGCATTATTTTTGTAGCTTCCAGTATTTAAGATGCATGCCACTGCTATAACCCATCAGTAGTAAAAGTTATTGGCATTATTGGCATTTTAACAGATGCTCTTATCCAGAGTGACTTACATCAATTACAGGTTTTTACAATGTTATCCATTTATACAGCTGGACATTTACTGAGGCAATTGTGGGTTAAGTACCTTGCCCAAGGGTACAGCAGCATCAGACTGGCAACTGGTTATTCCTTAACCACTATGCTACACTGCCGCCCCATATAGATTGCCAAGATTACCCATATAGTCAAAAGCTTTACTTTATCAACAAAATATCATTTTGCCCATGGTTATCATTCAAATCATAGTTTGATACAGTAATGTAAATGTAAAATGTAAACGTAAATGTAAAATGATACAGGAATAATGTATTTCATAATTGTGTGTGATATAGTTACACATTTTTGTTTAAAATGCATAAAATTCAAACATTGTGTTGGGAAAATGCTGGAATTTGGTTGCAGAGTAATTGCATGGGTTTGGAATATTATGTATTATTCCCAAATGAACCTTCCAACAGATAGCAAGACTGGATCATGCACAGGTATACAAGACACCCAGCTGTGACCTCAGGATGAGACCTCGGGAGCTATAAGAGCTCTTACGCCGGAATCAATTAGGCTGATGCCGATTGGTCCCTGGGGCTGTTGCAGCAACCTGGAAGGGAAGTGAAACGGCTCTCTTACGAGTAATGAGCCGGACAGAGCGATACAACCATTCCGTCTAAATAAATTATTGAAATCCGAAGCTTCGACGCCCATCGGCCAAGGTAGAAAACTCAGCACTGGTCAACCATTTGTGCCAGCGTCCTCTTTTCGATTCAGGGTGGACACCTAATATTGGTGTCACACACAGCATGTATGACACCAATATTATGTGATGGGGCTACAGGCTCACAGCGAAATATACCAATCAATCAGTTTGAAAACCAAAGATAATGTAATGTTTTCTCACTGACTCCACTAAATTTGTTAGCAACGGTGACACAACTTTTAATATCAGCACTGTATATCAGCAGTGTTTTGCGTTCATCACAATTGCAGGCATTGTTATCTTTCCCAAACCCCTGTTCCTTCCGATCTACACCGCTCACTGTGATGCAAGCACAAAGCCAAAATCGGCCATGACCTTCCCATGAAATAAACATTTATTTACGGCCCTAAAGGGGTGCCCGATCTAAACAATGATGCCAGCGCGCACCGGGGTCGACAACACACGGGTCAAAATCAGCCCATCGGAAAGTGCACAATCATCTCGCTCATATTCATTTCGCATTGTCCCCGTGCCTGAATACAACCTGACCTGTGTTTGTGGATGTATGGCCAGCTGTTGACGCCCGCACAGGTGATCAGGTCATGTTTGTGTCACCGTGTTAGGATCCCCGTGCTTTCCATGGCTGCTCCGAGGTTGCCCTCTATAATGGTACCCAGCCGCCGCTGGCATTTTAAGCCGTATTCATTGGAGCAAAGGCGACAAGGGCTAGATCGTAAGATGTTCGATTCAGTGATATCCTCGCTACGCCACCGGCTACTGTAATCACTCGGCTGGTGCAGATAACGGGTGTTGTTGCAATATCTCCGGAGACACATCAAGATGCTGGTAAATAGAATACGAAGTCAAAACAGCGCAGGAAAAAAAAAGAATGCGTATGACATTGCTAGGTACGAAGCTGCAACCCCCTTCATAAACACATACCGTCGCGCCCGTCATTTTTTTCTAGGTGACATTACCATGTTATTGAAACAGAATAATAATAGAAAACAATACTCGCCTGTTCCCCGAGATCGATGGCTATATTGGTGATTGCCAGAGGAACCAGAAAGCGGATGAGCGGCCAGTAATGCGTGAGTGCCGGGAATTTCACCATAATATCGCCGGGATGACAGCACCGAGTTCATCTGCTGCGCGGTACAGTGGAGGTAAAAGATAGCGACTAACAGTACCGCTGGTGTTCTCGGTGTTTTCTAGCAGAAATCCAAAAAGATCCGGTCCGTCCCTGCCCTCCTACACAACAACAGCATCAAAAACAATGATCTACCGCAGGGAAAAAGAGGAGGGCCACCAGAATTTTCTGCTGACAGCTTCTCCATTGTTCCTCCATCAGTGGTGAGAAACATAAATACATAAAATCTCACTGGCAATACCACTATGATTTAGCGGCAAGGTCCCTCTCTAAAATAATACATCGCAGTCTCGAGAGGCTATTTTTGGGGCTGCGGTTTCGGTCCGTTCTCCTGGCTATACCGTTGTAAACGGCTCCATGGCCAGCTCTACTTTAATCATCATCCTTCTCTTAACAACACGTGGGGGTCGGCACATTAAAACCACTCCTCTTTCTAACGTCACCAGCTGCGCACGGAGAACGAAAACCCCGGACAGCAAAAACACAACCGAGAGCTCGCGGACTTAAAATGTAGCGTACGGTGCATTAGACTGCCCAGTATTCAATGTTTTATTCATGTAATCTAATGATCAGTTTGTCGTTCAGCTGTCATTTGTGCTAGTGCGTACATTGGGAGGCGAAAAGCCGTCGATGCTTGCATCGTGCGCTTGATAAGCACCTTAGTCGCATTGAATGGGTGTAGCGTGCCACCTGAAAAACTGCAGCAAATCTTAAGAGCCACTTGACTGCATGTAACGGAGTGCCAGTGTGCTTTCGTATATTATCCCGCGCTTTGACAGGCACAGCAAAAATGGCTACTGGCAAACCTGAAGTCTTCTTGACACCTCAGTTGTACATAGATTGTGGCGTCTCACATGCCGGAGAACACGTCTTGAAAAACACGCCTAACGCCATTGCATTCACCTACAACACCAGCCGACACTTAATGTAGCAATAACGTGTCTGTGTCGTTGTCCCAACGCTATCAGCCACATTGAAAGCACATCATGCACTCACTGGGAGCATTACAGCGTCATTTTTTGTATTTCTATTTTTTTTTTTGTTCGTTTTTTAATGATTTGTTTTTATATATATATATTTTTGGGGGATTTTTCTGTTTCTCATGGGAATAATTCACTGTTCCCAGTGGGATGCAGATGATCACGTGACCAGTTTTTGTCAGGCGAGTGGGAGTCGTTGGAGTGAGGTTACAGTATATAAATACCCATCTGAGGCAATTGTGTGACTAATTACATTTGTTTATTTTTATTTATCTATTTAGTGTGTGTGGAGAGGGGCTAAATCATACTATATATATATATATATATATATATATATATATAGCATGATTTACATATTTATATATAATATAGAAGTTATATCATACAGGACTTGAAAAGACAATGTTTTTCAACACATTGATCCCAAGTATATTTGAGAGTTATTTTTTTAACAGCTTTTTAGCCCTCATGAGTTCTCCTGGACTGCTGGATTTTTTCATTATCCAGCAAACAAGTGAAATAGCCATGTTTGGCGTTTGCTTTCAGCCAATGTAATGCGTTAGGTTCAGACAGAGCCGAGCATGGAGAGAAGTGGTCGCCAGCAGCATGACTCAGTTCGCTGGGTGAGGGCTGCAGGATGCAGGCTAAGCTGGAGCTGGAGTTTTCACCTCGCTCAACATTTTTGGTTTACACCTGCTTGAACAGAAAGAAAGGGGGAGGGAATCTATCTTGCTGATGTTGCATAATGAATTTACATCTGTGAAAATGCGCGATTTTTCATGCCCCAGTGCATCTTTTCCCGAACACCGTTTCTGATGTGAAATATCATCACAACTCTGCCGTGGTCTGCTCACGACTTGGCAGTAGAGATTGCTATCACCTAAATTATTCTTAAGGAAAATGTGCTTTGCATTCCAATGTAAAATGTAAAATGCCAGACATAAAAAAATCAAAATATCTATATAGATCTAAAAAACTGAATTAATTGCTATAGCTGATAGATATAATGAAATACTTCATTCATATCTGGCAGGCTGTATGATAAAAGCCAATACGACCTCTCCAAAGGTGTGAATCAGCTTCAGAATTTCCACAATAAAGTACCATCTTCTGGTTTAAATGCCATCTTGTGGAAATTGTAGGAAACTACAGCTTAGACAGGATCAGAACAGAAAGGAATGGCCCCTGTAATGTGTGTGTTTAGTTACTGACACAGTAACTAAACACACACATTACTAATCACACATCAAATGCAACACTGCAGTAACAGATGTGTCACTTACACCTAAACTGTTATCAAAATCCAAACATATCTAAATAGCCTAACATGCACAGTTTTTACACAAGCAAACATTTTCTCCTCACTTAATTGTGGTATTGTGAAAAGGAAGTTTTCTTAAGGGGAGTGAGGTAACATGAGACTTCTGTTTAAGAAAGGACTTTTTTTTCTGGCATCAGCTAAACATATCCTCTGAAAATGAAGAAGGTGCTGTGCTGATCTGTGAATTTTATGGTCGAAGGATATTTTCTGCAGGTGCCAAGTAGCTCAGTCAGCAAGGCATTTGCCTTGAGTGCAAGATGAGCCCTACGACCCATCATCCAGTGAACGCCCACTGCATTGTGTGACTTGTGTGAAAAACAACAATTGGAGGAATGTGTCACCCTTGCTTCATCTCTTGTGCAAATGCAGAGATCATTTCGGTGAGATAAGCCTCATTTACAATTGCCAATTCCAAAACAGGTTTGCATTGGGGAAAAAGCGTTTAAAAAATAATATAATATGTTCTGCATCGACTCCTCTGACTGTCGACATCAAATCTGGTGCATGTATGTGATTTGTTGTGTTCATATGTCACTTACAGTATTTTGGTATGGTTTAATCCTGTACTTTTGGTTTGTTTCTTCCTGGTTGCTCCTCCGAGCATGATACAAACCCGGGTGTGGGCTGTAAGGTTCTGCTTGCTCTTGGAAGCTCCTTGAGCTCCTTAATCTGCTGAGCCACTCTGGAGCCCCCGAAAAAATGTTCAAGGACAGGAAGCTACCCCCATTGCCAGTGACAAACCTTGTGCTTATGGTTTTTGTTTATGTGCTGTCAGTCTGGCCTTGGCGAAACTCGATCCACTGTTTTTCACCGTGTGTTGTGTTGGTGTGCAAGGTGACAATTATCACACAGGGTAATTATACTCACTTGCTAAATATTTAGAAACTAGAGCAAAATAAAACAGTAAAATGGTGTGTACTGACAAGCATTTGACCTCCACTTTATAGACTGTGGATTCTGAGGTTTGGACCTTAAAGAGTACCGAAGTTTATCTGGAGCCAGATTTTGTTAGTTCACACGGGTGAATACAATTACACTCAGTAAACATCCTTTGATTAATGGTTCAAAATGCCAAAGGTAAAATAATATGTATTGCTTGCCATGGTTAGTTTGTCAAATCCATGACAAAAAAATAAAACCTCAGCCAATCTGGTGGTTTTATTACGTAATATGTTTTCTTTTCTTATCAGACCCAGTCAGATTCCCATATCCAGGGTGACTCAATGAGTTTATAATTCTACATATAAAGAAGTTTAAAAGATTGGTGTTGTTCAACCAATTAAAACCTTTTTCAAGGGTCCAGCTCAGAGCACCTCACCTGCGCATTGAACATTCAAGCCCAAACTGGACTAAGAACAGGCCACACACACAGCTTCTCCGGCTGTTTCACCATTTCTTGTTGAGACTGAAAATCTATGCATTTTCCATCAACTGCCTTGGTCTCCATTTTTACAATCACTAAGCCTCTGTGGACATGCATTTAAATCGATTATATACGATAATATACAATATTGCTGTTTGATGGGTGGCACTTAGTCCAAAACAGTCTGAAGAAACAGTCCCTTTGAAAGGGTATGACATTTATCACTGTCACCCATTTTTATTCTGCTTGTAAATAAGTCAGCCTCTCAAGATACTAGAGCTACTTCAAAACAAAATGTCTGGTAAAATGTCACACAGTCCCTTGCTGAGGATTTAGGACAATGGTAATCATGAGGACAAGCACCTCGCATATGTACAGCACACACAGAAACTGGGTTAACGCTTTCTGGTCTCCATGGAGATTATTAAAATACTTGCAGAGTAAACAGGGGAAAAAAAGAAAAAAAAATGAAATGCTAGGTCAAAAAAATGTATAATCAACTGTGATTAGAATGAAAGCTGTTACAGGATGCTAATTGCTCTCTTGAGATGTTAACCGTCATTTCGCATCACCTGCCCTTTAAACACATCCAAAATGGAAATAGGATTTTAGAGGCAGTTGGTGGGTTTTGGTGCCATCGTGTGGACACTATGGTGTACATTACCTCCGAAAATGCAGGGATATTTGGAGGTGGTTTTTAAATGGCATTGAGTATTTCGTCGTCGTAATGAGAGCCTATGGTATGTACCATAATGTGATCATATTTTAATAAAATAATTTTAAATCATTTTAAACATCAATAGATGCTTAAAATATCAAGGGAGTATATTGAGGAACCATTATTATTAATTGTTTTACTATGTAGTCATCACGTAGTGCCCATATCAAAATCGCCCTGAAAAGCCACTATGTCCAGTCTACTCGCCACACCAAAGTGAACCTACTTTTTTTATGGAGCAATCCGATTTATTTTAGTTGTAAAAAAATAGGGGCGGTTAATACACAAGGTCACACACGCGCCGACCACCAATCAGTGTGAATATCTGACGAATCGAGAATTTCTGCTCGATTAGCAAGACATAAGGATCTCTGGAGAATCCAGGATTCATTTTTTAATGAGACCAGACAACACGGCCAAGAAAACTGTTCTTTCTTACCAGATGGAACATTCATATCATGCATTCCGTTCAATCAATGAAGCCCTTACAACTCTTTTCTCTTACATCGCTGATTACAAAGTGAGATTGTCTTTTTATTTTTTGCTCGTTACTGGGGAAATGCAGATGCATAATTGTTGGCCTGAAAATCCAGCCATTTAGATCGCATGTCAATTTATATTTACAATGAAGGAACAAGAGTGCAAACTAGGCCTACGGGAAAACTGAATTTGCGCAAAGGAGAAACAAATGAATTTGAAGGGAAAATTCCAGAAGTTGACAGAAGTTCTTTATGGAACTCCAGAAACTTCATACACTTGTTTGGATAGATGACTAGCTATAGCTTGTTCGCTCAGTAATGAGTATGGATGTCACCAAGCATAGAGTCAGATCTGACATATGCCTGGCAAGTGAGATATGGTATTCTCTGAATGACCCTAACTGCTTTGCAAAAGCCATGTATTGCCAGCATTCACTCCTACCTGTAGGGCTAGTAGAGACTTGCTGCGAAAACCAGTTCGCTACTTGCAGTGGTGTTAGTGGGCCAGTAGAGGGCAGTGTTCCCTCAGGATCAAACAGGAGTCTGACGTCCTGACATAGTAAGGGGATAACAGTGCTGTAGAAGATTCTCTTTTCAATGAGATGAAAGGTTGTTCAATGCCACACGCACTCTTGCTGTATGACATCCTATATAATTACACTCTGTTCCTACAGTTCTTGTCCTTGTTTATCTTTTTCTTATGGTGATGATTATTATAAGAATACAAGTTCCAGAAAACGTAACAAGCTCAAATCAGAAATACTTGTCGAATGATAGCTGTAAAGTATTGTTCACTTTCAAAGAACAGCCTTAGGAGTCCTGGACAATTTAAACATGCAGACAAGGCAAAAAGAACTTGACGATATTGTTTGAAGTCTATTGATTTTAATTAAAATGCAAATCGAGCTATTTGCCATGCAAAATTAGAACCAGAATTTCTTGATTGAACACAATCAATTTTATTCTTCCATTCCTCATTCAGTATGCAGTGCAACTCCCTGAACAGTCTCCTACCTATTTCCAGGGCTTGCCCTTTACTGGAGCATTTCAGGTAAAGCGACATTTCAACAGAGGATTCATCTTCAACATTTTAACAGAAAAAGGCACACCCTGCGGAATGAATATATTCCATGGTTCCCAAACAGAACATGGAAAAGAGAATAAACACACCACATGGATGGATTTCTCCAGACGAAATATTTATGTCTTCTTGTTGCTCTGTATTGGAGCCTTGTAATTAGGAAGAGTATAGACAGGGCGTTCATTTTAACTGGAGGCATCTACCAAATACCTTTATGAGAAGACCTCATCAAGTGTGGTGGTCACTCTGAACTATTGCATTTTCATAGGAGTTCAACAGTGGGGTATCATCCACCTGGGATTTGGACAATTAATTTCTACATCTAGAGATATGAATCTGTTACCTCTACCCTACACTGCTGTCACATATACTGTCTTATATACGGCACTGGTCAACATATGTGAAGTGGGCATGTCTTGGATGTCTCTGTCTGCTTTATGGGTTTTCAGCTTGGTCAATGGGGATCTCTTTCATCAGATGCCCAGAAGATCTAACAAAAGGAAGAAGGGAAAGATCTGGATGAAAAACAGACAGTTAAACATGACGTCCTGTTCATCGCACCCCGCCCCCCCCCCCGATTTTACAGCGAGCAATATGGAATTTCTCAGCCTCTGTGGTCACAGTGCCCCTGGTGGATATTCTGATGAACTACAGCATTAACCCTTGTGTGGTGTTCGTGTTTCATATGTATGTCTTACTCTCCTACTTTGACCCACTGTAATTATATGTGTGTGTGTGTGTGTGTGTGTGTGTGGGGGGGGGGGGGGGGGGTATGTATTGGTGGGGTATCACACACACACCACACACACACACACACAGACTCACTAACAGCAGGCTCACGTAGGAGGAAGACAGAGCGAAAGTACACAGCAAACCTTTTCCTTTCATTTTTACCACGTTTACTTGTTTCCACCTACAATTCCCACACTTTTATTACCCTCAGGTCCAGTGGACCCGAACACCACATATGTAAAATACATTTGCAGGGGGGGGGGCACAGTGTGCAGTCAATGAAAATGTGTTCTTTTACATGTTCTTCACAGACAATGAGCCAGGGCCAATGAGTCTCAGGTTGAAAAAATAATTCATTGCATCATTTTTCTTTTAGTAATAAAAACTGGTCCCACAGACCCGAACACCACTCAAGGGTTAATAATATCCGTATCTTGTCTTTTACAGTTTACCACCATGTAGACTTCTTCAGCAGCAAGTGGCCTTGTTTAAGGGCCACAGAGCCTCGAAGGAAAACATACTGAATGATGAATGGGGGGGGGGGGGGTGCCTTTTCATTCTGAAGAAATGAGATGATCATGTTAAGGGAGGAATAATTCTGGTGTCGGTGGAATTGCAATACCACCAGCCTCTTTAAACTTCGTGTTTAACAGTTCAGTCAATATCGTTACAATTATGCTTTGTACAAAGGTTTACCTGTGCATGTCAAAACTCCTCTTCTGGATTATTCATAATCATCTTTTCATTTCCATTTTGAGATACTAGGCTGTGGTCACTTGGGTGCTATCATAGTCATTTCACGTAAACATGCGCTTTCTTTCCACTGTGAACGGATAATGATTTGTCATGTTATTTTAAACATCTAAACATAAATATAGATCACAGAAAGACAGAACTGGCAGTGCTGGATGTGTCTGCACAGCATGCATAACAAGGCATTTTGAACAGAACAATCAACCAGAATAATGCAGTCAGTATTCTGTGCAATTTGCTGTCACAGACGCTATTTGAATGAATTCATGAATCTGACAATGATAATGCTGCTTATTGATGATGGCATTAAATCCCAGGCCTGATGAGGCATTCTGTTTAAGAAACGCCTTCTGCTCAGTAAAATCTGGATTCCTCACAGTAAATACTGCCTTCCGCAAATCTTCCAATGCCTTGGAAAATGGAAAGCAGCACGGTCAGACACAGATAGCGTGCAATTCAATGTTAACCTCTGACACCTGCTCAAAACATAGCAATAGCCCTTCAGGGTTACAGCAATATGACTGCAAGGGTCAGATTGACATGAAAAAAAAACTCATTTTGATGCAATACTGAGTCACGTCCATCTATGACAATCTACCTCACATCAGGGCAGCTCAAGAAAAGAACGCCATGGCCTCCAAGCCTGACACTGTCTTACATGACATTCTTCCTATAGAAATCTATCCAGGATCTTATGCTAACTGAGCAAAAGACACACCTAAGGCCTAGAACCTTGTAAGGACAGGGCTGCACAGAGAGGGAGAGACACATGAGGCAGTATATGGAGACACAGAATCTGCTGCCAGGAATGCCACCATTACAAAATCTCCCGCCTCACACTTTTGGATGCCGGAGCGGAGAAATACGACCCGGGGGCCGCCAGGTGACAGACCCAATTATGGGCCTGGTTCCGCTGCCCCGCTGCCGGCCGTTGCCCCACGCAAACAGACATTTTGGGGAGGGCGTGAATATAGCGAAATGCCACAAGCCGTTGGCGGGCTTGCAAAACCGTCACCTCTCAGCGACGTTTAACGCGTCGGGTTGACTAAATTGCTGGAGGCTGTCTTTCAAGGCCTTTTGTGATTGGTCAGTACCGGGGTCTGTGCCGGTAAATCTGGCTCCAGAGCTGGGAATACGTCCCACTCTCACAAGTGCAGCATTGGAGCCCAATCCCAGTGACATCATCCCTTCCCCAGATTACTGCAGCATGACTTTATTTGTTAAGGTTTTTTTAAGGAGTCTATATGTATGATGTGTGAAATGTTATTCATATGATGAATAGAATGCATGTATATGTTTAGCCTTATGCAGTTGAAAAGTGCATGTGATATATATACGTTATGATATATGTTTGGCATTGGCATATGAAAGTGAATAACTTGCTGAGACTTTGATTTGTGGTATCCAGTGGTGTTGACTCTCCCCAGTGTGGCATTTAACACACGAGCAGCTGTCTGCTGTGCAAGTAGCACTTCTTTGACAGCGCAGATCGGGAGCCTAGAATATTCCAGAATAAAGGAGTGCCGCACGCTGTGTCAGTCCTCGTTGGGGTTTCTCCGTAACGCGCTGCTTCGGGTTTCAGCGCACGCTGCGGCTTCTAGGCTTCTCCTCACAAACCTTCGTGGGCCTGGCAGAGGCACGGTTGCCGATTATAGACCCGAGAAGCTTCGCCCCCCCACCCCCCGTCGGATTTATTTCATTACTAAACATGGCCTTCTGTCACTCCGCACGTGCCAGTGAGTTCATCCTGACGTCAGCTCAGACGTTCCGCAGGAGACATACGAGACCTGTCTTTTCTTAGATGAATGGAAACAGTGATACTCCCAGCTACACCCTGCCAGCGGGATCACGGAGTATGTTGGGCCGTGTCGGGTGGGACCTTCTCAGAAATGCTGCCGAAGCCAGAGCGGGGAAGGGAGCAGGCCAAGTTCTGCATGCAGTTCCCATATAAGGAACCAACTGAATGTAACCCCCGACAATGACCGCAAAATTTTTTAATGTCATTAATAAATGATTAAGTTAATATGAAGTGAATAGCGTAGTGTTTCTTTTCAGTTTGTAGAATGTCACTAGCATTGCCATTTCAGTCAGTCTGCTCAGCTGCTATGGTTTTCCTGCAGACTTGTGAACATAAGGTTTTGTTTCTTTTGTTTTGTTATATATCTCTATAACAGTGGGAGAAACTCGGAGCATTGCCGATTGTGTGTGTGTGAGGTCTTTAAGTTTTGCCTACTGCGGGGTATGCCCTTTGAGAACTCCACCCATGGCCTCAGCCCAAGGAAAATAGTACCAGATGGGTTCCGAGGCCAGATTTTTCACTGTTCGTTCCTGGCCAGCAGGACTGGCTTGACAGTGGAGAAACATGCTAAATATGAGATTTTCTGAATAATGCTGTATGGCACGCTAGTGGTCAAAGGGTGTCATTGCATGTATCCTTTGTGAAATTTATGTAACACGCATACAAATCAAAAATCATAAAACTGATACAAGTAGCAGCCTATCCATTTACATTCTCAGCAAAAAGTCTTAGAGACGATACATCAGTGTTGACGGTGTTGCTGGGAGTTTCCTCCATAAGCCCCTGGACTCCATCCTTGTGTGAAGACAAATCCTGGTTTGGGTCATGACCCCAAGTTTGTCACAACATGCTAACAAATGACATTTGACTGACCCAGTGAATCTTCCGATGACCTTAGATAATGTGGGAGAACACTGTTCCACAAGCATCTATGACAAAGCCTTTTGAAATCAGCTTCTCAGGGCTGATTTCTGGTAACAGAACGTTCCTAGCTGGGTGCCCTGAAAAAAAAAAAACTGGCAGTTTGAAATATGAAGAGCCCTTTTCTGTTTTTTATTCGAATCAATGCCGATTACTCATCACTCCTGCGGGTTTCTCTGTGATGGCATGACGAGTCCTTTCATTCACATAAACATGGCCATTGACCGGGAAACTGAATGGAAAGTTAATGATTGACTCATGGATTCAGATGCGTTTACTGTTATTCAAATCAATGGGCATTATAGGAGCACCCAATCTATCACAATCAGAGCATGTTTAATCTATTATCGGTGTCACCTCCGTGTTTACTGTTCTAAGCAAACACTAATGGCTTTACCTATCTTTATCTTAGGTGCTTTTACCTCCACCGTTTATATGATATGGCCAACAGCAACAGATGAAGGCCATTTTGTGGTCCAGGGTTGTAATTATAGCAGTGGACTAATTTGTTTTTGCAATATTTACTATCCTGTTAGTACCATTTACTGCCATCAATATTTTTTTGCAGTGAGGCCGTAATGACATTGATCTCATCGCTTATTCTAACTGACATCACAGCAAGATCATGCATTGAACTATTTCAGTATATTCACAGTGTGCGTGGGATCGCAGAGAGAAGCTTTCAAATAGTTGCTGTGTATCTGTCTGATACCATGCTGGCTCTCCACAGTGTGGTGCTTGCCCCTTGCCAACTCACTTATCCACTGATTCCAACCGAAGTCCACTCTGCTTATAAAAATCTCTGATAAAACAATTAGGTGGTTATAATCAAAAACGTTACGGCAAACAGACAAACCTGGATAAAGATCTCGTCCCACAAGAATCAGGTTCTACAAAAGAGTCAAAACATGCAATGTAAAGATTGCATTTATAAGGGTGAACAGGGCTGGGTTTGTGGATTCGAGATTAAAGCTGGGGATGATTTAATTGCCCTTTACTGAGACACTATTTAAATCAGGATTCCAGATAGGCCATTCAGATAAGCATGCAGAGACAGACGGGGCTGTCCTTGCTAAAATTCCTGACATTAGCCGGGACATTTTCGGACACAGTTCAGGGCTTTTTTTGTGGACCGGAGAGCTTCAAAGGGTTACATTGGTGTCATCAAAACAAGGAGGAAACATCACTTGAAGACCCATTTCTGCCTTTCAAAGTCATTCCTAGAGGGAAGGCTGCCAGAAACAATAGCAGGCCCTGATAGGGGAAAGGATAAGTCTCCCCTCTACTACATGTCAAAGGGCCACACCCATGTCCCAGTCCTCTGTCGTCTGGGATGGCCATGCTCCCTCCAGGACGTCCACTCTACCCACCTGTCCCTGCCTATCAATGTTACATTCCAAACCACTCCCTCCCTGCTCCCATCCCAGTGCAACTCTGATCTCAGATCAGCTCTTAGCAAGTGCACACAATGTTCTCATCAAGGCCAACGTTGCCTTTCGATGCGTTCCCTCACAGATAGGTGAATAGGGGGCAAGGGAAAGTCCTGTAATGCAACCTGCCTCTTAGTCTTTCCTGTCTCCCCCCGAGACTCATCTACTTTTGCCTCCTCTGATGTTTCCTTTCCTCTTCCTTGCCTCAAAGCACTCCAATTCCCATGATGCCCTGCCACATAACTGGCACCATGCACTGACATGTGTCACTTAGTTGTATTTCAGCACTGTAAATGGTAATGTGGGTGCATATGCCATTTTTCACAACTCCAGAGATTATGTGTCACCACCATGCCCAACTGCGGGAATAAACTCCTATAACCATCTGGTCTACATTTCAGGAATGTTAAGCTACACACTGTCACACCTGCCAGCCTCACACCTCCCTCAAACTAAGGTTTGCATGTGATGATGCATTTGTGATGGCTGTTACTCATGCTTTGTAGTTCCGTTCTAGAAGCGCTCAGCTCAAGGGATGCTGGGATAGATGTGTGTGATGGATTGCTACCTAAATGGGGTAGAAACTACCAAACATTGGGACAGAAATTGCACCAAGCCACGCAGAAGTGACAATCTGTCAACTGATGATTGCAGGGATGGTGTAGATGACAACACTGACCACAATGGCATGAAACTGTATTTTTTTTTTGTAAAACTACTGTTGGTGTGAAAGTCAGTCAAGTTGGAGGCATCAGCTGAATGAGTCAAAGACACCGGTGCTAACAAATACAGCCCTGCTCCTCTCTTTAGTGTTCCAGCCAGTGCAGGGCTTGGCGGCATTTTAGTCTGCGTGTTCAGGTAACTGCCTGCGTGCAGAGAGTAAATATTGACTGCACCCACACGCTTATCGCTGAATGAAACAGAGCAGTGTGCGGCTCCCCGCGTTCCTTTAGATGTTGCATTTCCCAGCCAATGACGACTAAGGGGAAAGGCAGCAAACTGTACCTTCTGTTTAATCACAAGGTAACAGGGTTGACTCATTCATTACACACTTCCAGGGAAATGCGGGGGACATTCCTGGTAGCCACTGAAACGCTGTGAGGCTTGAGTCCCTCAGATGCGGAGAGTCAGCCGGTGAGATTCTGTTTAATCTGCCCAAATATAAGCTAAACCAAAAGGGAGACCCGGATCGACCTGCACACAGGGTGAGGTTACCTAACATCTGGAATCGCAGCAGCCTTTTGACGTAGTCGGACAGACACAGCCAAATTTGAATGGGGACGCAGATTCAACCCCATCAGGTCTGCCAGTCACCCTCTCGCAGGCACGCTAGCGTTGCTTTCAATGCAGGTGACTATTAAAGCCTTTCCGATTCTACAGCTTGTCTCTCTTTCTCCCCATTTGAAGAAGAGCACTTGGCAATAACGGGACGGATGTGAAATATGTGCAGACCACAAAACGCATACCGGACCCCTGGCATGCAGATGTGGGGTTAGGGGCACACGCATGAGGGAAAGTCAGACTGAGTCTGAAAAGCCCACTGATAATAAGTAGTGGGGCGGGGCAGACAGCATCGTGGGAAAGGAGGCTTACAGCTGATAAAATCTATGTGGATGAAAGACTCCCATCCTTCCTCTCCGTGCTGCGTAGGGGATCTCTTCCATTTGCGCTCTTCAAACGGTGTGCATTCCATGCCGAACGCTAACACATGCGCACACACACTGCGCATGGCTGTGCAAGTGGCCTGCTCTGCGCTCAACGGTGAATTTACAGGAGTAGACGTCAGGGGTTGGGAGTGTTTCTCACAGGCAGCGTTCCACACGCAAACACACAAAATTTCCTGCAAAGAGCTGCCTGTGACAGTGATCCAAGCGCATCACAATCACAACACACCCAATAAAGGCCAGCCGTACATTTACATTTACATTTATTTATTTAGCAGACGCTTTTATCCAAAGCGACTTACAAAAGTGCATACAGTAGGTACAGCGACAGTACGGGGACAGGGTGTGTACAGTTCCACAATGAGACAGTTCTCAGCTGAGAGCAAGGTCTGTTTGAGGACGCAGTACTATCAGATTTTTACAATTACAGCCTAAAGGGCAACTAGTACGATCGTACGAACCGTACTCATATAACTGTTAGTAACATAACGTTATACAAAGTAGTAAACAGTACACATCAAACTCTGTTACATATGACTGCAATTCCCATGAATGCAGATTGAACACTTAATGAGAATGTATTTCATGACTTGCAGGGTGGTTCATCTGGTTCCTTGTCCTTCAATGGAATGGTAAGGTGTCAGTGTGTTCAAATTTGTTCTTACAGTTCTTACAGATTGAATATACCAACCAAAGTATAAATAGGATAGACCACAACGAGCTATTTTTATACATATCTTGGCCAGAATTCCATTTTGCATTATAGTAACTGGTTCGTTTTAACATTGACCTTTGACCTATAAATGAATTGTATGGCAATAAACCATTTGGGTCGAGTTGTAGTGTACCATTTCATATCACAGAGGGCGCAATTGCACAACTTTATCGCCTTTCTCTACTCGTTTGTAAGAGGAACAAAGCGTAGTGTACAAGTGGAGGACTTTCAAGGTTGGCGTAGGTTAAGATAACACATTTCATTAAATGGATAGATGTATTGCTTAATTTTCACACCACACACGTGCATGTTATTTTTGTGCGTCATAACTATATATATATCCAAAATTTCAAGTACATTTGCGTCGCTGTGTATATTCCAGGACTGAGGATACCGCGACTAATTGGATATTACACTATAGATGCATATGACTATTTGTTGTGTTGGTTGGTTGTTTTAAATTACACTAATTACTAAAATGTTGTTAACATAACAGATAGCCAAAAAATCGTGTTTACATGTCAGATTTCATAGTAGTGGGTCAAGGAGTCATCACCAGTTTTTGATGTGGCTGTCGTTCAAAATATTTTTTTTCTTCCTTTCAGAAACAGAATCTCGACATTTAACCACCAGCCAAACATGCACTACGGTGTTTGGATAATGCATGAGCTCACATTTGACGCATCATGAGTAATATTTAATGAACGCTGGACAGGTGAAATGATTGCAACTCTGCAGTCTTTGGCGATCAGTTCACGTTCTCGAGAATGTCATGTCTTTCATACAAGCACTGCACTTGTCTGCAGCCTGAGCTCTGGGGACCAGCTGTGTCTGTAATTTTGAACAAATTTGATTCTAATTTATATTTGAGAAAATACACGCTATATATCAATGCAATTGGAGTTTCTTTGGCATAGAAAGCATGGTTATGAATGATAGATTCAGTAGGCTAATGTCAGTAAAACATTTTGGCTAACAAGCACTTAATTTATGTAGGATGCAACGACTGAATATTTTGTAAACATTAATTGCAGCAGTACAGAGGGAAGAAATGTCAGTAACTAAAAGTGACAACTAACGAACAGTGTTTGGAAAAAAAAAATGAAAATGCAGACAATTTAGTTAAGATATTACTAAAACGCCAGTGTTTTGCAGTAATATCCAACAGATATTAAACTACAAATTTCGACGATAAGGAGATGTTTGGTAGTAAACACACGTTACTGCTACTACAACAGCCTGGTGAGCCCAAGCGTTGCAAATCCCTCCCGCACCGCACCGCTCCCCTCCGCTACAACTGTCATGCTTCAGTCAGTGTGCAATGTTTTTACTACGGCCCTCCCACAAGTTCCCCATCACTCCCTATAAACTAGTTCCCTCCGCATGAACTGCGGCTCTTCGCCGTGCGTTTTTATCACATAATTAGCCATTTCCAGCACCGATAAGCACGTCTTGTTCTTATACAAAAAAATATCAGCGACACAAATGACAACATTAAACAGATTTGTAGTTACTACGTAATTGTCATTTGGCGGGAAAGTCTGTGGGCGGAAGGATACATCTGCCGACGAAAGAAAACAAATCCATCGTATTAAAACCCGCGGGAGCAGCTGCTCTTATTCTTGCAGTAAATGACAAGCTGCGGAGTAGTTCTCAGTAGTCAGTACGGAGTGCACGCCGACTGCGTTCATAACCTTCCCAAAGCAAGGACTTAGCACTACAACACCGGTGGGGACTACTCCCACTAAGGAATATTACTTTCACTTGACACTTATCACCGTGATTTATTAATACCCAACACTACTTCTCATCGAATTGCGTTTTCATTTTACTGTTGTTGACACGGTAAGATTTTTTTTCAGATATGCAAAATGTGAATTTTGACTTTGTATTTGTCTTTATTTAATCTAATTATCTAATAATGTGCCAGTGCTGCGTGTCAGCATAATTGTAAGCGTTTATTATAGTAATGATCGGAGGAAATGCAGTTTTGTCGGATGTGCTGTGGCATTTAAATGTCTTGGTCACGAATTTTAAATGCCGGCTGTTCTGTACTGTCAGCTGCTTCTTTTTGGCAAGCGTTATGCTCTCACTGTCTTGGACGAATCCAGGGATGCTCATTTCCAATTTGCTTGCTAACCAACCTAACGTTACCCATTTCATTCTAATTCGTTGCAATCGCTGTAGTTATATTTAGCAAACTAGCTGACCGGTTAGCTTGATGTTTTCGCATGCTCCGGACATTTTTTGCTTTTCTCTGCCGTTGTCAAACGAGTTGTAATGCTATACAGTCTCACATTGCCTACGCTTGCTGATTTCGCAGCTTGCTGGATAACTCCGATTGTACAAAAAGTCATTGATAAACTGGTTGGAGATTTTCCGCGTTTCATCCAGAGCTAATTCTTCATTTTTTCATTCACTCACAGGCGGTCAACATGCCGATGAACTCGACCATGGCGAGTAAAAACTACGATTATGACTATGACTCTATTCAGCCCTACTTCTATTTCGACAACGAAGAGGAGGATTTCTACCACCAGCAGCACAGCCAGCTTCAGCCGCCAGCTCCCAGCGAGGACATCTGGAAGAAATTCGAGCTGCTGCCCACGCCGCCCCTCTCTCCAAGTCGGCGACCCTCGCTCTCCAGCCTTTTCCCATCGACCGCGGATCAGCTTGAGATGGTGACCGAGTTTCTCGGCGAGGACGTCTTCAACCAGAGTTTCATCTGCGACGCGGACTACTCCCAGTCCTTCCTCAAGTCTATCATTATTCAGGATTGCATGTGGAGCGGTTTCTCCGCCGCCGCGAAGCTGGAGAAAGTGGTTTCCGAGAGGCTGGCGTCGCTTCAGGCTGCGAGAAAGGAGTCGGTTGCTTGCGGCAGCCCAACGGACAACGGTACTAGTCGGTCGAGCCCCAACATCAATTACCTGCAAGATCTCAACACCTCCGCGTCGGAATGCATTGACCCTTCCGTTGTCTTCCCGTACCCGCTGACCGAAAACCCCAAGCCAAGCAAGACGATGACGCCGCCCTCAGCTTTGGCACTGCCGTTGGACACCCCACCTAACAGTGGCAGCAGCAGTAGCAGCAGCGATAGCGATTCAGGTATGTAGTCGCCTAATTTGGCGAACGTTAAGTCTTCTATTTGCTTGTCAACGCTTGCATGGTAATTAATTAAAAATATGGTGGATCGCGGCATATCAAATATTCGCTATCAATGCTACACTAAGGGAGGGGGTTTAGTTTGCTAGGAATCTAAGTGTGTTTGACGGTAATGACTGGTTGCTAAGTCATTATTAACGGAGTGATCGGGAATTCAGTTTGATGGAGCGCCTCGGGAGCAAACCCCCGCAGGCGGCGTTGTCCTTCATGTCAAGGATGTAACATAAAGCGTTAAGTTCAGCAGCGGGTTTGCCATGTCAGTGGCAGTTGCGTAAGGTTTTTCCTGCCTCTCGCTCGCCTGTTCCCTCCCTCTCTCTCTCCCCATATTCCAGACGCAAGAGTAATGAGGGGTAGGGTTCAATGCTGCAATGTTCAGCTGACGAGGAGAGAGGGGCGGGGAAAGAATGAATCGCAAACCTATCTCTCAGCACACGCACGACGTGGAGCGTAGCGGTGCGATTTTGTTGTGACCGATGCATTTGTTTCAGATTTAATGACGTGCATTTTTTTTCCTTTAATGCAGAAGACGACGAGGAAGAGGAGGAGGAGGAGGAGGAAGAGGAAATTGATGTTGTGACGGTGGAAAAGAGGAAAACGGTGAAGAGGTCCGACGCGAACGGGACGGGAGTACACAGCAGACCACACCTCAGTCCTCTGGTGCTGAAGAGATGCCACGTCCCTATTCATCAACACAACTACGCTGCCCACCCGTCGACCAAGAACGACCAGCCGGCCGTCAAGAGGATAAAGTTCGAGAGCAGCGGCAGAGTGCTCAAGCAGATCAGCAACAACCGAAAGTGCACGAGTCCGAGGTCATCTGACACTGAGGATAACGACAAAAGGAGGACTCACAACGTGCTGGAGCGTCAGAGGAGGAACGAACTCAAACTGAGCTTCTTTGCATTGCGGGATGAGATACCGGAGGTTGCGAACAATGAGAAGGCCGCCAAGGTCGTTATCCTCAAAAAGGCGACAGAGTGCATCTTCAACATGCAGTCGGATGAACAGAAACTCATTTCTTTGAAAGAACAGTTGAGGAAGAAGAGTGAACAGTTGAAACACAGACTGGAACAGCTGCGGAATTCCCATGTATAATTTTACATGACAGACTCTTTTTAAGCCTTCAAAGACTTTTCCCCCCCACAAATAAAGACTATTGCTGTGTATAGTTTTGATGTTGCATGCATATGCAAGAAAATATTCGAGCTTTTTTTCAGAGGTGTCGACCACACAACCTTGGTTGGGGTCCAGCAGGGATTTCAACAATTGAAACTGCCTCAGTTCAACTTTAAGGGAGGTGAATTATTTGTATTTAAGTACTTTATTTTTATTAATAAAATAATAAAAAGAGGCTGTACACTTACTGTCAGCCCTAAGTTAAATATTAATTTGTTTTTATTTGTTTTGTATGTTTTGTACATTAATGATTTAAAATTTCCCTGGAAAAGTATTTTTCAATGTCAGTTATATGAATTATCTGTGAATGTGCTGACAGGTGGGGTTGGTTTCATCAGACATTGTATGGGTTGCCCTCATGTTCTGATTAAGAATTATAAATACATTTCTTTATTAACCCTGTGTTTGCCTAATTTCACTTCAGTGATGTGTCATAAATTTCATTTCAGAGCTTAAATGGGCATTAGTCATCTTGCATTGTTCTTTTACAAGCAGGTTAACATGCGTAGTGGTTTCCATAGGAAATTCAAGTTGATGATCATTCATCTGAAAACCTGAGTGGCATTTTGAAGCACTCACCGCTGATTTAAGCACTCAGACCCATTTTCAGAGATCCTTTGCCTGTAGTCACAAACAGCTGTCATATTTACAAGTAGTTTACTGGATGCTCACAAGGTTTACATACGTTTTCAAATTTAAGAAATTTCACCAGGGCAGTTAAAATGTAGTGAAATCGTGTCCATGTCCTGTCCATTTTCCTCATGTTCATCACAGATGGTCAGACCTGGTCAATAAAGCCACAAGAGAGACCCATTTTAAAAGCATTTGCTTCAGAACGGATTTAATTGTCCCTACTTTATGCACAGAGCAGTATGCTCTGACTGTTAATAGTTAATATATGGGCTTCCAAGTGAATGCAGTTAATGGAGATGGGCTACACATGTACATTTGCACCTGGAGTCTCAACAGGCAAAAGTGTGAAATGTTTCAGAGTAGAGATTAAGTCCAAAGCTAGTACAAAGGAACTATACAACTTCAACAGATGTGAGGTCTCATATATGAACATTGTCAAACCTTGTATAGTCTTGCCAATTGAGGGTACACCTTAGTAGATTCCTGTTCATAAGCAGCACATTATTTACAGCACACAGCTGTTCCAGTAGTGAAGAACCCTTGGTGAGCAACTTGACATACAATGACATGCATGCACCAGGTGTCTTGCAGTTGTTGGTGTGTGCAGTGGGTGTTTGGCCTTGCCGATCTACATGAAGACTTTCACCAAAATGGAAGTTGATCTCCCTGAGCTGCTCCAATCATTTAATATTTCTGCTTCGTCTGGCTTTGTTTCCTGCAGTTTCAATTACCCAGTGCAGGTAAGCTTGGTGCATATAGCCATACCTCGTCGGCTATGTAGGATAAAGGTCATTGCTTATTTTCAATAATACTCTCATGGTACTAATGTGCAGGTGCGCCCTGGCACATGTAGTGGAAGCCAGCACACATCCCGGGTTTGAAACGTGGGTGTGTGTGGGAACAGACCGTGTTCTCTTGAGTCAGATGTTTACTAATGCGCGTACTTGACCCAGTTCTGTGGGTGTTTCCTTAAGGATTAATTTTCATAGTATGTGTTCCAAAAGGCGTTAAGTCTTTGGGAACCGCTGTAAGCGATGAGTAAAAATCCAGGGTGGTTCATCAGTGTGGCATCCTGGAGCAAGAGGCGTTGCCTTGAGCTGCTACAAATGAGGACTCGCTGGGTAGTTAATCAGGTAAGTCAGTTTTTTAAGGGTGTCATGCTTTGCAAAGTCTGCGCAGATACTCTCCACAGAACGTGGATCAGGTGGTACAGTGGGAGCGATGCAGATGTGAACAGGGTCTTCCAGATGATTTAATGATCTGTGAGTCTGCACAGAATCTCAGCATGATGAACACAGCCACAGGATGTAAAATGTGGTGACAATAACTGTTCCTGATTGCATTCAAGACTCCTATGTAAACTAGCTTCAAGGGAGGGAATAATGACTCATGCCTTTCTATAAACTTCATACTCTTCCAAAGAGAGGCAGTATTTCATCCCCTGAATAGTTAGCATCACAGTATTGGACAGATCTCAATAAAAAACCCTCTCATTTGGACAAAAGCAGTTCAGCCCCCCCCCCCCACCACCGTTATTATACAAATTGTGTATGAGCAAAAACTGGGGTAATGAGATATTTCTAAAACCAGAGATGAGAAAGTAACCCCCAAAGCAGTGCTCTTTCTAAAGGTTTAGTATTTTACCTTGATGATAACACTACACAAGAAAAAATAGAGGCAAGCCAGTGATCACAACTGGATTGATTCACAATAAAACAAGGCATTCCTCTGAAATCACCCCTGTTCTTGATGCTTCAATTAATTTCTGTATTGGCTGCATGGTATGACATTGATATTCTGCCCCAAGGCCCTCCAAGCTACTAATCTTTTCTTTCAAATACTGCAGAGCAGGAAGTTTAGGACAGGAATTTTTGCCTGTGGGGGCATTTTGCTCTGGAGATGGGGGGAAAGAGGGGGGCCATCAACCCCCTATTGGGGTACGGGGTGGGGGGGGGGGGGTGCCAGGGGCTAATGCATGGTCTTGAATCCTCTCTAAATTCTACTTTCTTCATCAGCATATTGGTACCTGTCAGTCTTTAACAAAAAACTATGCTGGTTTCTTTCATCTTGAATGATTCAGCAAATATGTGGTATTTCATCCGTTCCATCTCTTCAAGTCAGTGCAGACTCGATTTAACGTGATCACCTTAAAAATGCCAGGATTAGCCTCAACAGGCCATTATTGCGTTAAGGCATGACTTACCTACAGCGTGAATGAATGAGGGATCATCTCAGTAGGATTATATTAACCCAGCCCCACCAAAACAATTATTTCACCCCCCCCCCCCCCCCCACCCTTAGGCAGTATATTGGCTAACAAGCATGATAATACATTAAGAATATATGCTGGACTACTTTCCTCTGAACCTCTTGAGTCAATGTTGAGCTGTGTTGAGAGATAGCTCTGAAGTACCGAGCAGTTTACAGCCTGGTGCCTGTCAATGCTCGCTTGAAAAGCTCAAGTGTTGTCTCCTTAAGTAGGTGCTATAAGGACAAGCCTGTACAAAAGGAGAGGAGAAAGACCCCACAGTCCACATCCATAGAATTGATAGAAGTACATAAGTGTGGAAAATTACTATGCAATGGTTTCTTCTTCCAGGACGGACGCATTCCATTTGAGCTGCTTGTTGGCTCTTAGACAGGAATCTATCCAACTACCTACATATTTTTATAGCATCTTTGGCAATACTTCTGTTATTTCAGCAAATTAGAGGCTTGATGTCTGAAGCATTAAAATCATGGCAATTCTGCACTCCCGTATGAAAAGGAGCCTTAGATTAGAGTATCCAAAAGTACAATGTTGATGCTGAAACCTGGCTAGTGATGTATGCAGTTCGATACAACAGTTTACATCTTTACATTGAGTTCAATACAACAGTTGTGTTGTTTACATGGACAGTCATTAACCTGGCAGCATAATTATTGATCACTCACTTTTAATTACATTACATTATTTGGCAGACACTCTTACCCAGAGCAACTTACATAGGTTATAGTTTTTTACAATGTTATCCATTTATACAGCTGGATATTTTTACTGAGGGAATTGTGGGTTAAGTACCTTGCCCAAGGGTACAGCAGCAGTGCCCCAGTGGGGAATCAAACCAGCAAGCTTTCAATTACAAGTCCGGCTCCTTAGCCACTATGCTGCGCTGCCACCTTAATTACTTTATAAAAGTGTCCACAGATTAAATAAGGGGTCAAATAGAAAGAGGTCAATCTTCACTCTTAGGAAATGGAAAGGGTTTTTTTAAAATTATTATTTCGTAGTTTAATCTTCACCACAATTGCTCTAACAGTCAGAAGACATTTTGTGTATGGGTATTGTATAGTAATTGCGTGACATTCAGATTGTACTGTGAAATTTATACGTTTAGTAACAAGGGATTTAAAACGTTCTTTGGTGGAACATCAGTACCCACCCTATGCCTAAGTTTGCAATAAAGCTATTAGAGCACACTCATGAACGTCACATGGCTCTCCTAGTGACCTTGTAAAACACATTAGGTCACAAGTTACTCGTGGAGCATCACTGATTCAATCAATATCTGTCCTAGTCTTTGACCTACAAATAAATCCAAACATTGCTTTCTTTGAAGTATGAACACAAATTGCCATCCTGGTGATCATTGAAACTGACAAAATGTGTCTTAAGAAAACTACTGAAGAGGAAATTTCTGAAGAAATACTATAACTGTGAGGAAAGTATGGGGTTGAAAGAACAGTAGATCAAGAGGAAAAGTTAGGGCTGTTACACATACATTCCTATAGGCAAGCATTTTTCTGTGGTCTAAGTCTATTCTTAAGAACATTCTTGTAATTTGAATGCATATTGAGCCAGAACTCTGTACAATAGCTACAGAAGTTCTCTTAGGCCCCAAATAATGGATGCCATGGTACTGGACTGAAGACATTCAAATTGTGTTGCTGGAGATTTCAGAGTAAATCAAGATTGGGGAGTTATGCTTTTTTCCAGTATATAAAAACATGGTTTTCCCCATTGTTTTTCATTGTTTCTGGGAGTACAAATAAATACTCTTGACAAAATGGATGCATTTTTAATGTGTTATTGGCTGTAACTCTCACAGAGTATATGGCTAACCATTTGCCAAGACTAAACTCAATTGTTGATCAGTTATATTTTGGAAACAAGCACAGACCTGAGCAAAAAGAGGAGCTGAATGAAGACTATTAATATTGGAGGGAGTTTTCTTTTCTCTTCTTAAGTGAAGTTTTTAAGATACTGTGGATCTTTTCTTGAAGACAAAGGCAGAAAACCATGTCAAATGCGCTTCCTTTGTAACGTTCAATCAGACTTCCCAAGTATGTGCACACAATTAATACTGAACAAAAATAAAACCGCATATTTCTATTGTTTTCAATGATTTGAACATTAAAGAGGACAGTCCTGTTGACTGGCGGTAGCTAACCTTCGCGATGAGAGCACTCCTTGTTTGCCGAGAACACATTTCCTGCTGCGGAAACCACGGGTAGACGCATTTAATGTGTTGTTTAGCACTTGCCAACTAAACATTATCTTTTAAGCACACCCCAGGAAAACAGTTTTTTATTTACTTCTCTGTGTTAAAAGGAAACAAACAAAAAAAAAATTAACGTCCATCTTGACAGCGCCCGCCTTGTTATGTAAACTACGCTACAGGTCTCTTTTTCGCAGCACAGCAAGCTTTGTGTAGGGATACGTTGCGTAGAGTAAATCGAAGTGGGAAAGTAGCAACCTTTGCAGAGTCGCTGCATTGGTACACCGGGCGAAATGGTGTAAACCTGTCATACACGTGTGCGCACACACAACCTGTTCGATGTACGCATCTAGGCAAGCTAGAACTGTTATTTAGCTATATGCACGTGATACTGGAATTGGAGACAACATTGCTAAATTGCGGTGCAATAAACCTGGTGTATAAGGCGGCTTGAAATCCCAGGACCTCAATCTGCAACGTTTCCATTTCAATCATTCATGCACGGTGGGATTTCTGTTACGGTCCTTGGCTAGATTTCCCTGTGGTAGCGCAGCAGAGCCATGACGTCACGCACTGTATCTGACTGTATGCAGAGCTGAGCGCGTGCTGCTCCGAGCACATGGAAAAGACGTCGAGATTTAGCTGCATGCTAAAGTGCGCTATTGCCACCTTCAAAGACGTTTCCACCTCTGACATGGAATACTCCTTAAATGTTTGCGCAGGAAGTGGGCCAATCCAAAGAATTGGTAAGGCTTTTGAATATTTTATTTCCCTTCATCCGTCCGCGATGTTTTGTTTTATAATTATCACAAGGATGCAAAAGAAAGCCGTGGCGTATTCGAGCTGCGCTCTGCCGCTATTCTGTGCTTAACTAGCTCAGATAACCAGCTATATATCTAGATAGTTATTATATTTAGCAACATATAGATGTTAAAGTAGGAATATGATGTGATATCGATTCATATTCTTTGATTATGGACAGCCAGTTCACTTAACTTTCATTTGTAGATCTTTGTTGTTTTGTTTTGAGTAATTAACTATTTTAGATAAATGAAAACGCCCGAAATAGTATTGTTCAGGTAGACAGGTGGGATTATGAGATATTTAATTCTTAATTGTACTTATTTCGAATCGCTAGCTAGTTAGCTGCTCAGCACGTTTCAGATTGATTCTGAATTTGCCCATCCCCCAAAGCCATACGGTCACACCATACAGTTACCTGTCCGTCTAAATAATAAATGTATATAAAGAAGTATGGTGCTCATAGTGTTTTGTATGTTAACAGCAAGCTGATGTACATTTGTCTCATTACTCTTTAGTTGTCTTCCTAATGAAAGCACTTCAACTGTTAGGGCATTTCCACTGATGTAATACATTCTGTGTAACACTGTGTTCTAAAACATTGTATTCTGTGAATACATTCATATATTTTGATCAAACTGTGTTGTTATAGCCTTCTTGTTATTCAGTCCTAGCTATTCTGTATCTGATCAATTTGGTAGTATTGATGGACAGAATAGTAGTAGGCGATTAGTCAATTACACCTCACCCTTCACAGTTAAACAGTATTCTAGCACCCAGTTTAATTTTATAGTTGAGGTCAGACTGACGTTGATCTGAATAGCATTGCACGACAATAGAGGAGCATTTTGTTTGTAGATTGCTAGTGCAATATATATATATATATAAATGAAGTTCTTATATAGTTATTAATGTAGTCCTGCGAGAATAGTGCACACCAGAAGGGTGTAATGTGTTTGTTGTGTAACGTTTTGCATGGGAGTAGTTAGCAGGTCTCGTCGTGCTCGCTAAGTTACAGCTCTCCGAGTTTATTCTGGGGAGGTTGGCATTAGGCCACACTACAAATTCTTGTCTCGTGTTCAGTCCTGTGTAAATCAGACATTTTTGAAGTGCCCAAAGGGTGTATATGAGTGATCATAGTAACATTAGGGTATACACTGGTCAATGCAGGCACCCGAGCCCCATTTATTTAGTGTTAACTGTGCTGGCAGTGTGCAGGCACAAGTCCAATGCTAGTGCTTGAGCTGGAATTCACTGTCGCTGATAATGTGCAGTGTGCTCACAAACTGCATCTCATCGATTGCGATTTGCGTGTACAGCAGTATTTATGAGTCTGCTTCCTGGACATGCTGCAAACCTTTTTGGGAGACATTAATGGCAGGCGTTTAGTAACATCTGAGCAGAACATGGCGTCTGTCAGGAAAGCTTTGCTGTGATAACCAAGTGCTATAATAGGAAGTAAAAGTAGCATTGCGCATGGAATCCAGTTCTGCGTGTTCTGGCATCGGGAGGTGTGGGCTCATTTTCAGATTTAACTTAAGACATCGGTCTCAGTCGGCAAATATCCATGCAGTAAATTAGAAACAGCAGGTCTCAGATTCCCATCCACGTGTTTTTTGGCACGTGTGGCTGAGAAAACAAAAAATAAAAGAGTCACGGATCTCACTGCATTCACATGCAGTTTATTCAGCAGACATTCGGTGGTTTAGCAAATGAGTTCCGAGCAGACGGAGCCGAGCACATGGCTGTCACTTCAGAGTAATCGTCCATTTTTGACCTCACGCCATCGTGGCGTCGCAGGTGTCTCCTTTCTCCTTTTGTTTGCAAATGGATGGAGCGAGGACACACACGCAGAATTAGCGCAGTGTAGACCTGTCAGCGAATTAGCAAAAATCAAAAGACACATGCAGTTTTGCTCCCTCATGAGCACCGGGTCCCAGCTAATGTTGGCAGCCGGCGTTGTTCGCCATGTCGGGGGCACCAGATTCCTTTGTAGCGTGGATATGAGGCTCACCTAGTCGTGCAGGTAATGCACAGCTGTAGCTGAAGCGCAGGTGGATAGCGCTGAAGGTATCAGCCTGTCAGAATGACAGCATGGGGAATTGGAAGGTAGGGAATGTGGGAGGGGTTTGTCGTCCACCCAGGTACTGCTCCCCCACCCCAACCCCCCCACTCACCAGTTTGGAGTTACATGAACAAAGGTGTATCCATGTGCGTGTGGCTGATTGCAGCATTCGGTCAAAGTCAGTGCAGGTCCTGTGTGGCAATTCACTGATCTTTAATTTTCCGGATGGCTCGTTGCCCACGGTCCACGCTGGCAGTCAAGCCCTATTTCATAAAGCTGTCAGCCTTCTCATTGCATGCGTTACGCACGCTGCTCCCATAGCGATGGGCTGAAATGGTTAACACAGAGATTCCACATGAAGGCACTGCACTTTGAACAACTGCAGTGTAACCTGATTGCATAACCGAATAACAGGTTTGCCTTGCTCCCTCGAGACCAGTAGATTGACTGGATCAGCATGGTTTAATATGTAATACTGCAGGCAGCTGCCAACAGCTAGAGCAGGGATGAGGGGTCTAAGTCCCCGCGGGTGACAGGGTCGGCGGAGTTCAGTGTGCCGTCGTTCTTTATTGGGTTAGATGTGAACCTGGCACTCCAGCTTTAAATCAGCTGCTACTTGAAAAATCACCCTGAACCTAGGAAGATCCCTGATAAAGAATTCTTTTCTGTAGCACAGTGATGAATAGCGTTAGCAATTTCAGTGTGTCCAGGTAATTACTTCGGTGTAACAATTAAGGTGAAAGATAGAATTAATGGCAGCAGACCCTGTGGTGGCTGAGGGCTAGTTTTCCCAGCAGATAGATGCGTAGTGTAGGATACTCACTCCTCAATATAGAAAGGGGTCCCCATATATGGGTTTGGCTGTGTTAGGAGTGAGACGTTCATGGTTCACCCCCGAGGTTTTGCTTACCCATGATAGGATGACCTTTCTGGGTTACAGGCTGTGTGCTCGTAAGTGAAGACAAACAGCACCCCTTTCCACATTCACCTAGAGGCTAGGTGTGATTGACAAGGAAATAACCAATCAGACACCTCGCATGAAATAGGGCAAACGGTTGAAGCGTGAAAGGGTAAACATCTTGACCCTTTCCGAGAGAGGGGTTGTGCCTTGACGCGTGACATCAGAGGGACAGGCTACGTGAGGACTAAGCCGTCCTTGGCCTGGTACTTTTTAGCCTGCAAGGTGTCATCTTGGTGTTACATCTAGGCTGATGTAAATGTCAGTGGGAATGATGTTGCTGGAAAGACAGCTCCGTGTCTCACTGAAAGAATTTTTTGTCACCAGCCACAACTGTACCGAGATTTGTCAAGTGACTCTCACTCATTATATTTGTTCCACCACTCAGAAAATCTCACACAGAACTATTTTGTCATGAAAAAATGGATTTTTGAAGAAATATCATCCCTGTGTTGTGTTCAAAAAAGTCACTTAATTCAAATAGTGTGTCCATATTATTGTTACCCCCTTTACCGCTATGATCAGAAAAGATTTATGGCAGAAGCAGTTAAGTTGTCCTTTATGCCTGGCAAAGAGGTCTCATGGCTTCGATAGTGTTTTTATGTGCATGTTTAAAAGGACCCTAAACCTCCAAACAACAGCTTTCATCTTCCTTGCCTATTTTTTATTTGGTGCTTAAATGAGGTGAGCGTAATCTTGGGATCTTCAGCACACAGAGTGGCAGCACGTGAGGAAATGAGTGAGTGGGTGTTGAGCTCTGACACCCCGCTGTGTGTCATTATTTTTTATGATCTCAATACGAGCTGGACCAATTAATCAATTTATATTTTCATGAGGAAGCTGTTATTTTGTTGTAAGTTTTATGATTTTTTAGCTAAAATAGACAGCAATACCTGCAGCATTGATGTGTGCTGTCAGCAGTTTGAGCATTTTGTCTCTGTATGTATCTTGGGGTTTGCGGGAGACTTCACCCACAATAGCAGATATGGTCAAGATACCATGAAAGAATTACAAATTACTTCCTTTTGTTTTGCTTAACAAACAAAAAGCTCTTTGATGCAGATCACTGCTATGGTACAGGTGACATACAACACACACACATACAAAATTGGAGATGAATTGTACTTTAACATTATCCTACTTTAACATGCCTCTTACGAACTCATTAGTTATCTATAAAGTCACTGTGCAGCAACTGAAAAAAGCATAATTGAAAAAGAATGTTGCTGACATTTCGCCAGTGGTAAATTGGGCTTGTTGCTCCTCAGTCACTACGTATTCTCTCTTCTGATTGGTTTAGGCTGTCATGTGACACATCTGGGCCAGTCATGAAAAGCAACACGCCTCATGTATGATATGCAGGGTAGTTGTCATCCGTATTGTATTACATGATTTGCATAGTGGACATGCTTATCAAGGGCAACATACTTTGCCTACATTTTGCATACTATCCATTTAACTGGATGGTAACTGAATCAATTCAGGGTGAAGTGAGCAACAACAGCGCCCCGCCTGGGATGTTAACTTGCACGTCTCTGGTTACAGGCCCAGCTCCCTTACCACTGTATACCAGCGTCACCATATTTATTATTAATATGAGCCTAGTGGAGGCTCTGCAGGTGAGTCTGGCAAATTGATTTGTTCACCGGTACGAGTATGTGTATAAATTAGCCTTTGTGTAAATGAACTGCAGTGGTTGCACCTCACATGAGAGATTTCAGACTTTTGAGAGGTCTCTGAAGCAGGAATTTGACATTGGTTATAATAACAGAATAATAACAGAAATGAAATCAAAAGCGAATAATGTTGCATTTTCCAACTTGCATATCATGTAATTTTTTTTATTGACTCAGCTTTGAACACTTACAGAACTCTGAACAAAACCAGGTGGTATGGTGTGAAATGAGGGGAAGAGGGAGGCGAGGCAGGTGAGGGAGACGGCTCTTGTCTCAAACGTTTCCCGTTGGCTGTTGATTAAATGTTCAGATGAACAAAGATGGCTCTCTCCTGCATATGCAGCATCCTGTCTCTAGCATTTCTGTCACGGGAGGGGAACAGCAGATACAGACTCCTGGTTTTGGAGAATATCTGCTTGTCTCATGTCATGTGCTTAAGGTGTGTTGAGTAGCTCCTCAGTAAGTTGAAGGAAATATGTATATGAAAAGGAGTCTCATTTTCAGACTTTCACCTTCACAGGAAAATAGAAGAAAACCACAGACGCTGAGAGATTAAATCTATCTTCAGTGCATTATGAAGAAGATGGCCAATACTCAACTAATAAAAAGCGTAGGAATGGAGATAGTTCATTCATCATGAATAAGAGAATTAAAACAGGCTAATAGTATTTCAGAGCAGTCCAACATTTTTGCACAAATCTTCCTTTTCTGCCCTTACCCTTCCTCCTAACTCATTCTCCACTATGTTACCTGGCCTTAATAATCTTGAATTGTGGCCTATTAATCAGTTAACCAATTACCCAGTGCCTGCACAGACACTCCCATTCTCATGCACACACCCTCTGACAGATGTGACATATGAAGACAGCTTGGCTGTTTCATGGATTGTAGTATTATTGGAAAATGCGTTTCCTTAAACACATACTTTACACATTCATCACACATCCTTGACAGTAGATGCTACGTCTTTACGCATACTTTGTGTAAAGTGAGTGACACATTCAGCTAGGTTTATTTATTTTTTCTGTGTATGCATTGTTTAGTTAATTTCGGCAAACCCTATGTTAACAATGGGTTTCCATTGCAATGGTCAATATGCTTTGTATTTACAACAAACCGGTCTCATGTCAGTGTCTATTCCCACACGACCTGTGCTCCTGTTTCGCAAATCACACCCTGCCACGTGATCACCCAGCTTCTTCTGACTTCATCACATGTCAGAGTTGACCGTCGGTCACACCCTAATCATGCATATTGTGACCCCATTTTTCCCCTCCTAATTCAACCTCCGTATCCAGCAAGCTTTGGTTTTTATTAAACATACTCGTTTAAAAAGGAACGTTTAAAAAGGAAATTAAAATACAGCACTTCAGATTCACATTTCCACCCATAGTTGCCGATATTGTGTAAGGAATTTTCATGAATATTAAGCAGTCAGATGCTGAAGAGGCAGGTTAGCATGGGGGTTCATGAACAAATGAAATGGCACAACCTGTTTGCCTCCCTCATCATGGCCCTGCCCTAATATAATTTGAGCTGTGCCCCTACTGCCTACCCAATTTGAAAAAAGGACTATTAAAGTCTCATCTCAGATGAAACCTTGAATTGAGACCTGTGTGCTGGGTTGAGTTGAGTGCTCTCTCAAGGTCCAAGGTCAGTTCAACACTAATTTGTAATTCCTCAGTCCTCATGCGACTGCACATACAATGAGATGAGAAGACGACAGACCTTGATAATTTTATTCGGGCTCTTTATTCAAGCAAAAGCTGCCTATGGCTCATGGAGCTTTCTAAAAATCCGTTCTTGTCAGTTCATGACGGACAAACTGCAAAGCGTACAGAATGAATAGCTCCCTAAATGAAGTTCTTCAGAGGTGATTTACCATCAGGTTGACCCCCCGACACCCCAGCTGAGTTCTCTGCAGGCCTGTTTTAATGCAGGATATTCACGATTAACCCACTCAGGGACTTGAAGTACCTGCATTTGCTGAAGTAATGTAAGTAAATAAAAAGTAAAAGGCAGCTTTTAGTCCATCTTAAGCGTTAAAAAGGATGTCGGATTCCTCTGAGAGTGTAGCGCCAAGCTTCACAGCCGAGTTTCTCTGCTCTCCCTCTCCTTGGCTTCTGCTCAACAGCCTGTTTTCACACCCATAATGTCCTGACGTCATGCATTTTCTACTAACTGTAGCCAAGCCCCCGTAAGCAGAACTCCCATTCACTGTCAGAATGTGTCCAGTCTGTGTAAGTTTATTTTTTCCCATGTTGACCGAGCGCCTCTGGCCGCCGAGCGCCTCCCCTGCACAATGTTTTCAGTGTGTGAGATGGGGCCGGGGAGGAATGGTCAGAATGTAAAAACACGTAGCCGTGGAAAACTGGGGGGCCTATTTTTCGTCCCCTTTTAAGCAAACACGCCTCCAGACAGGCCGAGCAGATAAGATTTTCCACGGAGCAGCTTCTGAATCATGGCGTGAGGCCGTTTTAATTGGACCCTTATCAACCATAATAAATGTGGGCCAGTCCGGCGGTGTGTGGGTTCCCTCTCCCTCATTGTTGCGCAACAGCTGTTCGGGAAACGGCGCCGCAGTTACGGCCGAGGATGTGAAGCGCTTGGGGCCGGCCCAGCAGCCCTAAATCCTGTGACTCTCACACCCCCGAGCAGTTAAACTTGGATACTGTTTTCCATCACCATGCCTACGTCCCTTTCTTTGGAAAAGGAAGTGTGCGTAGCATGTTCGCGGTAACCCATGGATGTAATGCTGTTTTTGTTTTGAAAGAGATATCGGACTGTAAAGGGAACAGGGGGTTTGTAGAGGCAGACTTTCATAGCTCATGCGCTGCCAGTGTGATGTTTCTGAAAGATCCCCGTTCCTTTAGCTTCCTGTGAATTAAGCTGTAAATTATGTTAAGATGTCTGTCGCCGGGGCAGTAATTTGCAAGCTCAGTAAATGAGCACCCTGCCATAAAATATGGGGGATAATAAAGCATAGACTGGAAAAGAAAATGTATCAAAGCATACCTGAAGTCTGCATTTTTTAATGGCATGTTTAAAGCTACACCGCAGAATGAAAAGCAGTGCCCTTAAGCACAGGCCTAGCTGAGGACTTCTCATGGTCAATTGAAAAGCTCTTGTCATGTAAATATCTCAATACAGAAGCCATTAAATTTGGTATGATAAATACTAGCCCACAATCAAACATCATCTGAATGAAATGTGTGTACCCCAGGACATTCCTTTTACCCAACACATCAACTCTGATGATCATATAGCCTCCTACCCCTTCACTCCTTTCCCATCATCCTTTTAGCCCACATGTCAGACTGTGCTGTTAACATTTAGGGATTTCTCTACAGGTTGGACTAGAGCTGTGACATTGTAGCTCCCCTTGCCACCTTGCTTTTTGCACTGTATTTGGTTCTAGCTAGCAGAGGAATGCGCCCTGCGTTTCTCAGATAATTCTGAAAGGGATTTCTTTTTTCCTCCTCTTTCGGTCGATGCTTTCTATTGGCAGGCTCGTTTGTGTCCCGCCTGGGGGCCAGGGGCCATTGTCTGGCAACCCGCCTGGATGGTTTAACCTTTCAGAGCGCTCCGGTAAACACGACAAGCATGCGTTGTGGCAGGACTGCGGGGAGAAATGTCAGTTGTAACGACCCTGTCTGAACCTCTGAGTCAGGTGTTCCTGAGGGCCTTAACGGGTGAAAGGTCATATTTCTTTGGCAGTTTTCTTTCTCTAGTGAAAAAAAAAGATGAAGACAAAAAAAAAGTTCAGTGCCGTTAACCTGTTAAACTGGAAATAAAAGGAATAAAGAAAAAATAAACAAGCCAAAGCTCCTCAGTGCTTTAGGCACACACCCGCATGGATGCCAAACCGGAACGGAATCCTGCTCTGAAAACGGTGCGTCTTCAAAAACACCAGTCCCTTTTCCTCACGGCAGGGTCTCTGTGTCTGTCCCCTCGTTTTCTTTGTGGTGACACAGCTGGATCAGACAATGATGCCCTGGCCTCTCCCTCGGCCTTCGTGGGCCGCGCGGAAGAATAAAGGGAAGAAGGGGCTGACCGGGAGAAGAACAGGCGGAAGAGGAGAGGATTTATAGAGCCGGGTGTGTGTCCGTAGGAGTGAGGCACGCGGTCCAGAGGTCACCTCAGACAGAGCGGGGGCGGGGAAAATCTCCGGCCCCGTCCGTGCCCTTGGAAGAGTCGCGGAGGTGGGCGTGGGCCTCTTGACCCGGCTTTGATTTGGCCTCAGGGGTCGTCCATCTCCCGGCTCGGCATCATGGGAACGGGGGCCCATAATTTAGCCAGGGAGGAAACGGCTGTCGTTGGATTTCCTCGCGGGGAGATTTACTGGGGGGGCTTAACAACGCGGAGGCCTTTTGTAGAAGAATGGCCCGCTCCTCTCCCCTTCATCCGCAACACACACCACCAACCCCGCCCCCAACCCTGGCACCTCTCCAGACAGGAGCCGTGTCCAGTTGGTGTTGCCTCATCAGGTAATACCCCCCCCTCCCCCTCCCCCACCACAGTTTGTACTCCACTGTTTAGCAGGGCTGTGAATTTAGCAGTTTGTGTTTGGCATGTTTGTGTATTACAAAGTTAAACGTACAAATTTCTACCAAAACTAAGTTCACTGCAAGTAAATCAAGTATCCAGCTTCTGGATAAAATTGCTAATTTCACACACTTTAGTGTGTTCAGCTTTAGTGGACTTTAAGGTAAAACTGGGTATAAATACAATATAAGTACATTTTAATGGGTTCATAAAAAATGTATTTATATTGTAGCCACAATATGGTAAGTAAACTATAAACTGAAAGAGGTAGCAAGATACTGAGGGATCAAATGGTACTAAATGTTTTTTAGGACTTCAGAGAACATTAGATTTATCCCAGTGGCTCTGATAACACCGAATAAAGCCAGGGGGATGTTATTTATAGCGGGGAAGCGCACGGTGAGAAGTAGCCGTAGAATTTGGGTGAACACAGTAAAGCCTTTTACACGGAGAGATGTGTGTAATTGCCGCCATTTATAATGTGTCCGTATGCGTGGACGAGCAGACTTTTAATATAGCGTTCAAAAAGTATCTCCCAGCCAATTGATAAAGGAGGGCATAGTCTCGGCCGCCTTTCAGGATTATGTAACTGTCTGCTCGGCGGCATAATTGACGGGCCAGCTGGTTCAGTGCTCTTATTTTTACAACGTGGGGACACTGAGAGGCGAGGAAACTGGGGGAGGAGTGGGGGGGGGGGACGTGTGGGGCATCTCAGCATGCGGGATAAATGCTACCGTGTAGTACGCAAGTGATGGGGCCAGACAGCAGGGAGCACAGATCAGACCTTCAGGCCTTGGGGGTAAAAGTGACCTGAGACGGCTTCACTCGGTGGGGGCGGGCCGCACTGTCAGGCGGGGTAAAAAAGCTGCTGAGAGGCGGGAATTTTCGTTTGTTTGGGGGAGGGGCGGGGGGCGGGAAGGGTTCAGCGGAGGTCGTGCGGTGCAGCGGAGGCGTCTCTGCGTACCCAGGGATTCTGATGAGCCCAGCAACATGGCCCTGTGTTGGGTGGATTAGGGCCGATTCTCCGCTGAGATTACCGCCACAATGGCGAAAGCCCTGTTGTCGACACCGCACAATGTGTCCTTTAAAGGGACAGGGGGCGGCAGCGGGGGGAAGGCCGGGTGGCTCGCAGACACCACAAGACCGTGGTGACAGCCAGACGCTCCTCAAAGACCGTCTGATCCCTGGCCCAGCTCTGCTTACAGAGGGAGAGATAGAGTGGAAGATAGATGAGGTGGGGAGGGAATAACGAAATAAAGTTCAAGTATGAGAAAGATAGAGGGAGGAAAAGAGAGGAGGGAAGAAATGAAGGGAGGAGTGGAGGGAGGAAATGAGCGCAGCAGAGAGAGAGTGAAAGGAAGAAAGAGAGAGACGTAGACTTCCCTAGGCTGGCAATTGAGCCTTTTAACTCATGACTCATTACAGCTACAGCAGAGTGTAAACAGGAAGAGAGATCACAATGAACAGGGCAGCACCTTTGCCTTGCCGTCAAGCTCCTTCACATTAACAAACCCGATAATTCCCTCAGTTCCGGTTAACCTCCAGTCCCCGGTCTCGGCGATATCAAAGCAACCCCGGGCCGTGAGGGCGCTGAATCCGCAGACAGAGGCAACGCACCACACGAGCCTTAGATGTGGAGGATAGCGCCGGCCCTAAGGATTATTCCGGCGTGGTGCGTTTAAGGAGAGAACGTAAGAGGAAAACAGAGCGGTGTAATCCCAGACAGCGTTTAATCGAGCCGTCGGGGTCGCTCGGTTCGTCCGCCCCGTAAATCAGCCTCACGAGGCCGCGTCAGATCCTCTGGACGCAGGCCTGGCGTGTTGCTCAGAGGCCGGAAGTTGGACGGCAGTATCTGGTTGAACGACAAGTTTACAGTTGCCAGGGCCGGCGCTCCGGAATGCGTTCGGTGACTCGCCGCCACAAGGATGGTTCAGCCAGAATGAGGAAATGCGCTAACTGTAGCTGTCGGCAGAGGCAGGAAGTCAGGTGTGACCGGTGACGCGTGCTGCGTGGGCCCCTTGGGGACCGTCCCCCGGGCCGGACGCTCTTCCTTGTGTGTCGCACGTGAGACCCCCGTCACTCACTGCACAGGGGACCCCGGCGGATGGTGTTCTCTAATGAGCGGCAGTGTGGCATAGCACTTAAGGGCCTGTGATTTGTAATCCAAAGGTTGCAAGCTGGATTCCAGATGCCAGTCAGCCAGTGCCGTTATACCCCTGGGCAAGGCACTAAACCTAACTTCCTCAGTAAATATTCACCTGGATAAATCCTTTGTCTGTCTAAACTGTCAACAGGAACAACAAACCACTGTACAGTTGGGCATCCTGTGGGTCATTTCATGCTGGGAATTAGGTAATGGCTTTTTTCCTCTCTTCCCGTGCTTCATAACCGTTCACTTCCTGTGCTGTTAAAGCAGCAGCGTGGACTTGTGGTTAGATATCATAAAGGAATCAGTAAAAACCAAGCTATAATAATGAATAATACATAGTCCGTTTAACTTTTACTGGAAAAGTGAGACAAATACATGACAGTGACTAAGACTGTGACTGTCAGAAAAATGTGTGCGTCACCATTGTAGCTGCACATGAAACGCGCTACATGTTGTGTGTCTTATTTGCTACCGCGGTGAGTCAGCTCCATTCCGAGTAGATAGAGTTACATCTGCGTGCTGGAAAGGGGGGATCGCCGCACTTTGTTTAATGCATATTTAAAAGGACACTAACGAAATGCAAGTGCCACGCTCCTCATCGTCCGAACCTGAGGGAGAAGAGGCTGCTCGACTTTCTCTCAGGATCAATTAGGCAGATTGCTGGTCCTCGCGGCGCGGGGACGGCGGTGCCAGGGCTGGTAATTCGAGCCGGGATGAAGAGTGGTAATTGCCACTTAATTTTATTCGGTTCGGTTTGCGAGCGCAGAGTAATCCTTCAGGCGGTTTGGCCACAGAACTGGTGCTGGGAGTCTGAGGCTAAAACGCTGGCGCGTTCCTACGTTTTCGTCAGAGAAGTTCATTCAGAGCTAATGGCTCAAGCTTAGACAGGCAGAAGTCAAAAAGGGCCGTGGTAAAAAGTGCTACGTCATAGGACAATTTTTTTTGTATGGACATGCATCTTTGAAAGGTGAGAATTGTGTAGCGAATGCAGCTTGATTAGTGTATGCAGCAGGAATTTGTGCGGCCTCCCTCTGCCCTTGAGGTGGAGTTCTTCACGCGCCTCTCACCTTCTTGCGTGCGAGTTTTATTGGCACACTTCACTCAGAGAAGGAATCCCTCTGCCGTCCTTTAAAAGTCATTAGCAGGAAGCAGGGTCGTAAAGCGGGTGTTAGGATAGCTGCAGGCCCCGCCTCCGTCCCCCTCCTTCTCTCACCTGCGGAGCTGGTGTCACACTGCAGCACAGCGGGACTCCCCGGGGCAGTGGCAGCCGACAGCGGAATGCGTCACCCACAGAGGAGCTCCGTTCAGACTCCACAATCTCAGGGATTGTAAATATGGAGCAGGCACCGGAGGCACTGGACGTCCCCTGGCAGGCATAGTCAGTGGTAGGCCCTCCAGGCCGGCAAACTGGCTGTTGGTGCCTCGTACAAGATGGCCTGTCTCGTGACACCCCCCCCCCCCCCAGCCCCCCCCATTTCAGTCACGGAATCATAGACGGTGACCTTCCACAGCGGACAGCTCCCCCGCCGATATTATGATGACAAAAATGCGTGTGCCTCACGGCCCCCCTTCAGACTGGCTTTCTCCCACCCCTCCCGCTTTCAGGTGAGGTTCTTTCAGGACGGCCCTGGCTGACCCTAGACGCAGTGCCAGAGGGGGGTCTGGGGCGGCCGTCTCATGCACCCTCACCCAGTGCCGGGCAGAGCCCACACTACCCCGCCCGAGCTGCCTGTCACGGCATATCTGGCCCCGCCATGCCGAGCCCTTTGGTGACCTTTTCATGACGGTCTTCTCCCTGCGCACTGCCCTGACCGGGCCTGTCTCCTGTGGGGGGGGGCTCGCGTCAGAATGGATGCTCCAAAACACACTGAAATCGCCCTCTCTGTCCCTGCCCCCCTCCGTGCATACGCCGATGGGGCTCTGAGAAGCGGGAAGCCAGATTCGCCCTGACAGCCGAGACAGCGGCCCGGGCCGAGGGTGGGCTCCCCAGGAAAAAAGGAAGAGAGAAAGAAGCAGTGGATTAACTCCGCACACTAAATCTTTCCACCCCCCCTATTTTCTTCCGTCCTTGTGGTAGCTGTGGGAGTGGGTCAAAGAGTGCACGATATCTGCTATCTCCAGTCACGGCCGCCCCTCGCCGCCTAATGCATTTACAGTGTGTAACTGACCTGACTCCCTTTTCTTCTTCGCTTTGATGGCCAACTAGGTGGGCGGGGGGCAGGGGAGGGGGGCTGACAATGGCCCCTGCTACTCCTCTGAAGCGCCGCCTGTCCCTGGGGAGGGTTTGATTGCCTCCGAGGCCTCCTATGTAAAGGAATAGGAGATTGCCTGCCATCTGGAGAAAACGATACTATCTCTGCTGATTCATACTGTCAGAAGTGCCCCCCTCCCTGTTTCTGCTCCTTCCCCCTGCCTGTCCCTCTCTGTCCTCTCTTATAGCTGAAATGCTAGATGTTGTTTTTTTTTTTACCCCTCTCACTGTCTCTCCAAGCCAACATTTACAGTATGTGTCAAACCAAGGCCTTCAAACCCACATGTCCATGCAGAGAAAGTATGATTCACACTATACTCCACAATGTCTCGCACGCACACACACACACACACACACACACACACACGCACACACACAGACGCGTACTTGCGACACACACACATACACAAGAATGTTTTTGAACAATGCTGGCCTGTACACTGAATGATTTATTAATTATTTATCACACAAGGAGCGCTTTGCAAACAGAAATGTTTGTAAAATCCAGCATTCTTGCATGTTCCTCTTATACCATCTGCGTTTGCTCGAATTACAAGAAGTGAGAAGAGCAAAAGCTGAGAAAAGGGGAACGACAGAGTCCATACCAATGTTAAATACATCCTCCTACTTGCAGTTACAGCCAGTCTAATGGTCATCTTAGTAATTTCTTCTCAAACAATATATCATTTCAGTTGTATTTTCCACAGAAATTGGGAATCATCTTGATACGAAGCCATTTAAATCCCCCAACAATGGACAGTACAACAACGGACTGGCTTCTTCACACGGCAAACATTTGCTAGTATGCCTAATTAGCGTCAAACCTTGAACTGTAAATACTTTTCACCCTCCCCTCTGGAATACTGCAGACATGAAAAAAGGTGTGAAAGTGTTTACACTTGTTAGACTTAATTAGTGATATCCTCTCACTGCTGTGTGCAACATTCTTGTTTTAACTGTACAAGTGCAATTGCATAGCAAGCTGTAACAGCTTGTAGTGGAACTTGTACTCATTATTGTACTCTTTATATAGTATTGGAACCTGTCCAGTTGAATTCATAGAATAATCCAATGGGCTTTAAAGGCATCAGCAAGGCACCATAAATCAGTATTTGCGATTTGTCTTAGAGCTTTTGGCTGTAATGCCCCCCCAACACACACACTCACACACACACACTCACACACACACACACACACCACTTTATTTGTAGAGCAGATTGTCACGAAAAACAACAGCAAAAACAGTGCTGTTATTTCGGAGGAGGGGAAGCAACAGATCGTAAATTTGACGCCTCGAAAGGCGTCTGTTGGCACCGTTTGTAGTCCTTAGGTCACCTGCACCCGTCACCCCGGGCCAGCTCAGTGATGCGTTTCGCGTATTTGTCAGGGGGTAGGGTCACATAGAGGTGTCTGTTCTTGTCATTGACTGGGGCCAGTTGGCTTTCACTGAACAGATGGGCTGGGGGGGGGGGGGGGGGGGGGGGGGGGCAGAGACGTTGCCTTGTTCACACCTCCAGCCCTGAGACACCATGCTTACCCTCTGGCCCAGCCTCAACCTGACGCAGTGGTCAACAGTTCCCTCACCCCCCACCTGTCTTTTCTCACCTGAGAAATGGTCAGCTCACAGTGTCCTGTAGCTCGCAGGGCCGCTCACCGCCCCAGCTCTGGGATGGGACGGCAGTTAGATGCCAGATTTCTACAGTGGTCTAATCCAGCGCTGAATCTGGCGGCCTGGCTCTTGAGAAAATGCGTCCGGTTCCCGGGAGATGAACTTTCGGCGGAGCGGTTTTTCTCACGTCCCCCGGTCAGCAGAGAGTGGAAGGTCAAGAGAACGATCAGGATCTGGGAAGAAATCTGGACGGGGGGGAGTGGACTCCCCCGCGAAACTGCTTCTCATGACATAATGAGAGGAAGCTTCCAGCTGGACCGGCCGAGGCCTTGCAGAAGCTGCTGTGCTTGCTGACTTTGCTGAAAACTGTGGGCTGCTTGCTGTGTCTTTACCGAACACTGTGGGCTGCTTGCTCTGCCTTTCCTGAAAACTGCAGACTGTTTGCTGTATCTTTACTGACCAGTTTTGGGTGGTATCTGGAGATGGATCAGCAAGTGAACTTACAGATTTGTTTGATCTTTCATTTCTGCTTGGAGTTGGAAATTACCCTCGTTTTTTTTTTCATTCTAAAAGTATTTAAGAAATGTTTATGTGGATTTGCTGAGCTTGAGCCAAATCAACACCCCGAAGTAGGATAGGCTCATGGGTAAATTTTTGGTATGTCCAGCCCAATTCCTTCCTCTGGGTTTTCTTTTCCCACAGAACCACCCAAGGTCCCAACAGTTGTGCAAATATGCACATCTTGAATTATGCCAGACCTTGATTCTCCATATTAAACTGCCAGAATAAGTGTCTATCCTAAGCGTGCAGGCAGTGCCCTTGTTTTTAAATCAGATCTGTGCTACCTATAGTGTCACTGCAGTGTTATTTAGTGTTGACTCTAATTGTAGTGAAATCACTTGGAGAGGAATGCATGGGCCCCCCAGCCAGTCAGAACCCAGAACCGTGTCAGAACCCCCTAATCTGTGGCGATGAGCTGCAGCTCACAGGACTTCCTAACCAAAGTTTTCCTGCAACAGGTCATTAGTGACAGTCACACATGTGGCATTGTGTGTCCCTGCCTGAACCCCACGGTAGGAGGAATTTCGGAAATGAGAAACGGGGCATGTGGTTTAGTCTACGGAGTCTCCTGATGTATTCCTATCCTGGTAAGACAGAATTGTCAGAACAAAAGACTGGTGTAGGACTGCATACGGCACAGAAATAATCATTGCTCCAGTGGGGTACGGTATGGAATGAGCGGAAGACATCACTGACCGCGTCGGAATGCCACTTTGTTTAGTTTTATATGAATAAATGAAGGCAAAAATCACCTCTTTTGCGTGAAAGGTTATGCGCATTAAAGGAAAGCCGGGCTCCAGCCACTTCACTTTGTCTGGAGGGCCGCAGCATCAGCTCCCAGGTTCACCCAGTCCATTGTCCGCGGACTCTCTCTCCCTCCAGGTCTTGAGTAGGAAGATAGAGCAAAACAGCAAACCAGCCTTGCCAGGTTGTTTCGGGAAGCGGTTGCCATTTTCTGGGCACCCCTCACTGTGAGGAGATTCCCGAGCCCAGTGGCCATTGCTTCACAGCTCTCTGGCAGAACAGGGTTGGGAGGGTGGGAAGGCCTCGCAGTTGAGGCGCAGAGATTATTATTTTTGCTGCACTGTGTCAATGTTTGTTTTTCCTCCCCAAACCCTGGAAAACAGATTCCTTGTAAATATGCAGACTGTTTCTTCACCCCCACAACCCCCCCCCCCCCCATCTTCATCTCGAAGGTTATTTCAGAGCAGGGTACGCGTTAATACTTTTTGCCGATCGAAACTGAAATCCACTCCCGCAAAACCTGGCTTCGAGACAGTGCTTGGTGAATGGATTATTGTTCGAGAGTTTGTTTGATCATGCAGCTTTAATTGATCTGACCCCACTTTTCACACACAGCACCTCGTTCGCAAATGAGCCTGGATGTTGAACAAATACGCAAATTAGATCCGTTCTTGCATGTGTATCTGTAGTACGATGCTGAGCATAATGCAGAATCATATCCTCCTTGGGTCGACACCAGATTCACCGTAGTTTATCCTTTTGATCCTTATTTCTTTGACATTTTCATAGTGCTGTGACTCGCCAGTTTTGTCAGTTTGCTGACAAAAATGGTGCATCTTCAAAACTTCATAGATGACAGATGAGTGTTCTCACATCCACTCCTAAGACCCAAATTCAGCAGTTTTCAGGTGGATGTAATGGGTGGATCTCCCTCTTTGTTCAAGTCTTGGTCACCAAACAGAAAGCACCTTGCACATCAATGCAGGTCAGTCAAAGAGCAAAAGCAGTTTTTTTTTTGTGTTTCATTTTGCCAGTATGCTGGGATTTCTTTGTGTTGCCTTTTTACTCATTGATTCATTTCTCAGTAACTTGTGATTCAATCCTCAGAGGTCATATGTGTTCTGCTTCGTACCTTTTTTGGAGTTATCTCACGCAGTCGCACCAACGGGCCTGTTTGTGTGGGGGATAACCGTTTCTGCCCCCAGTATCTGGCAGCAGCATCCCAGAGATGCTGTGGTTTTCAGTTAGTGCTGATTCACCTTGTAAATTTTACATGTTGTTCTCTGATTACTGCTACGCGCGGTGAGACCGACTCAACCGAAAGCGACTGCGACACAAGGCTGAGATGGAGATAACGAAGGCTGAAAGGGTGCTTTTCTCTCTGTCTCAACAAAAACAACCCCCCTAACCCCTCAACCCCACCCCACCCCCCCCTCCCCAAATGTTTTTGTTTTTCTCAATCAAACGGGACGCTTGGCCTAGCAGAGAAACGCATCGATCAGACGTGGGTTCTCTCTGTGTCTTCACCGTCCTGTGCTCACTTATTATTCCCCCGGCCTGAATCGCTCTTGGTCAGATTGCTCTGTGAATTCCCCTTGTGGTTTTACTCACTGGGAGGTTCCTAAGAGAGACAGAGAGACTGAGAGAGCGTAAAGCTGCTTACTGTGACATGCCGCCGCCAGCCAGACTTAAACGTTTATCTGTCGCAGAATTACAAGGAGCACTAAACTCAGATTAAACTCACTTAGTTTCTGCCCGCCACGATACGCATCGGCTGAAGCACGCGGTGTTTTCCCCGCAACGATTCGACTAGAAAAGCCCCTAAGTTCTCTGAAAAGGCAGAGCCTGTTTCATTTTGAGGCCCGAGTAACGGTCTGCACAGCGGTGAGAGCAAGAGACGCTTTCCGAAAAAAAGTTGAAAAACTGCACGCATGCCGCGTTACAACACTGCAGGAATATCCCAGAGAGGCTTCCAAGAATCTCACATGATCCCATGGTAAATTAGCGTAAGCCTATTGTAAACAGGCCCGGTCCTTTGGGGCGTTTTTATCGGGTCAGAGGAAACATTTTCAATGTCAAGTGTTTCCCAGTACGGTTTCGCGTTTAAACTGCCCTATCAGTCAGAACCGTCCTGCAGTCTGAAAGCTCAGTTTTTATGAGCGCCTAATGTTCACATTCGCGTTTGATATTGCCGCCACGAGCGGCTCTGAAAGCTGCCGAAAAGAGCTCCTGGCGACGCCGCCGTGCCTTTATTACGTTAAAAGCGTAACGGGAGGAAGGCCGCTTGCTCGCGCCGCGGCGGATATAAAAGGAGCCCGTCTCATTACTGCCGGCCGCAGGAACTTGAACTATGCCTGACTCAGACGCGCGGGGCCTTCCTCTTCAATTAGTCATGAGAGGCAGGCGGAAGCTTCGAGGAAAAAGGAGCAGGCCAGATCAATTATACCAAATGGCTTCTCTAATGGATTTAACCTGATTAGGGATGTGCGTAACTGCGGGGCTACATCAGAACCTGGTGGATGACTGGGGCCGGGGTTGGGGAATGAAGGGGAGGAGAAGGGGGCGCAGGTTTTTGGAAGCAGTACTCACCTTAGAGGAAGATTGGCCCCTAATACAGTTCACACTTTAGGTCACGGAGTCACCACATCTGGCACGGTGTTAACATTTTGAAAGAGACCCCCCCCCCGTCACTTCACTAAGAATTTGTGTTGCGGGTGGTTAGACGTGCACACGTGCGCACACACATACACACACACACACACACACACACACACACATTCTCTCTCTCACACAGACACACACACACCCACAAACTCACACATACACACACGCACACACACAGACACACACACACTCTCACTCTCACTCTAACACAGACACACACACCCACACACTCACACACACACACACACACACACACACACACACACACACCTCACACATAGTAACTGCTGTAGTTTCCCTTCATCCTCTTCACTGCTCCACAGGAAGCAGGCACACTTAATGAAGATCATTTATCTCAGACCCCGCCTCTTGCCAGATCTGTTATCAGCATTACATTTGATCTGCTTTCCTTCTAGAAGATGCAAGTTGGAAAAATACAAAATACAAATATCTGTGTCCAAGGTGCTATTTGCTGCCTGTTTTCCAGCGATATTTGATTTATATTGCGTAAAGCAAAAACAAACACAACAGTCACCTTAAGGATATCAGGTCATTATGGCCAGGCTTTGTTTGGAATATGGTAAAAAGGTTTGTAAATGCCGGGAGACTGATTCAACACCAGTGAAGTGCTTTGTTCAAACAGGAGATTGTATCAATGCGAGGTTATTCGCTGCCACAGATTGTGAAGAGAGTTAATGAATATTAATGCATTTACGTTCCATTTGGACAGGATGAAGTGTTTGCTCCTGATGTCCTTGGGTGAATGTTTTATTGTTGAGAACAGGGGGGGGAGAAGGACAAAACAATTACAGGAAGGAATCAGGCGGCTCTGACAACAGAGGATAAGCGATGGTCTGGTCCATCAACTAATTCGATTACTGAATGACACACGCAGTCACAAACAACCTCACTCGCGCACACACACAACCTTATAATCGCACACTAGCGGACACAGGCGCGTAAACAGGTCCTCTAAACAGACACAGATACACCCAAACTATCTGACTCAGACGCTCGGTGTTGTAAGCACACACACAAACACAGACCGCACACCCTCAGCTACGCACTGAGAGACGAGCAGCCACAGGAACAGATTTCCTCAAATAAACAGACGTGGGCATCTGGAAGGAGACCGTACAGCTCAGGCTGTAAGCATCGCTGTGTATGTTTACGAGACTCGCTTGCTGTCTCTCTCACACACACACACACACACGCTTCCTCTAAGCCCTTTCCCTCCCTGTAATGATGGAGTCCAGAGGAGCAGCAGACCCGGTAAACTGGCCGGGCGGAGCAGCTATCACTTCCTGTTACTCAGCGCTTTGCCGGCAGATGGTCATTATGTCCAAATGGGAAAGGCATGCTTCCAGCTGACAGCTGATCCCTCCCCAGAGAGGCCGGAGAAAGCGGCAAGGCGGGGGGGAGGGGGGGCACGGTAGCCGCTGGCCGCCCCAGAGCGGGACGCCGGCGTCCCCCGCGGGCGGAAGCCGTCGCCCTTACAGGTCCGACGTAACCCGAGACGTGGGGCGTGGAAAGTCGCAGCAGCTGCGGAAGGACGTGACTTCACTTTGCTTTTGTTTTTTTCAGTCTAAACACTGATTGAAGCCTGACTGCGTCCACACGTCGATATTGTGTTCTCTTCTGGGCTCAGATTGACACAAATACAGGAGTTTATTTGACCCACTGAGTCCTTTCTGTGGGTTTTATTTTTTTTGCGGTCTTGGTCCGATTTTCGGGAATCTGTGGTAATCGGTTGGTGGCAGGCTGTTCCCCGCAGTCAACGTAAGCCACTCCAGAAATGGAATAGATTGTGGTTTTGGAAATGCAGGGGTATGGTCTTTTGGTACTGATGGGGACCACAGGCCTTTGATTTGTTGTGGTCCTGCCACAGCAAAGAAGTTAGTCACTGCCTGCCACACGCAGGAAGCAGATCCACAAGAAAACCAGTGACACAAAAAAAAAACTGGAGAGAGATAGAAGGGAAGGAGGGAGGGAGGGAGGGAGGGAGGGAGGGAGGTTGGAGAGTGTGTCAGGAGGTTAGGTTCAGGAAAAGGGAGGGACAATATAATTAAGTAAGAGGGAAAGTGAAATGAAACGTGACAGAGATTAACTAAGAAATAAATAACACAAAGAACAATGTATTCTAACATCCCCTCTTTTGGCCTGAGTAGAACAATCATTGGCACTAAGGTTCTTCTCACACATTGCGCCCGGGTTCCCAGAAGCAGCTCCACACCGCCCTTTGATCAGTGTCCAGCTCAGTCGACTTGTAATGAAACAGTCACGCCTCCTGACCGCCAGTTCGCACCAGGTGGGAGGGGTAAGCCACAGCTCCACCCACTCGCGACTCCGGGGGGTCGGGCTCAGCCCCCCCCCGGGGCCCGTGTGGGTGCAGCAGGGTAGAGGCTGAGGTGGAACGCTCATCGACTCGCAGTGGAAACGGCGAGCTCTGGCTGCCGTCATGGGTGTGCGGACGTCATCGCTCACTTCAGAGAGTGTTTCCAGCGTTAAGCAAACAGAGGTGGCTGCGTGTTTGCTCAGCCCGCCAGGTTCAAACGCACCTGACACCATGAACGGGCGAGAGTTTCCGGCTGCCTGGCAAATGCTGCACAATATAGGTCAAGCAGCTGAGGGCCGTAAAGCGGGCAGCCATGTTTGTAGAAACCCCAGAAAGCCCTTTGGCTGGCTGATGAGTGCAAGAATTCACGTGGCTTCATTGACCCACGTGGAGCCAAGGCAAAAAGTGGCATGAGTGAGGGATTAAGTCTTGCTCAAGGTGATGGAAATCTTTCACCATCCACCTACACCAGCTCCCGTAAGTAAGAATAAAGTTTGGCATGCTAAGTCACATGGGTCAGATTCAATAATATGATAAGGTGTCAGTGGGAAAAAAGGAAAGTGTAGGAGTTGATGCCAATGGCAGTGGACTTCCATGGAAGTGGTTGTAAATCCACCCTTGCTTGAAGGTGATCATAGTTGTGGTTAATGGTGTGGTTATTTATTCTGGTCATTCACTTCGTTACCAAAGCCTTCCTTACCAAATCCAGGGCAATTCACATTCTTTTGAGCTTACATTTATGTGTTACACGTTCAGTACTATGATTGGGTATTAACTGAAGCTATTGAGGGCGGGTACTCTGCTGAAGGTTATGACGACCCAGCCCCATTTAGGATCTCAATCAGTGACCTAGTTACAAGCCAAGTACATTGTGATAGTGGCAGATCGGTGGGGGGGGCAGGTGGTCATTTTGTTGTAATTAGGGCCTGCAGTTGGTTTTCACACTGTTACATCACCCACGGGATGGCATGGCACTGTATCAAGGAATGTATTATGGGGCCGAGATGTAATAACATCAGTGCTATCAGTTCAGCGGGGCCTGTTCTATGTATAGCTCCGGCAGCATCTCCCGGGAGGGGGCAGTGGGTTTGTGCTGGGAGCCAGCCACCGCGCCCCTGTGTAACCTCCAGATGCACGGGCAGTGGCTGGATCCCAGGACATACCTGCTGTCCCTCTGGGTGAGGGTGAGAGGGCTTCACACAGAACAGGACACGCTGAACCCACATTACCGATGCCCCCCCCGGGGGACAAAGACTCCTATCCCAGGTCGGGACGGTTCCCCAGGGGCGGCCTGTCAGTTCCCCAGACACCCGAATCCCTGAAGCGGTCGACCCTCCTGGATTTCTCTGGCAGCGCCTTGAAGCCGTCCGTCTCAGGGGGGTGTCAGATTGAACCGTGGCGCGTCACTAAAGAATATGGCGAGGAGCTGAGGCGTGAAGTGCCAGGAGGTGTCGTGTCACCGGCCCTGCATCCCGCACGCAGGCCGCGATTTCCATCGCCGGTCGGTAGGCGCTGCCCTGGCGGCCTGCCACTGCGACCTCGCTTCACCCCTGCCGCGTGGGGGAGTGGGGGCTCCTCAGGTTTCCTCTCCGAGCCGGAGCACAGCTCGCTCCCGACCTGAGGCAGCATGCGAGGCACCAACCTCTCACTGAACATCACTACCTCTGAGTGCTGGGCAGCTGCTAGATGCTAACTTACGGTCACAGGTACCCTGTCTGAACACTGCAGGGGTCCTTGGTCCGTTTTAATTTGTGCTGGAAAGATAACGTCTTTACACCACCTTGCTGTGGACTGTGTGCGGGTAAGAGGTCAGACCGGGGAATTCCGACCCAGGCTGTGTTATGTTTTTGCCCGGCGTTTCCTCAGAAGATCAAATTATCACGCCAATGTGATTATCGAATGGAAACTCTAATAGTCCTTTGTGTGATGGCCTAAATTAATCCCCTTGCGTCTAGTTTCCATTTTACGTGTGGCTGCAGCGCCTGATCAAGCTGTTTTTCTTTTGATAGCAGAGGTGGGGTGTGCCACGAAGGGGTTTCCTTTGGCATTATTATCGGTGTCACTTATGAGACATTGCCGACAGTCAGGACGCAGAAGTTCCTGTGCCGCTGAAAATTCCAGGGGTAGAAATGGAGGAATGGAGTTTTGAAAAAAGCCTTAAGAGCTGTCCGGTCCATAATTAGCTCCACTTCCTTTTTGTGACAGACAGCCCTCATAAACCATTGGATTTGACTGCGTAGGTATATAAATCATTTATCTCTTTGTTAGGATACTGTAAAGATAATCAGGGATTTAATGCCCTTTTCCTCTGGAAAACTGGAAAAAAAACCCATCAGGCCCGTGTTTTTCGCCTCTCGCTCTTTTCCATTTCCTGTATGTGTTTTGTCATCAGGAGCTCAGTCCTATTTGGGTGTTTTCTGACTAATCTGTAGAACAATGGCCCATCCTTTGTTTGGAGAGAAAAATATCCTAAAACTTGGCCAGAGACCATCATTTGAACAATTCAGGTGACCAGTAAGCCAGTGTTCTTTTCTATGGTCCAGTTACTGTTACTGGTGATCACTGACAGCTTACAGCGTATCCAAAAAAAATTAATCATCTTGCTTAATTATCTAGTCGTAATCATCTTGTTCAGCAGTTATCGGAAATATGGACTCAGTAGAAATATTACGGTCTGTTTTTGTTCAAGTCCAAACAAAGCTAATAACCAACAGCACAGCCGGCAAATGGCAACAAACACGACTCAATGAAGGCGAACGCATATAAAAAAACCCCTTCATTTCACCGAACAAAGCTTGAATTGTGTGAGAACGCTAGTTTATATGTCCAGAGCAGTTTAACGCAGCCTGGTGCCATTTCAAACTTTACTCTTTTTTTTTTTTTTTTTTAATTCAAACAGTCTGTGCTGGAAATAGCACGAGTTAAAGCTCAGCGGCCCGACCCAGCCCGAAAATGTGCTACGGCGGAGCAGAGTTGGAAAAGATGGCTTGGAGCGCGTCCACGTCTTAGGAGAGAGCCCTGTGATCTCCCGCACAGCGGTCATATCGTGTCACTGCCCCGTCTCCAACTCTGACCGAGCGGTATTTTTTGCGCAGAGACGGGGGGGGGGGGGGGCAGGGTGGGCCTGTGGAAACGTAGTGGGCCCTGTATTTTCCTGCTTTGTTCTCCACGACCGCCGCTGAGCTGCAGACAGCTCGTCTTCGTGTAGCATGCTGAGTGGGCGATTTATTGTCAGCGTGGCGGGGCGTTTTTTTTTTTTTTTCCGCTGCCCTCTGACCAAGGCACGCTTTTCCCCCCCTGTCCACTGTGGGCTTAAACAAACCCATAAAAGAAGGGAAATGTTGATCGCCGCCCCACATAGCTACAGGCAGTTAGATTGCAAATGGGCCCGCTAAGCTATAGGCCCTATCTCCCCGGGGTTGCCTTGCCATATCTGTTAGACAGCAGGTTTGTGAGTAATAACCAGCTCTGTGACAGCGTCCCCCCAGCTGTGGCGCTAACGTCGACGCCCAACATCTCCTTCCATAAGTGCAGCCCCTGACATAAAAGAGCAAAATCATTATTCTCTCTATGCGGAAAGCGGAGCCCTGGCAGATCCTGAGAAAACTTCTGTCTGATTTGACATTGCGTTGCGTTCGCCATTTACGTTTGAGGGTGCTTCCATCTTTATCTCCCACTCTGTTTTTTCTCTCACTGGGGCAAGACTGAGGATAATAAAGAATCTGTATGTGTGACATTATCAGGGTTTCACTAGTGGGAGCTTGTGTAAGGAGATTTTTACATTTGGCTGTGTTGTTTTGAGTATTCTGTTTTGAGTCTGCATTTTTCTGCCTGTTTGTTTATTCTCTCTTTGACAGCTCTCAAATTAACACCTTAATAAGGTCTCTCATTTCATTGTTGCTCTGTCTCTTTCTCTCTCTGTCTCTCTCTCCCCCTCTCGCTTTCTCACTTCTTCCTCTGAGTCATCGGCTACTTTGTCGTATGTTTAAACATGAACTTTCTCCGTTGGTTTAATCGGCCCATAGTTTGCATGCCTCTCGGTTTGAGTCAATGCTGTGAAACTGCAGATAGGGGGAAGAAAGCAAACACCCGCCGCCTCCAGGTGTGTTACTGGCTGATTAGCTGGCCAATAACGGGAAGGGCATTTTCCGAATTCTCACACGGGTCAATCATTCACCTGGGCCGCCTGGACCAGCACCATGCTCCAGAATGGCCCGACATGATTCAACGTGGATGCAGGAGCCAACAGAGACACATGATTCGAAAGTCCCCTATAAGAAGGTATTTGAAGCCCCCTACCATTGTCATAGCACTGCGTGATGAGACAGCCCTGCAAAATCTGTAACGCTTATGAACTGTTCACGGCTGAGTGAAACATCAGCTGTAGGAATGCAAGCCTCTGCCCTGAACAGCAAGTAGAGATGAAGTCACTGCAGCGCTTTAGGGCAAGTGTGTCATTCCACGAAATAAAAAGATTTTTGAATCAGTTGTATTCCCTAATATTCTATTTCTGCGCCCCTCTTCCGGAGTTAATAAGCGAAACTGAATAGATCCATTCAGTGCAGGAGGAAGCAAGTTTCCTCAAAAGCAAAAAAAAAAAAGCCATCTAATAAAACGTCTCGGTCTGCTAACCCCTCCTATCAGCGTAGGACTTAAACTTTGTGACTGGAGATGGTTATTAAAGATAACAGCTGAAGAGAAAGTCAGACGAAGAAGGCTTAGATTCTGGAAGTGTTCTGACCCTGGACAGATGAACAGAGGACAATGCTGCGCTGTGATGTCATCCGCGAGGCCCCGTAATAGGGGCATCATTGAGGGTTAAGCCAACAGCCTGTGCGTTGTCAGCTCCACGGGACCTTGATTGAATCAGAGCAGATTCGCGCATTCCTCTGCCGAGCGATCGTCTGCGCATTCATGATGAGCGCTTCCCGGATGCGTTACAGTATATTTCCCTGGCTTTTTTTTTGGCCTCTTTGAAATCTCAGACTGCTCATGCCTACAGCAGACAGTGCCGTGAGGTCAGGCTCTGCCTGTGGTCAGCCTGATGTCACAGGTCTGACTGTGTGAATTACTGTTTCTCTCTCTCTCTCTCCCTCTCTCTCACTCTCTCTCCCTGTCTCCCTCTCCCTCTCTTTCTCTAAATACTTTAATCATTTCTGGACTTTCTTGGCCGCTCTCCCGGAACACGTTGCTAATGCCAGAGCGACGGTGCAGTGGGGAGAAGAAGAAAAACCTTGAAAGTTTTAAATAAGCACAGCCTGTCTCCAGTAAATAAGAACCCCCTCCCAGTCCACTCCCCCCCCAAAACAATCAAGGCCCTCAGTGCCGGCACCGCCCGCCTTCCCCGGGCACGGTGGAAAAATGTCCCGTCCGTGCCAGGCCCCAGCCCAGGGAGGGGGGCGGCCCGAGAGTGTGGCTCGGCGCACTTTTACCGTAAACAGCCACTAATCTTGTGCGTATTCCAGCTATGCGCCCCCCCCCCCCCCTCTCCGCCCCTGCCCAGCTCCCGGGCGGAGCGTCACAAAGCCCAGCACCACCGCCCAGGGGACACCGTCACCGCTGAGTAACGCGTGACTCTCCCCACCGCTGTGCCGTCAAAACGGGCGACCTTTTACCTCGAAGCTTTCGAAGCAGAAAATGTGCTCAACAGCTGTGCAGAGGCAGAGTGACGGTTCTGAGAGCGAGCGAACCAGCGTCTCTCCGGATCCCAGGCAGAGGACCTACCTCTACCCAGAGCGCACCCCTGCGCGTCAGCCACCCTCGTAAGAGTGATGGAGTGACGCGGCGCATGTAATGTCACTCCTTCAGAGGCGAACGGGTCGTTTGTTTTGCTCTGGAAGGAAACCAAAAGCTGTTGTACAACTGCAACTCAGTGCACACCCAGACCGTGGCAAAGTGAGTAACTGTCCCAAGTAACAGCCGAAAAGCGAAGCGTGGTATTAGTCAGTCGTGATTTTATGACAGCTTGACATTGAATTTGCGCAGGAGTCCAAAAGAGTGGCAGCAACCTTGAGGTGGAATTAATACTCGTTTTTGGAAGGAGCGAGAGGGGTTTTTTCTAACCCGCTCCCTGTCCAAGCCGTTTAGTGTCGATGTGACGGTGACCTATTTCCCATGGTTCTCTGCTTGCTGCTGCAGCAGGGTTCGGCTGCGGTTAACACTTCTAACCAGTGGGAAACGGCACGGGCAGGAGCCTGAGCTGCCGCCGTTCGCTGGTGGCTGGGTTGTCCCTGCCTGCAGAAGAGCCCAGCTTGGGTTTCCACAGCCGCTGTTGTTTCAGCTGCCGCTTTGTCCAATCGTTACCTTTATTTACTGGTCCACCAGGTGGGCTCTCTTAAATATACAGAGAGGGAAGCGTTCCCGCTCCTCGTGGGAGCTGTGATTTCATTGGTGAAATATTGAGAACCGCTTTGTGTTTACTCAGAAATTCCACTCCTCCTGATTAAAGCACTTTCAGTATCTACACGTCTGCTGGTGTGTCATCTCTGATAACAATTCTGAAGACAGGGGGCGGATTTCTTCTCTGGAAGTGAGGCGGGGCGGATTTGCGCTTCCCTCTGCAGGGCAGTTTCGGACAGAAATGCGTGAAGTGTGTGTGTTTTGGTAGGAGGCGTGTCAGACACGATGTTGTAACCCGGCAGCAGAAATGGGCCTGAGCTGCGGCCGATGGGTCGAGACTGACCACTGAGAACAGTCATTGTCCAGTCTGCGTGAGGTTCCTCACGGTGGGATTTATATGGTTGTATGTGCATGCGTGCACACATACTGTGTGTCTTTGTGTGTGTGTGTACACGTGCATAGTCTGCATGTGTGCACACATTGTGTGATTACACGTGAGCGTGGTATTAAATGGAATATGCAGAACATTATGTATTTCATGCACATTAAAAGTGGTGTAACATCACATTCATGTATCTGTGCAAAGCAGTTGTGAACAAGGAAGAACATCCTGAAACTGTTGCAACAGGAAGCAAATTTTGAATAGTTTCCTTTACAGATGCATGTGTTTATTTGCACATTGCACAATGAGAAAGGCAATTGCACAATTACACTTTGAAGCATTCCCTGAAGCCACCTTAGGGAAACAGTTAAGATGTGGAATAAAGATAATCAGCAGCAGAGATTGAGCAGTGACACTGCTCACAGTGATGGGTCCTAACCCTTCCATTAAGAGGTGGGGCCTCTCATATTAAAAAAAAAGTCTGACATTGCAAGATGAGATGATCTCTTAATGCAGATTCCTCGTAGGATAGTAACGTTTAATGTAAACAGACCTCAGCCAGCCAGTCAGCATGATTTGCCGTTTTTCACATGGGCGACAGTGTTGAGTTGTGTCTGTTCTCGCCGGGAAGCCCCTCGGCGCGGATCTCTTCGGTTGAACGCGTCCTCCGGGAGCGGCAGCCCGCAGCCTCCGGCAGGGACACAGCTGTCCGTCAGTTTCAGCTCCGGCGGCGCTTCGTTTGGGAGCAGATTCAGAGCCCAAGGGCTCGGCCCTTCAGTGGAGAGGCGTGCGCCTCAGCCTGAGTCTCGGCGACATTCCGTCTTCGCAAAAATATCCGATCTCCCAATCCTTTCAGGAGGACTGTGGAAGGAATGGGCGCAGCGCTTTCTGGAAATCACCACATGGGCACATCCACGATGAGACGCCGCGTGTACCGTCTCCCGAAAATGCCGTAATCTCCACCCCACTGCCTGCTGAACACGGAAGCCCACCGATCGATGGCTCTGTTTCCAAAAAGCGCCCCGCAATTAAGCCATGATGGAGCATGGGCCTATCCTGCCCATCGACAGGTGGACCCCTAGAGGCAGCAAAAAGGTTTTACAAGTCCCCCGATGCGCGCAGAAAGTGGATCACTTGCTTGTTGTGGAGTTATTTTTCTGTTTAGCGTGTGCTACGTTTTTTGTTTGTCACGCATCAGAGAGCATTTAGGGAGAGCAGAGAGCAAATAGGGAGCGTGTAATCCACCCCCCCCCCCACCCCGACCCGTCTGGGGTATTAGCGATACACCACGGCCGACGAGTGATTTGACTCAGAACCACGTCATCACCGGGCGAGGGCATTGATCTGACCGTAATCCTCTCAGCGTCAGATAACCGCTTTATCTCTCGCTGAGCTAACAGCCGAGCATAACCGAATGAGAAAAGCGGAATGTCATCCGCTGCCCTCAGAATGCTTGACTGACACGTTTCGGGCATGGTTGTGAGGGCTTGTTTAAGGAGGAGGTGGTTTGAGAAATCTGAGGAACTCCCTCGGTCTGCTTTAACTCTTAGAGCTGCGTCGGCTTCCCCTGTTAAATGTCCAGTTGCGCAAAAGAAACCCTTTGTATTGACACGAACGTGTTTAAAGATCTTGAAATCCTGGTGGAAAGAGGCAGGCAAGGAGGGAGAGGACGGCGCTTGCTGGAACCTCTCAAGCAGTGCAGAGCAGGCGTGAGACTCGCAGATGTAAATAAGCCATCCCGCCCAGTGCCCGGAGACCCTTGCCAATGGTGGCACGGTTTGGCAAATTCCTCTGCGGGTTGTTGCGCTCCTGCGTGAATGTGCGGGCCCTTGTCTGCCAAGTGGGGATGCAGCCAGCGGCGGGGAACACTGCCACGCCACTCAGGCGTGCCAAATGGGAAAGGACAAAGCGCCCGACCGCCTCCGCCCGGTCGGGGATGCGTACACTGCGGCCCTTCCTGGCAAAAACCGCCCATGCCGGGAAAGGTGGCGTTTTGCAGGGGAGCATTGGGCCGAATCCCGCCGTAGCGGTAGCAGCTTCCTCGGTGGGCCCCGCCCCCTCCCCTCCCCTGGCTATCGTTTCCCGGCAAAGCTCGCCTGTGCTCTGATTTGCCCCTCTTCCTCTTTGCGAGCGGATCTCTATTATTAGAGCAGCACCTAAGCTTTCCGCCTCTCGCGAGTGCCGATCTGATTCCGCGCAGCCGGCGAGCGCTTTTCGGCACATCTCCGAGAGTGCTGCAGAGCGAGGGCCACCTCCCTGCCACAACCGCTGACACGGCAGCACCCGCTCCGTCTCAGCTGCACCAAACACTCACTTCTGCCTTCAAACTGGGAGTGGCTCGTACATGCACACGTGTGTGTATGCGTGTGTGTGTGTGTGCGTGTGTTTATTGATGTGGAGGAAAGGATGGGGCATGCGCCACCTCAGAGGTATTCCTCTGTTCTTTATATAACGTCTTTCTAATAATATACCTCAGAGACATAAAACCAGATTAGAATCTACACTGACAAAAAAAAAAAAAACACTCGAAAGTAACACTAGATTAAAATCCACTAACAGGAAGCTTGTAAAAAGAGCAGCTTCCGCTGTGTGTTGGAAATAAATGCTTCGACAGTTCTAAGGAAAGCCACATCAGGTGGTCACACATGAAAAAGCACACAGCTGCTAGTGTGCTGCAGAAAGCAAGCTGGCTGCGAGCAGAATATCATCCATAGCCGGGGCGCTGTCATGCTTAGAGAATGCGGGAGCTGTCTCCGGGACAACGTTAGCCGTTCCAGCGAATGGAAGCGGAGCCTGAACGCCTAGGTCATAATTGGAGGTATTTCCTGGTCAGCAAACAGCCCCTCCTTAGACCGACCCCCCCTCCCCCACATTTAAGAAGCACCTGTCGAGTGGGCTATCTGTTCATGTTCACATTTCAGGGCTTTAATGTCTTAATTTATTGACCACAGCTGCGGCCTGACGTCTGACTCATGAGTTGACCTCTGAACTCCTCGGTGGTGAAGATGGAGTCTCAGGGCATGCAGCATCGCTCTTAAATCTCAGCCTGACAAGTATTGTTCCGCGTAACAGTGCTAGTGATTTGAGGGTGAAGATTCACAGGCCCCAAAATGGGTGGAGCATGTATTGAATGGTTTCAGCCAATCAAAGTGTTCTGCTGTGGGGAGCAACATCGTTTTGATTGGTACAGATTGGTGTTTTTCAGCGTACAGTGGCTCCATTCACTCTTCATGTACAGGGTTCAAGAAACGTCTGTCTCCCCTTCTCTTCCGGATGTTCCTCACTGTAAGTGCAGTGACTTCGCTTTGAGAAGAGACTTTTGATGCACATCGCCCCTACCATTATGTCTTATGGAACCATAAAGTCTAAGTGTAGTGTAGTGTTTGCTCAACTGAGTGGTATGTTGGTACTGGGTTGTAAGTGTATTGTGCCCTTAGCAGCTGATTGTGGATCAGAATTGAAATGTATCGCTAAATGGTTGGGGTCAGGAATGTGGGCGATCAAGCTGATCATAGATCTGGTGTCAAGAATGGAGAGTAGCTGAGGATGGTCGGGTTACTGCTCCTGACTGGTCAAACAGTTCTGTGCATTTCTGCCTATTTACGCTTAAACTCCCTGCCTGCTGAAAGAGATGCGTGGAAATGTGGACATCCAGTTCTTAATTAGAAGAGAATTACTTCTGCCAAAGTTGTCAGGGAAGCTGGCGAAAGAAAAGACGGTGTGAGTTTTTGGAATGGAGTTCGGCATCTGTTGACAGCACCGCCGCTGGCTAGGAGAAAAGCCGGGGCTCTCCAAAGAGGTTGCCTGCACAAAAACCTGCCTGTGTCCTTCCCCTAGCTGAGTAAGTGCATTGCGAGATGGCCGTTGATCTGAATGTCTTTTCGTGCAGCCGTTTCAAGGGAGGCTAACGGAAAAAGCAGGCGAATCAGTGTCCGTCTCCATATTGATTCATGTGGGAGGGCCCGCTCCCTCAGCTCTGGAGAGAGGTATGTCATTTTATCTTCCGCCATCGGAGCAGTACATGGGCGTACATTAGAGCGTGGAAAACCCCGGAAGATTTCACAGGTAAATTAATGGCTTGGAAATGGCCTTT